>NC_064619.1:552842374-553465030 GCF_023898315.1 Schistocerca nitens | reverse complement strand
AGAAGATTGTCGGTATGCCTCTGTGTGGGCTCTAATCTCTTTGATGTTCCAGAATGAGATTTTCACTCTGCAGCGGAGTGTGCGCTGATATGAAACTTCCTGGCAGATTAAAACTGTGTGCCCGACCGAGACTCGAACTCGGGACCTTTGCCTTTCGCGGGCAAGTGCTCTACGACCTGAGCTACCGAAGCACGACTCACGCCCGGTCTCACAGCCTTACTTCCCCCAGTATCTCGTCTCCTACCTGCCAGGAAGTTTCTCTTTGATATTATCCTCATGGTCTCTTCGCGGGATGTAAGTAGGAGGGAGCAATATACTGCTTGACTTCTCGGTGAAGGTATGTTCTCGAAACTTAAACAAAAGCCCGTACCGAGCTACTGAGCGTCTCTCTTGCAATCTTCCACTGGAGTTTGTCTATCATCTTCGTAACCCTTTCGCGATTACTACATGATCCTGTAACGAAGAGCACTGCTCTCTGTTGGATCTTCTCTATCACTTCTATCAACCCTATAGGGTACGGATCCCACACCAGTGAACAGTATTCAAGCAGTGGTCGAACAAGTGTACTGTAATCTACTTCCTCTGTTTTCGGATTGCATTTCCTTAGGATTCTTCCAATGAATCTGTCTGGCATCTGCTTTACCGACGATCAATTTTATATAGTCATTCCATTTCAGATCACTCCTAATGCCTACTCCCAGATAATTTATGAAATTAACTGTTTCCAGTTGCTGACCTGTTATATTGTAGCTAAATGATAAAGGATCTTTCTTTCTATATATCCGCACCACATTACACTTGTCTACATTGAGATTCAATGGCCATTCCCTGCACCATGCGTCAATTCGTTGCAGATCCTCCTGCATTTCAGTTCAATTTTCCATTGTTACAGTCTCTCGATATACTGCAGCATCATCCGCAGTGAACTTCCGATGCTATCCACAAGGTCATCCGGCAGCGGTGGTCTAGCGGTTCTAGGCGCTCAGTCCGGAACCGCGCGACTGCTACGGTCGCAGGTTCGAATCCTGCCTCGGGCATGGATGTGTGTGATGTCCTTAGGTTAGTTAGATTTCAGTAGTTCTAAGTTCTAGGGGACTGATGACCACAGATGTTAAGTCCCATAGTGCTCAGAGCCATTTGAACCATTTTTTTTTTTTTTGTGCCACAATCTAGAGAAGGATCTGCAGTAATGTCTTCCTCTGTGAAACAGCTTTGGAAAAAGACATTTAGTATTTAGGCCTTTAGTCTGTCATCCTCTGATCAGTACCATTTTGGTCACAGAGTTTCTGGACATTTTGTTTTGATCCACCTACCGCTTGACGTAAGACCAAAATTTCTTAGGATTTTCTGCCAAGTCAGTACATAGAACTTTACTTTCGAATTCATTGAACGCGTCTCGCATAGCCCTCTTCACATTATATTTCGCTTCGTGTAATTTTTGTTTGTCTGCAGGGCTTTAACTATGTTTATGTTTGGTGTGAAGTTCCCTTTGCTTCAGCAGCAGTTTTCTAACTCGGTTGTTGTACCGCGGTGGCACTTTTGCATCTCTTACGATCTTGCTTGGCACATACTCATCTAATGCATATTGTATGATGGTTCTGAACTTTTTCCACTGATCCTCAACACAATCAGTACTTGAGACAAAACTTTTGTGTTGAGCCGTCAAGTACTCGAAAATCTGCTTTTTGTCGCTTTTGCTAAACAGAAAAATCTCCCTACATTTTTTTATATTTCTAATTACGGCTGAAATGATCGATGCAGTAACCGCTTTATGATCGCTGATTCCCTGTTCTGCGTTAATTGTTTCAAATAGTTCGGGTCTGTTTGTGACCAGAAGGCCTAATATGTTACTGCCACGAGTCGGTTCTCTGTTTAACTGCTCAAGGTAGTTACCAGACAATGCATTTAAAAAAATTTTACTGGATTCTTTGTCCCTGCCACCCGTTATAAACGTTTGAGTCTCCCAGCCTATATCTGGCAAATTAAAATCTTCACAACAGCTGCTGAGCCAGGTGGCCTATAGAGACATCCAATTACCATGTCTGAGCCTGCTTTAACTGTGACGTTCACCCAAATTATTTCACATTTCGAATCTCGACCAATTTCCTTCGATACTATTGCACCTTTTATCGCTCTAAACACGCCTTGCCCTTCACTGTTCAGCCTGTCTCTGCGGTATACATTCCAAGAGTAACATTTCCCTTGCAATGTTTTTAATGTGATGCACGTAAGTATGTAATTCTTTTTCGCGCTAAAGTGCAGTTAAGTTGCTCTCTCCAATTGTGTGGTACTTAGTAAACATCTGGGTGACTATAAGTTAAATATTAATTAAAAAGCATTTGATTCGACAACCGAATTTAAACTGTGGCGATGTCCTATATGATATTTCTGGAACAATATCTTGTGATACTAAGGAGGGTCTTTGCAGTGATGCATTGGATGGTGACATACTTCCATGTGGTTGTACCATCCCCACAATATGTTGTCAAGTATGCTTTTTACATTTACATATAAATGATGTTTTATAGTAGTAATTTTATGTATATGAAACAATAAGATACATATTTCTTTTCTATTTTGTTGTTTCATGAGCAACACAGGGATCGAGAGAGAATCGCAGTTCTTCGTGCAGCACAGAAATTTCACATTACTAGGTAAAATCGTTACCGGGCCGGTGATTGTATATCACGAGAAATACGCCAGAGCTACATTGTATTACAACACTGATTATTTTAGGAATAAAAAAATTTACTGAAATTGTAAACGCAAGAAAAAGTATATTCTCATTTCAATTCTCATGATTCCTCACCTGCATTTTGATGTTTGTTGTAACATGACATGAACTTCTAGTAGGTGAAGTATGTACAGCTCTTTGACGAAGAAATAAACTAACAGGAAGTCCCTTGTGGAGATAAAAATGTTTCTGATTTATGGATTTTTGAAAGTGGATATCCTTCAGAAACTCCATTATTGTTGGTGGTTTCATAATTATTCAAGTGACAGTAGCTGTTTTTCAAAAGTAGAGAATATAGGAATAGTGAATTTGTTTGTTTGTTTTGTGTTGCTTTAGGGCATAGGAATAGTGAAAATTACGGAGAATGAAGACAAGTAACATCTCTGTATTTTCGATACTGCAAGAAAGTAAATTTATTGCTAATGATTTCAATATTTTCCGAAATGAAAGATGCTTGAGTTATCCATCAGTGATAATGTTGTATATAATAAATTGGTAATGATCACATTTGAAACTTAAAATTTAAAATCAATCAAACTTGAAGCAGGATTAATTCGTCTGTCTATATAAACACAACTATAGAACAATGTTAACACATCTTTGGTTCCTATGGCAACAATTAATCAACTGTGCAGACATTGCCAGCATTTTGAAATGAAATTTTTACCAGATGAAGACAGAAATATTTCTGTGTATATATCGCACAATAAATATTGGAATGAACATGTAACCAAACAGTAGTTAGAAATAAAAGGTAACTTAAGAACCATAAGCTGCTAGTTATCATAATTTTCAACGCCGCATGTCATTTCAGTGTGATATGCTGGTATGTTAACATTTCTTACGCAGCTGTTATCATTTGCTATATCAGTTGTATACAATTTTGTCAATGAGCAATTACATGACTTATCATTCAGAAATAGAAAATTTTTTGTTGTCATTCACTAGGAAGATACGTAGTTATCTAGGAAAATCACGGTGCTCTAATACTACTTGTAATTATGGAGGATTTATAGTTCTGGCGTATTTGTGCATCAACTTTCAAAGAAGTCGTTTCTGTACACACATGCATGATTTGAAAACTAGCTGACTGTGAATTTAACCGACATCATCAACTTCAGTTTGGCAATTAATGTTGCCAGATCGTTCCTGCAGTTCAGTTGATCTGAATTTTAAATTCTATCCTAATTAAAGAAAATGTAACTTTGTCAGCCTTTCTCCTACAATCATTCTTGAAGCTGCAAATGAGCTGTTTCCGTTGCCACAGTTTCGCTTACTGTACGAATACTTGGTTCTTCTGTACTATTTTTGTTGGGTCTGTAATGTAATTTCATTAAAATCTATCATTAATTGTTTATTTCGCCGATTTTAGCTCCCATCGAGTTGTCTCCACATTTCACACAAGTGCGCAAGACCTCGGGGAAAGCCCTGCTCCTAGAGCACCCCTACCAGCCTACTAGTATTCCTTGTCAATTCGGCTAGCTAGCTAATGTGAGCTTTCAGCTCACCGCCGTCTCACCACAAACTGGTCTCTCGTACTTTCACGTACGTGCGTAGGGCGGCATAACTAAAAGACTTCACATAAGATAGAACGGTGGCACAGTTTCAGCATTTCTAATGGAGACTTTGTCACAGCCGTATTCACCCACATTCCCTATTTCGTCGTAGACGTTTTCTGAGTATTTCTAAGAGATTGAGGAACCATAACTAAGTACTTATTAATTAAGTTGGTACTCTGTTACCGGCAGAGAGGGCGGTAGTATTCGTAGGATATCAGCGAGTGCTTTCAAATTCTGCAAGATTCGTTCAACGTATTTAAGTTACTATGGCGAGCCCTTATACCTCACAGTCCGTAGCGGTTCTTCCTTTGACCTATTTTGTAACATACTAGGAACAGTATCAAGAGTCTTTGTTAAACATACTGTCGCATAGGACTGTTAACAATGCCAATTTGTACAGCATTCGACAGGCAGAAAAAATGGTAACTGAACTGTGACATTTGATTGTATGAATTATAGACTGTTGTATTACTAGTACAATTTTTGGCATTTTCATGTGTGAAACAATAGTAGCAGAAACGGCGACCACATGTAATAACAGCGCAACAGATTGACAGGAGAGCCTATGTACTCCTTGATACAGTGGGTTATTTGTAATAATGTTTTTTAAAACATATAAACTAGAACACACTTTAGCTGACGAAAGTGGTCAAAATTTCAACTACAATTGTCTAACGGACACTTTACCAAAAAATATTAAACTGAATTTAACGAAGGAGACAAGAAATACTTTGACAGGAAACAATTACAGTTCAACGATAATGCGCAACGGCAACTTTATCGACTATGAAGCGATTGGTACCAATTAGAATAACGTTCATGATGGTATGCTAGGAGGGTGGAGAGCAAATTGCGGTTGTTCCGTTATGCGCAGTCCCCCTCTCAAAACACACTAAATGTTGACTTTGCCGCTTAGTAGGAGGTTCACTGTTCTGTTTCCCAAACAAACGACTAAGTCTATCAGCAACATTATCCCTTGTGCGTATATGATACGTTCTAAACTGAAGCCGCGCGGTGTAGCCGATCGGTCTTAGGCGTCTTGTCACGGCCCGCGCGGTCCCCCAGTCAGAGGTTCGAGTCCTCCCTCGTACATGGGAGTGTGTAGTGTCTTTAGCGTAAGTTAGTTTAAGTTAGATCAATCATCTGTAAGCTTAGGGACAGATGACCTCAGTAGTTTGGACCAATAAGACCTTACCACTAGTTTCCAACTTTTGTAAACTGGAAGGCGGAGATCCGATTTGTCGTTTTATCGATGGATGAATGGACTATGACCCAGATACATACAGAATTTATCAGGTGCTAACAGTAACGCAAAGACTACCAGGTCTCAAACTGAAAACTTAGCCTCCAGTCTTGACAATCCCCAGAGTCCTACCTTGTCAGTATTCTCCGTGGCAAATGTCCATGTAAAGAGTAGCAGTCACACCCGACACAGAGGCATCCGTTTATACTACTACTTCTATGGAGAACTAGCAGATCGAAAGTACTGGAGAACTTCCTGGCCTTATCTTAATAACACTGAATATAGCTGTTTGAGGGACTCGACTCGAATTACCTTCCTTTTTCCTTAATTCACTCCATACAGCTGCTATTTGGTCAAATGTGGATATGAATTTTTTAAAAAGTAATTATGCCAAGGAACTATGTCACTACCCTGTGACTTTAGGTGGCAGACAATTGTGGAGAGCTTCAGTGCAGCTCTCATCAGCAGTAATATCCTGCAGAGAAATTATATGTACCAGAAAAATCTGTGACGGAATAATCCTTACCTGGCTTCCTTAACATCTTCAAAGTGTATGATATGTGCAGAAAATCACTCACTGAAAGTGACCACGTCATGCAGTTAGAGACGAAGAAAATTAAATTTAATACCTGAAAAAATAATATCCATGGAACAGCACGATATCGTTGCTACATTCAAGAGTCCAACCTGTACAAAGTTAATCGTACAGACCTTCTATGAACTGAAAAGGCTGTGATTGGTTTATGCTCATCAAACAACAATTAGCCCTTGTTGGAACCCCGAGTAGTGAAGAATTCAGCCTTACAAAACCAGGAGACAGAGGAACGCATGTCAGGAAACGGAATGGACATATATTATCTTTTTCTTCAATGTATGATAATATGTGACAGGCCGAACTCCCCGATCTAGTTTTCGAACCAAAAATATCACTACAGAGTACAGAGAGCGGGTTGCACTCGATTCTGTCATTAAACATTTCCTCACTAACCAACTTTAGCTGTTTAATCATTGGAGGAGAAAGCCTGTATGGTGGATGTATGGCAGGAATATTACCAGTAAGCGCGATCTTTCACGTATCAGAGTTTGTAACCCTCAAAACACCTGTAAAGTAAGCAGGTTACAAAATTGGTTTGTTAGTTCCCTATGCGAACAGACTGAAATTTGAAATTCTCTGCAATTAAAAATAAGGATATTGTGTCGGATAAAATAAGAACAAAGAATATCAGGAATGACTAATTGAAATGCGACATTCTCCTCAAGCATCCAAGTGAAATCCTGGATTCTCGATTTATGGTGAATTACCGCAACACTTACAGGACACCAGAGTTGACCATTGTGCAGTTATCAACATCCATGCTTAGTGGAGGTAAACGACACGGTGGTTGCCATTTGTGATATCACTTTTCATTAATTAGTGATAATGAACTCCCTGTGTCAATGAGGGCACAAACCGGTTATTCTTTCACACTAACATGAATAAACGGAGATTCGAGTCCTCCCACGGGCACGGGTGTGTGTGTTTGTCCTTAGGATAATTTAGGTTAAGTAGTGTGTAAGCTTAGGGACTGACGACCTTAGCAATTAAGTTCCATCGGATTTCACACACATCTGAACATTTTTGAATAAAGAGAACAACAGCAATAGGTAAAGCCACTATCCTATTACTCACTTATGGTCTGCTCGTCCTAATCTGGCTTGTTCTCGATAAATAGCGCATTAAATAATGGCTGATATGCCCTATAATACACATATAGGCAGTACTAAACACTTCAGGTTTGTTTCCATCAGGAATAGCATGCTCCACGTCCTTATTAATAAGAAGCAATATAGAAGAAAGGGAGACAAAGGTAGTAAATTTTTCATTTGTTTATTGGGGAACTGAGGATTATTTTCAGTGTTGCATGAATTCAAGAACATAATGAGATTCAGCCATTCAAATAAAAATTAAACCAGATCGCAAAAACATCAGCTTGTAAACCGTAAATTTACATACAAATTACATCCAAGTCATGATGGTTTACCGTAGAAATAAGAGCATATGTTACCACTTGATATTACAGGTAACAAACATTGTTGAAACTCAGCTTGTTGCTTATATTCCCTTACACATAATCTTTGTATGTGACGTCAGGTGAAACTAGCGCCATCTTTAATACGCTCGGTTGTCTTCTACATACCAAAAAATTATTTAAAAAGTACAATCTGATAGCCTTACATAAAATTACAATGGCACCTTTAAATACTAACTTACAGGCGTCCTTAGTTGCTAAAATACTATCGGTACTTACGTCAAAACCAGAATCAAGAATCTGAGTGTAGGTGGTACAATTTAAAGTACTAGTAACATTTTTGAATAAAAATTAAATTAATCACTAATATTAAAAAACAAGTTACACAATATAACTACATATCACATACTGAGTACATGGTTATCTCTTCCGAACTGGTGTAAGTTATGGAAAGTCGGGCATAGATACCATCGATACTACACTACTGCCCATTAAAATTGCTACAGACGCGAAATTTAACCGACAGGAAGAAGATGCTCTGATATTCATATGGATTAGCTTTTCAGAGCATTCACACAAGGTTGGCGCCGGTGGCGACACCTACAACGTGCTACATGAGGAAAGTTTCCAATCGATTTCTCATACACAAGCAGCAGTTACCGGCAATGCCAGGTGAAACGGTTTTGTGATACCTCGTGTAAGGAGGAGAAATGCGTACCATCACGTTTCCGACTTTGATAATGGTCAGATTTTAGCCTATCGCGATTGCGGTTTATCGTATCGCGACATTGCCGCTCGCGTTGGTCGAGATCCAATGACTGTTAGCAGAATATGGAATCGGTGGGTTCAGGAGGGTAATACGGAACGCCGTGCTGGATCCCAACGGCCTCGTATCACTAGAAGTCGAGATGACAGGCATCTTATCTAGATAGCTGTAACGGATCGTGCAGCCACGTCTCGATCCCTGAGTCAACAGATGGGGACGTTTGCAAGACAACAACCAACTGCTCGGACAGTTCGACGACGTTTGCAGCAGCATGGACTATCAGCTCGGAGACCCTGGCTGCGGTTACCCTTGACGCTGCATTACAGGAGCGACTGCGATGGTGCACTCAACGACGAACCTGGGTGCACGAATGGCAAAACATTACTTTTTCGGATGAATCCAGGTTCTGTTTACAGCAACATGATGGTCGCATCCGTGTTTGGCGACATCGCGGTGAACGCACATTGGAAGCGTGTATTCGTCGTCGCCATACTGGCGTATCGCGCAGCTTGATGGTATGGGGTGCCATTGATTACACGTCTCGGTCACATCTTGTTCGCATTGACGGTACTTTGAACAGTGGACTTTACATTCCAGATGTGTTACGACTCGTGGCCGTACCTCTCATTCGATCCCTGCGAAACCCTACATTTCAGCAGGATAATGCACGACGGCATGTTGCAGGTCCTGTACGGACCTTTCTGCATACAGAAAATGTTCGACTGCTGCCCTGGCCAGCACATTCTCCAGATCTCTCACCAATTGAAAACGTCTGTTCAATGGTGGCCAAGCAACTGACTCGTCAGAATACGCCATCCATGCTCTGTTTGACTCAATGCCCAGGTGTATCAAGGCCGTTATTATGGCCAGAGATGGTTGTTCTGGGTACTGATTTCTCACGATCTATTCACCAAAATTGCGTGAAAATATAATCACATGTCAGTTCTAGTATAATATATTTGACCTGTTTATTATCTTCATTTCTTCTTGTTGTAGCAGTTTTAATGGCCAGTAGTTTAGATTTCCGAAGACGTCACGCTCGCATGGCACCCTATTCATAACTGATCACATGGAATTTTCTAGTGAGGCAATTCCACCCATCGCGAAGTGTGCATGTGTCCGTCTGGTCATGGGGATTATGGGTGGAACAGGTCATTTAACAAATATTGGAAACAGTAAACTGATGGGCTGGAGGAGAATATGAGCCAACCAGTCGTGTGTATGGCTACACCCATGGACGTAGCTCGCGAGTACGCAGAGATCACGTTGGAGGGCCGCTGTTGGCCAAACGAGAAGGAAGACGCTTGTGATCGAGACAGCTCTGCACACCTCATCGGCACTGCTGTCAGATAGTGCCAGCCGTGTGCAGCACACGTGCTCGCCGCTTGTTCTGTGCCACTAGACATTGACAGCTGTCTGCAGTGCGCCTTACGTGACACAGATAACAGCCTTATCATCGCCAATCAAAAGGTAGTACTGCTCTCATCCAAGGCCACCTGCAAGGTTGTCGCAGAGCAAACACGATTTAAACACCTTGGGAATGACCCTGAGATTTTGTATTTGATAAGGAGTAATGCCACACTCAAGTACAATTTGATGATAAAACTTGTAAAATTTCAACCATGTGATGTAACGAATGCACAGCGGAGCTGAGTGGATAATTTTGACTGACCAATGGTACAAAGGCTGACGATGAAAACAAACTTTTATTCAAAATCTGTGATTACGTTGCATAAAGATGTACAGAAAAACTGAGATACACTTTACCGGTAGAGGTCAAAGAAGTCTTAATGTCGCGCGGGGTAGTCACGCGGTCTGAGGCGACTTGTCTCGTGGTGACTTGGGGCGCGGATCCCCACGTCGTTGGTTCGAGTCCTCCCTCGGGGCCGGCCGCTGTGGCCGAGCAGTTCTAGACTCTTCAGTCCGGAACCGCGTTGCTGCCACGCTCGTAGTCTCAAATTCTGCCGCAGGCATGGAAGTGTGTGATTTCGTTAGGTTAGTTAGGTTTAAGTAGTTCTAAGTCTAGGGGACTGATGACCTCAGATGTTAAGTCCCATAGTCCTTAGAGCGATTCTTTGAACCAGCCTCAGGCATAGGTGTGTGTTTTGTCTTTAGCGTAAGTTATTTTAAGTTAGATTAAGTAGTGCGTAAGCTCAGGGGCTGATGGCCCCAGCAGTTTGGTCCCATAGGAATTAACCACAATTTTTCCCAATTTTTTTACAAACTTAATTAAACATTTTCGATCTTATTTTATCTTTTGTTGTCTCTTATGTGTTCTCGCAATAGCTGCACTTTAAATAGTGCCGGACTGAATACCTCATGACAATGTTTATATATTTTACTAAAATATCCTTCAACAAAGTTTGAAATATTCTTTTTATGAATTAATTAAGAACCAGTACGCAAATATTAATAAGCGATGTAAGAGAAGAAAACACAGCTACAAAGTCCTATTGGCATCTATTAAAATTGCACGCAGCGTAAAATCATCGTTACAAAACAGTGAAACCTACCATCTCCAGGGAGGTTTAGGCCGGCTACGACCGGTGTGAAAATACAAGGAGTATTAAATTCAACTTTAAAGGCAATTGTACAAATTATTTTATTTCCTTGTAATATTAATCTTTCCTGTTACGAAAGCCATTTCCTTATCTGTACTCAAATTAATGTAAGTATTTCAACCAGTATATTAAATGGCGACCAAATTGGGGCATGTATTTTTCATTAAATGTGTATCTCCCACGAATTTGTTTTTAAATTCGCATACTTTTGATGTGCTATGAGACATTGTTTTTCTAAATTAAACACAGTTTGTTTATGTTTTTCTAAATTAAACACAGTTTGTTTAATACTTAACTTTAATAAATAGATCAGCATGATAAGTAGTTAGTAGTAAACTTGCAAATCCGAATGCACTTGTGTATGCTGTACATTCCCTTAATATGGTTATTTCAAATACTGTTTAAATTTTGAGTACCGGTGTTTCATATTCCGTGTCCATCAAATTCTTTCGGCACTGTATACCAGTCTCGTGTTGATCTTATTTTTGTCTCGTTTTGGGGAAAATTATGATTTGTTTGCTTCGACTGAGTAGTGAAATGAGGAAACAACTCAATTGCAAAATCTGAAAGTGAATTAAAGTTAAATGCAGTTCCTTACAAAGCTGAAGAATGATGCAGATTGTAGAGAGGCGCGGCGCATAGATCATATGAATACAAAAATTTCGGAGGGACGAAAAGCTTTGTCTGATCATCTCAGCATGTTCCGGGAAAGTATAATAACAAATTTGTGAAAAAAAACCTACTGTGAGGAAGATGAATTACACTGTACTTTCTCATGTATAGTGCCTCACGCGAAGTAGAAGCAACAACCACAAAATGTGTGGGTGTAGTAAGGCCAGACGCAGAAGAGCAAATAATGAGCGACATCTGTGAAGAAGTCATGGATAGTGCAGGTGAGACTGACTTTATTTCGAATCAATGTTGCGCTACATCGGGAACTGATTCGTCTCCACAAGAAACAGTTTCGTTACGATTTCAAATTGTGGCGGACATAGCAGCAGCCCTACTGAAGCCATATCAGTGCTGACTCGCTAATAATTGATAGCAGTGAGATTGCTGATCAGGGAGAGTGTCGCAAGTTTCGAAACAGTTACAGCATGTATAGACTGAAGCAGTGGCGGAGCATTCATTTCTCCTAATCTTCGCGTCGTCAAATGATACAGAGAATGCGAGAAACACAAGGACGCGACAAAGATGAAATCGTCAGGACCGCACTCACTCCAAAATACTTAGTGGTATATTTTAACTTGCACGGGTCAGAGGACATGAAATGTTGATGCCAAGTATAAAGTCACATGCAGAGAGCGTCAATAAGGCGACGAGCTGCCTCCACACCTGCTCACTGGCTATCGAAAGTAATCAATGATCATCCCGAAAATGGAATGATATATAGGTGTGACAACAGAGAGTTTGTATCAGTCTTGTGCTAACTGGAAGTATTAATAGTATAGAAAAATGTTAGAGAAATTCTCATGAGACCAAAGACTGTTGACAGGATTTCAAATTAAAGTTCAGATTGAGTGAAATCGCAGGAAAGCCTTTAGGAACTGATATTTAATCAGTCATGTCAGCAGTTGATACCTGTGAGGCGAGCTACGCTTGTAGTAATTATTTCTGAGTTATGTACTATGATTGGCACTGCGGATGTTTGTTAAGTGAAAGCTATGATAATTGAGTAACGTATTCACACCTGCGATCTGTTCCCAATGTGAGAAAAGTGGCAGAGTTGCGGTGGTAGCATTAGAATACATGCGATAAACTTCAGGAATGAGAAATGAGAACATAATGTGAGATTTCAAAGTAGTAACCCGCCTGGGCCATGGGAGTGGCGTATGCTGAAAAGTTCTAAGTTTGTCTATAAAGTGTTAGAGGTGATGGAGTAAGTAATGTAACAGGGTCAAAGTTTTGGAAGAAACTTGTCGTCGTGTCGTTCATTAAGTAATGAAAGTACACGATGTACTGAAGTTTAGTTATGGTAAATAAAGTTTGTCAGGAAAGGAGTTATTGAGTAAATGAAAGTCTGTTATCTGTCCTTTCGGACTGTCAGCGGGGACGAGCGAAAATGTGTGCTGGACCGTGATTCTAACGCAGAATATGATGATAAGCGGTGTCTATCCCGTCGAATATGTCAGACAGGAAAACATCTTATTTAAATATAATTAATTACACTGTAGTCTGTTACCTGCAAGTCATCACACCCTGTATTCTTTGTACTCGTTATTATTGTTATTATTATTGTTGTCGTTGTTGTTGTTATTCCGACTGCATTGGCATCCACACGGACTCCGAAATGTCGACTGGAACCCGATAGACTTCCAGCACGGCAACCATTGTTTCAGTTTGCCTTGACTTGGCAGCATAGAGAGGTGTGCTGCTACTGGTGCTCACAATGAAAACTCAAAACATAGAAGAGCAATAACGTGTCCATTTTTGATGCGTCCCGGTTCGGCGTACGGAAAAAATGAACAAGTTGTGTAAACCCTGAGGCAAGTGGTCACTGTCAGATGGCACGTCTGGTTCTCATAGCAGGTGGTGTGAACAGTACACTTTAAACCTGCTGATAGCACTGACTGTTCCCCTGTCTTCCATGTCAGCATGTCGTACCCTAAGGCAAGTCAAGGCCTTTAGTTGCTCATGCTGTAATGGGAAAGAAGATCATGGTCTGACGACCCGTCGACACTGAAGTCCTTACAGAAGGAACACGAGCTCGGTTTGAGTCAAGGAGTGAGAAGGAAATCGCCAATTCCCTTTTCAAGGAAACATCCCAGCATTGTTGTGGAGTTACGTAATAAAATCAGGGTAAATCTTATTGTTCATGCACTCCTGACCTACCTCTGATTGTTACTATAGCCAGCACACTCTCCCCACTGAAACCATCTGGTCATGGGGTGTCGACAGACAAGCACACCTCAGCTGGGAAGCCACTACGATTGACGAGCTCCAGCACAGAACTGATGGACCCATGGATGATGTAACCGTATCTCTCATGGAAGCACTGATCAACTCAGTGCCGTGCCAGGTTACAGCAGTAGTTGTTATAAGAAAGTGGTAACTCAGTGTACTACATTTCGCGCTCTGTTCCCACTATACTGTATGCTGGCACTATGTACAATTTTTGCCACCGTCTCTGGTGCTGTTGTTGTCATGTCCATTAGCGTGATTGCTGTCCACTGTAATTTACAGTTGACTTCATAATGTGTGTGTTGTTCATACTCGAGAATCACTCTCGCTTTCGCTGACTTTAGCAAGCGTCCGCCGTTATCTTAAGTTTCAGTAGAAAATTGTCATTGAACAAACTTTCTGCCAACGATGTTCAGCTACATGGTCAGCTGGTAATAGGAACTGATCCGGATACGGATAAGAAGACATTATATAGGTAAAAACACCAAACAGGAAATAGCAATTTGGTTTCATAGTACTCTGCAATAAAAATGTAAGTTAATGACGGCACAACAGTAATGCAATTATAATATTTTTCCATTTTCCAAATACCAACCGTCAAAAAATTTTTGTATTATATTCCTGGTTGCGGTGACTAACAGTTCAGAGTTTCCTAATAGTGTGAAATTTTATTTCTCATCATTAATACAGTGTGTAACAGGTATAGTTGCAGATATTTATATTGGTGACTGAGGGCAGTATACTGAAGAACATTACATCAGCATTTACGTAATTTGTGGGCTAATAAATATACCTAATACAAATAGTATGTTTTTAGGTTGTCTAGTGACTCGAAGTACATGTGGCAAAAGCAAGCCAATATGACTTATTCTACCTTGAGCAACAGGGCAGTTGTCAAAATGTGGATGCAAAATGGGTAGGCCATACTGACAGGCGTAGTCCGGTTAGTGGTGCAGTTACGATCGTGCAGAATACATCAGGTCGAACAGTTTGTGATGTGTCTATGGCAAGACCATTTGGCAAAGAGAAAAAACAATCAACATACCGATATGTGTATATACTGTATTAATGTTCCACTTACACCAATTACACTTTGTAACTTCCAGCAAATGTCACATTATACGTTACGCAATCTCCATTCCCCTTTCCACTCTCTCATTTCACAAACTGTGTACGTACATTTATCGTCAGAAATAAGACTAGTAAATTCATAAGCTGCTGGATGTCCATCTATTGTCGATATAAGAAATACATTTCAACATGATGGTGAAAGTTACACTATAATTTTTAGTGTAATTATAGCTACGAAAACTGAAAAATATAGATTCATTTCTCCAAAGATTTCGAGTGAGCTGCAATGCACTCCAACAGTTTCGTTCAAGAAGTTACAAAGAGAAAGTCACCTACTACTATCTCTATAGAAATGTAATAGCAGACAAATAGATGTAGAATTTGCTGGCGTATAATCGTGACAGCTGTTTGATAGAGTATTGAGTTTATAATACGTGAGACCCTGAGTTACAGCAGAATGCGTAAAGAGTGCTGCATATCCCTAATTACACCAGCAGAAATTATTAGCGACGACAGTTTTTCAGATAACTGCGGTAAGTTACGAATTCGTATTACTAGTCGCCCTGGACTGTGACGTTTCCTGTGATCGACTCACATCTCTGCAGTGCTGATCAGGCTGTACGTAAGTGCTGTATAACAGGAACTGAGAGTGAACATATAGTATAAAGACACACTCCATAAGGACTAAATCCAGTTGTTAATAGAGCGACTTGAATCCGTATCTCATATATATTTAATCTAATTGATAATCCTGAAACACTTAGAACGTCAAAGCAAGCTGATGAAACAAAGAAATTGATTGTGAGTAAACTGCATGTAGACAATTGAAATTTATACAATAAGTGAAACTGTGTACAACAAGGACCAAGTGTATGGCTCGAAATACTGTACATATATCAAATATGAAAGTAGTATCAAAATGGAATATATACAACACATCATGGGCTATTAGAAGTGAATGTGCCGTAAGTAGACGAAACCCAAGCTTTCGAGTGGCTATGAACGTATCATTTTCATACGAATGGCTATGTTCAAAGTGACGAAAATAAAATGCATGTTATAAAGAAAAATCATATATTTGTGATGACTCAGACGGAAAAAAAATCAATAAACTTCTGATGGAGCTTAGAAATAACGAGTTACCTGAGTCTTGTTAATCGGTGAACGACAGTTAGTAGGCCATCATGCAGGTTACAGTGTCATCACTGTGGCATAGGTGATTCCATGGCTGAATAAAACAGCGATGGGTTTCAGTCACACACCATCTTCACGGATTAGGGTTAAAACAGTTCAAGACACAACATCACATTTGTCTGATGTTGTGGCTTAATCTGTTTTAAACCTAATCCGTGAAGATGGTCTGTGACTGAAACCGGTCGATATTTGGGTTTAAAATAAAAAAGCAGCTGATGGTCAAATAGGCATGTTACACATCTACGTAAGTCTCCCTTAGGTCTGATATTTCTTTAGACATATCAGATAAACTAATCTTTATCCACACGGCTAAGTCTCTTTCTTGTGCTACAGTTCGCAATGCTATCTCTGTCGGGAACTTCAAGTATTGTATTTACCTGTGTCGTAATTTGCGAGGCCAGTTCTTCATCTCGCGTTCCAAGTGTGGGTTTTACCTGTGCCGGAATTTGCACGGCCAGTTCTGTATCTCTGTCAGCGACAGTAATATTTGTTTACTTGCCAATTCCTTATCTCGCCTTTCAAGTGTATTGTTTGCTACATAAAAACTACGCCGGTCGGTGTGACCGAGCGGCTCTAAGCGTTTCAGTCTGGAACCGCAAAACCGCTACGGTCGCAGGTTGGAATCCTGCCTCGGGTAAGAATGTGTGTGATGCCCTTAGGTTAGTTAGGTTTAAGTAGTTCTAAGTTCTAGGGAACTGATGACCTCAGATGTTAAGTCCCGTAGTGCTCAGAGCCACTTCAACCATTTTTTGGACATAAAAACTACACCCTGCACTAGGGAATCAAACCACTTACAAGAAGAACTGGGATAGAGTCAGTACCTTAGTGAGAAACACTAAACTCAAGCAAGAATACACATTAACCAACGACAGGTACAGGTGACCTTTCCAATGGAAAAACCTACATGATTTTGGTATAGGCAAAGTAGAAGCTGAAGTTGATCCCATGATCCTAGTCGAGGAACTGAACCGATACTTCACATTACTTACTACCACAAGTGAGCCGCAAAACCAACATACACGTATTGATTACTTCATCTATATTTACATACATCTACATAGGTATTCAGTAAACCGCCATACCGTACCTGGCGAAACTTCCCTGTCCTACTACTAGTAATTTCCTTTCCCGTTCCACACGCAGATAAAACGAGAATGAATGGCGTCAGACACGAAAAATTTTGTGTTAAGCATGTTGAAGACAATATCAAATTCCGTCAACTGCATCCAATGAGCATCTGCAGTACACGACAGTGTCACATTCCAAACTATGACACTTATTGTTGACCCACCACTGCCCAGTACAACATGTATCTTCATCCACTTCGCACTCCGAAGTTTTTTCCATGAAGCTTGGAAGCAGGGTCGCCACTAGCTAAAAAGGCCATTGCCAATTTATCTTCTTCATACCGACCGATTTGCATTCTTCCGGAATAATCCAACGCTTTGTAGTAAATACCTATCTTATATTTAATGGCATAAACGCATACCGTTCAAAGTACACGATACTACAGGCTAGAAAGGCTCAGTAAATATAGGCCTACAACGAACTGTTCGCCAGATAATTGAGACTTTGTGGTTGCGGGACACGACTGACGAATTCTGTGTACACACCGCATACCGGTTATGTGGTGGTATGCTATTTACATACGTTTTCCAAACGTGGACTATTAAACAGAATAGAAATGACACTACAGTCTACAGTCAGAGTGCCACTTGTTTCAGTTATTTACATAGCATCAGTTGTGTTGTCACGTGGAAGAAGGTGTTATTAGATGAATGATGAACACGAACTTCACTTAACGAAGGTTTATTCAGCACTTGCACATACAAGAGCGCGGAGCTAACTGCCTCCAGCCACAACAAATGGCTCTGAGCACTATGCGACTTAACTTCTGAGGTCATCAGTCGCCTAGAACTTAGAACTAATTAAACCTAACTAACCTAGGGACATCACACACATCCATGCCCGAGGCAGGATTCGAACCTGCGACCGTAACGGTCACGCGGTTCCAGACTGAAGCGCTTAGAACAGCACGGCCACACAGCCCGGCCCTGCCAGAACACATGCAGTATATATACAGCAACAGAACACTCCATTACAATGTTTCTTGACATTTGTGGACACTTCTAGAATGTTCTATAACCAAATATAAAAATTAAAATTGTACAGTGCAGCTGAGTTTTGAATTCAGGATTCTTCATGCAACAGTATGGCATCATAATCCCTACACTATGAAGCTATTCAGCTTCCTATGCGACATTGCTCCCTCCTTAGAGAAACAGCGTCCCGGTGTTACGTCGCCCCAGTCCGGGAGCGAGTCATCATCGGTCCTGCATACTCCGACTCCTGATGACTGGTTCTTGCCCTGGCGGTGATCTTCTTAGAACATATTTTGCGGCTACGCTATTCGTCACCTTTCCGCCTGTAGCCTGTCGCTGGAGCTTCGAATTTACACTGGTTTGCAGGATTCTTATAGGGCTTCATTAGAAGGACGTGGATCGTATCTCTGATCTTTCGTCGTCTTGTGTCGGAGTCGATATCTTCAACTTCATAACTAACCTCAGACAACTGTCTTACAACCTTGTAAGGTCCAAAGTAGTACCTGAGGAGCTTCTCAGAGAGAGCAACGTTCCGAACGGGAGTGAAGATCCAGACGAGGTCACCAGTCTGGTAGACCACAGGGCGGTGACTCGCGTCCCGAAGGCGATCGTTTTTTTGAGCCTACTGCGTGCGGAGTCGAGCTGACTGCCAAGCTTCCTTAGATCTGTTTAACACCTGTCCGATGTAGTCGTCGTCCACGTCATCAGGATGTAACGGAAACACAATGTCCATCGTCGTAGTCGCCTCACGTCCATGCATCAGGAAAAATGGCGTAAATCCTGTGGTGTCTTGTTTGGCGGTGATGTAGGTAAACGTCACGAAAGGTAGCACGTCATCCCAGTTGCTTTCCTCAACACTGACGAACATTGACAGCATGTCGACCAAGGTCTCATTAAGGCGTTCAGTAAGTCCGCAAGTTTGCGGGTGGTAGGTAGTCGTCATGTGATGAGTAATGTTGCACCGATAATTTATCTCTGTCACGAGATCCGATTAAAAACTTTACTTCGATCCGTAATTAACGGCCTTGGGGCACCGTGTTGTACTACAGTATCTTCCACTATGGATTTTGCTACCTCGGATGCGTCGGCTGTTTTCACGGCTTTTTAAATGTCATAGCGTGTCAGATAATCAGTGCAGAAAGTAATCCACCTGTTGCCACTTGGAGATGTTGAAAATCAGCCGAGGAGGTCAATCCGAAGACGTTGGAAAGGCGTTTGGGCTGGTGGAATTGGTATGAGTCGGCCAGGTGGTTTCTGAGGAACTCCCTTTCTCCTCTGGCACTCTCGACAGTGCCACACATAGTGACAGCCACTCCTAAATAAACCTGGCCAGAAAAAACTATTGCGAATTCTATCGTAATTCTTAATGAATCGTAGATGTCTGGCCTCAGGTGTGTCATGAAATTTCTGTAGAACATTTAAGCGCATGTGTTTAGGAGTCACTAGCAAGCATAATTTGAGATATTGGGGCGTCCTTCTTCTGCTAAGCAGAGAGATCCTGTAGTGTAGCGAGACAGTCACTATCTACATCAAAGTCTTGATGCTCTTGCACAGGGTTTCTTGAGAGACAGTCGGCATCTTGGTGTTTTCTTCCACTTTTGTACACTATGGTAACGACGTACTCTTGAAGCCGTAGTGTCCATCTGGCGAGTTGTCCTGTTGGACCCTTAAGACCTGTCAGCCAATAAAGTAAATGATGGTCTGTAACGACAGTGAATGGCCTTCCGTAGATAATTCTGCCCGTGGCCCAGATCACAGCAAGACTTCTCTTTATGTCTGTGAGTAGTTTCTCTCGGCTTTTGTAAGTGTCCTAGAAGCAGAGGCTATAACCTTCACTTTTCCATCCGAAATTTGCACCAGAACAGCAACGATCCCATACCCACTGGCATCTGTGTGTAGTTCTGTATATGTTCACTGATCATACAGACCAAGTACAGGGTCAGTCGTAAAAGCTCTTCGCAGCTCATCGAAAGAATCTTGTTGAGCACCACCCCAGATAAATTTAGCATCAGCTTTCAACAACACTTGGAGTTGCCAGGCTTTGATAAAAAAAAAAAAGTCTTTGATAAAACGACGGTAACATGAACACAATCGGAGGAAGTTTCTTACATCTGTAGTACTTTTAGGGATAGAAAATTCCGTTATCGATCTCACCTTTTCTGGGTCTGGCCGCACACCTTCGTTCGACACAAGATGTCCAAGTATTTTGATTTATTTTGCTCCAAAGAGACACTTTCTTGGATTACGTTTCAGTCCGCCTTGTTGGAAACACTTAAGAACGGCCCTCAGTCTTTTTATATAGTCATCAAATGTCTCTGAGAACACCATAATGTCATCTAAACAACAAAGTCACATCGTCCATTCCAGGTGCTTTAGAAAGTTATCCATCATCCGTTCAAAAGTAGCAGGTACATTACACAAACCAAACGGCATTACCCTAACTGGTACAGAAAAAAATGTTCTAATCTCTGTGAAACCTTATGGGACTTAACTGCGAAGGTCATCAGTCCCTAAGCTTACACACTACTTAACCTAAATTATCCTATGGAGAAACACCCTCAGCGGTGATGAAAGCAGTTTTCTGACGATGAGCCTCATTTACTTCGATCTGCCAGTATCCCGAGTATATGTCCATGCTTGAGAAAATCTTAGCCCCCTTCAGACAATCTAGTGTATCGTCAATCCGTGAAAGATGGTAAACGTCCTTTTTAGTTATCTTACTAAGCTTCCTGTAATCAACATAAAAGCGCAAACTGCCATTCTTCTTCCTGACGAGGACCACTGGTGACGACCATGGGCTCTGCAAAGGCTGAACGATGTCATTCTTCATCATTTTCTCTACCTTGTAGCGAATTATTCGACGTTCCATTGCTAATACGCGGTATGCTCTCTGGCTTATTTGTTGATGGTCTCCAGTGCTAAGCCGTTGCTTCAAAGTCGATTTGTTCTTCACCTGTGGATTGAAGCATTCAGAGAACTCTTGAAGAATGGCAGGTAGCTTCTTCTGTTGTTCCTTAGTGAGATCCGGTGATAGTCGAGCTAGAAGATCTTGTATTGTAGTGGTGCCGCTAATTTCGTCCACAGACTCGGCATGGGAGGTTTCTATGACGATCAGCTGTTCCTCAATTAACGGCTCAGCGTGTGCTACGCACATGGTTGTGGAAGGATCTGCGGTTCTCGGCGATAATTAACCATCCGCAATTCACCGAATCCATTCTTAAACGAGACAACTTCAACTGGGATGACCAAATTATTCTTCAGTGATATGCTTCTCGCCGGCCGAAGTGGCCGTGCGGTTAAAGGCGCTGCAGTCTGGAACCGCAAGACCGCTACGGTCGCAGGTTCGAATCCTGCCTCGGGCATGGATGTTTGTGATGTCCTTAGGTTAGTTAGGTTTAACTAGTTCTAGGTTCTAGGGGACTAATGACCTCAGCAGTTGAGTCCCATAGTGCTCAGAGCCATTTGAACCATTTGATATGCTTCTCTTACATTCCACTACAAAATGGGTTGATGCATGGTACGACACATGACAGTTACCAATCTAGCGCTGACTGCAGGAATGATCACTTCATCCAGCATACATAGTCTAAACACACTCGGATGCTCATCTTCCTGTCCACAGTATCTCACCTCGTCTAGCATAATCTTCGAGTGACAACAATCTATAATTGCCTGAGAAGCTTTCAAAAAGACCCATCCGAGAATGACGTCATGATTACACTCTTCTAAGACGATGAATTATAAGGGTTGTGTATTGCCATTCACACCCACACAAATGACACATCTTCCTGTAGGTTTCACATATTTCCAATTAGCCACTTTCAGCGGATATGTTTTGTTGTCGACGAATACGGTTTTCTGCAACTGGCGACGGTACTTCTCTGCAATGGCTGAATATGATGCTCCAGAGTCCACAAGAGCTTGGGCTGGTCTGCCACCCACGAGGATATCGACGTAGTTTCCTATTATTTTTGTAGTGATCGATGGCGGAGGGTTTTTCTCTTCGGTGGCTTCACCTCCAAGGAAGGTCGCGCACTTTAGTTTTCCAGGTTGCTAGGAGATCGGCTGAAGCTTCTAAACGACGATGGAGTCCTTGACTGGCGTGTTGGGGAGCGTTCTCCCCAGCGGCTAGCTGTCGACGATGGTGACCTACGTCGTCCTGCACCCACCTCTTGTTGTTTATTTCTCTCGTCCCGGAGTTGGCGTCGGTAAGATCGGTCTGCTGTATTTTCGCGCGGGCGTCATCAAATATCCGCCGCCTTTCTCGACAATAGCGCATCACATGTCCCGGTCATCCGCAGTGGAAACATACTGGTTGGTTATCCTGGGTCCTCCAGAAGTCAGTATTCCTCGGTGCCCAAACAGGTTGCATATGCGGCATTGTAGGACCGTAACTCCGACTGGGTCTCGACTTTTATAACGTTTTAAAGGGAAATGAAGGACGAGAGATTGGGTTCAATGTCTGTTCCACTTCCTCCCTTACGAACTCTTGAAGCGTCTCGATTTTTGCTAGCTCTGCAATCCAAGTGCCTTCTGAACTTCCTCTCTCACTATCTGAGCGAAGAACACATGTGAAATCAGTTGCTTCCACCATCACAGACATCGATACCACGTCTAGAAGCCAATCCAACTTTTTGAGTGTAATTCCTTTTTGATGCATTGTCTTGATGTACTGGCACCATTTTATGAAGACGTCTGCTGTTGAAACCTCCTTCAGGAGTACGGCTTGTACATGTCCTCAGCAACACCCTTCATGAGATGTGCAACCTTATCTTCCTCCTTCATTTTAGGATCGACTATTTTACATAGCTCCAAGATGTCTTGAATGCAGGATGCTGGACACTGGGCCCTGCACTTTGATTTATCTTCACCCATGCACTTCTGTCGTTGTGTGTCGCCAAAATACTTGAGCGCAATTCAGCCTGGAATACTTCCCAGTTTGTGAACTTCTCCTCGTTGTTCTCACACCATTGCTTGACAGTGCCCTCCAAGTAGAAAAGTACGTTAGCCGAACACACGGTGTCATCCCATATGTTAAATTTGGCTATACACTCACTTACCTTCAGCCTCTTATTTGGATCTTGGCCATCGTCACCAGAGAACCCGGAAGGATGCCTCATGTGGTGGCACACAGTTGCTGTCATCGTGACGTCCTCTTCTTCTTCTGTCCACGATGGATTGCGATCTGTTGAATATGGCTCGAACTCGGGTTTCTCGCCATGTAAACGGCGACTCTGTCGTGGTCTGATGGGAGCCACTGTGCAGTCGACTGTCGTGGCCAGATGGTAGCCACTGTGTAGTCAACAAGTTCCCAAATGGTTCAAATGGCTCTGAGCACTATGGGACTCAACTGCTGAGGTCATTAGTCCCCTAGAACTTAGAACTAGTTAAACCTAACTAACCTAAGGACATCACAAACATCCATGCCCGAGGCAGGATTCGAACCTGCGACCGTAGCGGTCTTGCGGTTCCAGACTGCAGCGCCTTTAACCGCACGGCCACTTCGGCCGGCACAAGTTCCCAAACTAGCGTCTCTACCTGAATATGCCACGTAGAAGAAGGTATACTTAGATGACTGACGAACACGAACTGCATTTAACGAAGGTTTATTCAGCCCTTGCACACACAACAGCGTGGAGCGAACTGCCTCTGGTCGGAACACATGCAGTATATACAGGGTGGTCCATTGATCGTGACAGGGCCAAATATCTCACGAAATAAGCGTCAAACGAAAAAACTACAAAGAATGAAATTTGTCTAGCTTGAAAGGGGAAACCAGATGGCGCTATCGTTGGCCCGCTAGATAGCGCTGCCATAGGTAAAACGGATATCAGCTGCGTTGTTTTAAATAGGAAGCCCCATTTTTAATTACAGATTCGTGTAGTACGTAAAGAAATATGAATGTTTTTGTTGGACCACTTTTTTCTCTTTGTGATAGATGGAGCTGTAGTAGTCACAAACATATGGCTCACAATATTAGGCGAACATTTGGTAACAAGTAGGTCTTTTAAATTAAAATACAGAACTTAGGTGCGTTTGAACATTTTATTTCGGTTGTTCCAATGTGATACATGTACCTTTGTGAACTTATCATTTCTGAGAACGCATGCTGTTACAGCGTGATTACTTGCAAATACCACATTAATGCAAATAATGCTCAAAATTATGCCCGCAAACCTCAATGCATTTGGCAATACGTGTAACGACATTTCTATCAACAGCGAGTAATTGGTCTTCCGTAATATTCGCACGTGCATTGACAATGCGCTGACGCATGTTGCCAGGCGTTGTCGGTGGATCACAATAGCAAATATCCTTCAACTTTCCCCACAGAAAGAAATCCGGCGACGTCAGATCCGGTGAATGTGCGGGCCATGGCATGGTGCTACGACGACCAATTCACCTGTCATGAAATAGGCTATTCAATACCGCTTCAACCGCACCGAGTTATGTGCCGGACATCCCACCATAACTAGCACCATTTAGATTGACATCGACAAAATGGGGGCCAATTATCTTTCCTCCCATAATGCCGCACAATACATTAACCCGCCAAGGTCACTGATGTTCCACTTGTCACAGCCATCGTGGATTTTCCGTTGCCCAATAGTGCATATTATGCCGGTTTACGTTACCGCTGTTGGTGAATGACGCTTCGTCGCTAAATATAACGCGTGCAAAAAATCTGTCATGGTCCCGTAATTTCTCTCGTGCCCAGAATCGGAACTGTACATGACATTCAAAGTCGTCACATGCTATTCCTGGTGCATAGAAATATGGAACGGGCTGAGCCGTGATAAAAATTGCTGTTTTGAAGAGCGCGCCGCAGCGCGTTGTGTGAAACAGTCGCCCTCCGTTTCTGGCGGTGGCGCCGCTTTAGCAGTCGCAGCTTTGGTGTCTCCCTCTAGTGGAAAAGGGGAAAGGTTGCCTGTTCACGTGCATTTAAGGGGCGCTGTAAGCTGGCCAGTGGGTCAGTTGGTCAACCGGGTCAGTGTGGGGCAGTAAGTGTCTGTCTGTCGTCCAGAGTGCTAGTATGTGTTAGGCCAGCAGTCTGCTCGAGTTTGTTCATGAGATGGTCATTGGCGGGGGGATCGGGCAGTTGGTCGGTCGGAGTGAGTCTGGGTCAGTCTCGCGTCACCAGTTTTTGGTCTGTCTCTCGTTCACATTTGTGCGGCAGTTAGTGTCTGTCTGACGTCGGAGTGCTAGTATATCTGTCGTTCGGGTCACACTTAAAGCCGGCAAATGAAGTCTTGCCAGTCCGCCAGTAACAGAACTCAGGTAGTGGTCGCCCGGTCGGGGCTGAGTTCCTGCATGTGAGTCTGCGCGTTAGGCCGCCAGTCTACTCGAGTTGCTCGGGCAACTGTCATTGGCGGTTGGATCGATCAGTTGGTCGGTCGCGCACTGAGACAGAAGATGACTTGTCCGCCTTGAGCGTCGGCGCATGTGAGGTCGCCACGTGAGCCAAGTGGGCCGCGCCGTATAGCGATGGGTAGTGGCTTCGCGGTCGACACGAGAGCAACAGGAGTCAACCCACGACATTGGGCTGGCTAACGCGAGCTGCGACGCCGTGAGACCGGATATCGGCGCCCCTTCCTGCGTCCGTTGAAGCGGCTGGCAGAGGACGGTTCGGGAGAGCGTTGGGGGGTGCTGCGCCAGGTATTCGCCAGGAATCGCAGTTTATTAGAAGTAAAGTGATTGGAGATATGTTGTTTCATTTACTCGTTAAATTCTACTTGTTTTCTTGGTGAGGTCAACAGACGCTTGGTTTTGGGGTCGTCCCACCAATCTTCTCCGTTTGCCCACCCGTGGGAAGGTGGTTATTTAAGAGTTGGGTGGTCATATTTTCCGTTGTGGAGTAGGGGCGGGTTAGAGCAACCTGCGGTTCGGGTTGTGCAGTAATCTCCCTGTCAATCTGCCATACGTTAATAGCTGCCTCTGTCATGTTTGTTGGATTCGGTGTTAACGAATTTATTGCTTGAAGTGTAACGGCCGAATTCCTGAAATGTGTTTTTATCTTGCCTATCATCTTGAGAGACGGTATATTAGTAATATAGAGCATGTTTATATATTTTAGGTAAGACTGCATTTCATGGGTTTTTATATAAATTGTCATTTTAGTATATAAAGTTGCCTCCCTTCCACCGTAAGAGGGTTTTTTTTCTTTTTTAATCAAGTTGCACCTTCGGTGGCAAATTAATTTTTTTTAATGTTAGTGTTTTGTACCATTTCCATCCCTCGTACGGGGTGCATATTATATGTGCTTGTGTGAGTTATTCATATTTTTAGTTTAAAGTAATCTGGTGTGTTGCAGATTTGCAACAGTGTAGTCTTTCAGAGGTTGTTGTGAGCAGTAGTGACTACAGCCGTGTCAAAAGGCAGCGGCAAGGTTCTCAGCCCGAAAGCTCGTACTGTCAATAGTTGTTCTTTCTGCCTCTGAATAAAATTGTAACTTGATATTTTGAGGGTGCTTTCTGATTATAATTTTAAATCAGTTTTAAAAAAAAGGGACTTTTAGAAACAAAAATGGATGTAAACCGCACCAATGTGGGATATCTGCAAACCCAAGCATCACGGAGATGCAAGGACGTCACCATATCATTAAAATCATGACAAAATGTATAATTGGGGGTCTGATGGCTCTCTGGAGACCATACGTGAAATGCACATCCGCATACTCCTCGTTACCCCCATTAGTAATACACACACCAAAACAAGTTTTGCATCACTTCGATTCCAAGAGTTCCGGAACCTGTACAGAATATTTTAATAGAGGTCAACATAAACATCATTTCCGTCCTTTTTATTGCTCATGAAATTCACACATTGCATATTGTATCACCATGCAGCGAGACCTTCAGATGTGGTGGTCCAGATTGCTGGACACACTGGTACCTCTAATAACCAGTAGCACGTCCTCTAGCACTGATGCATGCCTGTATTCGTCGTGGCATACTATCCACAAGTTCATCACGGCACTCTTGGTCCATCTTGTCCCAACAGTGATTCGGCGTAGATCCCTCAGAGTGGTTGTTGGGTCACGTCGTCCATATACAGCCCTTTTCAGTTTATCCCAGATATATTGGATAGGGTTCATACTGCCCACTCTACTCGAGCGATGTCGTTATCCTGAAGCAAGTCATTCACAAGATGTGCACAATGGGGCGCGAATTGTCATCCATCAAGACGAATGCCTCGCAAATATACTGCCGATATGGTCGCACTATCTGTCGGAGGATGGCATTCAGGTATTGTACAGCCGTTGCGGCGCCTTCCATGATCACCAGCAGCGTACGTCGGATTCACATAATGCCACCCCAAAACAGCACAGTGTGTCCTGGGCGTTCAGCCTTACCGGTTGCAGGCATATGCGACAATCATCGGTGAAGAGAACGTGATGCCAATCCTGAGCGGTCCATTCGGCATGTTGTTGGGCCATCTGTACCACGGAGCATGGTGTCATGAATGCAAAGATGGACCTCGCCATGGACGTCGGGAGTGAATTTGTGCATCATTTGGCCTGTTGAGCACAATTTGAGTCATAACACGTCGTCGTGTGGCTTCACGAAAAGCGTTATTCAACATGATCGATTTGCCGTCAGGGTTCCTCCGAGCCATAATCCGTAGGTAGCGGTCATCCATTGCAATATTAGCCGTTGTGCGGTCTGAGCGAGACATGTCAGCCGCCCGGAGTGGCCGCGCAGTTACAGGCGTCATGTCACTAATTGCACGGCCCCTCCCGTCGGAGGTTCGTGTCCTCCCTTGGGATGGGTGTGTGTGTGTTGCTCTTAGCATAGGTTAGTTTAAGTTAGTTTAAGTAGTGTGTAAGTCTGTGGACCGATGAACTCTGCAGTTTGATCCATTAGAAATTCACACACATTTGAACATTCGAGTCATATCATCGACAGTTCCTGTCTCTCTGTATCTCCTCCATATCCGAACTACATCACTTTGGTTCACTCCGTAGGCCTGGACACTTCTCTTGTTGAAAGCCCTTCTAATTAAAATCTCTTTCTTATTTATTGTTTTGTGATGTTTTGAATCGTGATGAAAGTCTTTGTGTGTGAATGCAGCTTGCCGCTAACTTGGTGTAGTGTTTGTCTGTACAGAAGTGTAACTGTTGTCTTTATCGCTCCTTCACTCTCACACCTGAATCAGTACAGTAAAGTCAGGGCTTCGTGGATTATGATTGGCTGATCCGTATAAGGACAGACAAACAATTATACTACTGGAGGATTGTAAGTAATTTCTAGAATTACATTCACTCTCTCTCTCTCTCTCTCTCTCTATAATTTATCTGTGTACAATGAAAATATATTACTTGAGATCAGCCTCGTCGAATCTCTGGTAGAGCCCCTCGTCTTAATATTCAGCGGCAGTTTTGCTAGAAAAGATCTTTACGTTTGTTATTATTATTAAGCGCTGCATTCAGTTGGGAAAATCGATCGTTTGAACAATCCGTTCAATTTACGACAGATCTAATATTTCAGATGTGGACGAAGCCTTTTTGGACGATTTGTAAAACTCATAGATTGCAGGTTCTCTTCGTCACAGCTGAAACTTCCCAATTAATTACAGGCCCAGACAATCATCAATGATTCATACCGAGAACTCATTCTTCATTCACTCTGTAATAAAATGTTCACAAACCTGATTTCAGATGAACGGTTTATATTAAATCCTTTGTTGTACAGATTCCGTTTTCTGGTATTTTAAATCTCAAGAGATTTATTTTCACAGGTTTATTATTTCTTTATGTCTCCCACTAGCGGCACAAATTTCCCTTGTTCGCTTTAATGCGAAGAAGAGTACCCAAAAACTTCTTTAACAATCCGATTTTGGAAAAAGTTCCGTTCTCTCTCTCTCTCTATCCCAACTATAATAACCATGGAGCATACATATCTCTACCTCTGTTGTTCCAGAGAATAAACGTACTAGAAAAATACCTTGGCGTCGACGAGCTGTCGGCGCATATCTTACTAGAAAATCTGATCAGATACTTTTCAAACGTAAATAAATATGGATGATTTGATTAATCATTATTAATTAGTGCGTGGTAGAGGGTAATTTTCCGTGGGGATATTACAATGCCCCTCGCAGCGAGCGAAGTTTGTGAGCTCAATTTTGATTCACCGAACACACTTCGCGAGCTATCTATTAATGTGGATAACCCGGAAGTGATGATTGTCAGTCCTCCGACTGAAAAAGAATATTATGTTTGAGACAGACGAAGAAAAGAAATGTGGAAAACAGAAGAAATGAAGAGACAGGTATCGCGGCTGTATTGCTTTTACGTGCATCTCGGTGTTATGTTTGCTGTGCACAACCAAGGAAGATGATCTTTCATAGACTGTTGTCAGGGTCTACCCATTCGGGAACTTTCTTAAGCAGGGAAACCTTGGAAAACCTCTTAAGCTTAGACCCCCAGCCTACGATACATAGGAGATAGGAAAGCCTATAGAAGAACAAAATTAATTTTGACATTTGTCTTTAAAGAAAAGATAGGGATCAATTTGTCTCACAATTTGGAAAAAGGTAGTTTGTGCCTCTAGCAAAAAACTTTTTACAATAAATAACGTGAATTTGCGTTTTACAATCTTGCTCCTAGTACAATATCTTGCGGTGCTAAACTCCCCCGGGTCTTGCATGTCCCCGACGTCCACATTTGTAGTCGGTCTTCTACGCGGCCCCCTTTGTAGTAGATCTTCTACGCGGCCCACAATGGGAAGAGTAGAAGGAACCGGGATACTCGAATTGACATGCAACATTCATTCCCAAAAGAATTAGCAGTGAACAAAAAGGAAACTCTTCCTGTAAGAGAACTGATTAGGTTGCACCGCCCAAGATTCTCCTTTTTGAAAGCAAAATCCTTATGGCTTCATGGATCCTTTTTGTTACGACGTACTTCAATGAATTTAACTCTTAATTAATGATGTTGCCAAAAGCATCATACGATTTACTTTCGTTTGAATACTCCTTTTGACTTTGCCTCCCCACTGGTACTTATAAGTCCAAACGCTTTAACAGATTTTCTATGACTGATTTGTCCTTCGTAATTTAAAGGATTCATGTAACTTACTATAGATTTTGGATTCAAATCATCGAATAATGGAAAGTGTAGTTCATTTTATACCAGACATCATCCATATTCCCTTAATAAGTCATATAATTTAGCTATCCTCAAAACTTTTTATTCTAAACACATATATTTCTTCGCTTTAGTGCTGAATTGTAAAATTTATTAGCATTGAGGAATGCGGATTCGCTTCTTTCATTTTCTCTCTGATTCATACTGCGTTCATCCATGCGCATCTATGGAACTGGATTTTTCAAACAGAATTCCCAAACGAACACAAACCATTTAACAACTATTAATTCTATAAATATTAATAATTTTAAAAACTCTTAACTCCTAATTGTGACACTTATTCCTTTTAAAGTTCAACCTGAATGAGTTTATTCTCGCGCTTGGTGCGAGTCTCTTATAAAGCATATCTGTGTCGTCTCTATCGATTTTAATTCTCGCGCCGACGTCAACTGTTTTGCGCGGGAAATTGTCTTTGCGGCATTAACTGTCACTCACGATTCACTACCACAACACATCCCTTCACACGTTTATACATCTAAGCGTTCACATGAGATTATATCTGAATATTCACTTTGAACCTTTTTTTGATTATTCAGCGTCCTTTTGCGGGAAACATTTCATTTTTCTCACAGGTCAGTCAGATACTTTATACATCTTGATCACATTAGCAAAGCTAAAGTCCTATGTTCACTCAAACCACAGGTGAAGCCTATCTCCACTATCCTTTTTACAACATCCAATAATAATTATTAGTCACTATTTCTATATTCTATGTCATTGATTAACTACTTCACTGTAAAGGTTTTTAACACTACACACACACAGTTCATTGTTATATTTTTTACGAGTGTTCATCTCTGGCACTCGGAACATCATTCCTCCCTATATTCTATTCTTCATTATATCTTTTTAAGTCGTTATGAGGAAATAACCCTTTTATTTTGTTCGATCCCGGGTATGCTAACAGATAAGCTCCAGGATTCGGAATTTGTAGGATAAGGTACGGTCCAGTATATAGTAACTCCCATTTCTTTATACTTTTCTTTATTACGGATGATTTGGTATGTCGTTTTACTAGCACCTTCTCTCCGACATGGTATGTTTGTACCCTCTTGATCAACTTGTCATATCGTTGTTTTCTTTGATCAGCCTTTCTCGTCATATTTATGATAGCTTGTCTTATTTTCTCTTCCCAAGGCATCTCAATTTCCTGAGTTTTGGGGATATGGTCAGTCCAGAAGTTTTCCTCTTTTGCTTCGAACATCAATTCACGAGGTGTATATCCAGTTGAGGAGTGGGGCATGTTATTGTATATTTGCTCAAACTCTTCCACATAATTTGCCCACGCAGTTTGCTTATTAAGGCAATACGTCCTCATAAATCGATTGAATTCTCTAAAAATCCTCTCCACCAAATTGCCTTGTGGGTGGTAAAATGATGTTAGTACGTGTTTCACACCGACTTGAGACAAAGTCTGCTTCCACCGGAGTCCCGTGAATATTTTAGCATTGTCAGTTATGATCGCCTTTGGTGTACCAACATGTGGAATATAATCTCTTATCAATCTTAATACAATTACTTTGGCTGTAGCCGTCTTTATTGGGTATAGCTTTACGTATTTCGTGCACACATCGAGAAATGCTAACACATATTTAACACCACCTCTTGAAGTAGGTAACGGTCCACACAGATCGCACGAAATTAATCCTTTTGGTTCTTGTACTAATATAGAGCATAATGGGTGCTTAGTTCCCTTTGAATCTGGCTTTGTTTTTTGACATATTATGCACCTCTTTAAGATCTCATGCACTCTGCGCTTTATGTTGGGAAAATAACAGTATCCACTTATCTTGTCTGCACATTTTGTCGCACCAAAATGTCCCCAGGTTAAATGAGTGAACCATACCAGTTTCTCTATTTGTGCCTCCGGTATACAAACACACCAACGGACTTTGTTTGTCCTTCCACAGCGGAAAAATAATACGCCGTTTACCAACTTATAATAATTTGTGATCTGATCCGAAGGTTGCTGTTGTAACCTTTTAATGACACTTCCCCATTTAGCATCCTTTTTCTGTAATTGGGCCATATGAACACACAGATTGACATAGTACGTCTTAAAGGGATTTTCCTGCAGCAGCAATACAGGGAATTCTGAGTAATTATTTACTTCAATCTCTTTGGTTAAACCCTGTGGTGACCTTGATAGAGCGTCAGCAATAATGTTTTGCTGCCCTGAGACATGTACAATCTTAAATTGGTATTGTTGCAGAGCGAGAGTCCATCTAGCAAGTCTGGGGTGTAACAGTTTACACGTTTGTAAAAATGTTAATGATTGGTGATCGCAATATACGATAGTATTCGACCCATATAAATAATAATGAAATTTTTTAAATCCCCAGACGACCGCAAGAGCCTCTAATTCTGTCGTCGTATACGTTCGCTCACAGTTGGACAAAACACGACTAGCAAACGCAATAGGACAAAAGGTAAGCTGTCCATTTATCTTGCGTACTTGGAAAAGGCACGCTCCAAGACCCACATTTGACGAATCTGTTGACAAGTAGAATTCCTCTTGCATGTCCGGATGGTACAAAAGCGGTGCGTTTACTAATTGCTTCTTTATCTCTTCAAAGGCTTCTTGACACTCTAATGTCCAGAGCCATGGCACATCCTTCTTCAGCAAACTATTTAGAGCTGCCGCATTCATGGCCTGATTCGTTATAAATCTTCTAGAAAATGAGGCAAGACCCATAAACCCTTTTAATTGCCTCCTATTTCTTGGCGGTGGAAACTTACTAATCGCAATTAGCTTCTCCTTGGTCGGTAAAATTCCCTTTGCGTCAATCATATGCCCCAGGAACTTGATTCTATTCAGTGCAAAATGGGATTTCTGTAGGTTAGCAGTTATTCCCATGGTTTTGAACACGTTCAATACCCGACTCAGTAAGGTAATATGCTCCTCCCAGGTCTTCGATGCAATAAGCATGTCATCCACAAATACTGTTATCCTGCTTCTTAGTTCTGGGCCTAATGCATAATCTAGCGCTGCTATAAAGATTCCAGCACTAATGTTGAGTCCGAAAGGAACTACAGTAAATTGGTAACTTCTTCCTGCATAAATGAAAGCTGTATATTTCCTTGATACCTCATCCAGCTTGACTTGCCAATAAGAACTCCGCAAATCGATGCTCGTCAAATACTGGACATCCTGGAACCGTTGTATCAGTTCGTCTATGTTTTCTGGATGTGTCCTCACTGGAATTATGATTTTGTTTATTTCCCGGGCGTCGAGTACCAGTCTCACAGTTCCATTTGCTTTTGGCACTACCAACAATGGGGAGCAGTATGGGCTTGTAGAGGGTTCGATCAAACCCCATTTCAACATGCGATCTATTTCTTTTTGAACTTGAGCCTTTAACCTCCAGGGAACAGGATAGAATGTTCGACAATATGTTTCGTGCGGCTTAACGTAGAGATGGCATATGTATCCTTTAATCACTCCTGGCCTCTCATCAAACACGTTTTCATACACTAATAATAATTCTTTGAGCTGCTTCTTCTGATCTTCAGTGATGCAGTCAGATTCATTTAACTTCTCATACACTAATTTACCGAAATCTCCTTTGACTTGGAACTCATTATTTGCGTGCTGTTTAAAATTCTGTGCAGTCCTGATTACTTGCACACTGATCCCACTATTATATTTTCTGGTAAGGCTTTCTTTTTTCAACAAGTCCAACTCAATTTCTTGTTTATTTATATTTAACCAAATTTTTCCTGTTTTAAAATCCATTCTGCATCCGTATTGACGTAGGCTGTCGACTCCGATAATGCAGTCTACCACCAAATTTTTCACAACAAGGAATGTGCTTAATATTGCTACATTTCCTACTTCTACACTAAGTAGTGACTGCACTTTTACATTCGCCGATCGAGCCCCAACGGCGCCTATTATTTTGCAATTTTGAACTGGAAAAATTGGTACTCTTCTTATATTTCTGATCTTGTTGAATAGAGCCTCTGAAATAACATTTGTGGTTGCAGCTGTGTCTAAAACTGCCACTATAGGTACAGTCTCCAAAATCACTTGCACTTCGGCTACTGCCACCTGTTCCTTATCCTCATCTTGGGGTTCTAAGTCTTCGGTCAATTCATCTGCCAGTAATCTTCCATCATTATACGTCAGCATGGGTACACATATCCTGTTGCCCCTCAACCTATTGTTGACCGCTCCTCCGGGGCACGAGTGGGTCCTTACAAGTTTGTTGGATTTTGATTCGCCTGGTGGTTGACATCGTCCGTCACTTCGGTAATTACCGGTTGATTCGTAGATGTCTGTCCCCACTGATGTTGGTTGTTTGAGTTTATTCCCCCCGGTTGATTCCACTTTCTATTACCGTTATTGTTCCAAGCTTGGGGTCTAAAATTCCTTTCGTTTCCCCATACGGGATTGTATCTTTTCCCATTCCTGTTATTCCTTGGATAGCCCCTCGCAAGACTATTACCGGTATTATTGTTGAGATTTTGATGAGTTTCTCCATTATTTATCGATCTCTGTGCGTTCCCTTGCCTACCATTAGCCGGAGGTTCTATCTCCCTATATTGGAATCTGCTATTACGTGCTTTCTGGCTGTTCTCTTCTATAATGTCTATATGATCTAACGTCGTGAGGAACGACTCCAGGTCTTTATCGTTGCCGTAAATTAATTGATTCCGGATGCTAGTTGGTAATCTTGCCTTAAGTATGTTTATTATGTCTGGCAAAGGCATAGGTCTGTCCCAATATCTTGTTTTATTTATATATTTTTCAAAATATTTCCTAAGGCTTCCCTTCGAAAAAGAGAAAGGCTCGGGGTAGAGCACCTCCTGCCTTAGGCGTTCCTGTACTCCTTCTGACCAGAATTTCGCTAAAAACGCTTTTTCAAAATCTTCATACGTCGAGCAAACAGAAGTCATGTCCGAGGCCCAGATCGCCCCCGAACCTTGTATATACCCAGTAACGAAACTGATCTTCTGCCACTCCGACCAATTTCTAGGTAGCACTCCTCTAAAACTTCGAATAAAAACAATCGGATGGACCCCCCTTTTGTCAGTGTTAAAAATCTGAAATTGCCGATGCTTTATCATTTTTTCTTCGGCATGACAAAGGCTTTCGTAATCTCCATCCGCTAGGACATCACGCGAACAACTAGCTCGTGGCAATTTGATATTCGAGTTACTTACACATGTCGGTATTGTGTGCGAATGTGCAGTAACTGGGTCTATAGTCGCTGACAACTTCTGCTGTCGACCTGTATTCATTTGTTCTGAGCCTTGTTGTGAAACGCGTATCGATTCTTCGATCGTTTGTTTCCAATGCTCGAGATCATCACCTAACTGCTGTCGCACTTCCTCAAGTCCTTTCGCAAACTAATTCTCTTCGTGTTTGGCGCGTAGACTCTGGAATGCTGCTTTAGCATTTTGCTCAGCGTTTTCACACATTAGCCTTTTGTTTTCTAATGTGATTTCGGATAATTTACCCGTTAATACATTAATCTGGTGGTCAATAACGTCTTGACGTTCTGTCAGATGTTCCACACTTTCCTTTAGGTTCGTCTGCGTACGTGCCAATTCAGGAAGTTGCGCAATTGCACATGACATGGCATCTTGCTTTTGTACTAACTGCGGAACCATTTCCACCTGTTCGCGTACGGTATCTATCTTAATGGCCACATACTCCTTCATTTCTACACGTACACGTTGAGTAGATTCCTCACATTGAGCTTTAACCAATTCTATTTGTGCAGTTAATTTTCGTTCCGTCTCTTCGGCCTGATCTTTTAGTTCCTTTGTCTTTTCCTCTATCCGCTGCTCTAATTCGGAAAAACTGGCCTGTAAGTGCTGCTTAATCTCAGCTTTCAAATTTTCCTGCCCTTCAGTGACTGAAGCTAATTTTGTATTCAAATGGTTTTGCCCTTCAGTAACTGAGGCTAACTTCGCATTAATGTCGGTTTGCAAATTTTCCTGCCCTTCAGTAACTGAGGCTAATTTTGTATTCAATTGGTTTTGCCCTTCAGTAACTGAGGCTAATCTCGCATTAATGTCGGTTTGCAAATTTTCCTGCCCTTCAGTAACTGAGGCTAATCTCGCGTTAATATCGGTTTTCATATTATTCATACTCTCGGTTATCATTTGCATCTGTCTCATTATAATTACTAATGGATCTAATCCATGTTGCATCCCTGCTGTTACATCTCCAGCCGTGTCTACCGGGCGTTCTATTGCGCTATCTGTAGCGATCGGTTCTACAACACTTCTTACTACCTCATTATCGTCGGTGCTCACAGCTGAAGGCTGTTGCGTGTTGCTCTGCTCTGCTTGACTCATCTTAAACATTGCCCTAGTTAAAACCATATAAATGTTCTACAGTCAAGATATATATATATCTATCTCCACACAATAACAGTTTCATATATTACTTATATATTTAAATGCAACTAGGGCAGGTCAAACTACGTCTGGTATGAACACAATTAGTCAATGTTCAAATCTACGTCTACTTCCAGCATACAAGCAAGCTTTAGTAAAAAAAATTATAGATCTGGCCTTATTTTTCTGCGCCCTGCATGCTGTTTATTCGTAGACCCCACTAATTCAGCTGCGAGTATTTCTTCTCTTTTTTCCAAGTTAGGTTGTCTCGTCGTCGTTCACATGAAACAAAGAACAAAATTATTTTAACATCGTCCAAAAACGTGTCCTGTCACGGTCGCCATTCTAATTAAAATCTCTTTCTTATTTATTGTTTTGTGATGTTTTGAATCGTGATGAAAGTCTTTGTGTGTGAATGCAGCTTGCCGCTAACTTGGTGTAGTGTTTGTCTGTACAGAAGTGTAACTGTTGTCTTTATCGCTCCTTCACTCTCACACCTGAATCAGTACAGTAAAGTCAGGGCTTCGTGGATTATGATTGGCTGATCCGTATAAGGACAGACAAACAATTATACTACTGGAGGATTGTAAGTAATTTCTAGAATTACATTCACTCTCTCTCTCTCTCTCTATAATTTATCTGTGTACAATGAAAATATATTACTTGAGATCAGCCTCGTCGAATCTCTGGTAGAGCCCCTCGTCTTAATATTCAGCGGCAGTTTTGCTAGAAAAGATCTTTACGTTTGTTATTATTATTAAGCGCTGCATTCAGTTGGGAAAATCGATCGTTTGAACAATCCGTTCAATTTACGACAGATCTAATATTTCAGATGTGGACGAAGCCTTTTTGGACGATTTGTAAAACTCATAGATTGCAGGTTCTCTTCGTCACAGCTGAAACTTCCCAATTAATTACAGGCCCAGACAATCATCAATGATTCATACCGAGAACTCATTCTTCATTCACTCTGTAATAAAATGTTCACAAACCTGATTTCAGATGAACGGTTTATATTAAATCCTTTGTTGTACAGATTCCGTTTTCTGGTATTTTAAATCTCAAGAGATTTATTTTCACAGGTTTATTATTTCTTTATGTCTCCCACTAGCGGCACAAATTTCCCTTGTTCGCTTTAATGCGAAGAAGAGTACCCAAAAACTTCTTTAACAATCCGATTTTGGAAAAAGTTCCGTTCTCTCTCTCTCTCTATCCCAACTATAATAACCATGGAGCATACATATCTCTACCTCTGTTGTTCCAGAGAATAAACGTACTAGAAAAATACCTTGGCGTCGACGAGCTGTCGGCGCATATCTTACTAGAAAATCTGATCAGATACTTTTCAAACGTAAATAAATATGGATGATTTGATTAATCATTATTAATTAGTGCGTGGTAGAGGGTAATTTTCCGTGGGGATATTACACCCTTCCCGGCAAAAAGTAACAATGAGTACGCGATCGGACCGCGGCATTGACCGTCTAGGCATGGTTGAACTACGGACAACCCGCGATCCAGTCAACGTCTATCCTCAGGAGTTCTGGGAACCGGTGTGGTGCAAAACTTTTTGTTGATGTGCGTTCAATATTGTCGCAGAAGAAGCTGAGTAGCTCCAGGGTGGCGTTAGTGTCGTCTCGCGCGTCGAGCGATCAGGTTGTCGTTAACTTCCGCCTGTGCCGCAGCGCCACTTGTGTCGAAGCTACTCAGTCTTGTTGGTGTACCAGCCGGAGTCACATCGTAGTTGCGTATCGGAGTTTGTTGTCGTTTTCGTCTTGGTGGCGGTGTTTACTGCCCGCGCCATGTTGTGTGTGTCGAGTCTGCTAAATCTGTTCCTTATCGAGCTACTGTTCGTTTCAGTTTTGACCAGTGTGCTCGTCGTGTTCAACCTGGCTCCATAGAAATTGGTTGGCTGACGTTATCCGTGTTACACCTGATCAGGTAGATACTGTTTACTTTGATTCTGATATTTATGCATTCTTTGTGAAGTTTTATGATCCCTTTCAAGTAAAACGACTTCTCTCCCGGGTTGGATCTAAAGTGTTGTTTACACATCGCGATGGTTCCGTTAGTCAAGTCCTCCTTGAAAATGCGGCGCTCGAGTATACTCCGGTTAGAATTTACAACCTTCCTCTTGAAGTGGACGATTCATTTCTTAAAACTGCGTTGCTTTGGAGTAATACGGCATATCCACTGGGATCGCTGGTCAGCACAACATCGCTTCCAGTGTTATAATGGTACCCGGACTGCGGACATGTGTGTTAAAAAGAATATTCCTTCCAACTTAACTGTTTGTGGTTACCGAATCCATGTTACGTATGCAGACCAAGAAGGAACGTGTTTGCTCTGTAACGAAAGCTGTCATCTCAGATCTGATTGCCCGAGCCGTACTACTGTTCTGACGTCGTTTTATCAAAAACGTCTTCCTTTAACGTTAGCAGACATAGTAACTTCGCAGTCAGCTGTGAGTCAGTCTCCAGCTTTAAGCGATGAAGGGGCAACATTACCCCCTACTCCTCGCGAATTTCGACCGTTACCGACGCGTACCAGTGCGGCCTCTGTCCATGAGGGGACGACGGCTCCTGCAGCACACGTCAAACGCCAGCGGACTGAGGAGGGTACAGATTTCGGGGACGCCCGACTCCAGTCTCGTTCTTCTGACACGGCTTTGACAGAGGGTGCACCTTCTGGCGATAATGAGATGTCTACTGATGTTAATTGTGATTCCAGTATTACCAGAGAGGGTGTAGCTGTTTCTGTTGATGTTGAAATGTGCGTTCAATCTGTGTACCCCACTTCACCCATCGACGTGACGGTACCCGTGAGTTCCATTGTTCTCCCAGAGACGTCACCTGCTGGCCAGTCTTTACAGTGTTCTAGTGCAGTACCACCCCTCCTCCACGATGATAAGGTAGAGCAACAGAATTCAACGAGTTCTCTTCCTGATGTTCATGAGGCGCCACCCGATACCGGCACCGTATTACCTGTCTCTTCTGTACCTGATGCTGCTGTTGGTCGTTGTGAGTTGTGCTCCCCGATCTCCGGTAAGTGCGGTGACGATGACTCCTCTATAACATCGGAGATTGACGTGCCCACAACCCCTCCACATCGAGAGTGTATGTTTTCAAGGAGTGGTGCGAAACAGCGTTTTCAAGCTACACGTGTCGCGGCGCGTCGTAAAAAGAAAAACGAGGCGTCAGGTCGGGTGGACTAGAATTATACCTTCTTTCCCCCGCCTCCGCACGTTGAGGAGAGACGGACGTGATAGTGCTTCTTCCTTAATGTTATTGTATTGACCTTACATGTGTTAACGGATGCAGGCGTATACAACTCTAATCCTCAATGTTAATAGGATATGTTCCCAATTACGGCTTGCTGCGTTACGCCAGTTTATTTACGATTCCCAAGCTGATATCGGGTGTTTACAAGAGGTATTATTTGATGTGTTTTGTGTTCCTGGATATTCTATGTTTTTCAATGTCGCGCCTGAAAATTCTACCGGTATGGCTTTGCTTTATCGATATGGAATGACATTGAAGGACTTCAACATGCTGGATGATGGTCGGAATATAGGCTGTCGTTTTTATGACCTCACCTTAATTTTTCTTTGCGCTCCGTCTGGATCCGGTCGTTCATCTGATCGCGCTCAGTTTTATAAGGAGAAAGTTGTTTATTTACTCCGACGGAACCCGCGCAAGGTTTTTGTTAGGGGTCGATTTTGAATGCGTCGTAAGCCGTGTACATCAGACCCCCAATTATACATTTTGTCATGATCGTAATGATATGGTGACGTCCTTTCATCTCCATGATGCTTCGGTTTGCAGATATCCTACATTGATGCGGTTTACATTTCTTTTACAGCTACTTCAAGTAGCCGATTGGATCGCTTTTATTTACCTGCCCCCATAATTGTCAGCTTCTATCGATTGTAATTCCTGCCAGTTTCACTGATTACTGTGCTGTTTCAATGACTTTTAACCACGTCCCGCAGCGGGTCCATATCTCGCGCCCTTTATGGAAGCTAAACACTCTACATCTCATGGACCCCTCTCTGGCAGGCATCAGCGGTGGACAACCCAGTCCGAGACTCGTTATTCCTCACTTCTAGAATGGTGGGTTTATCTTTGCTAAACCTCTGATTCGAAATACACTCAAGCATTTTAGCAGTGAAAAAGCGTCCGAAATAAGGTGCACTAGAAAATTTTATTATGCAGTCCCTCGCGATCTTTACGATAATGCTCGTGATGCCCCCTTGATGGTCGTCGACGTCCACCGTGTGAAGGCTAAACTTCCCCAATCAAACGTAGGCAAATGGATGGTGTCCGACTGCGTTCCCAGCCTCGTTCAATCGTACAGGATGAGTTGACCTCTCTCTATCATCTTCTCCTGCTTCACAAGCGATTTCAAAGGACGTGTCTTCTACCATTCGTTCTCTAGATGGGTGAGAGTGGTCCTCCAAATCTGATATCATGCGTGAATTTTACCAGTACTATTCCGAGCTTTATTCTGAAGTGGATTCAGACGGTCCACCGTCTGTTGAGTTCACTTCCCTCCTTTGATAGCGTTGTTACGCCAGCTCTCCAGGAAGAGATTTTCTCTGTATTCCATAGCGATGATGATATTTTGGCTCGTTCTACCTCCCACAAATCACCTGGCCCATATGGCCTTCCCAAAGAATTTTATATTCGATTTTGGCCCCTGAATGGAGATACCTTAACTTCCATGGTGTATGAAGTGTTCCACGGAGGCCTTCTCCCGCCCAGCTTTAAGGTTGCTAAAATAGTCCTGGTCCCCAAAAAGCCGGGACGTTTGCGTGTGGATCAGGTCCGCCCGATGACCTCCTTCAACTACGATTATAAAATAGTAGCGCGAGATGTCAATAGCCAACTATCGGTATTGTTGACTACCATCATCGCGAGCCATCAAAGTTGTCTTCCGGGTCGTACACTCCTGACTCCCGTTGCTGAATGTCGTGATTTAGTTTCGATTGCTTCAACCATTCCCGTGCCAAGAGCTTTGCTTTTCATTGATTTTCACCAAGCGTTCGACCGCGTTAATCATGGATTCCTTATGCGAGTACTGACGACTGTTGGTTTTAACGATGCTGTACGACGGCTGTTAAGCTCTCTAATCACTGGTATTCAGGCGTCCATTGACGTAAATGGCCGTCTTACTTCCCCCATCGCGGTATATGGTTCTTCTCCGTACTCATGATGACAATCCATTGGTGAAGGAAGTTTTGGATGCCATTTATCGTCTTACGGGAGCTCGGGTTAATGAGCAGAAACGTCATTTACTCAGTTTGCGAGGATTTGACGCTGTTGAAATTCCATGGGCTTTGAAGGCCACCCGATATCGATCGTTAGGCGTTATAATTGACAGTGGTTCGCTAAAGATGGCTACGATAAACTGGAAGTCTGTCACGGATAAGATTCAGGGTGCAATCATTGAACACGAGCGTCCCTCCCTCTCCCTTCTTCATAAGGTTCGGGCCATGGAAACGTATGTGTTAAGTAAGGCTTATATTATTGGACAAATCTTTCCACTTAGGTTATGAGGTCATGGCGCGTCCCTGGTTGCAGGGAGGTTTGGGCGTCCCTGACTTCCGAGTTAAGGCTTCTGCCTTATTCATCCGTTGCACCGTTTTAACATGTCAACGCGCCTCCCAGTCGTTTACAGCTCGCCTTTATGACTGTATCCGACCGGCGAGTTTAACACCTCCAGTAGATATTGGTAGGATTAGTTACGTTACGTTAAGGAATTTTGTATTGAGGTCGGTTATTTTGTAATAAATTTCCTTTCCCAAGCGAATCTCTCCCTAAAGATGCTGTTAACCCGCTGGCCAGTTCCCCATAGTGTTCACTCTGTGGAATCCCTGTCGCCAGAAATGAACTGGAAGGTTGTTTGGTCTAACATCAGCCTCCCGATTTTCCCGATGGAAGTGGCGTCCTCGTGGTACCAAGTTGTTCATGATATTGTACCTACGAACGTGCGACTTTTTCGTATCGGCCTCATTGTAACGGATCGCTGCAATCGTTGCCATGAAACTGATACATTATCTCATCGGTTGATTTCCTGCCGTGATGACCGTTGGAGATCGCTTCGCCGGCAACTGGCTTTCCTCCTCACGAAGTCGGAGGCGGGTATCTCGGGGCAGATTCTCGTGCGTCCCGATTCAGCCTTCTTTCCTCGATCGAATAACATTACCATCATATGGCATGTTGACTATTATGTCCACTACGTGATGATGAGTGGATATGACGCAGATCAGTGTGCCTTTTCCCAATATATGGCCACCACCCACTGGACGTGGCTCAGGATGCCCCATTACCGTGAAGTTATTTATAATATGTTGTATCTTTTTTTTATCGACTGGTCGTTGGATGAATTGCCATTCGCCATTTTTTAATTTCTGGGACACTTATATGGATTTAGATGTTCCACGATGTAGAAGTAACGGAAGAAAGAATATGTGGACCCGTTAAAATTAACGCCCCATTCCTCCCTATACCTTTTTCTGATTTCACCCTTTTGTTTTTGTCGAAATGACTTCTTTTGTTTTATATTAATTGATTGCCTTCAATAAGTGCTTTTTCAAAGATTAAAAAAAATTGTGTAATTGTTAGCACATCTGCCAAGTAAGCAGAAGACTTTGGTTCAAGTCCTAGCCTCAGCACGAATTTTAATTCATTACTTCAGCCACTATCCTTATCGAAGAATAAATTAAAGTGCTAGAATGGATTTTCTAATTGTATTCATCTAGAGTGTAGCCTTGTACGTAGGTGAAACGTGGACGATAAGCAGTTCATAATGTAAAAAAATCAAAAAATGATGGTGTAGGGGTTATGATACAAAACTGTTTCATGGAGGGTGCTGAGTTCAAAACTCGCCTGGACTGTACAATTTTAATTTTTATATTCGGTTTGAGTACATTCTAGAAGTGCCCACAAATGTCAAGAAGCATTGTACTGGAATGTTGTGTAGTTGTATACAGAGTGGTCCATTGATAGTGACCGGGCCAAATATCTCACGAAATAAGCATCAAGCGAAAAAACTACAAAGAACGAAACTCGTCTAGATTGAAGGGGGAAACCAGATGGCGCTATGGTTGGCCTTTATAGATGGCGCTGCCATAGGTCAAACGGATATAAACTGCGTTTTTTAAAATGCGAATCCCTGTTTTTTATTAGATATTCGTGTAGTACGTGCAGAAATATGAATATTTTAGTGGGACCACTTTTTTCGCTTTGTGATATATGGCGCTGTAATAGTCACAAACATATAAGTACGAGGTATCTTGGTCTAAGGCGCTGCAGTCATGGACTGTGCGGCTGGTCCTGGCGGGGGTCCGAGTCCTCCCTCGGGCATGGGCGTGTGTGTTTGTCCTTAGGATAAATTAGGTTAAGTAGTGTGTAAACTTAGGGACTGGTGACCTTAGCAGTTAAGTCCCATAAGATTTCACACACATTTGAACATTTTTTTGAGGTATCACGTAACATTCCGCCAGTGCGGACAGTATTTCCTTCGTGATACATTACCCGTGTTAAAATAGACCGTTTACCAAATGCGGAAAAGGTCGATATCGTGTTTATGTATGGCTATTGTGATGAAAATGTCCAACGGGCGTGTGCTATTTATGCTGCTCGGTATCCTGGACGACATCATCCAAGTGTCCGGACCGTTCGCCGGATAGTTACGTTATTGAAGGAAACAGGAAGTTTTCTGCCACATGTGAAACGTCAACCACGACCTGCAACAAATGATGATGCCCCACTAGGTGTTTTAGCAACTGTCGCGGCTAATCCGCACATCAGTAGCAGACAAACTGCGCGAGAATCGGCAATCTCAAAAGAGTCAGTATTGAGAATGCTACATGAACATCGATTGCACCCGTGAACCGTGAATTTACTTTCAAAACCTTCTCTTAAGAATTTACTTTATTTACTAGCGATTCATCAAGAACATTAACACATTTAATCACACTATTTGAGCATGGAAGTAAAACATATCTCCGACGAAAGGAGTCGAGGATGTCATCAGAACCCAATCGACATGCGGCATTCATGTCGATATGTGCCACTTCATGCAACCGATCTCACCCAGTGCGCTCGAAAGCTGCCGGCAAGGCCACCTTTAGATTCCCGTCGTGGCCCACCGGCAAACATATCGAATTCAAATTGACATTCTTTCCCGCCTTGCCTGCTATTTCCCTGAAGGGCTCCATCACCCGCCTAACATTGGAGCTCCAAATCACAGGCGTAACTACCACCTGCACTGCTCGCTGCCAAAACATGAGAAGCATCCCGTGATGGCTCAGAGTTGTCATCAACACTCGATCGCACCTCGTACCCATTGGTGAGGTGTTGGGAGCCAGCCACGCGACCTGCCCCCTCCTTCGCCTTCCGTCCAGTTAACGAAAAACCGTCAGCCAACCGCCCTCGAATGATGATGGACTGATAAGATGACGTGCATCACAAGATGCAGCGACACCCAGGTCAGCAGGAGATTCGGACGGCACCAAACGTCTCGCAGGTGTCGTCACCAGCGCTCCGATGTCGCCACAACTTTGAGCATCAGCCAGAAGCATGACGACGGTAGTCGACGCAGCTTGCAGCTGTTTACGCACAGGAGCCAAGTTTCCTTGTGTCCGCTCACAACAATCACAGTAACTAACCATATCGCAGTGTGTAAAAAATAGATATAAGATCTCAAATGGTGCTACTGAGTGTGGAATATATGTAAATTATGAAGAGGAGAATAGAGAAACACCAAAAACTGCTGTGAAGATTTCTCGCTGCGCCCTGAGACGGCGAGCACATGAACAGGAAATAATATCTCTACTGAAGTGGACGTATCTACAGCTACTTGTTACCAGACACTCTGCTTACCGATTAAGTTCCTGCAAGATATACCTATGCTAACTAGAATCCAATGATCGAAACTATTTGCCCTGTACCAGCACGAGAATTGAATTTAGTGGCGTGACGTGGAGCTGATGTGTGTGTGTGTGTGTGGGTGGGTGTGGGGGGGGGGGGGATCACAGTAGTATGCCACCTTACACAGGGATATGCACCAAGATTTACACAAAAACAGTAACTTAGGTTAATTTGGAGACCACTAGTCCACACAGTAAATACACAGGTATAGATAACTGCATTACAGAAGCACGCTAAAAATAAATAAAACTGTAATCAAAATATCCACGGGTGTGCTGCCGGTCTATAGTGTCCAACGGGCACAATATTTCGGCGATCATACATGTCGCCATTATCAGGTGAACTGACGGACTGAGCTGCTGTGAACGCGCCGGCACGGAGATCCGTACGCTATGGCTGCTCAGAGGGAACTGGGTTCGGTTGCGGCGGCGGCCGATTTAAATACCCTCCGCCCAAGGCGCGCTCCCTCCGCCGTCCGCGCCCCGCGCCACGGTCGCGCGGTGGAACAGATTGCGACGGCGTCTGAGATGACGTCGGTGTGATGGCTCTGTCCGCCGTGGTCGTCACAACTATACGTTTGCTCGATTTACTCTTGACGCGACCGTGGCGCGGGGCGCGGACGGCGGAGGGAGCGCGCCGCGGGCGGAGGGTATTTAAATCGGCCGCCGCCGCGACCGAACCCAGTTCCCTCTGAGAAGCCTTAGCGTACGGATCTCCGTGCCGGCACGTTCACAGGAGCTCAGTCCGTCAGTTCACCTGATGATGGCGACATGTATGATCGCCGAAATATTGTGCCCGTTGGACACTATAGACCGGCAGCACACCCGTGGATAATTTGATCATCAAATACGCCGGGAGAAACTCAAGAATCACAAATAAAACTGTGTATCAGGCAAATGCCGCTGCTGCCATCGATACTGGCGCGTCCACTCGGCTCGGCGTCTGTCGTCGCGCAAGTACTTCCAACCATTCTAGTTGCTTCTCGCTTCGCACACCCATTTTGGTCGCATCGGAGTGTGTTATATGTTTATCATATATCTCTGTTTTCTGTTTCCGTAAATACATTTGCATCAAGTGATTGATCTTTGAAGCACTTCAGCTAATGGGTCCCATATAGTGTTTCATTCCTTAAATTACATTTCTCATTTATGTAATTCTATGTACGAGATTTCAGTGTCTTGTTTTCACTCTGTCTGCCACTGCAAAGAGCAGGGTGCCATTCTCGGATGCTGTCGTTAGTTACATGTTATACGTCTACATCCTGTATATCATAGATATAGAGGCTTTGTAGTTTTGTAATTAACCTTGGTGAGATACAATAGTATTTATTGGAAGATTAAAGTGAGGTAAAAGTAATAGAAGGCGTCAAATAGATGCAGAAATCGCAGTGTTTGGGTGTGGTATGGCATTGCCATGCTGAAAGATAGGTTGATCTTGTTTCGACCAACTCTTGGATTTCGAAATTCGATTACAGCAGGCTATTCCTCAGCACAGATGTAGTCCCGTTACACAGCGCCGTTTAACTTGCTGCAATTTGGAGACCTCTAGTGGCAGAGGGTTGCAAATATGCATAAATGAAGAATAAAGATCTAGAATGTTAATAACATTTGTTTTAAGTAATAAGCTTTAAGAGTTTTCACATTAAAAATTCGGTGGCACCACGTCCTTGTATTTAGAAACCTGTACGGTACTTCATTTCTTGTTCACCAGCTATTCGCATTTTCTGTTACGATTATTTACGTATGTGGTGTCGTTTCAAGCGTGTTATTCAACCCAGCAAGTGCGAGAACTAGTAGTGAAGGAAATGCTGAAGTATTTTATACTCTCGGAATGTTGGGATTGTTTTGTGACGAACAGAATCTGTAAAAGTAGTACGGTGTCGTGTGTTTAATTAGGTATCATTGAAATTAGTTAACTAACCAATACAGAGAATATTCTCAGTTAATAGAATTATTCTTATATATGTGACTTTTATCACTTGATTATTCACTGTATTTTTTTATATTTTATACTACAGTAGAAGTATGGAAGTTAATTGTGGACATCGCCAGGAAATATTTGTTAAACAAAACTACGTGTCAGTGGCGTTCTTAGCCCACGTCATCTGACCATTTGTCTGCTCTTTGGGTGATGAGGGAAATTCAAAGGAACTTGAAAGAACCATCTGCCGCTAAATCTATACTCTGTAAGCCACGTTATCGTGTGTGGCGGAGGGCACTTGTGGTACACCTATCACTTCACTTTTTCTTTGTTCCATTTTCGAATAGTGCGTGCGAAGAACAACTTGCGGCAAACCTAATTTCTCTAACTTTTCGACCTTTCGAGGCGCTTCTATCTCAGAAAAATATGGCGCACGACTATTCTTCGAATGTACGCTATCAGAATCATATCAGAAAAACTCTCTGTGACACACAACGACTCTATTATAATGTCTGCCACTTCAGTTCGCTAAGTATTTCAGTTAAATCTCGCGCTTGTCAACAAAACGCGTTGCTCTTCACTTCATCTTCTTTTTCTTTTCTAGAGACTGGTAGTGATCGAATATTGTTGGCCGGCCGCTGTGGTCGAGCGGTTTTAGGCGCTTCAGTCCGGAACCACGCGGCTGCTACGATCGCAGGTTCGAATCTTGCATCGGGCATGGATGTCTGTGATAACCTTAGGTTAGTTGGGTTTAAGTAGTTCCAAGTCTAGGGAACAGATGACCTCAGATGTTAAGTCCGCCGAGGGCATGCAGCTTTACTGTATGGTTAAATAATGATGGCGTCCTCTTGGGTAAAATATTCCGGAGGTAAAATAGTCCCCCATTCGGATCTCCGGACGGGGACTACTCAAGAGGACGCCGTTATCAGGAGAAAGAAAACTGGCGTTCTGCGGATCGGAGCGTGGAATGTCAGATCCCTTAATCGGGTAGGTGGGTTAGAAAACTTAAAAAGGGATATGGGGAGGTTAAAGTTAGATATAGTGGGAACTAGTGAAGTTCGGTGGTAGGAGGAACAGGACTTTTGGTCAGGTGAATACAGGGTTATAAATTCAAAATCAAATAGGGGTAATGCAGGAGTAGGTTTAATAATGAATAAAAAAAATAGAAGTGCGGAAAAGCTACTACGAACAGCATAGTGAACGCATTGTTGTGGCCAAGATAGACACGAAGCCCATGCCTACTACAGTAGTATAAGTTTATATGCCAACTAGTTCTGCAGATGATGAAGAAATTGATGAAGTGTGTGATGAGATAAAAGAAATTATTCAGGCAGTGAAGGGAGACGAAAATTTAATAGACATGGGTGACTGGAATTCGAGAGTAGGAAAGGGGAGAGAAGGAAACATAGTAGGAGAATATGGATTGGGGGAAAGAAATGAACGAGGAAGCCGTCTGGTAGAATTTTGCACAGAGCATGACTTCATCATTAGCTAACACTTGGTTCAAGAATCATGAAAGAAGGTTGTACACATGGAAGAATCCTGGAAATACAAAGAAGGTATCAAATAGATTATACAGGGTGTTACAAAAAGGTACGGCCAAACTTTCAGGAAACATTCCTCACACACAAATAAAGAAAAGATGTTACGTGAACATGTGTCCGGAAAAGCTTAATTTCCATGTTAGAGCTCATTTTAGTTTCGTCCACCTACGCTCAATGGAGCACGTTATCATGATTTCATACGGGATACTCTACCTGTGCTGCTAGAACATGTGCCTTTACAAGTACGACACAACATGTGGTTCATGCGCAATGGAGCTCCTGCACATTTCAATCAAAGTGTTCATACGCTTCTCAACAACAGATTCGGTGACCGATGGTTTGGTAGAGGCGGACCAATTCCATGGCCTCCACGCTTTCCTGACCTCACCCTCTTGACTTTCATTTATGGGGGCATTTGAAAGCTCTTGTCTACGCAACCACGGTACCAAATGTAGAGACTCTTCGTGCTCGTATTGTGGACGGCTGTGATACAATACGCCATTCTCCAGGGCTGCATCAGCGCTTCAGGGATTCCATGCGACGGAGGATGGATGCATGTATCCTCGCTAACGGAGGACATTTTGAACAATTCCTGTAACAAAGTGTTTGAAGTCACGCTGGTACGTCCTGTTGCTGTGTGTTTCCATTCCATGATTAATGTGATTTGAAGAGAAGTAATAAAATGAGCTCTAACATGGAAAGTAAGCGTTTCCGGACACATGTCCACATAACATATTTTCTTTCTTTGTGTGTGAGGAATGTTTCCTGACAGTTTGGCCGTACCTTTTCGTAACACCCTGTATAATGGTAAGACAGAGATTTAGGAACCAGGTATTAAATTGTAAGACATTTCTAGGGGCAGATGTGGACTCTGACCACAATCTATTGGTTATGACCTGTAGATTAAAACTGAAGAAACTGCAAAAAGGTGGGAATTTAAGGAGATGGGTCCTGGATAAACTGACTAAACCATAGGTTGAACAGAGTTTCAGGGAGAGCATAAGGGAACAATTGACAGGAATGGGGGAAAGAAATACAGCAGAAGAAGAATGGGTAGCTCTGAGGGATGAAGTAGTGAAGGCAGCAGGGGATCAAGTAGGTAAAAAGACGTGGGCTAGTGGAAATCCTTGGGTAACAGAAGAAATATTGAATTTAATTGATGATAGGAGAAAATATAAAAATGCGGTAAATGAAGCAGGCAAAAGGGAATACAAACGTCTCAAAAATCAGATCGACAGGAAGTGCTAAATGGCTAAGCAGGGATGGCTAGAGGACAAATGTAAGGATGTAGAGGCTTATCTCACGATCTCACTAGGGGTAAGATAGATACTGACAACAGGAAAATTAAAGAGACCTTTGGAGAAAAGAGAACCACTCATATGAATATCAAGAGCTCAGATGGAAACCCAGTTCTAAGCAAAGAAGCGAAAGCAGAAAGGTGGAAGGAGTATATAGATGGTCTGTACAAGGGCGACGTACTTGAGGACAATATTCTGGATATGGAAGAGAATGTAGATGAAGACGAAATGGGAGATACAATACTGCGTGAAGAGTTTGACCGAGCACTGAAAGACCTGAGTCGAAACAAGACCCCGGGAGTAGACAACATTCCATTAGAACTACTGACGGCCTTGGGAGAGCCAGTCCTGACAAAACTCTACCATCTAGTGAGCAAGATGTATGAGACAGGCGAAATACCCTCAGACTTGAAGAAGAATATAATAATTCCAATTCCAAAGAATGCAGGTGTTGACACATGTGAAAATTACCGAACAATCAATTTAATAAGCCACAGCTGCAAAATACTAACGCGAATTCTTTACAGACGAATGGAAAAACTAGTAGAAGCGATCCTTGGGGAAGATCAGTTTGGATTCCGTAGAAATATTGGAACACGTGAAGCAATACTGACCTTACGACTTATCTTAGAAGAAAGATTAAGGAAAGGCAAACCTACGTTTCTAGCATTTGTAGACTTAGAGAAAGGTTTTGACAATGTTGACTGGAATACTGTGTTTCAAATTCTAAAGTGGCAGGGGTAAAATACAGGGAGCGAAAAGCTATTTACAATTTGTACAGAACCAGATGGCAGTTATAAGAGTTGAGGGGCATGAAAGGACAAGCAGTGGTTGGGAAGGAAGTGAGACAGCAAAGGACTTGGAAGAGCAGTTGAATGGAATGGACAGTGTCTTGAAAGGAGGATATAAGATGAACATCAACAAAAGCAAAACGAGGGTAATGGAATGTAGTCGAATTAAGTCGTGTGATGCTGAGAGAACTAGATTAGGAAATGAGACACTTAAAGTAGTAAAGAAGTTTTGCTATTTGGGGAGCAAAATAACTGATGATGGTCGAAGTAGAGAGGATATAAAATGTGGACTGGCAATGGCAAGAAAAGCGTTTCTGAAGAAGAGAAATTTGTTAACATCGAGTATAGACTTAAGTGTCAGGAAATCGTTTCTGAAAGTATTTGTATGGAGTGTAGCCATGTATGGAAGTGAAACATGGACGATAAATAGTTCAGACAAGAAGAGAATAGAAGCTTTCGAAATGTGGTGCTACATATGAATGCTGAAGATGAGATGGGTAGATCACATAACTAATGAGGAGGTATTGAATAGAATTGGGGAGAAGAGGAGTTTGTGGCACAACTTGACAAGAAGAAGGAACCGGTTGGTAGGACATGTTCTGAGGCATCAATGGGTCACAAATTTAGCATTGGAGGGCAGCGTGGAAGGTAATAATCGTAGAGGGAGACCAAGAGATGAATATGCTAAGCTGATTCAGAAGGATGTAGGTTGCAGTAAGTACTGGGAGACGAAGGAGCTTGCACAGGATAGAGTAGCATGGAGAGCTGCATCAAACCAGTCTCAGGACTGAAGACCACAACAACAACAATTCTGTGTGTTCGGAGTCAGTTACACCAATCTTCAATCCTTCGCAGTTCTTCATGCATTAATTAATGTTGCAGCCTTTCCATAGGCAACCAGCATCGTGTGCAAACAGCCTCGTAGAACTTCCGTCATTACCGATTACACCATTTATATACAGGGTATAACAGTTGAAAGTCAGATAATTTTATATGTGATCCCTTAATATGTCCACACATCAACTTGTGAGTTGTTTTTCCTCTGAATCACAGAGTCTTTTCACAAACACGTAACAAACTTGACAACCTGACGTTTTCTGCTTGCAGTAACTACACCACCAAATGGACATCGCCAGTCATATAGATAACTCGCTTCGCATCCATGTGTTGTGGCATTCGCTGTGTTATTCGGTGGTTTGGTATTTTCTTAATTTGTAAATGAAAATGGTAATTTTATTTTTTTTACACTGAGTAATTACTAAATAATTTTTCCCCCGGCTAAAGATTTGGTCAAGTTGATAAAGAACTCCAAGTTAACGTCGTGTTAACGTGTTGTCTGTAAGTGTCACTAAATCACAGTTCATGTAAGAGATTCTATACAACTATCGATTATGATGGAAACAGTTATCTTCAGCAAAATGATCATTAAAACCACCGAACATCAGCCGCGCACATAACTGACGTATGTTACCTAAAACAATATTCTTTGCAACCCGTGCGTAATTAATTTCGACTCCTTACATCAGCAAGAAAAGTTTGTTATATGGATCGTGCTAAGAGCACTGTTTTTAAAGAACCAATCTGATTCGAATTATTTTCATTTAAATGAGTTCGGGACCACCGGTGCACATTTATTTTTACACATTTTTATTACCTTCGGCATTTATGTCTGCAGAGTTGCGTAATTTGAATTTGCCGCTGAGATACTTGTTAAGATGGCGGCAGACAATTGATAGAGACTTTCTATTGTTAGATCAAATAGGATAAGTATTTGTAATGCTTATTAAAATTTACTTTCGCATTGTGCACTATTTAGACGTTATAAAATAAATAAATAAATAAATAAATAAAATATAAATAAAATATTAATTATTGTATATGTATGATAGTGATTGGATGTAATTAATATTTGCTTATCTGGAATGTGGACGTTTAATTATTTGGTATCAGACGCTTGACAATGGCTTTTTCGTAAATGCAATGTTATTCGTAGTTGACCGTGAAATGTGATTCAAATAATCGGACTTCGTATTTAAATCGTTTCCAAGGACAGGTGCGGTACGTGCGGACTCAAAATCTAAATCTCAATATTAGAATAATTTGCCAGCCATGTCAATACGTCGTACAGAGGTGACTGTCTACTAAACATAAAAAGTTTACACAGTTAGTTAAATCAGATATATTCAACGAATAAGCCTACAGTTAAATAATTCTACTTACTTTCATAAATATAAATTCTTTACAGAATCGAGTGCCTAGTAAGATTGCAACTCGCAGTGTTCTTATATAACATCAAATATGGCGGTGTGCCAGTTAATAAAATATACGTGCTTCCAGCCTCAGCTATTCTCCTCGACCTCCTTCTTCTTAAACATTAGAGTGTCCTAATTGTATTTTGCTTTATCAGCGGCATAGCGCTGCAGTTCTGTGCCATAGGCTTTATTTATTTGTCAGAGATTAATTATTTAATTAAGATTTCGCGTTTCCGAGGAAACTCACGCACGGCATGCAAATGTGCCTTTATATTGCCCCCTGAATTGCGAGGCGAAAGGACACACCTGCAAGCGAGCAATTCACCTAAAGGCACAAGTAAATATAAGTTATCTACAACTATTTACATGAGATACATTATACAGTATATTATATACAAAATTTGAATGACGCGCGTGTGTCGTAAAAGTTCTTATGTTGGCAAAATAGAGTGCGCGCATGCGCAGAAAGGTCTATGTGACTCCGGCACTGCCGTTATATCGTAAATTTACATCACACGGCACAGTATTACAGTTCATATTGTTCGTGTGCGTGCGCGTTTCTTAGTCGTTGAACAAAGAAAATATTCCACCAAGATTACATATGAAGAGTACATTCTACGACAGGTAACTTAATTTTAAAATTACAATATTTGTTATAATACAATACAACTTTAGATTGTTGAATGTTCTTAGTTACATAGTATTGCATTGAAATGCTTCAAAGAAAAATGTCTTTTTGTTTCAGGTTCGTTGACCTATACACATCGTGTCGTTATTACAGTTTATATTCATCTGCTGCACAGTAATGTTTCACAGGTTAGTGTCGTCGTGGTAAAGTTTTTTGATCACAATAACATCGCTGTATAACAACGTAATTGATACATAAGCATGTCCTTTTCCTATTTCCATTATAGTCGTTGTGATGCAGTTCGTTGTGACAGAAAGCATTGTTTAATACAGATCAGACATGACCCGTCGAGTAATTGGTCCATATGCAGTTCGTTTTCGATATTCCGTGGAAGCTTGGTTGCAGAACCTCGGACGGCACATAGCTGGCGTCGATCCTTGGACAGTCCAGGTAAGTGTGTCCGTCACATTTCGAGAACATTCCATTCCCTAAAGTTCCAACCAAAATTCTTCCACTCGTCGTGTTGTTTTCTGGACAGGCACGTTGTGACCATTTAATCCAGTTAACATCTTGAAGTTAGATACTGTAGTAATGTCACTAGACGATGCACCAATTACGCACTTCACATCTTCAGGTATTTTTTTTTTTTTTTTTTGCTAAATATAGCCCACCTAAATGTTCGTAGTTACTTATCAAAGAAATCGCGTTTACAAAGGTACGATGCATGATGAATGTCATTAACAGTTTCTTTCACATAGGTTTCTGCGTAGTTGCAGACTTAGTAATGTACGTTAATGTCCGTGAACAGTGGTTCACTACGCAATTTTTTTTTAAAGTTTTTTACATTTTGGCACTCGTTATCGTTCAAATTTTTACATGGTGACAGTTACAGTATACATCATTTTTTTAAAAAAACATAAGTGATCATACATATACACGTCACATATTTTCTTAGCATAAACATAATTCAGTTACACATAAACATGTTTACATCATCATTAGATAGCTATAAATTATTACATTATGTCACATTTGATTACATGAATTGCAGATATTTACGTTCTCTTTAACGGTTTTGCTGGGATTTTATCGATGTTTTTTGTGATGTCATCTGAAATTAAGATAGGTTAGACACAACATTCATTACATAAGTAGGCAAGACCAGGCGTTTTCACTACTCAATAAATATTCATAATAATAAGAGACGGAAAACTGTTAGATTCCTCGCGTTTTGTGCGTGTGTGTATAGTGTCCGTGTGGCCTTGGCTACTGGTAGATGCTTTTCTTGCTGAGAGATGTGCCTCTAATCTATTTCTCGAAGTAAAAGGTCCCTTCACAGATGACGTCTGTCGGTTCGTCAGGTGTCATACCAAGTCAGTGGTACCTACAGTCACAAATGTTCCGTGAAAAATTAATATATCATTCACTGCTGCGTAATCATAAATTTTACCTTAATATTCAGTCTTCTTGGTAGTGCCGCGGCGTTGAAAGGAAAGTTCCTCTGTCTTCAACTGCGTCACTGTTACAGCTGAAATGAAAATTTCTATACTACTTATTATCTATGTTGTAGCAAATACAGAGTTTTGCGAGTTGCTTAGCACGATATGCTCTAAGATCTCGGTGTGCGTATAGCCGAATAATTTTGTTAGTTCTAGGATGTTGTAACAGATACGCACCAGGATGCGGTATGTTAACAATAATATAAGGTCCTTCATATAGCAGATGCCACTTACCATTGCGTCGTTTGAGTGCTACAGATTTATGATGAGTACAAAGTAGTACAAGCATTCCTGCCTTGAATTTTTGTTTTGGTTCAAATGGCTCTGAGCACTATGGGACTCAACTGCTGAGGTCATAAGTCCCCTAGAACTTAGAACTACTTAAACCTAACTAACCTAAGGACATCACACACATCCATGCCCGAGGCAGGATTCGAACCTGCGACCGTAGCGGTCGCGCGGTTCCAGACTGTAGCGCCAGAACCGCTCGACCACCAGCGGCCGGCAATTTTTGTTTTCTTTTTCTTATGTTCGTGTGATGTTTGTTTCGTATCTGTACGTGATGTGTCAGTGTAGTCAATACTTCTTTTATTTTCTGTTCAGGTGTGATTTCCTTGTCTGACAACTTAGGTAATGGTTCTATCCATTGATCGTTCTGTTTGCAATTGAACATGATCTCGTTAGGTGTGTAATTTGTATTGTAAATATTTAAGTTATTGTGTACATCTTCGAAAAGACTTAGGTAGGACACCCAATTAGTATTTTTTGATGAAATATAGGTCCTCATGAATCGGTTTAGTTACATTGAGGACTAAACCTTGAAATAAATATACTTTTAATGTTATTGTCCTTCAAGAAATTTCGCCATTTGTACCCAGAGTAGTATGCTGCATTATCTGACAGAATTGCTTTAGGTTTTCCCACGTGCGTCAGGTAATCACTTGAGAATCTTCGTATTATAGCATTTGCAGTGGCGGATTTTAAAGCATAAAGTTTTACATGTTTAGAAAATATATCGTAAAAAGCTAAGATATATTTGACGCCTCCAGAGCTTGCTGGATGCGGTCCACTGATGTCAGTACACAGAATTTCCAGGGGTTTACTCGGTAAAATAGAATGTAAATCTGTTTTTGTGGATAAATTCTGAGGTTTTGATTTTTGACATATGACACATGTTTTCAGTTCCCTGTAAATTTTTCTTCTCATATTGCTAAAATAACAGTATGTGCTGAGCTTTGCCAAACACTTTTTCTTCCCATAATGACCCCAAACTAAGTGTGTGTGCCAAATCAAATTACGTTCAGACTCTTTGGGAATGCATACACACCTGTTAGCAGCATTTGGATGTCGTCGATAAAATAATACATCATTGTGTAACTTGTAATACTTAGTCAAAGGATGATTGTCTTTTTCTACCAGTAATGTTATTATCTTATACCAGTGAGGATCAGATTTTTGTAATTTAGCCACGTTTCTGCACATATCAATATAATATTGGTGATACTGCTTGTCTTGCATTAAGAGAATCCTGTAGTCATTTATATTTTCTAAGTCACTGTTGGTTTCATTCATACCTTGTGGAAGTCTAGACAAAGCGTCGGCAATGGTGTTGTCCTCACCTTTTATGTAGTTAATTTCAAAAGAGTAGTTCTGAAGAGTAACTGCCCATCGTGATAGTCTAGGATGTACAAGTTTACAAGTTAACAAAAATGTCAGGGCCTGGTGATCGGTATAAATTACTGTATGTTTGCCAAATAAATAATAATTGAATTTCTTGAATGCCCAGACTATGGAAAGTGTTTCTAACTCAGTAGTGGAGTATGTACGCTCACGTTCAGTTAGAGTACGACTTGCAAACCCAATAATTCTTATCTGTTCCTTTTATTTATTCTTTACAACTTGAAATAAGCAACAGCCCAAGCCAGTACGTGAAGCGTCACAAGTCATACAAAAATCTAAATTGAAATCTGGATGGCTCAATATGTTTGCATTCACTAAAGCATGTTTAATTGTATTAAAGTCATTCTGGCACTGTTCCGACCAGATCCAAACTTGATTCTTTCTTAGTAGATTTAACAGATGTTTACTGTTCAAAAGTGGTTGTGGTAAAAAACGTCTGAAAAATGAACATAGCCCAAGGAATGATTTTAACTGCTTTTTTGTTCGAGGGCTAGGAAAGTTTCTGATAGCATCTAATTTACTGGGATCAGGATGTATGCCCTGTGAATTAATGATATGTCCTAAATATTTTATTTCACTGCAACCAAATTTTGACTTTCTAAGATTGGCTGTGACTCCAGCTTGTGCAAATTTTTCTAAAATTCTTTGAAGTGTGTCAATGTGTTCATTCCAAGACTGTGTAGCTATCAGTATATCATCTACATAGAGTGTGACTGTCTCAGCTAAATCATCGCCAAGCTCGGTATCCAGGGCTGTAATGAATACCCCAGAACTGATATTCAATCCGAAGGGGAGAACACAAACTGATAGGTTCGCCCCCCGAACATAAATGCAGTATGTTTCCGAGAATTAGGAGTGATACCTACTTGCCAAAATGAATTAGCGAGATCTATTGTGGAAAAATATTTTGTATCTAGAAATTTTTGTAATTGCTCTTCTAAATTTTCGGATTTTGTGTGAACCGGTAAAATTATTTCATTAATTGCTCGTGCGTCAAACACTAGCCTAATGCTACCATTTGATTTTTTGACAACAAGTAGAGGACTACAGTAAGGTGAGGTGGATGGTTCAATGACCTTCCTGTCTAACATTTGTTTTAATTCTTGCCACACAGCAGGTCGTTGAGATAACGGTACGTTATATGTCTTGTGGTAGAAGATCTTGTGAGGCTTAACTTCAATCTTGTACACATACGTGTTGATAACACCTAATCGTTTGGTAAAAATTTGTAAATATTTGGATGACACTTCCTGTAGTTTTATACGTTCAAGTACACTGAGAGCTGTAGCTTCATTTATCTTATGATCAAGCAATGTTTTCAAGTCCATTAGCTCTGTGTCAGATGAGTGTGTGTGCGTGTCATGAATGTCATTGTCAAGTACTAACTGAACCTTGTACCCTGTACAGTGTTTCTCATGCTTTAGAGTTCTCCTGTCCAAATCAATAATAATTACACTGCCTTTATCATTTAAAATACATTTACCTTTGTAGAAGTCTATAATGCAGTCCTTCTCGCTCATAATATTAAATCCTAATATGCAATTTGTCACAAGGTTTTGTACAACCAGGAACGGCCATTGTACGGCTCCATTACCTATTTTAATGTTTACAAAAACTTGCTTCTTAACCCTACATGACTTATTACCTACAGCAGTAGTTATTTTACAGTTTTGGGCGGGAAACTCAGGCACAGGCTCCAATTCACACATCTTTTTATAGAAATTAAAAGACAAAACGCTCACAGCTGCACCTGTATCTAAGATAATAGTAGTTGGAATCCCACCTACTACACCAGTAGTAGAGGCTAAAACAATTTCATTTGTGTTTGAACGACATTGTGTACTGTCTTGCAAAAGTTCATCTGATATATTCTCATTGTGGTTGTATCTTATAAATAAAACAGGTAGTTTTTGTTTACAATTATTAGGCATATCAATATTTTGTTGTTCAGTGGTGGTGTCAAATAACTGATTAACATTTAAGTCGCCTCCCAAGAATTCTTCAGCCACGACCCGGGGCATAGAAGTGACTGTTTCTAGTTTGTTGGATTAGCATTTGTATTAGGTACTGACACAGATTGAGGTTGTGTATCAGGTGTCACTTCTATTATATACACATTCGGATATTGCCTGTTGTGATCTCCAAACTTTTGCAGTTGTTGTTGCTGTTGCGCATTATGACTTACCTGTCGGTCGTAAGGTATGCTCCAATTTAGTCCTGGTGGCTGCTGTGGTATAGCAGTGTTTGAATGAAAGTATTGATCGCTACGAGTCCAACCTTGATGCTGTCTTGGCTCGTAGTTATTATTATTTCTATTTCTGTTTGTGTTTTTCTTCCTGTATTTGTATCCATTGTTACCGTTGTTGTTGTTGTTATTTCCGCGGTGCCTTTTGTATGGATTGCCGCATGAAGTGTTATTACTGTTGTAACTGTTGTTTGTATTGGAATACGCGTGTTGATTTTGATTTCCGTATTGAGACGGCATGTGAGTTGGCTGTTTTTGCTGTACCGCGTATCCAACCGTCGGCGCGCCAGAATTGAGTTGGAAAGCCTGCATGTTTTGCATACCACTAGTATAAACATTGTGGCTGCTGTTTTGCCGCGCGAAGCGCTGATCTTCTAGTAACATGTCAACCGAATCTAAAGCTGTTAAAAAATAATCTGGATGGTCATCCGGAATGTGTAAGAGTTTTTCTTTAATGTTGAAAGGCAATTTGGCCTTCAACGCACGGAGTATATCACGTGTTGCGACTGGTTCGTCCAAAAAATGTCCCATGTTCAAGTATTTTTCAAAATATCTGCGTAAGTTACCATTTTTACTGTTAAAAGTTTCAGGTTCTAAAATTTGTCTTCTTAGTCGCTCCTGGACGGATTGCGACCAGAATTTGTTCAGAAAGGCACGCTCAAACTCACTGTACGTGGTACATACGTCAGCTTGACTGTATGCCCAGACAGCTGCATCGCCTTGGATGTAACCGACAATATATGAATTCTTTTTCCGGTCACTCCAAGTGCGTGGAAATGCGTTACTAAAAGATTTAAGAAAAATCACCGGATGAATGGTTCGTTTTTCTGGGATAAAACTCTGAAATTGCCTGTGATTTATTAAGCTTTCTTCTTCCTTTGCAATATGATATGGATTTGTTCCACTGTAATTACTGTAATGTTCAGATGGCGAGTAATTACGATAATGTTGCTGTGGTTTACCATGATAATAGCTTGTGTTCGTGTTTGCACGTCGTGGTATGTGTTGTTGTCGTGGTGTGTTTTGTTCTTGTGTGTTTGTTGTGTGCGGTATGTGTGCGTCATACTCGTATGTATATTGGTTTCTGAACTGCACATTTTGGCTGATATTTTCGTTACATTCAGACTGTGGTTGATCGGTGAATTGTGTCATTGGTGCAGTGACAGACTGTACTGCGTCACTAATCAGCTGTTTGTTATTAGTGATGTATTCCGCTACGGAGTCGTGCACAATTGTTGGTAAATTTTCACGTATGCATCTATCAAAACGTTTGTCTTTGCTGTCTACCTAATCATGAAATTCCTTATTAATACATTGAAAATGAGCTGTGGCGCCAGATTGTCATCTGTCAGTCAGGTGTTGTTCAACATCGTCAAATTTATTCTGCACGTCATTAATTCGTTTTTCAAGGTAGTCATGTACTGAAGGATATGTTTGAATTTGTTCAGTAAGAGCTTCACACGTGACATTAAGATTTTTTACTTGTGTCTGTAAAAGTGCTACGTCATTTGTAGTCTTTTCTTGTCTCGTATTAAGCTTGGAAAATTTCGTACTGAGTTCAGTCATCTGTTTGGTCAGTGTGGCGTCTATAAGTTCCACACGTTTACATAAAGTGTCATTACATGCCTTGATTGCTATGAGGTCAGATTTAATTTCGTCATTTTGTGTCTTTAAGGTTGCCATATTTTCTGCGTTTTGTTTCATGAGCATTTGTAACATGTTGGCAATGTTTACTGTTTGCAAGGTCTCTGCCCCCGCCGCGTCATTAGACGTGACGTCATGTATTAACATGGGCTCTGACTGAGACTTTGAAATTTTTGTGGTGGACGACCTATTATCAAAATTTCCGTTAACACTTGCGTCAATATTTGATGAATCGTCACTAAAGGTTGCTGTCGTAAAGTCATTTACTAACATTTGTCTCTCGTCCGAGTCGGATTGCGTCTGAATAGTGTGTCTTTGCTGTTCCATCTTTGCGTATTGTTTTCTAGTTATGACGATGCCACACGTAAGATATGCTTCGAGAAAATAAAGTTTGACACTGGTTTTAAAATAAAATGCAATTGAACATGAATCGCTCGTTACAACAATGGCTGTTTGTTAATTTAAAAATGTAAACTGAATATGGGATTATTGTTAATGGCTGCTGGCCATGTTACAACGTATCGTACAGAAGTCGGCCATATTGTACACTCGTGTATTGGCATTGTTGCAGAAGTTATTGTTTAAGGACAAGCACTGAGAATGAAATTTATCACTGAAAACTGCTACGCGCGAAAGAAATACTACAGAATCTACTGAAGAGCTAATACACTGAATTATGCGTCTGGTCAAGCCTGCCAATGAAAAGATGCTGCGTCTACCTTATTTTGCTGGAAGCTTCGTTGCGTCTTCCCGCAAAATTCTAGAATTGGAAAATATCTTCAGATTTTTGTTATTTCTCATACATTCACGTCCAGGTCCAGAAAGTTGGTTTTTCACATGAAACAAAGAGAACAACGTAACAAATGACAAAACTGAACAACGTCCTGTCACGGTCGCCAATATAAAATAAATAAGTAAATAAATAAAATATAAATAAAATATTAATTATTGTATATGTATGTTAGTGATTGGATGTAATTAATATTTGCTTATCTGGAATGTGGACGTTTAATTATTTGGTATCAGACGCTTGACAATGGCTTTTTCGTAAATGCAATGTTATTCGTAGTTGACCGTGAAATGTGATTCAAATAATCGGACTTCGTATTTAAATCGTTTCCAAAGACTGCTGCGGTACGTGCGGACTCAAAATCTAAATCTCAATATTAGAATAATTTGCCAGCCATGTCAATACGTCGTACAGAGGTGACTGTCTACTAAACATAAAAAGTTTACACAGTTAGTTAAATCAGATATATTCAACGAATAAGCCTACAGTTAAATAATTCTACTTACTTTCATAAATATAAATTCTTTACAGAATCGAGTGCCTAGTAAGATTGCAACTCGCAGTGTTCTTATATAACATCAAATATGGCGGTGTGCCAGTTAATAAAATATACGTGCTTCCAGCCTCAGCTATTCTCCTCGACCTCCTTCTTCTTAATCAAACATAAGAGTGTCCTAATTGTATTTTGCTTTATCAGCGGCATAGCGCTGCAATTCTGTGCCATAGGCTTTATTTATTTGTCAGAGATTAATTATTTAATTAAGATTTCGCGTTTCCGAGGAAACTCACGCACGGCATGCAAATGTGCCTTTATAACGTCATCAAGCAAACATTAGAATTTTTTCTAAGGAAAACACAGACAAAAAATGCGATACAAATCGCTTTTATCAATGGCTGCGCTCCTTGCAGCGGATAGACGTAATTAACACAGATAATGCTAACTGAGAGAGGAATTAAAGTTACAAATAATGATTCACTGATATTTATATTAATAATGAACTCTATTCTCAAGTAATAATTAACAAATAATTACAATTTCTTAACAGATCTCAGTTTGATCTGCGTCGTGCGTCCTGAACCTACAGAAGCCAACCAACATAAGGTAAAAACAAAGGAAGACAAACGCAGATCATAAAAGGAATTTACAATTATCATTGTCTTTGTATGATACACATCGATATGTCCAATTACATCATAATATATTATATAAATTATTAATATTTATTTCATTGTTTTTTCATATGTCGAATAGGTAATGTTTATAATTGTTAGAGGCATAGTTTCCTTTCGTCGCACTGTAGCTAAAATTTATCTCGTGGATGTTACAATGCCCCTTGGTCTGAGAAAAAAAATTAGTTTATCTATTTTATATATTTTTTTCAGTGCACGTAATCCACGTAGATTTGCTACTCTCAAGATGCAAATGTTTAGTTTCAATGTTGTTTTAGACATGATAAAATTATAGCTGAATCGAGTACTTTAAATGACTTCAGTGACTGTATTATGTCGGAAGTTGCTGCGGATGTTTCCCGGATTAACTTATCCCCCCCCCCCCCATTTAGGTTCACTGGACTCGGAAAACCGGGAATAAAACCGTCCAAGGGGCTTCAAGAAAATACAGACACCTACTTTAACTGTCAGGCTTGACATGAATGTAATAAAATACGCCGGAAAATGCAAATTTGTGACTGTGTTGTAAGCATCTGGGATAATGAATGTTTTTTTATGGTGGTATATCATAAAATTTCCAAAGTCACTCATTTATCGAAGGTCATAACAATTTGCGGCTGACGTCGTAAGACCGCCCCCGTGTCGAGCCGTTGGACCGCAGTCAGGTAGTGGCTGCTGCTTGACCGCCCCCGGCCGAGTCGGTGGTGCGTCGGCTGCCGTAGGCAGCATCGTGGTTTGGATCTCCTGCTGGCTAGAAGTCGCGCTGCAGCAGGTCTTGTTTCTCCTTTCCCACGTCCCTCAGTTTAAGACGGTTACATGAAATGTCAAAATATAAACATCAGTGACAAGGTAATTACTATTCTCATCCTGTGGAAAAGTTTATTAGTGTCCACTTCACTCGCATTCACACGGATGGAAATAGACTGTTTTTGGAGTATGTTCCGTATTTTGACACTGTTCAACACAATGTAGTGATTCAAACGTAAGTTTATCACAATATGCACATTTTGAACACTGCACCGTTAATTATACAAGTGTCCGTAGTGTGCTTCGTTTACTTAAGCGGAATGTAAATATTTTCGCCACGCGCTGCGTAGCCAACGTTGCATTATTGTTTTGCCGCGCGGCTGGCTGTACAGTCTGTCATATTAAATTTGGCACGCGAAGACGCTTCGTATCAAACTACTAAAGGTCATGAGTTCAAGTTAATTATTAATACAGTCAACAGTACTCAACGTTAATAGCGTTGCTGCCAACTTTGACACTCCAAGAGCGTTCATAAGGTTACGTGATCACAGTTTTTATCACTGTTCATAATTATTCACAATATAAATCACAGTTCTTCACGCGTCCACTAGTTCCTGGGAAACATGTTTCACTGTTCTGATTGCTCGCAGTAATTTTCCACAGTACTTAACAGACAATCTATATGCAAATGCCACTTTTAAAGTAATGAGGTGTGGTACACTTGCACATAAGTTCATATTACCATGACTGAATATCAAAATTTAAAATTTTTCATTGTTACATAAACATGAGACAATATAAAACTTTCAGAATCTGCCACATTATCTTGACCATGAGATCATTACTGAACTGTCCAGGTAACAGTACATTTCCATTTTTATTGCAGATACATATATTTATATATTTCTATTTTTTATTTTTTTCTTGGGTTTGTTATTTACCATGTTTTTGGGACAGATGTCCATGTTCGGTTTATCTAACCAGAATGTTGCTCATAAGAGAATTTTAAATGACTTTGTAATGAAACCGTGTACGTAAATCAGTACACATTCAGTTTTCGCTTAACTAGTGGTGAAAACAGTTTTTTTTATTTTTTTATTTTTTTACAGCCACTTTTTTACAGGCACTCGCTACGTGTGTGGGACTATATGACTCAATCTTACGAAAATGTTTTTGTTATATCCATTCTTATACACGAACAAATATATTATTTAAGCATTTTAATCATTTCTATCCTACGTATAGAAAGGTAAAATTCCTCACATTTAATGCAATAAGACTCAAGTGTTAATCAAGTTATTTATCCCCTTTAGAGTAAAAATACATTTATTATGGGGATTCTCTATTCCTTGTTCAAATAATTCAAGAAAATTACAGTGTAATAATTGACATAAAAGCTTATAAACTACTACATACATAATATTATCACATTATTACTGCTAATTATTTTACCATAAACATTATATCTACAGTTATGGGGTAGTGCACTTACACTTCTGATTGGTCCTTTGTATATTCCATTATTAAATTGGTTTTCCTATTGCAAATATTTTTTATGTCTTTCTGACAATACAGTCCTTTCCTCTTTCCTGTATTGATATCGTCTAGTATATAGCACCCCTCATGTGGGATATTAGCTATTTCATATGGTCCTTCATACAGTAATTGCCATTTTTTATTTTTTTTCTTGATTATAGATGCCTTGGGATGCGTCCTCAGCAATACTAACTCATCGATACAATATTTTTGTGCCTTAGTAAGTTTTTTGTCAATCTTCGCCTTGCGGAGCTCTGCTTGGCGATTTATATTATGTAGAGCTGTATCTACTTTCCTCTGATAAGTTAATTGTTCCTCTTCGATCTTCGGTATTGGATTAACCCATTCGCCCACTTCATTCTTCTGTTCATTCCTTAGTTCACTGGGCGTGAAACCAGTTGTCATATGTGGTAAATTATTATACGTTTCCCTGAAACTATTTAGGTATTCCACCCACTTAGTGTACCTATTGTGGGCGTACGTTCGGATGAACCGCTTGAGTTCCCCGAAAGTTCTTTCAACCGGGTTACTGCTCGGTGAAAACCTTGAAACTAGAACATGTTTGATGTTATATTCATCCATAAGGTTCTTCCACCTCTCTCCAGTAAAATACGTGGCATTATCTGTTATTACAATCGATGGGCACTCGACAGATTTGAGGTAATCGTTTGTCAATCTTTTTGCAATACTACTGGCAGTCGATGTCCTAAGTGGGTACATTTTCACGTACTGTATTTTGAAAATAAATTATACACTGCAAGCACATGTTTCACTCCTCCTCTGGTAATTGGTAGAGATCCTGCATTGTCGATGGCTGCAATCTGCCACGGACATTTTGCAATAATATGGTGTAGTTCAATATCTCTGCAAATATTGCTAGGTTTGACCTTTTGGCATATTTTACAGGTTCTGATAAGTTCTTGAACTCTTCTTTTTAAATTTGGGTAATAACAATATTGAGTTATCTTCATAGTACACTTAATAATGCCGAAGTGCCCCCATGCCCGATACGTTAACCAAATTAAATCATCAAGCAGGTCTGATGGAATGCACACTCGCCATCTACTATTACGATTGTCAGATTTGTACAATAAAATGTCGTTTTTCAACTGGTAATATTGGTGGAAAGCACTATCATCTTGCTGACACAATGCGTCCCTGATGTTCTTCCATATCGGATCCTTTTTTTGACATTGTTTCACCCTTTTCCACAACGCTAAATAATTCTGTCTATTAGCTTTGTCCTTTATAAGAAGAATTTTATATTCTGTAGAACTTTCCACTAGAGCTGCAAACGCTGGTAATGCTCGTGGTAGCCTTGATAATGCGTCGGCAATTACATTATCTGGTCCATGGACATGTCTAATTTCAAAGTCATACTATTGCAAGGCGAGAGTCCATCGAGCTAAGCGCCCGTGCAGTAATTTGCGTGTTAACATGTTATCTAAATTTTTTAAAGGCAAATACTACGGCAAGTGCCTCAAGTTCGGTCACGGTGTACTATCGTTCACAATTGGTTAGGATCCTACTTGCAAATCCAATCATCTTGACTTCTAGCTTGTTGTTGATGTTTTCTATTTGAAACAGGCATGCTCTGATCCCTTAATTTGATGCATTTGTTGCAATAAAGAAATCCTTTGACATATCCGGCTGATGTAAAATTGGTGCATTGATAAGTCCTCTTTGATACTGTCAAAGTCTTCTTTGCATTTCGATGTCCAGCACCATTGTGCGTTTTCCTTTGGCCAACTCAATAACGCTTCACTGTTAAGCTGTTGAGCTGTTAAAAATCTTCTGAAGAAAGATGCTAAGCCATTGAAACTTTTAAGTTGTTTCTTCGTGCGTGGCTACGGAGAATTTTCAGTTGCCTCCATTTTGATAGGGTCTGGTTTTATACCTTGTGGCGATATTACAGGACCAAGGAATTTTATTTCCTCCCTAGCAAACTTGGATTTTTTCAAATTTACTGTTACTCCTCTAGCTAGAAACTTGTCCACCACATTTTTTATTAAATCACGGTGTTCTTCCCAGGTATCTGTTGCTAGGAATAGACCATCCACTTATGCTGTGACTCGATCTAATAACTGGGGTCGCAGTACGTGATCCAACGCTGCTATGAACACACCGGCAGTAATATTTAATCCAAAGGGAAGAACACGAAATTGATAGCTTCGGCCTCCAAACACAAAGGCGGTATATTGCCTGGATCCTTCTGATAAGAGGATTTGCCAAACTAAATAACGCAAATCCAGTGAGGTTAGATATTTCTTGCCAAAAAACTTCTGGATTTGTTCGTCTAAATTTTCAGGTCTCGTGCGAACTGGCACTAAAATCTTATTGATGTCTAGTGCGTCGAGAACTAAGCGTATACTTTTATCTGCTTTGGTTATTGCTAATAGGGGACTGCTATATGGTGAATTAGATGTTTCAATAATGACCCAATCCATCATTTTTCGTATTTCTTTCATCACTTCGTTTTTCGCAGTCCAGGGGACCGAGTAAGATGCTCTGCAATAGGTCTTTTGCGGATATACTTTCATATTACACTGGTAATCTTTTATGATTCCAGGGCGTTCGAAGTATCCGGATAATAATTCTGTTAATTGTCTAGCCTCTGAAGCATTAATGCAAGTTGCCTCCTGTACTTTCTCTTCTATTGTTGTGACGATGTCACTCACGTTGCTGGGTGAATCGTTATTTCGATTTTTGTGACACATCTGTGGGTGCTTATGATTCAATACTAACAACTTCTGTTTGCTGACAGAAAGATTCATTTTTCTCATCAGCGGAAGCTTCGCACCGAACTCACGATTCTGCATTAATGTTACGGGTCGCTGTTGGTACTTAAGTGCACATGTCCCACGAGCGAGATCAATTACAGCTTCCCTTTCCCGAAGGAACTCAAGACCCAGAAGCACGGGTACTGACAAGTTATCCATTAGTAGGAACGTTCGTAATAAGCAATCATTTCGCAAGGAAACTTTCACCTGTGTGTGGATTTCATACTCTATGCCTTTTTTCCCAATGCCCGTATAACCTTACAATTTGCAACCGGCGAAATCGGCAATCTTCTTATCTCCGGTACCTTCTTGAAAAACTGCGTGTTCGTAACTGATACATTCGCACCTCTGTCAATCAGAATATTAGTTGTTACACCATTTACAGCTCCGGTTACACTTGCTTGGATATTTTCCCTTTGCGGCTTATTAGAGACAGCAGGTTCCTGATATAACTCATCTTCGATCCTGTTGCCATCCTGATACCGTATCATGTTTATTTCTTGTTCCGTCGACCTATTGCCTTCATTGTTGGCCTCGGTCACCTGGCGAAGGCCTACAGGGACCGAAATTAGTTTGTTTGCTTCTGAGTGTTTTGTTTTGCTTCCGAAGGTACCTCCACTACTGTAACATTTTGTGAGTTTTCAGTCGGAGGAGGCCTGCTTGCATCCCACCACGGTGTATATTGATTGCTTGTTATAGGTATAGCCTGTACATAATTTATTGGCTGGCCTGAATTGATAGAATTTTGCTGCGGCTGCCAATGATTTGGCCCTGGCTGTCGCCAATATTCACTGTCAACCCGCATGTTTTTAGGCTTGTCTTTATATGAACTGTCTGACCTGTTGTCATTTCGTCACTTTCGGTTGCTTTTGTTATTGTTTGGGTTTTCATTGTAGTACTGCCTCTGATTACCATTCGGTTGTTGGTGTTCTTCGGCCTTTTGATAATTACTGTTATTATTATTAGGCTAACCAAAGTTTTGGTTGTACGGATTCCTACTACTATTATTATTATTATATTTTCCGTTATTATACGCTTTACGTTTGTTTTTCTTTGGACTGCCTTCGCCCCTATTTCCATTATTTCCATTCCATGAATTTCTTCTATTAGGACTATTGGTATTGCTGATCAGGTCAGAATTTTTTCTGGCATCTTCTTGCACTAGATCCAGAGAATCAATTACAGACAGAAATTCTTTCAGATCGGTGTCTGTAACATTAAATAATTTTTCTCTAATGTGTATGGGTGATCTAGCTTTTAACACTCGCATTAAGTCTCTGGTGGTTACTGGCTCATCCCAGTACCGGCTCATGTTAATATAATTTTCAAAGTAGTTCCTTATGGAACCTGACTTCGGATTGTATATTTCTGCATTGTAAACAACTTCACGGTGTAGCTCTTGGGTAGACGCTGACCAGAATTGATGAAGGAACGCCTTCTCAAAGTCGTGGAAAGCCTTGCAAATTTCTGCTGCATTTAATGCCCACTGCGACGCATCACCAGAAATATGTGAAACCACAAACTGTATTTTCTGTTCTTCCGACCATGATTTTGGAAGAACACTTTTGAAGTTTCGAATGAAAACTACTGGATGTATGTTTTTCTTGCTTTCTTCGTTAAATATTTGAAACTGTCTATGCTTAATCAGGCTTTGTTCATGCATCAAAGTAGTTAAGTCCATGGAATTGCTATCATTCGCAGGTGGTGTGGTTACTTTATTACAAGTACATTCTATTCCACTATTATTGTTCCTTGGTGTCACATATTGCACTGGTAATATCGGTTGATTACCAAAATTTGGTCTTCCTTGTGGTGCATTAAAATTCGCCGTTAGATTATCTGCGATCTTTTGCCTATCAGTACCAGTGTTGTCTTTACTGCATATTGTCAGATTTTCACAGTTTTGATTTCCAGAGCTTAGCACCCTATATACTTCTGTTCGGACTTGCTTTCGGATTTCCGAGGGAATGACCTCCTGCATTGTTTCCACAGCGGTAGCTAAAGCTTTGAATTGGTTCTCTAGTCTATCTACTTCAGTTTGAAGGCTATTGACCTGAACTGGAATGTTTGCTAACGGTTCAATAGTGGTTTTTACTGCATCGATTTCCTGCTTGAAATGGATAGTAATAGCATTATCACGATCGACCAACACTTGATTTATCCTACGGACAAATTCTATCTCTTTCCAGAAAAATACTGTTTAAATTTTCCATAAATTTATTTTCCTTTTCTTGGTCCCTGAGCTCCTGTTGCTGTTTTCCTATAAGCTTTTCCTGCCTACGTTTTTCCTTTTCCTGCTGGCGTTGTCTTTCACGCTCCTGCTCTTTAAGCTCGCGTTGTTTTTCACGCTCCTGTTCTTTAATAGTAAACTTTTCCAATAATGCTGTTAGCATATCCTGTATGGACGTAGCTCGAGCATTGATAACGTCGGCCCCTTGTCCAGAAGAAACATTGTCATTAATTCCTAACTGGTCGAATGCAGGAGTGTCGGTTTGTTTTGGCAACTCCTCAGTTTTATTATCACTCAGGACATCAGTTACTAAATTATCATTCATAATTAAACTTTCTAATAATTCGACAGAAATATGGGTAGATTGTACTAGCTGAGACTCTGATGTCATCTCTGCATCAGTATGCTCATTCGGTTTAATATGTTTCTTTTGTTTAACCATTGTGTCACCAATATAGCACAACAAATACATAAATCCCTGAGAAACACCAACTAACACAAAATAATCTTATAACTAACACATATACACAAATAACACTTCAATATATTATTCTCGCAGCCAGGATATTCAATTATTACTACTTATTGCTGCAGGTACTGATTTCATATTAAAATTGAACACATTGCAAATGTTGATCATGTGCTGCTGTTTATTTACTGAACATGAACATCTGTTCCGCCGTGTGTTGACCGAGAGTGGTGGACTGCACTGCCTATATGAAGTTACTCCTATGTCTCCCACCACCGCAGATACAGATTCCTACAGCAGTTTGGTCGGAAGATGTCAATGCTCATGAAACAAGTAAATATACAATGATTAATAGTTCATTTTGGTACCCCGTAACTGTATTAGGTCACAATTTCAATTATTAAAGTGAATAAATGTGCATTGGTGGCCCCACGTTGGGTGCCAGTTTGGCGTTCGCTGTGTTATTCGGTGGTTTGGTATTTTATTAATTTGTTAATGAAAATGATAATCTTATTTTATTACATTGACTAATTACTAAATAATTCTTCTCCCGGCTAAAGATTTGGTCAAGTTGATAAAGAACTCCAAGTTAACGCCGTGTTAAAGTGTTGTCTGTAAGTTGTGTAAGTGTCACTAAATCACAGTTCATATAACAGATTCTATACAACTATTGATTATGATGGAAACAGTTATCTTCAGCAAAATGATCATTAAAACCACCGAATATCAGCCGCGCACAACACTGACGTATGTTACCTGTAACCATATTCTTCGCAACCCGTCCGTAATTAATTTCGACTCCATACATCAGCAAGAAAAGTTTGTTATATGGATCGTGCTATGAGCACTTTTTGAGGAACCAGTCTGATTCTAATTATTTTCATTTAAATGAGTTCGGGACCACCCGTACACATTTATTTTTATTACCTTCGGCATTTATGTTTGCAGAGTTGCGTAATTTGAATTTGCCGCTGAGATACTTGTTAAGATGGCGGCAGACAATTGATAGAGACTTTCTATTGTTAGAGCAAATAGGACAAGTATTTGAAATGCTTATTAAACTTTACTTTCGTATTGTGCACTGTTTAGACGTCATCAAGCAAACAATTGATTTTTTTCTAAGGAAAACAGACAAAAAAAAGGAGATGCAAATCGTTATTAACAATGGCTGTGCTCCTTGCATCGGAAAGAAATAATTAACACAGATAATGCTTACTGAGAGAGGAATTAAAGTTACAAATAATTATTCACTCATATTTTTAATAATAATGAACTTTATTCTCAAGTAATAATTAATAAATAATTACAAACAGACCTCAGTTTGATCTGCGTCTTGTGTCCTGAACCTACAGAAGCCAACCAACAAAAGGTAAAAACAAAGGAAGACAAACGCAGATTATAAAAGGAACTTACAATTATCATTGTCTTTGTATGATACACATCGATATGTCCAATTACATAATAAAATATTATATAAATTATTAATATTTATTTCACTGTTTTTTCATATGTCGAATAGATAATGTTTATAACTGTTAGAGGCATAGTTTCCTCTCGTCGCACTGTAGCTAAAATTTATCTCGTGGATGTTACAGTGTTCACACTTCAAGACCTGACCTGCTGCCGAAGGTGAAATAGACATTAATTACTTGCTCTTGCCACCTGTATTTGGCGGTACTAACTAGGCTAACAACAAACAACTTGTAATATAAACGAGGGGCGTTCAGTAAGCAATGTAGCACCTTTTTTACAGCCGGTTTCCTTTAAAAAATGCAGAACTTATTGTGGAAAATTGTGGAATATTACCACTCACGCCCCTATAGTTTCGTGTATTTCCTAAAGATCACAGAGGCATAAGCAGCCATGAAAACAGTGGGCATAACGTAGTCGCATTTCAAGCAGTAAACTGTCAGTGGGTTTCTTTTATTGGAATGTCAGGGCACTGCTTACAGATGTCTATGGAAACCTGCCTGTGAACAAAAGCGTGGTGAGTCGTTGGGCGTGTGGGCTGTCACACAAGCCTGTCCAATCTCCCACAAGCCGGCTAGTAGCACACAGCCGTGATTCTTGCATTCTGGTATGGGTGGATACTCTCATTCGAGGAGATTGACAGAGCACAATCAAACACCTCTGGACGCCCCTTTTGGTAGTGCTGAAACTCTCATCCACCCGTTGTGATACTCAAAGGTATACCACGACCAATTGCCTCTCTGCCAAACAGAAAACCATAATGATCATTGAAGACTATCTGTGCAGAATTGCTTGACCGTTATGAGACTAACATAGGCGAATCTCCTTCCATCCGATCCGGAAACAAACCAGAAATCCATGAGGGGCCAGTACATCACCTCTCCTCCGAAGAAAAATTTCAAAGCAGCACCTACAGTGGGTAAAGTCATGACAACGGTCTTCTGGCACTCTGAAGCGGTTGTTCTGTTTGATGTCCTCCCTCATTTGCAACGTTCAACTCTGAACTCTATTGTGCTACCATAAGAAATTGAAGAAACAACGTCAGGATGTACATCGGCACAAAAATGCGAACGATATTCTCCTGCTCCGTAACAATACAAGGACTCAAAACGGCCGCGCAACCAAGAGGAACTCACATCACTTCATTGTTTCTCCTCGTCCACCCTCCAGCTCAGATCTTGTACCTCCCAAATTCCATCTGTTTGGCCCAATGTAGGATGCACTCTGGCACTCTGCGTGAAGCGGTATGTGGATGATTGGGGGGGTTGCTGACGCAGGAAGACGTTGGCAGTGGTTCCATGCGTGTAATAGGCACTTCCAATGAGGTGGCATGAGGCCACGATACTGAAAGAAATTATGTTTAACTGAAAGAAATTATGTTCTAAAGAATAGAAAAACTCTTTTCAGAAAGAAAGTATTGCATTACTTATTAAATGTCCCTTCTATAGTTATTATATAATTCACACATGTTTTTGGGGGGATTTGTTATTGTAATTTATAATATTGAAAGCTAAGATCGCTTGATTTGAAATACTTTACTCCAAGACCAGTTTTTGACAGTACCCATCCGTCATCCTCAGATCTCCCAGAAACATAATTACAAATCATCTCATCGATATACTGCCAAAATTCTGAAAATATAATAATGAAGCTATATACCGGTTTACTTTATGTATTTTCCAAACAAATGCGGAACTGTTATTGGAATTGTGCGTGTTCTCAGAACGTCGACTGAATCGTGTATAATTACATTTCTGGGAGTTATGAGAATCTCAATTGTGGATTTGGTTTCTTCTGTGTTGGGAAATAGTTTTATTGCTATTTTTTCTTTTCTTATCACATCTGTGTGGGTTGTTTTCTCTAGCTACAATTGTGTTAGCTTGTCTGTACATAAAATAATGTTGGTATTGCATTCCACACTGGTTTAGTTCGTTCCATATTCCCTGATTTGACTGGAAGTGTAGCAAAGAAAACTTACGTTTTTGAGCAAATATACGAAGCCTTTCAGCAAAAGGTGACGTCTGTTGCTGTTTACTAGCACTTTTTCGGTTGTTAAGGAACACGACATTCTCAAGTAAATACTTTTAGATCAGAAGAAAGTCGTAAATAAGCTCTTCTGTGACATAGCGATTCACACCTACTACGGTTTATAAGAAACTTAAAAAAAAGGCAAATATACTGCTTTCTTTTTCTTGTTGCTGCAATTTATTTCGGTGCAGACGTTCCTGTTTGTAAAAACCATTCTACAGACCGATGTTAAGAATTAAGATTAATTTCCGCTTATACAAAATCTCGGCGAACTCTACAGTATAACTTCCTGGCCGCTTGGCACGCTGCAATCGCGGTGGGCAACAGAAAAGAGGTGGAGCGTCGCGACTGTGTATGTTCCACTGTGACTCTGCTTACACTCCCAATAACCCAGAGCTTAAGCATGATCTTTGATCTTATTATTATTATTATCTTAGTAACAATAGTAAACAATGATTAACAACATATGTGTACTTGGAATTACTTGTAAATGCATCTTGCTGTCGGAATTTATTCTTCTCAATTTATTTAATGAACATTAATCGTAATACCACTGAAATAAGGAAAGGTGATACTTCGATGATTACGAAATGCGTACGTCTGCAGAAATTTCATTCTAAATAATAATGGGCTATTTTAACGTAAGAGTAATACATGTGATATTAATAACTGAAAGTGATCTATAACGGTGTACCAGACTTACCTGTGTTGGTCAACTGATAAGCCGGTAAAAAGCGATAGAATAAAGTAATTCGCCATTTCCAGGTCACGATTAGGAAGTACAATTCCACTCTAATTCACTTTGCTGTTTTAAATTGCGCTTTGTTGGTGAAGCTATGTTTTCGATACCGCGTTTTGTCCATTGCTTTGACCAGTGATGTTCTGTGTGACGTCATGAGTTTAGGATGCGAAAGATGTGAGCGGTTTTGCCTTAGTGACTGGTGTAAACTGTATATGCTTTTATTCCAAAGAAGAAGTCATGGATCAATGCCGACGTGCGAAATCAGACCATGCGCCAATCCCCAAATGTCAGGCTGTTCCTTTCCGTATGTGGCACGAGTTGCGAGGGTAAGACTAGGCCGGAAACGAAAGGCAGGGCTTAAATTGTAGCGAGAGAAACGGTTTGTCAAGTTTTTAACCACGCTTCCCACAAATATTTAGTTGTTTTTTGAATTTGGCACGTTTGTCGATGGAGATGTTAGGTACGAAAGTAGGAAGAAAGCTTAGATTGTTACTAGAGGAACATCTAGTGATCATTGTTGGACTTTAAGTCCGCCAGTTATGCAAAACACCCTTTTTTCTCAGTACCCAAATGTCTTTCGGGACCACTGTGCTACATCAGTGGGTTTTCGTTTTTATTTATTCTGCAATGTGAAAATTTTTGTTAAATGATTATAAAATTATGTGCATCTTTAGTTGAAACAACAGATCCTTTCTTTTTGTCAATAACTTTACATTTGGTGTGCATGAATTTTGTGGATCACTTATGTGTTTATTATTACAGGTAGGTTGTCATCTGCAACTAAACTACACTCCTGGAAATTGAAATAAGAACACCGTGAATTCATTGTCCCAGGAAGGGGAAACTTTATTGACACATTCCTGGGGTCAGATACATCACATGATCACACTGACAGAACCACAGGCACATAGACACAGGCCACAGAGCATGCACAATGTCGGCACTAGTACAGTGTATATCCACCTTTCGCAGCAATGCAGGCTGCTATTCTCCCATGGAGACGATCGTAGAGATGCTGGATGTAGTCCTGTGGAACGGCATGCCATGCCATTTCCACCTGGCGCCTCAGTTGGACCAGCGTTCGTGCTGGACGTGCAGACCGCGTGAGACGACGCTTCATCCAGTCCCAAACATGCTCAATGGGGGACAGATCCGGAGATCTTGCTGGCCAGGGTAGTTGACTTACATCTTCTAGAGCACGTTGGGTGGCACGGGATACATGCGGACGTGCATTGTCCTGTTGGAACAGCAAGTTCCCTTGCCGGTCTAGGAATGGTAGAACGATGGGTTCGATGACGGTTTGGATGTACCGTGCACTATTCAGAGTCCCCTCAACGATCACCAGTGGTGTACGGCCAGTGTAGGAGATCGCTCCCCACACCATGATGCCGGGTGTTGGCCCTGTGTGCCTCGGTCGTATGCAGTCCTGATTGTGGCGCTCACCTGCACGGCGCCAAACACGCATACGACCATCATTGGCACCAAGGCGGAAGCGACTCTCATCGCTGAAGACGACACGTCTCCATTCGTCCCTCCATTCACGCCTGTCGCGACACCACTGGAGGCGGGCTGCACGATGTTGGGGCGTGAGCGGAAGACGGCCTAACGGTGTGCGGGACCGTAGCCCAGCTTCATGGAGACGGTTGCGAATGGTCCTCGCCGATACCCCAGGAGCAACAGTGTCCCTAATTTGCTGGGAAGTGGCGGTGCGGTCCCCTACGGCACTGCGTAGGATCCTACGGTCTTGGCGTGCATCCGTGCGTCGCTGCGGTCCGGTCCCAGGTCGACGGGCACGTGCACCTTCCGCCGACCACTGGCGACAACATCGATGTACTGTGGAGACCTCACGCCCCACGTGTTGAGCAATTCGGCGGTACGTCCACCCGGCCTCCCGCATGCCCACTATACGCCCTCGCTCAAAGTCCGTCAACTGCACATACGGTTCACGTCCACGCTGTCGCGGCATGCTACCAGTGTTAGACTGCGATGGAGCTCCGTATGCCACGGCAAACTGGCTGACACTGACGGCGGCGGTGCACAAATGCTGCGCAGCTAGCGCCATTCGACGGCCAACACCGCGGTTCCTGGTGTGTCCGCTGTGCCGTGCGTGTGATCATTGCTTGTACAGCCCTCTCGCAGTGTCCGGAGCAAGTATGGTGGGTCTGACACACCGGTGTCAATGTGTTCTTTTTTCCATTTCCAGGAGTGTATGTTGATGAGAAAGTTTTTTTGCTGGGAGTTAATTTAGTTTGTCGCGATTGTTTCTCGCCCATATTCCTTTTTACTTATGTGGCAAGCACTTCCATTGTCCGCATCATACATACACGCACACACAAAGATAAAATGCAAACGAAATTCAAATTTGGCGCCCAACACTCTGGTGAACAAATGAACACTGCCTGGTCAGGAACACACAACAAGTCACAATCACGCTGTGTTTTGGTGAAGTGAAAAGTGTTTTGCTACGTTATTTGTGAAAAATATTTGTTATAGTTACGTGTGCATCGCAACACCTCAGCATGATGGAGAGAATGGAAGTGCTAGCCACACTGAAACTAAGTAAAAACGAATATAGGCGCGAAAACATCGCGACAAACTGAATTACATTCTAGAAGATATCTTAACTCCCAGCAAAAAACTTTCTCATCAACATTGTATGGTTGCAGATGACAAGTTACCTGTAGTAACTAACACACAAGTGATCCAGAAAATTCATGCACACCAAAGTAAAGGTATTTACAAAAAGGAACGATCTGTTGTTTGAACTACAAATGCACATAATTTTATAATCTTTTAATAAAAGTGTTCACATTGCGGAATAAATAAAAACGAAACTTGTTTCGGTATTGAGAAAAAACGGTGTTTCGCGTAACTGGCTGATTTCACATCCAACAATTTTAACTGCAAACACGGCCAACACAAGGAGCTGTAAATCAAAATGTTGAATAGTAGTGATCATGTTTATAATCTTGATTCTTAAAGATTTCTTTTTCGAATGTGACGTCGAGCAGACGTCGCACATTCGAAACGGATTATTTTTGTAAGACACATGATGTAGGCGGTTGCTGAGTCTTTGTGGTGGACGTCTACGTTTGTGATTCGGTTTATAGTAGCAGTTGAATGAGAACAAGTCTTTAGTGGTTACTGGTTACCTAATTGTTTCTGGTTTTTGAACTGTTGCTTGTAGTTTACAGTTTGGTATTCTAGAGTGGAAGTTGTGTGTTTGTGTGGAGTTTTGCCTTGGAGTTGTGTTTAAATAGTCTGTTGTTTGCAGTATAGTGTGTGTGTGTGTGTGTGTGTGTGTGTGTGTGTGTGTGTGTGTGTGTGTGTTTTGGGGCCACTTTGAATAAAAATTTATGGAAGGTGACCATCAACGGCCGTTAAGTAACGTATAAAATGTTTGACCATCAGCTGCTTTTATTTTAAACCCATATATCTCGACTGGTTTCAGTCATCGACGATCTTCACGTATAAGGGTTAAAATAGGTTAAGCCACAACCTAACATTTGTGTTGTTGTTGTTGTTGTGGTCTTCAGTCCTGAGACTGGTTTGATGCAGCTCTCCATGCTACTCTGTCCTGTGCAAGCTTCTTCATCTCCCAGTACCTACTGCAACCTACATCCTTCTGAATCTGCTTAGTGTATTGATCTCTTGGTCTCCCTCTACGATTTTTACCCTCCACGCTGCCCTCCAATGCTAAATTTGTGATCCCTTGATGCCTCAAAACATGTCCTACCAACCGATCCCTTCTTCTAGTCAAGTTGAGCCACAAACTTCTCTTCTCCCCAATCCTATTCAATACCTCCTCATTAGTTACGTGATCTACCCACCTTATCTTCAGCATTCTTCTGTAGCACCACATTTCGAAAGCTTCTATTCTCTTCTTGTCCAAACTGTTTATCGTCCATGTTTCACTTCCATACATGGCTACACTCCATACAAATACTTTCAGAAACGACTTCCTGACACTTAAATCTATACTCGATGTTAACAAATTTCTCTTCTTCAGAAACGATTTCCTTGCCATTGACAGTCTACATTTTATATCCTCTCTACTTCGATCATCATCAGTTATTTTACTCCCTAAATAGCAAAACTCCTTTACTACTTTAACTGCCTCATTTCCTAATCTAATCCCCTCAGCATCACCCGATTTAATTTGACTACATTCCATTATCCTCGTTTTGTTTTTGTTGATGTTCATCTTATATCCTCCTTTCAAGACACTGTCCATTCCGTTCAACTGCCCTTCCAAGTCCTTTGCTGTCTCTGACAGAATTACAATGTCATCGGTGAACCTCAAAGTTTTTACTTATTCTCCATGAGTTTTAATACCTACTCCGAATTTTTCTTTTGTTTCCTTTACTGCTTGCTCAATATACAGATTGAATAACATCGGGGAGAGGCTACAACCCTGTCTCACTCCTTTCCCAACCACTGCTTCCCTTTCATGCCCCTCGACTCTTATAAGTGCCATCTGGTTTCTGTACAAATTGTAAATAGCCTTTCGCTCCCTGTATTTTACCCCTGCCACCTTCAGAATTTGAAAGAGAGTATTCCAGTTAACGTTGTCAAAAGGTTTCTCTAAGTCTACAAATGCTAGAAACGTAGGTTTGCCTTTCCTTAATCTTTCTTCTAAGATAAGTCGTAAGGTTAGTATTGTCCCATGTGTTCCAATATTTCTACGGAATCCAAACTGATCTTCCCCGAGGTCCGCTTCTACCAGTTTTTCCGTTCGTCTGTAAAGAATTCGCGTTAGTATTTTGCAGCTGTGACTTATTAAACTGATAGTTCGGTAATTTTCACATGTGTCAACACCTGCTTTCTTTGGTATTGGAATTATTATATTCTTCTTGAAGTCTGTGGGTATTTCGCCTGTCTCATACATCTTGCTCACCAGATGGTAGAGTTTTGTCATGACTGGCTCTCCCAAGGCCATCAGTAGTTCCAATGGAATGTTGTCTACTCCCGGGGCCTTGTTTCGACTCAGGTCTTTCAGTGCTCTGTCAAACTCTTCACGCAGTATCTTATCTCACATTTCATCTTCATCTACATCCTCTTTCCATTTCCATAATACTGTCCTCAAGTACATCGCCCTTGTATAAACCCTCTATATACTCCTTCCACCTTTCTGCCTTCCCATCTTTGCTTAGAACTGGGTTGCCATCTCAGCTCTTGATATTCATACAAGTGGTTCTCTTCTCTCCAAAGGTCTCTTTAATTTTCCTGTAGGCAGTATCTATCTTACCCCTAGTGAGACAAGCCTCTACATCCTTACATTTGTCCTCTAGCCATCCCTGCTTAACCATTCTGCACTTTCTGTCGATCTCATTTTTGAGACGTTTGTATTCCCTTTTGCCTGCTTCATTTACTGCATTTTTATATTTTCTCCTTTCATCAATTAAATTCAATATTTCTTCTGTTACCCAAGGACTTCTATTAGCCCTCGTCTTTTTACCTACTTGATCCTCTGCTGCCTTCACTACTTCATCCCTCAGAGCTACCCATTCTTCTTCTACTGTATTTCTTTCCCCAATTCCTGTCAATTGTTCCCTTATGCTCTCCCTGAAACTCTCTACAACCTCTGGTTTTTTCAGTTTATCCAGGTCCCATCTCCTTAAATTCCCACCTTTTTGCAGTTTCTTCAGTTTCAATCTGCAGTTCATAACCAATAGATTGTGGTCAGAATCCACATCTGCCCAGGAAATGTCTTACAATTTAAAACCTGGTTCCTAAATCTCTGTCTTACCATTATATAATCTATCTGATACCTATTAGTATCTCCAGGATTCTTCCAGGTATACAACCTTCTTTTATGATTCTTGAACCAAGTGTTAGCTATGATTAAGTTATGCTCTGTGCAAAATTCTACAAGGCGGCTTCCTCTTTCATTTCTTCCCCCCAATCCATATTCACCTACTATGTTTCCTTCCCTCCCTTTTCCTACTGACGAATTCCAGTCACCCATGACTATTAAATTTTCGTCTCCCTTCACTACCTGAATAATTTCTTTTATCTCGTCATACATTTCATCAATTTCTTCATCATCTGCCGAGCTAGTTGGCATATAAACTTGTACTACTGTAGTAGGCATGGGCTTTGTGTCTATCTTGGCCACAATAATGCGTTCACTATGCTGTTTGTAGTAGCTAACCCGCACTCCTATTTTTTTATTCATTATTAAACCTACTCCTGCATTACCCCTATTTGATTTTGTATTTATAACCCTGTAATCACCTGACCAAAAGTCTTGTTCCTCCTGCCACCGAACTTCACTAATTCCCACTATATCTAACTTTAACCTATCCATTTCCCTTTTTAAATTTTCTAACCTACCTGCCCGATTAAGGGATCTGACATTCCACGCTCCGATCCGTAGAATGCCAGTTTTCTTTCTCCTGATAACGACGTCCTCTTGAATAGTCCCCGCCCGGAGATCCGAATGGGGGACTATTTTACCTCCGGAATATTTTACCCAAGAGGACGCCATCATCATTTAATCATACAGTAAAGCTGCATGTCCTCGGGAAAAATTACGGCTGTAGTTTCCCCTTGCTTTCAGCCGTTCGCAGTACCAGCACAGCAAGGCCGTTTTGGTTAATGTTACAAGGCCAGATCAGTCAATCATCCAGACTGTTGCCCCTGCAACTACTGAAAAGGCTGCTGCCCCTCATCAGGAACCACATGTTTGTCTGGCCTCTCAACAGATACCCCTCCATTGTGGTTGCACCTACGGTACGGCCATCTGTATCGCTGAGGCACGCAAGCCTCCCCACCAACGGCAAGGTCCATGGTTCATGGGGGAAGACCTAACATTTGTCATTACTTAAATAATGGTTAGAACGTGTCAGAAATATCAAAATACGACACAGAACTTTCATAAACAAACATACTAATACCAAGTGAATACAGAGCAGTACTGTACTATGATTGGTAAGGACGTTTTTATGTTTTTTTGGTTTAGTGTGAGATCGTAGTTTGTTCATGGAAGGGATATTAGTTTGAAATGAGATTTTTAAATTTGTGTTTGGTTAGTTTTATTAGAGGGGCGTGGGGTGGGGGTGGGGAGGGGAGTTATGGAACCGATGTATTCATTGGCGCTGTATAGAAATAGTGAATTTTGGTATCCTTATTAGCTTTGTTGGTGGGGGATTCTCTACATTACTGTCTTCGTTTCAGCTATGTACGTCAGGTGAAACTTACAATACTGATCATAATGGATTTCCTTCTTTCGCGTGGGGAGGGGGAGGGGAGGAGGATGGTATCACTGCCTTCGTTTGAGTTACATGGGTCTAGAAATACATTCCATTCCAGTTGTGTGCCTCTTTTAATTTTTGGTTGGGTTTATTCTGGAGGAATTTTTCCATTATGTGACTCTCTTTGATGTTAGTCTTATTGTAGTATTTTTATTTTCCCCCGCCCAGAACTCCCAAATTCTCGTGGTTGTCCCATTACATTCATTTCGTTAAGTGACTAAAACATTTCCCATCTTTTGTTCGTTTGCGACCATAATGGTATATCTTGTGGTAGTAATCTTGAAGTATGCCAGAGGCCTACTATTAAATCTGTGTTTGTCATAATAAATAAAGTACGCTTTATATCCCCGATATAACGTCATAGGTCAAAGTAGACAAATGGAATCGGAACGTGCGGTAATCCCAAATATTGTTCTTGTTACTGCGTTCCGTCAATTTCAGTGACTTTTGTCCGTATGTATTGGCATAAATTTTTGGTTACGTGTTTCGTGCAGGTATGTTGCCAGTGCTTGCCGTGATGTACTATCGGAGCAAAAGAAGGCGTGACAGCTGTTCATGTTACACAGCCAATGAGAGACCAGCAGGCAGACAACGTGTTTCGAAGTAATACTTCGGAAGAAAGGGCGAAACATTGCCGTAAAAGTGGATTATAGATTTATTTGCTCCTTATTTGAGTCAAAGCTATTTAAACTGTGCTAGTATGTGCAAATGAAGGACAGCGTCACAACCCGTGATATACAAGAAAATGTAGTGAAATATTTCTGTGTTTCCTATTTCTACACAACCGATCTGTGTGAGCACACTCAGTAAGTGGATCAGTGTTTTTTAATTAAGTCATGGGAGGAACTGTGTGGATCAATGTTCTTGTTTTTCTTTTTTCTTTTGAATCATGGAATGAAGTATTTTGATCAATGTCTTTAATTAGAATATGGGAAAAGGTACGTGGGTCAATCTTAATATATCAAACGTACAATTCCCTTGTGATTAACATTGATCCACTTATTCACTGAGCTTGCGCAGATCGATTACATATTCATTTCCCCACCTCGTTTGATATTTTGAATTTTCCGTGAGACGTGCACCAACTCATTACTTTCGGGGAAATGGAAAGGTAAAAATGAGTCTCCTGCTACAGACGTTTCTTCTCTGACACTACTATAGTGCTCAAACTGATAGGTAAAGCATTAGAAATCACAGGGGAAAGGGAACGTAATAAGAAGCGACGTCCGCTCTATAAGCGGTAATCGTGACCCATTCTCTGTGTATTGTGTATAGGTCTTATGGCTGAGCCATGCGTTCCTATCACAAATGCTTCGTTGACCTCTTTGTAGTTGCATCACAATGCTAACCAATTATTGTTCACACGATGGAGTAAAATGAAATGCAGCATCAGTTAGATTACACTAAGAGTACTTTAACTTATGTTTCCTAGTTGCAAATGCTACATTTATGACCAGTTGCTTAGTGAGTCAACGTACCTTCCATTTCGCACCCATCTAGTTTCGCAGGAACAAGTATGGGGTTCTTAATAAAAGCAAACTAACCGTAGCCGATAACAAAGTATACTGACGATGTCAAATTTTGATAATGGTGTAGTCTCCACATAGTTTAGGGTTATATTACACGTAGTTCACTGAGTTAATAAGTAACCGTCGGCACTTGTTATCCTTAGATGAAGAAATATTTTAGTCATATTACTCTTTTAAGTGCTATTAGTTTGAATGAATTTGCTTATGAACTTACGCAGCAAATTTTGAAAGTCCAGTTCTGTGGGTTCTAAAAGCTTGTATTGCTGCACTAATATTACAATAGCTTTTTTAAAGAAATATTGCTCACATGAAACTCTTAATCAATAAAGAAAAGATGTAGGAATTATTCGGACCTAACGTCCGTCGAAGAAGGGGTAACAACAAAAGGATCTCGTATTGTGGGGAAAATCATACGAGTCGATTTACAAGGGAATCATTCTTGCTGTTTCCTTAAGCTGCTTAAAGAAACCACTGAAACTGTAGATGTTGATGGACGAATTATTGACTTGTACCACTGACAATCCAAATGCTAGGGCCGTGTGTTACCATAATGCCACGTCTCTAGAACTGCAATAACGAGACTATATCATTCCATTAAGCCGAAGTTTTATTGAATCGGCAACTTTGGTTTTAGTTGGTATTGGCCACGGTATCGTGGTTGAATACTTTAGCAATCAGACGGCCTTCTCTACGCGCCGAGTTGATGACGGCGGCCCCAGCAGGCAGCATAAGATTTGGTGGCTATTAAGAGCTGCATGGTGTGGAGTGTTGAGCCTCCGTGGGTTGGCAGGGAGTCCACTGGAGTGACTCTTCTCCAGGTGCCGAGTTCACGGCGCACCCCCAACAGGCAGCATAAGATTTGGTGGCTATTAAGAGCTGCATGGCGTGGAGTGTTGAGCCTCCGTGGGTTGGCAGGGAGTCCACTGGAGTGACTCTTCTCCAGGCGCCGAGCTGACGGCGCACCCCAAACAGGCAGCATAAGATTTGGTGGCTATGAAGAGCTGCATGGCGTGGAGTGTTCAGCCTCCGTGGTTGGTGGAAAGGCCACTGGAGTGACCTGTCGACAAATTTAAATTTCATAATTTAAAATGTGGTCACATTATGGTGGGTTGATATATCTAAAGAAAACTGCAAAATTATTGTAGGACCTGAGGCTAATATAGGGTCGATTTCTGTATCGATATTGTTGAGACTGTAAAATAGACACAAAATGGAGTTACTAGTTTATAACTATTGACACAAATATAGTGAAAGAGTGCAATGACAATATATTTTATAAATTGTTTTCCGTCCCAGATACGTTTATAGTGAAGGGGTGTTTCTGTCTCCCCTACTAATCAACTCAAGATTGCTAAGTATTATAAATAAGAAGTTAAATGTGAGAACTACCAGCAATGACTCTTAGCCTCTATCCTGTTCCTTGAGTACATTTCCCTCTGATCATTGTATGATGATGGCAGGTGGCTGTCGCAAGTTTGAGAATACTTCTACCTTTATACTGTCCATTAGACTGAACTACGTTCTAAGCATAAAGAAACCAAGGCAACTGAGACTGTTGGTATATACACTTATGCCAGAAACGTAGTTTCTTAAAACAAGTTCCCAAAATGCTGAATTGCAATTCCTAGGGTGACAGAAAAGTAAACCTTGATACAGTATGATAGAACAGTACCAAAAGTACGATGATCAACGTGAAACTATACTGAGCACTTGATAACTCTTTCAAGGATGGGAGGAGATAAGAATGTTTTCTGAAACTCCCTCCATACTGTGAAAGGGTAGGCAAGCATATTGTACTGTTCATTCTTAAGATTACGTAGAACCTATCAGTAGTAGGGAAAAATAATACACTGTCGAAAAGGGCTGCGTATCCGCTCACAATTCAAAACTGTTATCGAAGAACAGTTTTTCAAGCATCGTGATAAACACCCACAGCTCAGTACAACAGAATTTACGGTCCGACCATAGAATCTCGCATTTTGTAGGCTGGTCTCTGTACCTAAGCTGACAGCATTTGAGTAATATTAAAAACGTACAATTGTAGTCGGAAAAATAATGCAAACGCATGTTACCGTTCTGAAGGGAGTTATGATTATGCCATGAAACCAGAAATACACTTAGATACTAAAATCTGCAGATCAAAGTTTCACTCACCATAGCAGTGTGGCTTTCCTCTTCTCACTGCAGACGTCTCTGCAGTAGCTCCTCAAAAAACGCGTCAAGCGTAAACTGATGCTCCTGTTGGAAAAGAACTTACTAGTTTCCTGATATCCAACATGTGGAGTAATACAGAACATGTGCTAGATTCTAACATGGCCGCTTTTTACGAAGTGCTACATTTTTCAATAATTTTGCTAACTACATTTATTGATAATATTTATACATTGATCACATTCAAGTAACATCACTACTCAGTCCATGTCTGACCAACTAATAATACTAAACAAATACTAAGGTCCCATGATGTACAAGTTTTTTGTTTGCGCGATTGGTTATTGAAGTACTTCTGGGAGTTATACTGAGATGTTGTTCCTTTTGTATGCAGAAATTTCAATGACCGACCGAGCCGTGTCCTTCAGGTCGTATGACATTCCCTGACTAGATCGAGAGCACAAGACGGCTAGGCTCGCTGCACTTCATTCACGGTCATCGAAGCATTTTGCGCAAATCCAAACAACTCTGCAAAACACCAAAAGCAGGACACTAACTACTATCACGTTCGTTAGAGAGTATTGATCTGAACATGAAACGAATAGTACACGTTGAAACCTAATGCCATTATTCCCTTTTGAACTGATTTACACTCACCGGAGCAACACGTATTTCTTCGTCTTCCTGCAGACGTTTCTGCAGCAGCTCGACAAAGAACACGTCAAGTGTAAACTGACGCTCCTGTTGGAAAAGACCATATTAGTTTTACCATAAAGAACACTTTTATAATTCAGATATTGCGATACTTCTTAATAAGTACAGGTGTTCAAGTGTAACACTTATTAAGAATGTATGGGCATTTAGATAGCGATAGTGAGTATACATTGTTTGGCTGTAATAGCTACCATTATGCTATGGGCGAACTGTTAAGCTGCAGAGCTACAGAGGAATTATTCGAGGTACAGTGTAGCTATGACCTTTTTATTCCTTGGTCTGGTGTGTTCTTTCTCTGGAAAGAAATGTAGGTGGGGCTGTGACAATTTTTACTGACAGTTCCAGTTTCTCTGTTCTCTAACTCCTCTGAAAACAACATTAGGCTTCGAAGACTGACATTCAGAAATACATTTCCTCAGGTCATCCGGTATCAATCCCAGTTCGCAGGTAACTCGTAGAGCAACAAGATGGTTTGCAAATGTTGTTTTCAGCCAGTCACTTTTCTTGGACGCATATTATGTTATGCTCTGTTCTTACAAGACATTTCAGCATATTTCTCTGCAGTTTATTAGGGTCTTTTCCATTCTCAAGCACCTCCGTATTAGCATCATAGTCCATGCATTCTTATCTTATGCCAGACACAATTTCCCGGTTGGTCAGTGTTAATTTTAATGGCCATCAGTAGAGTTGTTGCAACCATTTAATCGGCTTTCGGCTAGACTATCAACTTCGTCTTATATGCTGCCAGAATATAATATGCTAGTAACATGGAGGAGACAAGCAGGAGCCTGTGGGATGTGGGGAAAAGAGCAAGCATATCATGCAGCCAAGGAGGCCTGTGAGCAACCAGTTCATCGAGACAACGTGCCATTATCCTGCAGGTGAGAAAGACATAAGACTGTGGGAACAGGTGTAACTGGCCAATCATCAGACCACGTCCGACCCTATGTATATCACTTTCACACACTGAAGTTACCCTGAATCCTATTCCAATAGGCTACATTTCTAACTAATGTCTTCATAGTCTCATGAGAAGACAGTTAAATCTGTAATTGCTTAGGCGTAAATGTTCTTATTCGCCATATTTTCTGTGCACGTTATCTTTTGATCAGAAGACAGAAGTGAATTTAAGAGGAGACCAGCCATTTATTTTACTTGAAGTCGAGATGTGGTAAATATAAAAAATTTTGTGTATCGCTGGAGACGAGGTTGAAGGCTTTGGTGTGTTGCAGAGTGACCATCAAAACCCATTTCCCTCCAGTGATGAAGAAATCCATCCATTCGCCAGTGACGTTCATCTGTGGCTGTATTTTAGATACGATCACAAAAACTGACAATGATCCCTCCATATCTGCAGCCAGTGAAGCCTATCTGTTAAGCGTGACGTGGCGGTCGGTCAGTACCGTTGGGCCTTCAGAGGCTCGTTCTGACGTAATAAGTTCCTTAGCTGGGTACTTTATATCATTCTACTAAACTAGTGAAACGCAATCACTTTTACTACCAGGTATCGAAATGGTGTTAAATATAATTTTTGTAATTATGTGTGTGTGTGTGTGTGTGTGAAGTCGAGGGCGCATTCGTGTGCTGCGAGGGAGTGTAAGTAAGGTTTTTAGACAGTTTTTAGATTTTAATTCTTTGTTGAAATTTTTCTGTTTGAGCACATGGAACCTCACTCTTCCCTTAAACGTACTGTTTTCTTGCACGGAAACCAACACACAATCGTCATAGTCAATAGTCTAGTAGAGGCTCCTGTCTCAGATGTGTTTTTCATAATGAATTGTCACATGGGATGTTTAGAGCGAACCGCAGATTCATTTACAGTAAATCGTGACAGTCTGAAATACCTGTTGACCACACCATCGACAATGAAGTAGCTCTAAAACTTTAGTGCTTTGCTTATTATGATATCAGTTCAAATGGTTCTGAGCACTATGCGACTTAACATCTGAGGTCATCAGTCCCCTAGAACTTAGAACCACTTAAACCTAACTAACCTAAGGACATCACACACATCCATGCCCGAGGCAGGATTCGAACCTGCGACCGTAGCAGTCGCGCGGTTCCGGACTGAAGCGCCTAGAACCGCTCGGCCACCGCTGCCGCCCCATCATATCAGTAATGCATCGTGACGTGGCTCACCTCAAAGCTACCTCGAGCAGCGATCAAGGTCTTGTCTTCGTCTTTCTCCCCTCCCATACACCGGGAGAAAAACGCTTTCATTCGTCGGAACATTGCTGCAACGATAACGGGCAGCACGTTAGATACTACCATACCGTGTCCACGAGTAAATGTTATTGTGATGTCTCACAAGTGTATCGCAACGAAAAATTTGAGACCGTGATCACATGACTTTCAATTTAACTTCTGTGATAATAAGAGCTGTCAGCGTTACAAAGGATCTGTAACATCCAGATCGATTAAATATCACTGATTTACTTGATAAATAGTACTGATTTATGACTGGTGAGGAATTCATTATTTTAATTCCCTTTTGCTAATTCTTAATAGAGGAATTTAAAATAAAAAACACTAGTTCTTCGATGATAGCCATAGATGTGTTCATTACGAGGTAAATTTATTCTGAAATGAATAATTTTGTTTCGATAGCATTTATTTAAAGCTATCACTATTAGACAGACAGACCGTAGTATTAGCAAGACTGTGCATCGCTACACTAGTTTCAGATATACACCAAGTATAGTAATTTAAACTTCACATTTGGTCAGACATTACGCTGCGATTTCTTTACTACCATCCGTTCGTTCAATATAGCACCGTGAGGCAGGGTCGGTAATTTAATTACTGTGTACTTAATAGAACCTCTTGTTGGTGATATGAACTTACTGGTAAATAATCTATGCAACAGTGTGCTGGTTTAAATTCCAAATCTCTCCGCAGTGGCTGAGGAGATTACGATTTTTACAAATAACCGTTGTCTGAGTCAGTGTATTCTCACCGGGCTGCGCCTTTCCTTCTTTTTGGCAGAGTCATCAACAACCTAAGTTACACACTAAACCTAGAATCACTCCTCAGCGTCATTTGAACTATTCAACAACATGTACGACGTAACAACCATATTTACGATTGAAATTGAACCAGCGACATTTGAATGAAGGAAACGCAAGCACAGCTTATAAACTCCCAACGGAATTAACATTTAACGATGCTCAAAGGTATTAGTTTAATTTTTTTGAGTAACAGAAAGAGAGAATACTTTTGATATGGCGCCATGTCAGCTCATTATGACTGCACGCAGCTGGAACTTGTTTACCTATTGTCTTCTTCTTCACAGGAGGTAGAATATAACAGATTTGGTGACAGAGATAGGTACCGTCGCTCTCGTTGTGAAACTAAATAATAATTAAAGAATAGACGATTCCAGCAACTCAAATTGTGAAAACCTCAGCAAAGAGATCTGTCTCTATAAGTCACGCTCTCTCGTAACCTTTGTAGCTGCGTGACGTATTGAAACAATGTACTTGAATGTGAATGGAACTGTTTTTTTTTTCCATTTTACATACTGCGAAATCACATCATACTACGTCGTAACTTTTCAGTGTTTCAGTACTTCACCGCTACACATCCAGTCATTTATAAGCTTATACGATATTGAAACTGCGTGTGATTCTATACGGTACGTAAACAGAAGACACTTAAATCAGTACCTCTCCCGGATACATTGCACCTCGCTTCTGAAGCTGCGCGTTCACTTTGTTCAAAGCTTCTAGAAGTCCTCAAGAACTTTAAAGTGTTTCTTTATTTGAACTCGATACACAAATTGTAACAGTACAATATATGAATCAAAACTGGAGCCTCTTTAATTCAGTAACTCACACGACGTATTCGTATCGTTATTTCAAGTGCTCGGGTGAATACGCAAGTAACTGCTAGGCAACGGTCCTCTACGATTTAGGTAACGTAGCATCGGAGTTAGCATATCCTGTTAACAACATTAAACAGCAATGCCAGTGGCTGCAGAGCTCTACACTGTTTATCAATGTCGAAAAAATTTAAATGAATCATTGTATGTACCACAAAATAATGGTATTTTGCGACTGGGTGGTATCCAGCAGTATCTAATGAAAAAACCTGAATAGCTAATCAACTCCCAATAGATTTAACAGCTAACTACATTCCAAGATATCAATTCAATTTCCTGAAGCAACAGGAGACGAAAACTCTTTTGCTACCGAGCTAGCTCGACTGAATGTTACTCTACACAGCTGCCATCAGTTTCCAAAGCGTCTTCTGCTTCACAGACGAAAGAAAGTTCCAGCGGCACGACTGTGCAATCATCACAGCCAACATGTATGTACAATTGAGAACTAAGGAGGTTGGCGACACGTATCATTGTGAAACTAAGTGATTAACCTGTGAAGGTATGACACACGTAAGTGAACTTCGTCAGAAACTCAGTAGAGTAGTTCGTCTCTACAAGTCAGGCAGCTAACTTATGAACCTGTATGAAAAATTAAGACAATGTGATCTTTCACGTGTTACACCGTACTAATTACGTGTTCCGAAATCATAACACGGTCCGTCGTAAAACTTCAACTTGCCAGTACTTCTCCACAAAATTCACAGTCATTTAAATGATTGTACGATATTCTAACTGCAGATGGGTTTGTATGGTAAAGAAATAGGTTGCATTTAAGTGAATGGCTCATACCTCTTGCGGGTACAATGCACCTCGCCTCTGAAGCTGGGCGTTAGCTTACTTCAAAGCTTCTGAGGCTCCGAAAGAACTTTAAAAAGTTTCCTTAATTGTTCTTGAAACACACTTCTACGCTGCAACACTTGAATCAAAGCTGAAGCTTCTTTTACTGAATAACTCACAGAACGAATTCGTATAGGCACTTCTATTACTCAAGAGAATACGGAAGTAATTGCTAGGCAACGGTCCTCGACGGTTTAGGTGACATAGCATTGTTTTTAGCATACCATGTGATCAAAATTAAATAACAACCCCACTAATAGCAATCCCAGCAAATACAGAGCACATTATTTTATAGGAACGTCGATATCAATAGCTAAACAAGCATTGCAGTAAAATGTTTAGCAATTCAAATATATGTCAGACAAATGCCTTGCTATTGAAAGATTTGCAGCAGAGTCTGAAGGATGAAAACGCCCGAATAACTAATAAATTCAATTAACAATTAAAAATACTCCAAGGTCTTAATTCAATTTCTTTAACCAATGAGAGAGTTATACTCAATTGTTACGGTGGAAGGTAAACTCGGTATGACACAAAACAGTTGACATTAGTTTCCAAAATGTGTTCGTTTTCACAGACGGAAGAAAAATGGAGCAGTATGACCCTGTTATGACTACAGACACAATGTATGTGTAATCGACAAGCGAGAAAGATCGCTAACATCGTTGTCGTTTTGTCGTTGTGAATTATAGCAACTGAAAGGAATAGAGCACGCTACAGTTCTATCCGTCTGCTCTGACCCACGGCGTCATATCTGGAGTAAAGCGGATAGTTTATACGAGATACTACGACAACCACAGATAACATTTAATAAGAGCCCCATGACATTCTTCAAGATGGCAACAGCAATATAGACCATTACAATCAAAAACAAACACAAAACATTTTGTGTAGGTGGTGCTGTACAACTTTAATGAATGTTAAGAACTGCCATATGCAGCACACAGCTGTAACGGCATATTTTATAACAGACAATCGATTTCGGTCTAGAACCAGAAAATCGTCGTGTCCAGAAACCATCTCTCCTATGCGTTTGTTTTATTGGAACAGCATATAGCAGGTGTACAAAGCTCCATCATTGATATTATCTATAGATATCGAATACTGGGAAAAAACGTTGTCGAGGTTAAATGGACGTAATGTTGTGAAGGTACAGCTAGTATCAATGATGGAACAATGTACATCTGATAACTGAGATTCCATTTACACAGACGGATAGCTGAGACGGTTTTTGGACACTATGATGGTCTGGTCCTAGACCGAAATCGATTGTTTCTGTTAAAATACACCGTTGTGTATTGTATAACGCACTTCTTAACCAACATAAAAACATGGGACCTATTTGAATCACCATATTAAATGAAATTATCGGAACAATTGCAGGAATGGGAGAGTTGTGGCTGGGTACATACTAAAAAGTTTACTAAACCTAAGAGCATTTAAGAACTTCTCTGGAATGAACTGAACGAAAATACATAGCAAAAACAAAATTTGATTCGAATAATTGGTTTGACCAACACACATGAAATGAAGACAGTGGTAGTAGACACCTCCACAAAACAACATAACTGGAAAATAGCACACACACACATTCTTCTGGAGTGATTCAAATGAAAACATAAAAAAAGAAACAAGCTTAATCGCAGCGTACGCTGTACCTATATAGCTTTAACAGACAGAGATAACAGATCCCCTACAAATGTCTCTAACATAAACAGAAAAAACTGCAAAAATGTCAGAACTCGAATCGAATTCTTCGCTTGACCTGTAGCTCAAAGGAAGACAGCGATATCACACACAGCTCCACAAAACCACATATTCGAAAAATGTCGCATAGGAACTTTTCTGTGACAAACCTAAAAATATAAAAAAATAACACACAAATGGTATCACAGTATATACAAGACCCACCCCCCCCCCCCCCAAAAAAAAAACACACACACACACATTTACGAATCTCATTATGCAAGGATGACGCACATGAATTTCTCCAGAATAAAGCGAACTAAAGAAACAAAAAGACATACACATGGACAGTTGGTATCATATTTCGTGTGAACTCTGTTCCTAAACTGAGGACAGAGATACAAAGCAACACACAAATAACATCAACTTAATCGAAAAATTATATAAACAAATTCCTTTAGAATAAACCGAAAGAAAAGAAGTACAAAAAACTGGAATCATGCTACAAACGGAAACAAATAACTCAAAAACCGAAAACAAATAATTCACCAATAAATACAAAACTTCGATAAAATTCAGCTAAACAAATACTGCGAACCACAAAAGAAAAAGAAGAAAAAACAGTTATGCAACGCGAGAGTGAGCGACCGATAAAAACAAATTGAGCCTCTTAGGAATAGTGGATTTCATTAGCGCAGCGTCTCAGAGAAGCACATTCGAAAAACGGCCAAATATTTGTAAATTAAAAACCTATGGATAACATCACCACCAGCACTGCAATTTCGTTAGGGCTAACCTCACTCACGACGATCTTCCCACATTAAAAAGACAGCTAAATAGCTATAAGAATCATATGATAATCATAATTACTAATGGTTTCACTCTCAAAACTTTATCTTATGCTATGAATGTCCTGCCTACCCTTACCCTGGGAAATCTCGCGATATGCAGAAAGAAACAGACAAATATTTGTCAGAAAAGAGAACAAAAATATAATCGTTACTGATTTCTCCACGACAGTTTAATCTGTGGTCTCAAGTTCCACCCAAACCAAACCCTCGTATGTCGCGACGTATTTGGAATAACAGCATAGTTTACAGACATCACAGATTACACTGGTAAGTAACACAACCACAGGCTAACTTTTAATAACAGTCCGCTAACATCCAATTCAACATACAGTCATGACGTCACGTAAGATGTCATTGGTGAAAGCAAACGGGTGGAAAAAGGCAATGCGCTTGACACGTTTTCCGTTGAGGAACTAAGAAATTACTTTGAGAATACAAAATGAAAGTTTATGAACTACGCCAAATAGAAAGTATAGAAATCTGTCTGAAAAAGCAAGCACTTAATATTTGAATCTCCATGGAAAATAGAGACAAAATGGTATTTCCCGTTGTTTACTGTTGATAACATCAGGTTCTGTAATCACATCATACTCTACCACATGCTTCAACCTGCAAGTATTTCTCCGCTAAGTACACAGGCAATTAAAAGCTTCTTCGATGTTATAACAACAGATGATTCCGAAAGGTGGATAAATAAGTGACAGATACGCGAATAGCTCATACCTCTTGCAGGTACAATGCTCCTCGGTTCTGAAGCTGGGTGTTCGCTTCGTTCAAAGCTTCTAAAGCTCCCCAAGAACTTTAAAATGTTTCGATAGCTGTTCTCGAAGCACAAAGTTCACTCTACAACGCTAGAATCAAATTTGAAGCTTATTTCACTCAATAACTCACACAGCGAATTTGGATAGGCACTTCTAGTACTCGAGAGAATACGGAAGTAATTGATAGCCAACGGTCCTCAACGGTTCGGGTGACATAGCATTGTTGTTAGCATACCCTATGACCAACATAGAGACAACAGAGCACAAAATTTTATAGCTACGACGACAGAAAAGGTTAAAAGATCACGGAAATAAAATTTTTAATAAGTTAAATATATGTTGCAGCTTTTCAGATTATAGCATCGCTTCGAAGTGACGTCGCACGCTCGTGTCACTGATCCCGCATTCACGTAATATGTTTAAATGTTTTTACAAGCTCAAAACTTAATTCTCTCAGCGCAGCAAACATTCGCCTTTTTCCGTGTCCGTTTGTGTAATATCACAAACACATTTTCTGGCATATGAATTTCCTATACCTGCCTCTGAATCTCTTCGTAATAAAAATGGAGGATTTGTCACTGAGACGGATCACATGAGCAATAGGTGCTTTTATTCACTGACGTAAAAAGGCTGAAACAACCCAGTAGCTCCACTATGAGAATGCAAATCATGTTTGTTTTAAATACACACTGAAAATTTCATGAGCGGTAGTTACCTTTGAGATTGAATGAAGTGAGTTGATGTTAGTCAAGAGAGAGTCAGAGTTCCACAACCAGTAAGAATGAGACCGTGTAGTAGGGGTACGAAAAGCTGGATGTTCGTTCTGCGATATTGCGGTCTGGGGTGCGATTTCGTATGACAGTACGAACACTCTCGTGGTTATCCCACGAATCTTGACTGCAATACTGTACGCTAGTCATGAACAGCATTCGGGCCTGTGTTATCCAACACGATAACGCTCTGCCACACACCGCTGTTGTAACCCAAAGTGTTCTACAAAATGTCAGACTAGTTGTTTTGGCCTGCTGGATCACCAGATCTATCTCCAGTCGAGCAACATGGGACATTATCGAGCGACAGTTCAAGCCTCATTCCACAACCAGGATTAACCGTCTGTGTATTGGCCGACCAATAGCGACCAATACCAATAGGAATAGCAACCGACAAAAACTGAGAGATGTAACAAATATACTTTTAAGAAAGATTAGCCACTTCAAATGATGGGTCATGTTGTGGCAGTTTTCCGCTCTTTGTAGTAACTCATTTGACTAGCTACTACGAAGAAGGGGAACTTACTGCCGATACGACCTTCTGTCGGCTCCTGGCAAAGGGAGAAGAATAACGCAGCACCACTGCCACAGCAGTCCTAAACGCTTAACAGGGTTATATGAACTACTGAGGGCATCACGCAAATATCTACGTCGACTGCTGCAGCAAATGCTATGCAACTGCTAAATGTAGGCTGTATGTACATAGCTGTGTAGAGCTTTCAAACTTCAGTGAGACGCCGGGAAAATATAAAGAAGTAATCCTGAAAATCCAACGAAAAAAGAAAAGTATGTGTTTTCATCTGAAACACTCTGTACAGAGAATATTAACTCCAAAGCAAATTCAGTTAAGTAACGAAAGGTGGAAATAATTTATGTAAGGCCCCTTTCTAGAGAACACCTAAAATGTGAAAAGTCGATCATTAGCCGCATTCACCCAACCTCAGTAGAATTACTGCTTCGTCATGAAACGACGAATTTTGAACTTTTCAAACTAATAAATTACTAAAAACAGTAGTTCCCTACACAGCTGATGCAAATCGTAACTGTAATTGTATAACAACAGAAAAGCCTACGTGCATATCGCAGTGGTATATAGCAAAATGTTACGGCTTGTCAAGCCCAAATTCTCCTGCTCCCTCACCATAGCTACCCTAAGCTTATCGTCATATCTCCAGCTTATCCTTTCAAATTAGACGTTCCACTGTCACTTGCCCTCAGTTAAGTGCTTCAGTGTCATCATGAAATACCTTCAATATTTCATTTTGAAAAATTCACAAGAGTCTTTAACTTTATTAATGTGCGACGGTCTGTTTCAATGACTAATAAAAGTGCAAATATTATGATTGGCAGTTTGCTCGGCGGTACAGTGGGTACGTAGTAGATTACAAATCACGACGGTCCAAGTACCAATCCGGGATTAGTCCAAATACTCTTTTTGTACGTAATTTGACAATGATTTGTTAATGTTAGTAATGCCAGGTCGAATTATGACTCGTATTCCCTGTTAAACTACAGGACCGCTTACAACAGACTGGATAAATGAGTTGAGAAGTCGCCGAAAGCAATGGGACCATGGCTAGAAAATCACTGTGGAGTCCGAACCAATTTTCAGGTTGATGACAGCTTTATCGTTGTATGTTATGTATTTGTTAATGTTAGTAATGCGAGGTCGAATTATGACTCGTATTCCCTGTTAAACTGCAGGTCCGCTTACAACAGACTGGATAAATGAGTTGAGAAGTCGCCGAAAGCAATGGGACCATGGCTAGAAAATTACTGTGGAGTCCGAACCAATTTTCAGGTTGATGACAGCTTTATCGTTGTATGTTATGTATTTGTTAATGTTAGTAATGCGAGGTCGAATTATGACTCGTATTCCCTGTTAAACTGCAGGTCCGCTTACAACAGACTGGATAAATGAGTTGAGAAGTCGCCGAAAGCAATGGGACCATGGCTAGAAAATTACTGTGGAGTCCGAACCAATTTTCAGGTTGATGAGAGCTTTATCGTTGTATGTGTACATGACATAGATTTCCTTTGTATCCTTGGGTAACATTATTAAATACTTTTGAGTGGTAAACGAAATATATACTCCCACCAGTCAAGCAAATGAATAAAATTATACTAAATAAATGTCCTTATTTTCTGAAAATACGGATAAAATAATATAACTGCGTGGTGCATCATATAATACCCCTGACATATATGAAAACTTAACTGCGTGTCCTGAGGTTTATACAACACTCACCCACTTTTCCATTTGTTAAATTGTTAATAATATAATAGTTAACAAATAATAAAAATAAACTCATTACTGGTGTAAAATAAACAAGTATTTGCACCAACACATTTACAATGAGGAGGAAAGATGAAGAGGAAAGTAACAAGTGAAGGGTGTCAGTAAAACCACGAGTATTAATTGGACTAAGATGGTCGTTTTTCACTCTGTTCCGCTACGTTTTAACTGGTATCATTTTTATGATTTTACATTTTTAAAGCCAGTATCATATTCCATATCATATCTTTTCCAGATAGAAATAAATTTCATTTAATCAAGAAAGTAAATAAAAAATTGTGTTGTGGTTCTATAGGTACCGCACTACACATGGGTATGTTACTGGGGGGGGGGGGGGGGGGTCCGTAAAGGACAAAGCAGTCACTGTGAGACTCAAAGTTTATTATCATGAAGAATCACCATATGTTTCATTGAGATAAGCAAGTGTACATTTAATGAAAGAACACAGGATTGTATTCATGAGATCTAACTTTGTGTCAGGTGAGTGAGCACATTAAATGTATAATCACGACAATAAGTAGTTGATAGTGCAAGAATTGGATGTGGTTAAAAGCAAGAAACCGTAAACATAAGAACGAATACCAACAGAATCCTTAAAGTGCGTGACACAAGCAACTGTATGGCTGAGAATGTTAAAATTGTGGAGTTAGGCCCTCGTGGAAGTTAGCTACAATCGACTTGGTGATTCTATTGAAAGCTCATTCTTTCCACTCTCGTACAGCATGAATGCAGTAGGCAGCGGTGGTAACAGTTGAGTCTGGCTTGACCTCTGCACTCGCTATTGCAATGGAAACATCCATATTTGTGCAAGAGGTATCTGGCAGCAAGTATTTTCTTCTCAGTCGCCTGTTCACAAGTATTTATTCTTCATTCTGCTAGCAATAAGTGTGATCTATTTTAACCACCTGTTACTTGCCTCTTTGTACAAGTGTAGGAAAATCGCTAGCAAATTCCAGCGGATGCTGTGAGTTCCGCTCAGTAACGGTTTTGTACATAAGTTAAACAAACTCGTACTCCTGCGGATTTTGTTATTAATCAATAATTCCAAAGTGTGAGGAGGAAGACAGTCAATGACAGGATTCTGAAGCTGACGAATTGAGAGACTTACACATAGGTACGTACATGAAAGAACGTGCTCTCCAGTCAGAAAATTGGTTACAAGTGTTTTAAACTAACATTCCTGCGTAGCACGTCTGCTGAGACAAATAGTTGTACTAACGGTGTACCTTCTCTGAAAGCTGGAGCTAGCTTCGGTTTCAATCTTTCCTGAAAGGAATCCTCCCAGAGCTTCAAGCAAGACTGTTTTTTACGCAGATAGCCGCCCCTCAGTCACCCGTCGAGGGGTGTTGGGACAAAGCGAGTTCTGCATTCTTTACCTGCTTTCCAGGGTAGTTTTCAGCACTGAACGAATTTATTAATCTGCTTGATCCTTCACATAATCTCCCTTAGTATGAGCCACCTACAAAAAGCTCACCATGACTGCAGATAATGACTGCCTTAACTGTTATAAAAGGAATGTACGAGAAGAGTTAAATTAGTGGTGCAGTCACTGGAAATACTAAAAATCATCTGCAGTTACTAGGCAGCATTAAAGGTTCGATTACATTGACCATGAGGATGTGCGTATGGCATTAAACGCTTGGTAAGAGTTTATGGATAAACTGCTGTGTAACATCACCTTCTCATTGTGAATAAATGGATGCTGATGAAATTGTGTTGATGATTTTGAAGTTTGGTTTGCGGGGCGCTCAGCTGTGCGGTCATCAGCGCCCTTACAAAGTCCCAATTTTTACGTAGTCGAATTTCTACTCAATTCAAGCTAGCCGCTGTCACGAATGATGATGGTGACGTTAGAATGATGAGCACAACACAAAGACCCAGTCCCCAGGCAGAGAAAATCCCCAATCTGACCGGGAATCGAATCCGGGCCCGTGATCAAGAGGCAGCAAGGCTAACCACCGCGCCATGGGCTGTGGACAGTTTGTGCTGAGCTTCACCTGCAGCTCAAGCTCGTCATGGACATTTTAACTGGGGCATGGGTACCATTTCGCTTTTCGTTTCACGTACTCATCGTCTGATGAATATCATGCCTTGGATTATAAGGGTAAAGGTGGTTCCAAAGTTAACACCAAGAAAATACACAAGCACACTTGTCTACAGGCCTCCTCACATCCGCTTTTATGTCCTGGTGTAGCGGTAAATTTATTTCTGGATACATATAATAAGAACACCAGGCGCACAATATTACACAGAATCTGGACGTCCTGAGAATAATCATGAATGAAGGCTGTGCATTTATGGCCTGACGCACATTGGTGGCTTGTTCTCACAATCCACAGGTACACAACATCATCTACAATTAATTACTCCATTAACAGTCATATCGTAATAGCAAATCATTCACTCCGTTATAACCACAGCCATAGGTTGGACGACCTCTGAAGCATAACCTCGTTGTCTGACAGATGGTTGGCACGATGCTGTCGTAAATTGGTCGAGCAAGCCTTAAGCATCTGCAGTGCAATGGGGTCAAGTCGAGGGGAGTGGGTTGCCACTCGAGGCAAGGGACCAGTCACAAAGGGATGAGATGCTACCTCAAGTGGCAGAAGGTATGAGTCGACTGAGAGCCAGGAGCAGCTGAGGTGAGAACGGCTGTGTTTACTGGACACAAGTCGCTCTGCAGGGTGCAGCCTCCATGGTATGTCAGTCTGTCAAGGTCGCATCACTTTCACTGGTCTCGCGTGCGACCCACAAACACACACACAATATATAGATACATCACATGATCACACTGACAGAACCACAGGCACATAGACACAGGCAACAGAGCATGCACAATGTCGGCACTAGTACAGTGTATATCCACCTTTCGCAGCAATGCAGGCTGCTATTCTCCCATGGAGACGATCGTAGAGATGCTGGATGTAGTCCTGTGGAACGGCTTGCCATGCCATTTCCACCTGGCGCCTCAGTTGGACCAGCGTTCGTGCTGGACGTGCAGACCGCGTGAGACGACGCTTCATCCAGTCCCAAACATGCTCAATGGGGGACAGATCCGGAGATCTTGCTGGCCAGGGTAGTTGACTTACACCTTCTAGAGCACGTTGGGTGGCACGGGATACATGCGGACGTGCATTGTCCTGTTGGAACAGCAAGTTCCCTTGCCGGTCTAGGAATGGTAGAACGATGGGTTCGATGACGGTTTGGATGTACCGTGCACTATTCGGTGTCCCCTCGACGATCACCAGTGGTGTACGGCCAGTGTAGGAGATCGCTCCCCACACCATGATGCCGGGTGTTGGCCCTGTGTGCCTCGGTCGTATGCAGTCCTGATTGTGGCGCTCACCTGCACGGCGCCAAACACGCATACGACCATCATTGGCACCAAGGCAGAAGCGACTCTCATCGCTGAAGACGACACGTCTCCATTCGTCCCTCCATTCACGCCTGTCGCGACACCACTGGAGGCGGGCTGCACGATGTTGGGGCGTGAGCGGAAGACGGCCTAACGGTGTGCGGGACCGTAGCCCAGCTTCATGGAGACGGTTGCGAATGGTCCTCGCCGATACCCCAGGAGCAACAGTGTCCCTAATTTGCTGGGAAGTGGCGGTGCGGTCCCCTACGGCACTGCGTAGGATCCTACGGTCTTGGCGTGCATCCGTGCGTCGCTGCGGTCCGGTCCCAGGTCGACGGGCACGTGCACCTTCCGCCGACCACTGGCGACAACATCGATGTACTGTGGAGACCTCACGCCCCACGTGTTGAGCAATTCGGCGGTACGTCCACCCGGCCTCCCGCATGCCCACTATACGCCCTCGCTCAAAGTCCGTCAACTGCACATACGGTTCACGTCCACGCTGTCGCGGCATGCTACCAGTGTTAAAGACTGCGATGGAGCTCCGTATGCCACGGCAAACTGGCTGACACTGACGGCGGCGGTGCACAAATGCTGCGCAGCTAGCGCGATTCGACGGCCAACACCGCGGTTCCTGGTGTGTCCGCTGTGCCGTGCGTGTGATCATTGCTTGTACAGCCCTCTCGCAGTGTCCGGAGCAAGTATGGTGGGTCTGACACACCGGTGTCAATGTGTTCTTTTTTCCATTTCCAGGAGTATATATATATATATATATATATATATATATATATATATATATATATATATATATATATATATATGTGTGTGTGTGTGTGTGTGTGTGTGTGTGTGTGTGTGTGTTTTCTGTTCAGAACATCTGCCTCATGTTTGCATGCAGGTCGTGTGTCTCATATTATTTGTAAAACCCTGAAGCAGCACTACTCGAGAACATTTGGCAAATAAAATTTACGTAAAACCATTACATACAGCTCTCTTGTTTAATGCGACTACCAAATACCGATGAGGTTCACTGGAAGAAAGATGACAAATTAGAGGAGCTTTCTGAGGTATCCACGGATGCTAAACGTAATTCTGTGCACGTATTTTATGCATTCACGATATATAAATTACTGGCGCGCCACACAGCTAAGCATTTAGGTAGTACTTTGCATTTACGTACTACCTGTTTATCACAATGAGCCTTCCTATTTCTATCTCTCCCTCTCCTTCTTTCTCTCTCTCTATTTCTTCTGATGCTTTCTTTTGTTTATTGTCTTTCAGAAAAGGTATTCTCTTTAATCGGCATCTCGTACCAATTTTCTGAAACACACAAGGGTACATGTGCAGAACGTTGGTACCATAAAAGCATAAGGCTTTATCATGATATTAATTACAACTGCAAAATATTTCCTTATTGTACTTGCCGTACCTGTATTTCTGAGCTCAAGTTACCTCCATTTTTCACATTATAGTGTTACCCAACAATCGCATCCAAGGGTGGTACTCGTATTGCTGTAAAACTCTTTTAACATCACAAAGGTGGGCTTCCACCGGATGACAGTTGCATCCTCTGTGAACAGTAGATACAAAACAGTGAAAAAAGTTCTGCGTCTTCAGTTTCTTGATCTCACGTACCTTTACCTGACGTGGCAAGTTATTACACAGCAGCTTGGTGCCTCATACTACCGGTGTATTTTACACTAACAATCCACATTGGTTCGGCGCTCAGTGCATCTCACTGCTGGCATCAAATATTAACTACAACACGCAATTCGTCATTGGAAGGCAAACTCGTCCTACGTCTCAAAAAATACACTCATTGTCTTTCAATACTGCCTCAACTGTTGAAAATCACTCACAAGTACTCCACATACATTAGTCTCCTTCTTCTTCCTTCTGCACCAGCCCACAGTTATGAAAGTGGTTAACATACATTAAACAAATCTCTTGAGATGTTAGATGTGTAGACGACCTTCCGATCTGCGACTCATAAGGCGCCACTAGGAAACACTGCTCTGTATCGCAATTACTCAAGATAACTACAAATATCATGGAACACCTTATCACAGATGACTGTCTTTAAGGCTTGTAGGCTCACATTTTTTACAATAAATGACATACCTGAAATATTACCGCTCTCATTATTACGTCAGATAGGCAATGCATGTAGTAAGTTTGTCGTATCAAAGTATCATACTGTACTTTTTAGTTAACGAAAAATGACATAAAAACCTTAAGTTCTTCAGGAGTAGCTAGTTGAGAATATGTATGAACGTCAAATGACACGACGAACCGTCTCGTTCTGAATATGGATTCAAACCAAGGTCAAGCAGACTAAACAAATATTTCGTGACTGATGGAAACTAACAGTCATTCCTGACTAGGCATACAGAGAGTGATATATCTCGATTTTAGACAGTATGTTACCAAATATCAACTTTAAATTACATTCGTAAACATTTTTAAGGGACGCGAATTCCTATCCAGCATCTATTATCCCTATTAACCAACTACGAGAGATGTTAAATATTGCTTCTTCGCATGTTACTTAGTTGAAATGCTGTGAGGTAAAGCTTTGTGTTAGACAATGATTCGTACCCTGAACATAATGGGATTGCTATCGAAGCACAATCAACTCTGACATATAGGATTTTTTCGGCATTCGCTAGATATTTTAATTGAATGACGAGAGGAAGCATTAATTTTTCCCTTCCCAGGACTCCAACCTGGCAACTATCGCTCTCATATTTTAGAGAAAACGAACGTTAAATATAGGTTTGTTACACCAGCAGCGACATGTGAGCACGTTTGAGCGAGAAGTAATGCGACGAAGAGTTCAGTGCTGACTGGGAATCGAAACCCACACATATCGTTGTTGACTACACACAAAGAGATATCAGCTACTGAATTTTTCTTCACCAGCAGCTTGGAATAACATCCTTGAACTTTCAGTGATCTCGCAAATAGTTCTGTGTCTCACTGGGAGTAAAAAATGTCAGATATCGTCAGTGTTGACAACGAATGAAAATACATTAAAAATCAAAATTATTATCCACCAGCAGATAGGTGTCATCATGCTAGAGCCTGATAATACATAATGAAAACCTTGAGAGGTGGCATGAGCCCCCTCTCATATTTCTATCTTACGATTCTCCTCTCTAGTTGCATGCGATGGAGGGTTGCTTTTCCTTAACACGCGTACTTCCCACGCAGCGTCTCTCGTCACCCGGGTGGGCCGGTGACAGGCGGGCTCTGTGGAACTGGAGAGAGTTAAGCCGACGTGTGTGAGGCAGTCGAGTGAATGCTTTTCAGACGCCGACATTGTCAAGAGACACGCCCGCTGGGGTGTGAAGTAGCGGCTGGGCTAGAGGTTCCGTTACTTCAGAGAAACTTTGCGAAAACACTTTCTGGCGGGCTACCAGCGAGGCGTGGGAATGACTTGTGTACCCACGCAGTTGTGGCGGGAAAATTCCCGCACTTTCTGCAAAATCAGCACAGAAATTGGCGCCAAGAATCTCCATTGGTGGAATGGTAGTGCTCCGGCAATGGAGTGGAATTTCCGCCGGTTTTCGAGTTGCTGATTGGAACGTAACCACGGCCACTGTCGTGGGGGCGGGAATGTTCGGTGTTCGGCCTGTACGGGTGCTCTGAGTAGTCGGCAGTCGCCTTTCGGTCGAGGACGTCGGAGCAACCAGCCCTCGCCTGCGGTACGCCAGATCGTGTTCTGGGAGATAAGAAGACTGTTGGTAATGTACGTCCGCAGCACCGGCAGATAGGGATTTTCCTAGGTGATAATCAGAGCTCAGCAGAGCGCGCCTGTTCATCCTTTTCTAACTTTGTTCAGTTTCGAGTAGCAGCAATTACTATTGGGTTAGCTGTGTGTCTCTCTTGAGATTTGAGTGGAAAGGAATTGGCTCCACATACCACTTCGTCTTAAACCTCACGATCTAAGTTAGGGACAACTTCACCTTTACTGTGTTTGTATGAATCTCCAATTTTAGCCAATTTGATGTTTTATATTTCCTGTGTCTCTTTTACTATTCTGCGTTTAATCTTAATAAATCATATTGTTATTTTGGACAGAACTTTCTTTCTGTTAATCAATAGAGCAACCCTATCATTCCTCACTATGCTAATGAAACCTTTGTTTATTTAACTTATTTATCAAATTAAATTATTGCAGGTGCCAAACTCTCTTCTACTCCACTAGCAGGGTTGATTAGAGTCAGTTCGCGTATTTGTTTTATCCTTGTGCAACAGCAAAAGTCGGAGTTAGAATAGGGGGGGGCTTAGAGCATGATTTACACATGTGGATTCTAGTAGAATTTAGTGATAAATACACTACTAGCCCCGGCACCTCGCATAATATGGCGACCCTTGGCCTCGGATCTTTCCTGTGAATCTCTGATAAACAAACAGGATTCTTAGTAGGAACATTCAATTTTTTTTCTCTCTATTTTTTTTAATGATTAATACCCAAGTTTTTTTTGGTAGTTCCGCGTTTAGTTTTAAGTAGCGGCGCATGACTACAGTTTTTGTTTTCAGTGTATATATTTTTTGTTCATTGTTTTTTTTGTGTTTCGCTGATGTGGTGTCTGTACCGCATCGCACTTTGTCGGATTTGTGTGCGGTTTCTGTACCACATCAAATTGTGTTTGTGATTACAGCGTTGGAACAGCGTTGTTGAAATTTTATGTTTATGTGTAAAAAATATATGGAGTAGATTAATTTTATTGTGCATTTTAGATGAATTTGTTTTTATGAATGATAACGAGAAGTAAAGCACGACTATTATCGGGCGAAGCTAAAACAAAAGAGGATAGCATAATGGATAAGGGGCAGTTTACTGACGGGAATAGGTTCGGAGATGAGATGGGCACATTTTTAGCAGGACAGGACGCCAGGGGCATTGATGAGGAAGGTGATTTGGACGCGATCTCAGAGCAGCGTTGCGGCCGTGATTATGATAGTGAAGTAGAGGATGAAACAGAGACAGGCACACAGGTCGAGACGGTAGCAGAAGTTTATAGTCAAACGAACGAGTGCAGACAGAGGCCAGCTCGGTCACGTCAGAGCTCTAGCGCCCAGGTGTCCAGAGTTACATCGCCCATGTTTGAAGAGGATCAAGAAGATGACGTAAACCCAATACTGAGCTTCCTACGATCAATGAAAGAAGAAGCTGACGAACAGCGTAAGAAGCAGGAAGAAGCTGACGAACAGCGTAAGAGGGAGAAGGAAGAAGAGGAGAAACAACGTAAGAAGGAGAAGGAAGAAGCTGACGAACAGCGTAAGAAGGACACGGAGGCAATAATTTCGCATATAGGGGAAATTCGTGGGGAATTATTAACAATAAAGAAAGAATGTGGAGAAGCAAAACAAATGTCAACGGTAGCACAAAAAGTAGCAGGCCTTGCCAAAACTGCAGCAACAGGGGCAATGAAAGTCGCGGAAGCAACTTCTAAACTCGCAGGGCGCTTGCGACGTACAACACAATCCCACTCAAAATCCCTAGCATTCTTAAAAACTCAAGGTAATATCGCGGTTGCGAACTCCACGAAACGAATGGAAGAAGTAGAGAGTCGGATAGCAAAACTAGAGCAAAACGGGCACACGAGCACTGCGCGTTCGGATACCCATGATGGAGTACACAGAATTGTGTCTCCGAGGAAAAGCCCGCCGTGCTCTAGCCCAGTGACAGAGTGCGGAACTAACAATGCACACGCAGAAACAGCAAGTAATAGCTCCAATAATTATAGCCCACTTAGGAGAGTGAATTCTGAGTGCCACTTCCACTGTGATACAGAGGTTGCACATCACAGTTATCAGCAAGATAGAACAGGACACTCAGCAGACGTGCAAGTATCGGAAACGAGTGACAACACCAGTGCGAGGATCAGACAGGATTTTGATCACAATCACTTCCTGTCGATACTGAAATTCCAGAAGTTCAAAGAAAATGGAGGGTCGATGCATCCGAAGAGCTGGGTGATGCAGTTTACAAATTCATTACCGGCATCATGGCCAACCCAGGCAAAATTAGAATTCATGTGTGGACACATCGAAGGCCAAGCCGCGGAAAAGATGCGGGGTGTGGCAGTGACGTGTCGGACTTATCAGGAATTTGTTGGTGCATTCCTGCGGACCTACTGGTCAAAGGAAACGCAAGATAGGATTAAAGAGGAAATAATATTTTGTCCTGAACTGGAAGTGTCCGGGCATAGGAGCGCAACCAAATTTCTTGATGGTTTACTCAAGAAGAATCAATTTTTAGATAGTCCATATAGTAACGGAGAAATCATTAAATTTTGCTTTTCCAAATTGCCAGTTAGGTACCAACAGACACTTGTCGGCAAGTGTGGAGCTGACATAGAAGCATTCAAGATTCTATTGCGCGAACTCGAAGTAGTCTTTGATAAACAAGACGCAAAGGACAGGAAGAAGGGGCAAAGTAACAAATACCACCGGCCAGGAACAGAAGACGATAGCAGATTGCATAATCGCACTGGTCAGTTAGGAAACCAGGGTTACGGAAGTCAAGGTTACGCTATTCAAGGTTATGGAAACCAAAGACACGGAAACCAGAACGTCAGGGAGCAGGGTCAATCTAGACAAGGAATCTGGGATAGAAGGAATAACGAACGGCAAAGCGACCGTAATTGGAGAGAGCGAAACCAAGGACAACGGTGGAACCAGGAGATTGAAACCAGACCCGCAAATCCTAATGCACGTCAGAGGAGGGGGAGCCTAACTAGGGATTGACGCCAGACTAGTGCGAACACAGGCCGCCGGAATTTCGCACGTAATCTCGGACCTGGCCAACTACGGATGATACATTACGAAGATTTATCAGAAATCCTGCTCGAGGAACATAAAGCAACTCCTCGACATGATCGGCAGCCTCTTATCACAGTAGCAATAGCTGAAAAGAGTCTGAATGCGATAATAGATAGTGGAAGCTACATAACAGCAATATCTGAGGCAGCATACAAGAGGTGCTCTCAGGAGATGGACTGGCCTGTCCTATCGGTTAAGAAAACCAAAATAAAAGGGGCATTAGCGGGTAAATGTACGGAGGTCACCCAACAAACAAGACTGGAATTCTCCTGCCAAGGACACAAAATAGAGTCTAACTTCTGGATCGTGCCAAATCTGGCGATCGACATGATAATAGGAACGGACTTCCTAAATGAACATGAAGCGATAGTTGATCTAGGACGAGGTGAAGTGGTTTTGAGGAAAGGGAATCCCGTCCACATTAAGTTCGACGATCAGCTGATCCCAGCTCAACTACCGTCTAACTGTGTTCGGATAAACTATGCGTGTCTGAAAGACAGAAAGGAAGAACAGGACGACGTTGCGGATAGGGGAGAGGACACGGATGAGAAGGAAGTCGGAATAATGGGAGAAATAAAGGAGAAAATAGGAGAAAAAGTGGAAGCAATAAAGAATATAAGGGGCGAACACCGCAAAGAACTTCATAAATTACTAGTAGAACATGCGGAGGTCTTCCTTCCCAAGACAGGATCAATAAAGAACTTCCAATATGAATTTCGTGTACGTCCGCACAACCAGTTTCGTGTGCCACCCTATCCAATCCCCTTGGCATATCGACAGAAAGTAGCAGCTGAAATTACGCGAATGCTGAGTGAAGGAATAATAGAACCTACGGCTTCAGCCTATAATAACCCGTTAAGAGTAGTCGAGAAGGCAGATGGTAGTATTCGTTTAGTCTTGGACTCGCGACAAATTAATACCATAATAGAACCCGAAACAGACAGACCGGAACGATTAGAGGAACTCTTACAAAACTTCCATGGAATATCAATCTTCTCATCAGTTGATCTAAAATCGAGTTTCTGGCAGATCGAGCTCCATCCAAATTGCAGACAGTACACAGCCTTTTTAGCATTTGGAAGATGTTACCGGTTTCGTCGTCTACCATTTGGTTTGAACGTTTCATCTGCCGCATTCATTCGGGGGCTGGACGGCATACTAAGCGATAATTTGAAACGTCATGTCACCAGCTATGTGGACGATTTGCTGATCGCGGAGAAATCTTGGGGAGAGCACAATGCGGTCCTCGGTGAACTCCTAGCGACATTCAAGGAATACGGTGTGACTATCAATATCGAAAAATCGAATTTTGGGACGTCCTCTGTGAAATTTCTAGGACATATCATCACGGGTGAGGGCATTGCGCCAAATCCCGAAAAGATCGAAGCGATTGAAAAGTTTCCCATTCCTACGACAAAGAAGCAGTTAAGGGGGTTCTTGGGGATCATAAATTTTTACAACCGCTTTATACATGTCAAAACTCAGAGCAGTCCTCGGTTGCATCAACTTACAGGAAAGAAGATTCCTTGGGAATGGGATGAGGCGGCCGAATCCGAATGGAAAACATTAAAATTCGCATTATTACAAGCACCCATCCTATCACACCCTAATTTAGCTGAAGAGCTTTGCATAGTAACGGACAGTTCATACTCCGGTCTGGGTGTCATGGTGTTCCAAGACTATGTACATGAAGGAAACAGGGTGTGGAAGACAATTGCGTTTGCTAGCAGAGTACTAGCCAAGAGTGAGAGGAATTACTCAGTAACCGAGTTAGAGGCGCTGGCTATTGTATGGGCGTTTGAAAAATTCAGATACCTTCTGTTTGGTCGCCAGACGAAAGTCTACACAGACCACAAGGCACTCGAGTTCTTGATGACTGCAAAGCTTAATCACAGGCGGCTCATTAGGTGGGCATCATATCTACAGCAGTACAACTTTTCGATAGAATATATCCCCGGCAGTCAGAACATTATTGCAGACGCCTTATCACGGTCACCGATCGGATTTGAGCACAACATGGAAGAAGATCTAGAGGAAAATCACTACTGCCTTTACTATATGCAGAAAGTAGCCTTTGAGAATTTTATTACCTGTAGTATGCAGGACATCAAGAAGGAGCAAGACAAGGACCCTGCCCTAGTGTTATTGAAGCAGAAATGGATAGACAGAAGACACGCCACCATCAGGCAGTTCTACCTCTTGCGTAAAGGCATAATTTTCCACCGAAATTATACCAATGACACTGAATGGGGGGTATGCATCCCTGAACACCTAATAAACAAGGTTATATGGCATACTCACCTTAGCTATGGACACTTCGGACCACGCAAGTGCAATCTCAAGCTAAGGACCATGTGTTACTTTCGAAACATGGAGCGTCGAATTCGGAGGGTACTGTCGGTGTGTAAAGACTGCCAAAAGGCGAAGCACACCACTGTGAGCATGCAGGCACCATTATACCCAATCGTACCGACCAAATTAAGACAATTAGCAGCAACAGATTTGATGGGACCTTTGCCAAGAACAAGAAGAGGATATACTTACGTATTAGTGTTTGTTGAACTAACGTCCAAATACGTTACCTTTACGCCACTGAAGAGGGCGACAGGACGAACTGTATCACGAGCCCTCATCCGGGATTTCCTACCACAGGTTGGTCATGTGAGTAGAATCATTTCTGATAACGGGCCACAGTTTAAGTCAAAAACATGGAAGGAGACGTTGCGTCGATGTAAAATTGATCCCATTTTTATATCTTCACACCATCCGAGCTCGAATGCTGCAGAACGGGTTATTAAAGAACTCGGAAACTTGTGCCGGTTGTACTGTAACAAACAGCACACGACATGGGACGTTTTCCTTAAAGACTTCCAGGAGGTGATCAATGAGGCACCCCATGGGATAACAAAATTGGCACCCATTACAGTACTAAAAAACTGGATTCCTAAGGACTTGATAACCAAGGTCGTAAACTTCCCACCAAGGGCGCGAACGCAGCACCAAGCCATAGTGGATTTGGCTCTCAAGAGGATACGGGCTGCAGCAGAGGTCAGGAAGAGACGTGCCGACAGGGGAGCTCGTCTACGACACTTCCAAGTTGGACAAAAGGTGCTCGTTAAGTCTTTCCGACTTTCGAACAAACAAAAAATGAAATGCCAAAAATTCTATTCTGTTTACAACGGCCCGTACCGTATAAGGAGAGCAGCTCACCACAATGCTTATGAATTGGAGACGCTGAAAGGAAAGAAGTCCATAGGACTCCACCACATATCTCACATAAAGGAGTTCGTAGAATAGTAGTAGTGTAAGAAATGTACATAGTAGAATAGGCAAATATATGAACCTTTGTTAGGGGAACAATAATCGTTACATTAATAGATTAAGATTGCTAAAGTATTAACACGCTGCGTTGTCTTGCATAAGAATTTACTGCTGCTATCCTCTTTTTGTTTATGTTTGCGATCTCCAATGTCGATGGAGTAGGAGACACTACCTTTTCATGAGCAATGTTTTTGTCCTTTCCTATCTGGTGTCCATGTTAAGGGATAAGGATGAGTGATGAGACGTCGCACAAACGGGCGCATACAAGAACGTGCTCTTAGAAGCGTTCTGAGAGGTCGTGATACGCTCCATAGCGGCCACAACCAGTTCGTGAGACGTTCATACCAATGCTTGCAGGCACGCGTCAGTGCACTGCACGATTGTGGTATATTGCGCGATTTCGAGGGTGAATATGGGCAGTATAGTTTTTGCAGAGCTGCGCCGGTATCGTTGTCTTGCAAGTCGGGGTGAACCTGTGAGCATTTGACTCTAATGGTGCCCTAGACGAGAGAAATGAGGGCATAAAAGCCTACCATGCTAATGTGCTGGTTGGGGATTTAGCGTGCTGCTCGTTTTTGTCACAGATGAATCACCAAGGAATTGTACTTGGATATTCGTGACATACTGTGTAGCTGGCGTGTGTTGGGTGTCTGAATCCTCAACAGGAACCAGTCCTGGCTTGGTCATATTACATTGCTTCTGGAAAGGTGTGCTTTGATCGCGAAAACCGCATCACATAGAGAAGGAAGTTGCAACTATAAATTTATTGTCGTGTATAGCCATGGCTAACCCAGTCTCTGGAGTTTCAGTGAGGCGTAATGAAAACTCGGAGGTCATGTCGTACGGCGCGCACATCACTGTCGTCAATAGCGGCGAGCAGCAAGACACCTCAGCGTAACAGGAACTATGTAAGGGTATTGTATAAGGTAAATAAAAAAAAAAAAAAAATAAATAAATAAATAAATAAAATAAAATAAATAAATAAATAAATAAAAGGGAAAGTACGATACTAGGATAAGTTAAACTGTAGGATTTAACAATAACTAGATTAATATTGTGGGGGTTTTCTACCACAAGTGTGGCGCGCGCCTGTTGAGTTGCTATTTTTCAGGTCACCAAACCACAGACCCGAGATGGAGGGACGACGGGCGAGCGAAAGTAGCGTAGTTGCATGTTCTTTATAGCACAGTAAAACTTAGACCTGCATAACAACATAATTTAATTAAAAGACGTAGAATGTAGATCGTTGGGATATGGTAGTTAATTCTTGAAGCATGTCTACTGTCGATCTATATAATTAATAGTAATATTAGTGCGGGCCCGCACATTTAGTTGTTCATCCATTACAAAGCATCAGTTATCACACACCATGTACATACTGAGATCGGTCTCTACACATATATCAAAATAAATTATTTCCATGTCTAGATTAGATGTTATAATGATTGCCATAGATTAATAACTATAAAAGTAAAATAAGAGTGTCTGAAATGACAGACCATCAATGTTTCATTATGTAAATTTATTATAACATAGAAGGTCATGGGAAAAAGTTAGGCATAAGACTTTTGTAAGAATTGTACAGATGACAAGGAACGTGGCAATGCAGAGGCCAGCCAGCGCAAAAACAAGAGGTCTTCGGCTACCTGCTAGAGGGCGAGCGTCCCGTCCTACACGCTGACAGTCACCCGGCTGCCTACCTGAGGGATTACACGGGACCCTCGCCCCGCCACAAGCGAAAGTGGGGCTGGCCGTTGACCCTGACACGCGACAGCCTGCTAGCTCTCCGGACGCGGCAGCCGCTTGGAGGGATTCCCTGCGGCAGACCACGTTGTCGTGAGTACACGAAGAACATCACATATCGTGTCAGAACCTGCGCCTCATGTGCCTCAGGACAGAAAGGGACGCTCTATACTCACCTGTTTGGGTTTTTACAACTCACTAGCATTGGCCGATCTGCATACACAAAGCAGTATCGTGCCACACTAACAAATGTATGGTCTCATGTCTTACTTCTCCTCTCTATTAGAGAGCAGTTTTTAACAATAGTCGCTCCTAGTTCGATCCTGTATGGATGACCTCACACACTTGTGGAGTCACTCCACGTGCCATCATCCCTCGTCGAACTGCAATATTGGGAAACATAAAGTTCTGTCCAGCGAGAGAAGAGACCTAGACTAGTGATGTATCCCAACGAGTAGACCTCAGAGACAATTAATCGACGTGAGGAGAGCCTATCACTGTGTCTTCCTACCATACGGCCGTGATCATATGCGTGGGTCTGACTACAATCTCAACAGCGTACTGCAGACACTCCAGAACTCCCTATTGCTGTTGCCACAACGTAGCAACTACAACCGACGTTTAGCCTTATGTGATGTCAGTACAGTGGAATCAGTGAAGTGCCACGGATATTTCTAACAATGTGATTTAGTGCCTCATTCTCAGCACAGTCGTGAACTTTGTGCAATGTGCACGCACAATTTGATGCCCCATGAACCTTGTTTTTTTTGTTTTTCTTAAATTTCTTTCTCTTATGTTGTTTCTGTAATGTATGTTATACCTTGTATGCGTTTGTGTTTTACACTGTAATTCTTATTACAGATTACTGTATTGTTCTCCACATCATGTTTTTTTTGTATTTTGTGTTTATTGTTGTGTGTATGCTAACAGTGTGCCTGAAGTCCCCATAAACTGAAGCAGATACCACCACTGTTATTGTGAATGGACCATCAGTTCAGGGAACATTTTGTAAAGGTTATTCTTGCTGCAGGGAGACAGAATGAATCGGAGGTTGTAACTAGATTCTGAAAACTCACAAAGAGATTGTTAACTTAAATATTATCATGTGTGAGTGAGGTCAGGTTAGTTTAATGATTAAAATTGTTGTAACATCTTGGGCATTTAACTGCGGAGCACTCCAACTCTGATTGTAAAGAATAAACTGCTCCATATTTGGCTCAGATGCCCGGGCCATGTTTAGAGCGTGAATGTCTGCGTGAATCGGTGTTTGGAAGGGGCTCCCTGGGTATGGATGTGTGATGTGAGTGTTAGTGTTCCATATTAAGAAGGTGAAGTTGGCTACATCATAAATAATCCTCCCTCTATGAGTTGCATTTTTCAGTTGCAATGATCTTTTTTATAGAGTGCGGTATGTGGAGTCACTTTGTAAGATTGTTCTTGGGCGATTGACTCACTACCTTGCTCCTAAGTGAGCCAACCGCTCACCAATTACAATCTAAAATGGCGTAGGGGCAATGAGAGGTGGCATGAGCCCCCTCTCATATTTCTATCTTACGATTCTCCTCTCTAGTTGCATGCGATGGAGGGTTGCTTTTCCTTAACACGCGTACTTCCCACGCAGCGTCTCTCGTCACCCGGGTGGGCCGGTGACAGGCGGGCTCTGTGGAACTGGAGAGAGTTAAGCCGACGTGTGTGAGGCAGTCGAGTGAATGCTTTTCAGACGCCGACATTGTCAAGAGACACGCCCGCTGGGGTGTGAAGTAGCGGCTGGGCTAGAGGTTCCGTTACTTCAGAGAAACTTTGCGAAAACACTTTCTGGCGGGCTACCAGCGAGGCGTGGGAATGACTTGTGTACCCACGCAGTTGTGGCGGGAAAATTCCCGCACTTTCTGCAAAATCAGCACAGAAATTGGCGCCAAGAATCTCCATTGGTGGAATGGTAGTGCTCCGGCAATGGAGTGGAATTTCCGCCGGTTTTCGAGTTGCTGATTGGAACGTAACCACGGCCACTGTCGTGGGGGCGGGAATGTTCGGTGTTCGGCCTGTACGGGTGCTCTGAGTAGTCGGCAGTCGCCTTTCGGTCGAGGACGTCGGAGCAACCAGCCCTCGCCTGCGGTACGCCAGATCGTGTTCTGGGAGATAAGAAGACTGTTGGTAATGTACGTCCGCAGCACCGGCAGATAGGGATTTTCCTAGGTGATAATCAGAGCTCAGCAGAGCGCGCCTGTTCATCCTTTTCTAACTTTGTTCAGTTTCGAGTAGCAGCAATTACTATTGGGTTAGCTGTGTGTCTCTCTTGAGATTTGAGTGGAAAGGAATTGGCTCCACATACCACTTCGTCTTAAACCTCACGATCTAAGTTAGGGACAACTTCACCTTTACTGTGTTTGTATGAATCTCCAATTTTAGCCAATTTGATGTTTTATATTTCCTGTGTCTCTTTTACTATTCTGCGTTTAATCTTAATAAATCATATTGTTATTTTGGACAGAACTTTCTTTCTGTTAATCAATAGAGCAACCCTATCATTCCTCACTATGCTAATGAAACCTTTGTTTATTTAACTTATTTATCAAATTAAATTATTGCAGGTGCCAAACTCTCTTCTACTCCACTAGCAGGGTTGATTAGAGTCAGTTCGCGTATTTGTTTTATCCTTGTGCAACAGCAAAAGTCGGAGTTAGAATAGGGGGGGCTTAGAGCATGATTTACACATGTGGATTCTAGTAGAATTTAGTGATAAATACACTACTAGCCCCGGCACCTCGCAACCTTAGTGCCAGGCCAGGATTTGAACCCATACACGCGCAATATATGGAGACGTTGAGGAATCTGCAGTTTCGAGAAAACAACAAATTGTAGTCGAGCTGTATTGTCACGAAAGAATCAAATTCCGGGTTAATGGCGGTCTGAGTTGCATTCCCAGTTCAGAACCAATTTTATCGACATACAGAAGCTCAAATACAAGATGGAATAAGTGTCCTGTGACCCCACATAGCGTTTGTTTCGTCACTAGAAATAAATAACCTGTATAAGAAAGGTTAGGTGTGATAGGGTTTCTACATGCCGCCACTCCCGACTTTATTGTGGTTCAACCTAACGTCTACTTGATAGAGAAGGAATATCACGTTCTATGTGAATTTCAGAATACAATGCGATTATACCTTCTTCACTTAGCGTAGCCAGAAGAGAATAGAATATGTCTCCACCTATCAACTATCAAAATAGAGGGAGATAAATATAAAAAAGAATGAGAGAGAGAGAGAGAGAGAGAGAGAGAGTAAAAAATTGTTATAGCGAAATTATATCATGGTATGCAAAGAGATCTTTCATTATAATGACACCTTCGACATCATTACGAAATGTCGTATTCAAGATCTATGGAACAAGTACTGTATTAATTAAATCAAATCTAATCCAGTCTAATTGAATCATGTTGCTGACTAGCCACGAAGTGTCATGAATTACCGAAATTTTCGCCAAAATCAGTAACCAAATCTAAACGTGAGCCGGCCGGTCTGGCAGAGCGGTCCTAGGCGCTACAGTCAGGAGCCGCGTGACCGCTACGGTCGCAGGTTCGAATCCTGCCTCGGGTATGGATGTGTGTGATGTCCTTAGGTTCGTTGGGTTTAAGTAGTTCTAAGTTCTAGGGGACTGATGACCTCAGAAGTTAAGTCCCATAGTGCTCAGAGCCATTTGAACCATCTAAACGTGAAAATAAAAGACGACAGTTTTTGAAATATCCGAGACTCCTATCAAGACCCTTTCCTCCCCTTTCACTAACCACGAAAAGATGTCTGATATACCTCCATTCTGAAGGAACAAAGTGTGCATGCATTTAAAAATGAAGCGCGTGATGTGAAGTTCTGTGACGGAGATACGAACCTAACACGTAATAGGATTGTTAACTAAATAAAATCAAATGGTTTTTCTAACCAGCTGCTAGGTGTTTGAATCTAAAATAAAATACAAATTTTTGTGCCTGAGCGACAATCGAACCACACACATACCGTCCTTCTTTATCATCCACGAATGTAGCTTAAGTATCAATTGCTTATTCACCAACAGTAAGATGTGTGCGTGTTTGATCAGAAATAACGACACCTATTGCGATTGTTGGTAACACATGAACAGACATTAACCATGGACGTTAATTTTCACTGGCTGTCCGTGATAGGGCTTGAAATGATTTGAATATTTTTGTACTGGGTCTGGATTCGGACCCACATACTTACCTTTGGAGGACACTTAGAGAAGATTGCAGTCTGCGGAAAAGGAACGAAATGATTGAACTATACTGTTCCAAGAGATTCAGATCGTCGAAAGAGGAGATATGAATTCGAATCACAGCCGAGCACCAAATTTTTCAACATCTCTAGTTCAATCAAGTAAAAGTAAATTAAGAGCCCTGTTCCTTTATGGTTCAAATGGTTCTGAGCACTATGGGACTTGACATCTGAGGTCATCAGTCCCCTAGAACTTAGAACTACTTAAACCTAACTAAACTAAGGGCATCATACACATCCATGCCCGGAGCAGGATTCGAACCTGTGACCGGAGCGGTCGCGCGGTTCCAGACTGAAGCGCCTAGAACCGCTCGGCCAAATCGGTCAGCTCTGTTCCTCTAAATGGCTAACGGTTCATCAAATAAAATAAAATTTTCTAATGTAAGTAAGTTTACTGGTGACAGTGTTTCTGTTTACCATGACTTAAGCCTATGTCATTACCCAACGTAAACCGGCTCTGCCCAGTTGGTAATGAAGCAAAGTGATGTTTAATGCGGATACTGGATTATAACGTCTTTCTCTTGAGGTTACCACAGATAAAGTAAATCGGTTTGTGCCTCTTAAAAGTAATTGCCAGAAACCACGCATTCCACCTGTGATAGTTCTTTCCACCAGACCATTGTGCCACATTTTCCAGCCCCAGGAGTGTGCTGTAATGGATGATGTACTTAGTTCACAAAGTTAGTCACGGTGGAAAAAATGCGAGTCTTTTAAATGGTTAGGTACAAGCAAGCTTCTGACGAGGATATTATGCTATTCTTATGTCAGCAGGATGTAAAGACTCTTCTAGGCATCACAGCCTCGATGTGAACCCATTTTGAAATTTTCACTAATTCAGCAAATTTCTTAGTTCGAGAATATCCGCTGTGAAGTGTGAAGTTACGGGATAATTTGATTATTACCGTCATTAATAATGTTATTTTCTTCATTCCGCTGCTGGAACTCATATGCTTAAAGATTATTTAATGCCTTTTTGTCATTATACGAGAAGCAGTTGCCCAAGAACAGGTTCTTTTCCTGTCTACGGAATCCTCTTCATGTTAACATCAAACGTCTCAAATTACTCGTAGATTACTTTAAAACTAAAGTAACTGATGAAGACGTTACTTGATAACAAAAACGCGCTGCCTCTTTTCATTTACTTGCCCCTAGAAATGGCTATCGAATACTGCCAAACCAAAAGCCAAGGGATCTTACTGCCTTCCGAAATATATCGCTGTAATTTCTTCCATCTGATTTGATCGATGTGACCTGTTTCAACCTGTGTAGGACAGAGAATGTTTTAGAAATCAATTGTTTTCCTCTGCAATAAACAGAAAGATTTATATTCTAAGCTGCGCAATTTCAAAATTTTCGCAATATTAGTTCAAATTTAATATTCGCTTCTATAATGTAGGAAAGTATTTCACAGTTTGCAAAATCCGCATCCGACTCATTGACCTTACACTTAGTCGCTGACCATAAATTCTAGCTCAGAGTGACACAACCTCACTGTTCGTTTCACCTGATTTTGTAATCATTTAAATAAATCAACATGTCCTTCCAATGGGAGACATTTCATCCCCCTTTCCCTTCTGTGAAATTTGTCAGTAAGATTTTTGCCTTCCAACCACCGATATGCGGAAGAGTACAGATGGTGAACGATTCACAATCTACGTTTTAGTGCCGTTAAGACGATTTCTTTAAACATTGTCGTAGCTGAAGGAATTTAGTTTCTTCTTAAATCGTGTTATGCAGCAACGTTCACAGATATCTCAAATGGGAAAAGCTTTTTATCCAGGTACAAAGGCTGTAAAACAAGCTCCCACAGTTTCTGTCAGGTTGCTCTTTTCGTCTGATAGCACTGCGTAAGTATTTCGTCTTAGAGGTATCACAAGTAGTGTCCCTGTAGCTCCAGCAATAATTGGTTGAAAACGAGTTTAACACCAATGCGTACAGTACTGCTAATGATTAAAAACGATTGCACGCGGAAATCGCTACTAATCTCGTCCTTTATATAGCGGTTTACGAGTTCTAGCCACTATTGGCCTTGTAAGAGGAAGCCAAAACACACACCTCTTCGCAGCTCTGTGGTAACATGCTGACCTGTGAAAAAGCGTCTGTTATCGTTTGCGGTTCCAGTATCGCTGACTAAAACGTTTTTATCCCGTCTGTGAAAAAGCCACAAGCAGTCTGAGCAAACATCGATTAGGAAATGGCAAGAAAATGCATGTAGAAAACTAGTTCTAAGTTGAATCTTTCAAAGAAGGTTTGAAGAAGAATAAAATGCCACTACCACACAACAGCTAATGTAGAAACATTTTTGTGACGTATTTTGGCACGATGCGCTCTCTCCATACATAATACAAAAGTTTCGAGATGCGTCTACTGCCTGGCAGTCTATTAAACCTGAAAAGAACAAAATGTCGCAGAAGTTAGCCCCTTTTCCACATGTGACTAATTTGGGTTGAGAAGTGATGGGAACTATGTTCAAATTTCCATTAGGTTGGCAACTTCAGCAGACAGCAGAACTGCGATTTAAAAAATGTAGCAGTGAATATACTCGACCTGGCGACGTCTTATCTACAGTGCGCGATGCTTACCATTATAATACTAGCTGACAGTTAGTTACAGCAGCTCCTGAAGAACAATTCCTCCAGAACTTCCGCATTCCACAGTGCTGTGAGATAATGCATATGGCCGGATCTAGACTTCTGAGAGACAGACAGCTACAGCTTTTGTTCTGCACTGCACGACGTTTTCAACAAACACATAGCGCAATAGAGTGGATCAAGTGGAAAGGAACACTTCCTATTTAAATTTCTGCATCCGACACTGTTGGCGGTTCTGTGTAGGTGGCAGTTACATGATTTTATTTCGGTGATTACAAAATAGAGTCGAATGTATGCACTGTGTAGCCGAGGCAGCTAGTTCATGGCGATTCGGTCAATCACATAAATTAATGTACTGAACGTGCTGGAAAACACTACATGCAGCCTTTGTATCAGAATTCTCGTCCAGTGTGGCGCAAAGGCTTTACGATAGAAATTCCCTTGTGGCTACGCCAAGGGAAGAAGGGATAGTGGCATTGTATTCTGAAATTCACATTGAACGTGATATGCCTTCTCTACCAAGTAGACGTTAGGTTGAACCACAATAAAGTCAGGAGTGTCGACATGTAGAAACTCTATCACACCTAACCTTTCTTATACAAATTCTTTATTTCTAGTGACGAAACAAACGCTATGTAGGGTCACAGGACACTTATTCCATCTTGTATTTGAGCTTCTGTATGTCGATAAAATTGGTTCTGAACTGGGAATGCAACTCAGTTCCGCCCTTAACCCGGAATTTGATCCCTTCGTGACAATACAGCTTGACTACAATTTGTTGTTTGTTCGAAACTGCAGATTCCTCAACATCTCCATATATTGCGCGTGAATTGGTTCAAATCCTGGCCTGGTACTAAGGTTTACATTATGTATTATCAAGCTCTAGCATGAGGTCACCTATCTGCTGGTGGATAATAATTTTGATTATTAATGTATTTTCATTCGTTGTCAACACTAGCGATATCTGACGTTTTAGACTCCCAGTGAGACACAGAACTATTTGCGAGATCACTGAAAGTTCACGGATGTTATTCGAAGCTGCTGGTGAAGAAAAATTCGGTAGCTGATATCTCTTTGTGTGTAGTCAACAACGATATGTGTGGGGTTCGATTCCCGGTCAGTACATTTCTAGTTCAAACATGCTCACGTGTCGCTGCTGGTGTAACAAACCTATATTTAACGTTCTTTTTCTCTAGAATATGAGAGCGATAGTTGCCAGGTTGGAGTCCAGGGAAGGAAGAGATTAATGTTTCGTCTCGTCATTTCAGTTAAAACATCAAGCTAATGCCGAAAAAATCCTATATGTCACAGTTGATTGTGCTTCGATAACAATCCCATTAGGTTCAGCGTTCGAATCCATGTGCAACACCAAGCTTTACCTCATAGCATATCAAGTAAGTAACTTGCGAAGAAGCAATATTTAACGTCTCTCGTAGTTCGTTACCAGTGACAATAGATGCTGGATAGGAATTCGCGTCCCTTAAAAATGTTTGGTTCAAATGGCCCTGAGCACTATGGGACTCAACATCTGAGGTCATCAGTCCCCTAGTAGAACTACTTAAACCCAACTATCCCAAGGACATCACACACATCCATGCTCGAGGCAGGATTCGAACCTGCGACCGTAGCAGCCACGCGGTTCTGGACTGAAGTGCCTAGAACCGCACGTCCACCGCGGCCGGCTTAAAAATGTTTACATTATGTAATTTAAAGTTGATATTTGCTAACTGATACTGTCTAAAATCGGGATATATTACTCTCTGTATTCCTAGTCAATAATGACTGTTAGTTTCCATCAGTCATGAAATCTTAGTTTAGTCTGCATGACCTGTGTTTGAATCTATATTCAGAACGAGATGGTTAGTCGTGTTATTTGAAGTTCATACATATTCTCAATGTTTTAATATCATTTTGTGTTAAATAATAAGTACAGTATGTTACTTTGAAGAGGAAATTACGAATACGACGAACTTACTACATGCATTACCTATCTGACGCAATAAAAATGAGAGTGGTAATATTTCAGGTATTTCATTTATTCTAATAAATGTGAGCTTACAAGCCTTAAGGGCAGTCTTATCTGTGATAAGGAGTTCCCTTACATTTATAGTTATCTTGAGTTATTGCGATACAGAGCAGTGTCTCCTACTGGTGACTTGTTGGAACCATTTTCAATAGTCACACGACTGTACCGCGGAGCGATTAGAGGACCTGCTAGAAAGCTGCGTTATGCAGGTTGCATGGGAATCAGGCGACATGCAATTCAGGTCGTTCGGATACTTTTGAGCATGACTGTACATCCCAAAGCCTCAAAAAATTATAATCGTGTTGTTTTCCCACTATACTGTATGCAGGCAACATGTATAATTTTTCCTGCCCTCTGTGGTGCTGTAGTTGTCATGTTTATTAGCTTGATTGCTGTCCAACGTAATTTACAGTTGACCTCATATTGTAAGTGCGTGTTCAGACTCGACAATCACTCTCGCTTTCGCTGGCTTTAGCAACCGTTCGCCGTTATCTTAAGTTTGAGTCGAATATTGTCATCCAACAAACTTGTTGCCAACGACGTTGAGCTACATGGTCAGCTAGTAATAGGAACTGATCGGGATAGGGATAAGAAGACATTATATAGATAAAGAAGACATTATGTAGATAAAAACACCAAAGAGGAAATAGCAGTTTGTTTACTTAGTAATTTGCAATTAAAATGAAAGTGAATGATGACACAACTTTAATGAAATTATAATATTTTTCCCTTTTCCAAATACCAACCATCGAAAAAATCCTTGTATTATATTCCTGGTTGCAGTGACTAACAGCTCACGGTTTCCTAATAGTGTAATATTTTATTTCTCGTCATTAATACAGTATGTAACAGGTGTAGTTGCAGATATTTCTAATGGTGACTGAGGGCAGTATATTGAAGAACATTACAACAGCATTTACGTCATTTGCAGACTGATAAATATACCTAATACAAATAGTATGTTTTTTGGTTGGGTAGTAACTCCAAGTACATGTGGCAAAAGCAAGCCAATAGGGCGTATTCTCCCTTGAGCAGCAAGTCAGTTGTCAATGTGTGGAAGCAAAATGGGTAGGCCATACTGACAGGCGTAGTCCGTTTAGTGGTGCAGTTACGATCGTGCAGAATAGATGAGGTCGAAAAATTTGTGATGTGTCTGTGGCAAGACCGTTTGGCACAGATAAAAAAACAATAAACATACTGATATGTGTATATATTAACGTTCCACATATAACAATATCTGCGCTTACACATTGGAACTTCCAGAAAATGTGACACTGTACGTTACGCAATCGCACTATCTCCATTCCTCTTTCCCCTCTCTCATATCAGAAACCGTGTATCTACATTCATCGTCAGAAATAAGACCAGTAAATTCATGAGCCGATGGATGTCCGTTTATTGTCGATATAAGAAGTACGTTTCAACGTGACAGTGAAAGTTACATCTTAATTTTTAGTGTGATTATAGTTACCAAGATTGAAAAATATAGATTCACAAAATGAGTGATTTGATTGTTTCTCATACAGCATCCCTTCAGAGATTTTCAGTGAGCTGCAATGCAAGCCAACAGTTTCGTTCAAGAAGTTACACACGCCATAGAAAGTTAAGAGAAAATCACCTAATGTTATCTCTATAGACATGTAATAGCAGACCAATACATGATGAATTTATTTGCGTATAAGTGTGACAGCTGTTTCATGACAGAGTTCTGAGCTTATAATGTGCGAGACCCCGAGTTACGGCAAAATGTGTTAAGAATGCTGCATCTCCCTGATTACACCAGCAGGAATTATTAGCGACGAGAGATTTTCAAATAACTGCGATAAGTTACGAACAGCCCGCATCTCGTGGTCGTGCGGTAGCGTTCTCGCTTCCCACGCCCGGGTTCCCGGGTTCGATTCCCGGCGGGGTAAGGGATTTTCTCTGCCTCGTGATGGCTGGGTGTTGTGTGCTGTCCTTAGGTTAGTTAGGTTTAAGTAGTTCTAAGTTCTAGGGGACTTATGACCACAGCAGTTGAGTCCCATAGTGCTCAGAGCCATTTGAACCATTTGAAGTTACGAACACGTATTACTACTCGCTCTGTGCTCTGTCTTTCCTGTGATCCACTAATACCGCTGCAGTACAGATCAGGCTGTACGTATCTGCTGATAAATGAGCCACTGGCTGGATAACGAGCAACTGAGAGTGAACATACAGTATAAAAACACATTTCATAAGAACTAAATCCACTTGTTAATAAAGTAGCTTGAAGTCGTATCTCATATGCATTTAATCTAATTGATAGTCCTGAAACACTTTTGAACGCCAAGGCAAGCTGAAGGAACAAAAAAATTAAATGTGAGTAAACTGAATCTATATGATATGTAAAACTGTATACAATAAGGAGAAAGTGTATGGCTCGAAGTACTATAGATATATCAAATATGAGAGAACATGTCAAAATGGTATATATACAACACATAATGGGCCATTAGAAGAGAATGTGTCGTAAGTAGACGAAACCCAAGCTTTCGAGTGGCCATGTTCGCGCCATTTTCATACGAATGGCTATGTTAGAAGTGACTAAAATAAAATGCATGTTATAAAGAAAAATCATATATTTGTCATGACTCAGACGGAAGAAGTTTTAATAAACTTCTGTTGGAGCTTAGAAACAACGATTTATATGAGTCATGTTAATCGGTGATCGACAGTATCATAGGGGTTTACGGTGTCTTTACTTTGGCAAAACTGATTCCATGGCTGAATAAAGCAGTGACCTTACGTATCCAGCGGAGTCATCTTTATACGAGCACATCGCGGTACCTACCAGCTCTAATACAAGACACACATAGCAACTGCACAATTATCAAGCGACGTTACTCGCTTTCCAGACGACTATACTTTACCCAAAACCATTTTAAGCCGAAGTGTGTCCAGTTACTTCCTCGGAATACAACAGCGAAAAGTTACGTATACCTTTTCACACTTGAGAGGTATCGCAGTAATACGACGTCGCTGTTTATGTCGAATCACATTTTACCACTGTAATTTACCTGCCACCTACTCCCAGAAATCATTGAGAAAAATTAAAGTACTTTCCAAGTTAAAGATAATATCCTTTATTTGATGCTAGTAATGCTTAACATACACCTTAAAGGCATATTTGATACAAGACTGAAATTTGAGAACCTCTGAGTGTGTATGACAACTGGTTATTTTGCAACCTGTTCATTAATTTATATAGAATGAGAGAACTTGATCAGACGCCAGCGGCAGCCGTGATCCAGGACCGGAGGTTGCCGACGTTAGCGTAGACGCCTCCATCGGACTCGCACTGTTCCCTTCCCCACGAGACGATGCCAACCTGAGTGCTGCCACTGACGAGCGGACCGCCGGAGTCGCCGTAGCAGGTGCTCTTGCCGGCCTCGCCGGCGCAGATCATGCGGTCGGTGACGCCAAACCTGGCCACGCAGCTGGCGCGGTCGATGACGGTGATGTCCACCTTCATCATCGTGGGCGGCGCCGGCGGCCCCGTGGAGGCTGTGCCTCCCCAGCCAGTGATGGTGACTGCGAGCCCGCCTGGTGGGTCGTAGCCTTGGGCAGGGAGACCCACGATCTGTATGTTGCCACCGATGGGCAGAGGAGTGGCTGCCTGCAGCGTAACAAAGAGTTCGTTAATTTCAGAATATGTGCGTAGAGGACATCGGGTAACACAATGAGCCAGTAAACAACTGTTAATGAAATTTTGAAGACACATTAGATTCTAATATGACTGATTAAAGATTAAACACACTGCAAATAGTCATGATTAAAGATTAAACAAACTGCAAATAGTCACACTTTTCGATCGATGATTTATTTCGTCGTAGCTAGTGCAGTGTTGCGTCTAATGTCAAATGGGAGTGATGATTTCTTTTACAAATTTAAAATTTTTAGAGTTCCGTGCCTCAGTAGGTAAAAACAGAGCCTCTACAGGATCACTTTTTTGTATTTATCTCTGTCCGACTTAAAAACTCTTTTTCTCACGAACGCGTAAACTTGTAAAGTTTTAATTAGTGTTGGACACTGATGTCTGTGGCCCATTGGCGTTGTAAAAAATGAATCTTCAAATCAATGCAAACAAAAAATTCGCCATTTACAGCACATATTTTAACACTCGCAAAATCATTAGAGTACTTCCCGTTGGCGTACAATCATGAAATTTGGCAAAAAAGAAGACTTCACAGTACAAACGAAGAAAAATACGCGAAAACTGTAAATATACCGATCGGAAAAAATTTCCGCTGAATTCTAGTCTGACTGTCTGTTAGTCCGTCTGTTACGTCCCCTTTCTCTTACGAATGGGAGGGTGTATCTAGTTGAATTTTATGTCATGCCTAAGGCCTACAGTCTCTTGCCACCGCAACTAAGGGCTGCTTTTAAGTCATTGTAGTCATAAGCTAAGGCCGTCTATGTTACATTGTTTGATTCACTCATCAAAACCTACAGGTAATTTCTGATGCCAAATCATGAAATTTGGCAAGAAACAAGGTTTCACAGTACAACTAAAGGAGAAATCCTGAAACTGTAAATTTGTAGCTATTATACGACAGAAAAAAGTGTTTGTCTTTTCTTATCTGTCTCGGTCTGTTCCTCATTCTGTTAACGCCTCTTTCCATCACGAAACGGTAGACGGACCAAGTTGTAATTTATGCCAGATACTGAGGTCTACGTACTCTCGGCGAGACAATAAAATTAAGGTAATAGAATTAAGCTTAAGTGAGGACAGTCAAAAGCTGGTGCCATTTAGGTCACATATTGTAATACTCGCTAAATCTCTCATCCAAACCTATAGCGTACTTACCGTTGGCATAGAATCAGAAAATTTGGCGAGAAGCAAGGTTTCAAAGTACAAGTAAAGAAAAAAAATCCGAGAAGTGTAAAATTTTTAATAATAACACACGAAAAATTTACTTTTGTCGTTTGTTATTCAACGTCAGATTTGAAATTAAAGAATGCATTAGTTCCGCACTCCCTGCCTGATATTAGACTTTTACCATGGCGATCAAGTTAGCCTGAATGCAGAGGCACCGCACAGTGTAATAATGGTCGCCTGCTACCTGCTTGATTGTACAACACATATTACTGATGATAAAACATTATCGAAAATCTTCGAATCTCTGGGACTGAGACTTTTGAAATACCAATGTCGACAAAAGGCAAAAATGGTCGACACTCTCGATTCTCAGAATGGATGAACTATCTACATACATAACAAAAGCGCTATCATAATTCCCAACCGTCACTCTGAAATATACTCTGTATGACACGTTAGCTTCATAAACACTGCATTCTCAAAGACAATGATGGCGAAGGTTCCAAACAGATCTCTGAATGTGAACTAAAATACAATCTTTGGGGGAAAAATGACGTATATTATTTATCAAAGTACGTGAAGAATTTTTTCTATAACAGTAAAAAACAAACCTGGCACTACTGTTATAGCTTAGTTGTTGCATAACGGTAAGAAATACACTTGGAATGCAAATTGGCACTACTGATCTAACTACATGTTAAGCGGCACTTTGCTATGAGAATTGTTAGACCAAACGAATTAGCGCAGTTTTCACCACATTGGACTCCCATTCAGGCGGACGACGTTTCTAACCCGCTTCCGCCATCTTGAGTTAGGGTTTCCGTGATTTACCTAAATCGCTTCAGGCAAATGCCGGGATAGTTCCTTCGAAAGGGCACGGCCGACTTCCTTCCTCATCCTTTCGGAATCCGATGCGACCGATGATCTCGCTGTTTGGTCCCCTCCCTCGAATCAACCAACCAACTAAAAATCGATATTAGCACTACTGTTAAAGTTACAAGTAACACAAGTAAAATTGTAACAGTTTATTTCATATTTCGCCAGTTACAGATAATCATCCAACGAAACTAGCTAGTTACCCTCTACGCCAACAGTTACGGGCAAGCATGAAACGAAATTGCAACAAATTACATCATGCGTCACTGATTACAGATAAATGTTAAATAAATTGTAGCGAATAGTTCTCCCATATGTTTCCATACAGGTGACGTGGAGCAGGTTGTTACAACATAACAAATAATGCCAGACTTCCCAATAAATGTCACACTGAAGAGAATTGTAACAAGTTGCCCCACACACTGCCATGCTCAGCAAACGAGGCAAATTGCTATACCATAGCCAACTGTAACAAACTGCTTCCCATCTGTCGCCGGGAAGCGGACTTAGGGCATATTGTGGCTCTGTAACATTTTCACCGTCCCTAATGCAATCACTGATAGCAAATATTTTATTTCTAATGACTGAGTTAGGGCTTCTAGACATAGTAAGACCGAAAAATCTCTTAAATGAAAAGGCATGAGCATAGATTTATTGTAGATCCTTCGAAAAGTTACTCATTCAGCGTCGAATCGGAATACAACATAGCTCTCACATATTGTTACATACGGATACCAATATCGTTGTGTTAAAATTAGCGTAGTGGAGGAATATCGTCGAAAACCACATTTTCCTCCACAACATATTCCTTAAGAGCAGCAGCAGTGAAATCGACCACATATGTAATGGCGCACCTCTGTTCACGTGTGTTAGTTACAGAATAAAATGTAAGTCACATCAACAGCTGGTCAGACTTGGTATAATCCACCAATCACTGGACAACTTGAATAGCAATTATGCCCGAGTTCAGTTCGGATTGGTTCGTTTGCATTACCCATATTCCTGTCCCTGCTCAGTTTGCTTTGTTTATTTTAAGTAGTAAGTGTACAACATTTCCACTTACTGCAGACTGTTTCGCACCAAGTAACACACAAAAAAATCATTTCTTGTGGGCACAAGATGTGTATTTCTTGTTATACAACAGCAACAAGCATTTTTTTCCTAAGGGATGATGGGAGCGCGCATGGGCGTCTACAGAAATGTAGCTAGAGTGGGCAAGGATCTACAACTGCCATTTTTATGTCCTACAGTCTCAGAAATTATTATTGATTATTAACAAAAAAGCAGCAAAAATTTAACTGATTAATACTTCTCAAAGTGAAGGATCAGGAAGAAACTTTAAAAATGCTTATTTAAGATATGGCGCCAATAAAACTGCTTATAAAACTGCATACCTCATCATGTTAATCAGTTTATGACATTATTTGCATACCTACAATTTTTTAAAGTTGACAGGCGTTACTACGCATATGATAAAACGTATTTTCAGAGTCATATTTTTTGTTGTTAATAGGTTAAAGTGCAGCCTGGGTCAGCATTGAACGAGATTAATGTAGGGGAACCTCACAAAGCAATCACGAATCACCCAGTGCAATTGAATCTTGATAGTCTGGTATTAAAACAAGGGGAGCCATGCCCCCCTACCTACCCCCTCCCCACAGTATTACATGTGATTGCAAAGCCATGCCAATCTGACAGCTGAATTAGCAATTCTAAGGCAGCATTTCGAGCCCTGTTGCACCCAATTAAGTTTGAAGTATAATTTCTTCATTTACTGAAGTGGAGATCTTTTCGACATCGATTTTTTCACTTTGATGCTAACCACTAGTCCCAAAAACTGGTATTTTCTCACTTGGGCTCATAGATGAAGTGTAGTGCGATCGCATTCCTTAGCCTTGCAATACTCGTTTTGCAGTTATAAAACTGAATGTGCTATCAGAAAGCCGTGTCAGTTCTGTTTCGACCCCCCTAAAAATTGAGACTCCTGTTTAGACTGAGCTGTGATGCAGGAGGGCGGAGTATCCTTGTGGATATTGTGGATGGAAGTTGGGTACATATAATTGGCCCAGTTTATTTTCGGCTTGAAACAGGTGGAGGAAATGGTGCAGCGCTATGTTAGAATGGTTCCTTCGTAGAGTTCGATCGTGACTTTATGAGGGAGAGACAGAGGATAAACATGGGTCTATATTTTGGCAATATTTTAGAGATCTCCACATCTCTCTTGAATATACCTCCTAGTATTGTGTTGGATATTCTTTTACCCTGCATAGTGCAACAACCCGATGTGGCATGGACTCAGCATATCGCTGGAAGTTCCTTGCAGAGATATTGAGCCATGCTGCCTCTATAACCGTCCATAACCGTGGAAGTATTGGCAATGCAAGATGTTGTCCATGAACTGACATCTCGATTATGTCCCATAAATGCTCTATGGCATTCATGTCGGGTGATCTGGGTGGCCAAATCATTCGTTCGAATCTTACAGAATCTTCTTCAAACTAATCGAGGAAAACTATGGCCTGGTGATGTGTGATTCATCGTTATCCATGAAAAATCCATCGTTGAATGGCTGAAAAAGTTCTCAAAGTGGTCGAACATAGCCATTTACATAGGTCCAGTAGGACATGAGGACCCAATCCATTTCGCGTAAATGCAGCCCATACTATTATAGACGCACCACTAACCTGTACAATGCCTTTAGACAGCTTGGCTCCAAGGCTATGAGGGGTCTGAGTCACACTCGAACCATATCACATCTTACCACCTCACATCGGAACTCTTCTGACCAAACCACGGTTCTCCAGTCGTCTAGCGTCCATCCGATATAGTCAAGAGTGCAGGAGAGGCACTGCAGGTGATGTCGTGCTTTTAGCAAAGGCAGTCGTCTGCTGCCATACCCCATTAACACCTAATTTCGCACTGTGCCTAACGGACACGTTCGCGCTATGTGCCACATAAATTTCCGTGGTTAGTCCACACAGTACTGCTTGTTGTCTGTCAGCGCTAATAACTCTAAACAAACGACGCTGCTCTGCACTCGGTCGTTAAGTAAAGGCCGTCGGCTACAGCGTTATCCTTGGTGAGTGGTATTGTCTGAAATTCGGTATTCTCGACCTACTCTTGACACTGTGGATTTCAGAATATTTAATTCCATAATGATTTCCGAAGTGGAATGTCCCACGCGTCTAGCTCCAACTACCGTTCCGCGTTCAAGGTTTGTTAATTGCCGTCGTCCGGCCATAATACTGTCCGAAACCTTTTCATATGCATAACCTGGTTACATATGACAGCTGTGCCAATGCACTGCATTTCTTTCCTTTGTGTACGCGATACTACCGCCGTCTGCATAAGTGAATTGCGTTATCCGATGGCTTATGTTACCTGAGAGTATGTTACCGTTTGATAAAACCTGACACAAACGCAATGAAAGGTTTCCAGCATGCCAAAAATCATATACTATGTACTCCATTATGGAAGGAATAAGTACTTTACCCGCCAGGATAGCCGAGAGCGCTAACGCGCTGCTTCCTGGATTCGGGTAGGTGCGCCGGCCCCGGATCGAATGCGCCCGCCGGATTAACGACGACGGCCGGTGTGCCGGCTAGCCTGGATGTGGCATTTAGGCGGTTTTCCACATCCTCCCAGGTTACACGACTCGCAGACATTTAAACCACATTCACACAATTTACACTAGACGCAGACAGCTGGGGTACACTAATTCCGTCCTGGGGGTATGGGGTGGCGGCAGGAAGGGCATCCGGTAACCCCATAAAATTAACCATGCCAAACCCATACTTAACCCTGCCGACCCTGCGCAATGCGGGATAAAGGAAGTAGTAAAAGAAAGAAATGGAAGGAATAAGTACTTTATTTAAAATTTACATTTAATCCGATAATCAAGAACTAAAGAGTATGAGATCAATATTTTTCAGTTAATTATGTGAGTGACAATACCTGTTTAAATTACTGATAACCTTGGTGTAGTGACACTTTGGGACCCTCTCTAGCTGTTAGTAGGATCTTTGGCACCATGCAGTGGTGCCACCTATAATCGATTGCTATAGACAGTGACTGGAACGTCCGGGATTGGCAACCTGTTGTGAACCTACGAACTTGAAGATAGGGAACTATCTTCAAGTTAAACTGCGGCGGCGGTTAAACTGCGGAACTAGGGGTAGTGTGTCGCGCTGTTAGTGATCTGAGTCTTGGCCCCGTGGTCTGCAGCACTTTGTTGGGTTGCATTTCCACCGGAATCCGGATTAGCTCCCAGAACTTTATGAATCGTTGTTATCTCTGATACCTTCGAGTATTATATGAGCGCAGTGGAGCTCACAGTAAGGGAAAATCTATTATGAAGTGATGATACACGAAATTCCAAGGAATATGAAATACAAACGGGGCGTTTCTTCCATTGGGTTAAGTAGCTTCTTCGATCTAGGCTGTATTCGAGAGCGCGCCCACTCCGAGACTGGGTACACATCCTGACTGCAGAACTCAAAGGTGGCTCGTCTGGTATGATAGGGGCTCTTACTAACATAATTAACTTGACTCTGGGTCTTGAGTTCGTGAACCTGCTACTACTGTGCATACTGGGCGTTAATGTTGTATGGCCCAAATATACGAGGTAGTATCTTGATATATGTTTTACTCTGGTGCTTGCTGTATAAAACTGATTCAGTAGCCTCTAAAGCAGTGATAACCAGGCTGTGTGATGAAAAAGCGTTAAGTGTTGTATTTTAAGAAATTTCTGATAGCGGTTAGTAATTCGTCCTAGTAAGTTATTCATACCAGATTTCCTTTAGGATTTTAGAAGGTGGTGATAAGCGGACGCTATTCACGTTGGTGTGCAAATGCATGAGTCTCGGGACATACCATCTGACTTTCGGGAAATTTCATTCACACAATTCCGTAGACTGCAAAAACTGACAAGTGCGAGAGTTATTGCACAATCAGTGTAACAGCTCATGCATCCAAGTCGCTGACAAGAGCAAAACACAAAATAATGGAAAAGAAAATTGACGATATACCAGGTGACGATTAGTTAAGATTTAGAAAACATAAAAACACTGGAGGCAATTCTGACGTTAATAATGTAAGCAAGACGAAAGAAAAATCAAGACGCATTCATAGGATTTGTCGAGCTGCAGAAAGCGTTCGAAAATCTAAAATGGTGCAAGATGTTCGAAATTCTGAGAAAAATAGGGGTAATCTATAGGGAGAGAGGGGTGATATACAATATGTACAAGAGCCAAGAGGTAATAGTAAGAGAGGACGACCAAGAACGAAGTGCTCGGATAAAAGAGAGTGTATGAGAGGGAAGTAGTCCTTCGCCCTTTCTATTCAATATGTACATCGAAAAAGCAATGATGGAAATAAAAGACAGGTTCAGTAGTGGAATTTAAATTCAAGGTGAAAGGATCTCAGTCTTTCGTTTCGCTGATGACATTCCTATCCCGAGTGAAAGTGAAAAAGAATTACTTGATCTGCTGAATGGAATGGACAGTCTAATGAGTAGAGAATATTGCGTGAGAGTAAACGAAGAAAAACGAAAGTAATGAGAAGTATCAGAAATGAGAAAAGCAAGAAACTTAAAATCGAGATTTATGGTCACGAAGTAGATCAATTTAAGGAAATTTGCTACTTAGCCAGTAAAATAACCAATGATAAACGGAGCAAAGAGGACATCAAAAGCAGACTAGCAAATGCCAAAAATGGCATTCCTGGCCACGAGAAGCCTACTAGTATGAAACATAGGCCTTAATTTAAGGAAGGAATTCCTGAGAATGTTCATCCGGTGTACAGCATTGTATGGTAGTAAACATGGACTGTGAGAAAACCGGAAGAGAAAAGGATCGAATCATTTAAGATGTGGCGCTACAGACCAATGCTGAAAATTAGATCGATTGATAAGGTAAGGAATGAGGAGGTTCTTCGCAGAATCGGAGAGAAAAGGAAATGTGGAAAAAACTGATAAGGAAAGGGTTATAGGACATCTGTTAAGAAAAGGGAGAATGACTTCCATGATACTAAAGAGAGCTGTAGAGGGTAAAAACTGCAGAGGAAGACAGAGATTTGAATGCATCCAGCAAATAAGTGAGGACGTAGGTTGTAAGTGCTACTCTGCGATGAAAAAGTTGGCACAGGAGAGGAATTCGTGGCGGTCCGCATAAAACCAGTCGGAAGACTAATGACCCAAAATAAGTAATCGGACAGAGTGCAACTTTAAGTCATTTTATTGGTAAGTTATTTTATTGGTAAGCTTGTTAAATGTTGACCCTTTATCCGAGAGATTATGCTTTTGGGCTTTGTTAATGTATTCTGAAGAATTAACTTAGGGTGGCGGCTGGATAATTATACCCGTATCTGTGGCAGGACTGGCAGGAAATTAACAGCTACAGGTGCAAGTTACTTGGGCAAGAACTATAGCCTTCTGTCTTGGCGAATACTAATAGCGTTTGTTTTTCAGATAACGAGAGTCATTTTCTGATGTTAAACTGAGTGGACGATATATAATGTAAGTATTCAAACATTGTATCCTAAGGATGCACCCTACGACCGCCCCTCCCGTCAAAGTATAAGTCACAGCCAAATAAAAACGTAACGCCCACGGCAATGGGACCACGTATCAGTACCATTCAAAAGAAATCAGCATACGCATTGAGACATTCATCACAATGGGAGACGGGGCCATCAGGTCCCTTTTCCGTAGAAAGTAGTTGCCTGCTGACAGACCAAGACCCTCTTATGCCCTTCCTCGTCTGTCTGAAACTGAGGTCCACCCCTGACTTTCTTCAGGTCGTCAAATATGTTGAAATCACTTGGTGAAAGATCCGAGATGTAGGGACGAAGTTGCAGCGCTTCCTAACTGAATGGCTGAAGCGAAGATGATGTTTGTGGGGCCCCCAATTGTGCGGTTATCAGCACCAGTAGAAATTCCATTTTTTACACAGTCCAATTTTTACACAGTTCAGTCTAGCGACTGTCACGAATGATGGTGATGATGAAATGATGAGGACAACACAAACACCCAGTGATGTTTGTGGGGCCCCAAATTGTGCGATCATCAGCACCAGTAGAGAGTCCCATTTTTTACACAGTCCAATTTTTACACAGTCCAATCTAGCGACTGTCACGATTGATGGTGATGATGAAATGATGAGGACAACGCAAACACCCAGTCCCCCAGGAGAAAAAATTTCAAGCCCGGCCGATAATCGAACCCCGGGCCATGGAACCCAGAGGCAGCAACACTAGCCACTACAGCACGAGATGCGGACATAGCTGAAGCGAAGCCTTGCAGTGTGGAGGTAGGCATTATGGTGCAACAGGATGATTACATCTGAACACTTCAACCGATCGACAGCGTGGGGGCACGCGGTATCAAGAAACAGGATAACTGCGTCCGACAGTCACACTGGTATTTGTGACCTTATGGTGCACAGCAGGTTCTGCAAAGTGTCTTCGTTGTGGTGTGCATTGACTGGGGTCCCACGTTCGAGGGAGTTGACGAGCAGAGCCACTGCAATCATAGATGAAGGTCGTCATTATCTTACCGGAGCCTGTGTCAACTGTTTTAGATTTCCGTGGCGTGGGGATGTGGTATGTTGTGATTTTTGGCTTTGCCGTCTGCCCTCTGGCTGTAGAAATGCTGTCATAATGTTTGCACAATAACACCAGCTCCCATACTGCTAATCTGATACAACGAAGGCTACACTTGACCGATTTCGTTGAGAACATTACTACATTCTCCGTACAGTCAGTATCGCTTTCAGTAGGACGAGGGAGTGAAACAGTGTTGCTGTGAATCCGCCAGCAGATGACCAGATTCTACGAGATAGGAATTGATCATCTCTCATCTCCCAGTGAAATAAGTGTGTGGTGATTATTTCTGAACGGAACCATTACATGGTCCTGATGTGTCAGGTGCTCGGTTTTCGTTTGACTGCCCCTCATAGCAACCAGTATTAGTCGTTGTGCCATGTACTTGTACAAATTGCCTTACTCTATTACAAGGCATAAAAACTTCGTTCCTTAACATTTTTTACTAACTAACAGTATGGGTTCACTTGATAACTGTTACCATGCTGCACTGTTATAACCAGTATCTCTCCCCACTACATTCTGTGCAACAGAGCCGGTACAGTAAGTGAATCGGGCAGTGCTAGGAAGTAGATCGCACTCACCTGCAGCACCGAGATGTCGTAGTCAATCGTGTTGGGATCGTAGTAGCCATGCAGTGCGCCGTACGACACGGCGGACACGACGCCGCCGCTCTCGCGTGTCGTGGTGCCGGCCCTCACACTGTAGGTGGCGATGTTGGCGCCGTAGAGGCAGTGGCCGGCGGTCAGCACCCAGTTGCTGCTGATGACGGACGCCCCGCAGTAGTGGAGGCCGTTGATCTGCATGGAGACCATCCACGGGTAGCTGGCGATGTCGGTGAAGGTGCCGCCGATTATCCGGCCGTCCCCTCTGGCCCTGACCCTGACCGGCCGGGGAGCGGCCAGGCCACAAGACACCAGACACAGGACCGCGAGGAGGAGGCGCAACATCATCGCAGCTACTGTGGTCCAGCTTTGCAACACCTTTATATTAGCAGGTGCACTCGATTTGTTATCTCAATTCGTAAACACTAGATAAACTAGTGATATTTTCCACTTGCTTATGTCTGTGAACAACCACTTCTGATTACAGACCTGTCTGAAGATGTAAAGGATAACAGAATAATCAGGTGGCAGAGTTCAAATTAATCAATATGTGAGTAGTCGATGCCCACTGCACTTCACGAATCAGAACTCCACAAATCTGTCTTCATTCCGTGTCAGTGAAAGCTTTTGACATGACATCAAGGACAGGTAGGAACGTTTCTGTTTGAAGTTTCGTGTACATTTATGAAACAAGGGAAAGAGAGCTCAGTCATCTAGAATCGACTGAGGGATATATTAATACAGTAAGTGGAAAGCTTTCACTGTCGTTTACTTTCAGTAGTTAGGGAAATTAGGAAAATACAAATTACGGTTGAAACGTCCCCTTAGAAAATTGTAAATGACTGTGCTTAAACTGACACACAATATTTTTAGCGCAACGCAATCTGACTTTGAATAATCCCTACAAAAAAATGGCCCTTACCTTTCACAAATCACTTACCTCACAAAAATCTTCGTTACTCTAACTACTGCAATACAGCGAGCGACAATACTGCCAGCTAAATAAAAGATTCTAACTACTGAAGGCACTAACTACTGATAGGCATAGTTAGCAAATGAAAGATTTTTATAGAGAACAAACAATGTATTCACCTTCATAGTGTTCAAAGTCATAATATATATATATATATATATATATATATATATATATATATATATATATATATATATATATATATATATATAGCAGTTCATGACATCAATTCTTACAAATGTACTGTTTCTGATGGACACACGTCCAGATCATCCGCTCTCAAAAATCCGGCATCTCACTTCCCCACATCCACCACTGCTGGCGGCTCACCTCCAACTGCGCAACGCTACGCGCTGTTAACAGCCAACTCCCTAACACTACAATAGCGACTATTTCAACAATGCCGACCAGCCTCAGACTGCACACAGCACAGTCAGTGATTTTCATATAGAGCCCTACGTGGCGTTACCAATAAAAAAACCTAAACAGCCTACTTACACGGTGATCTTACACTTCTTAACACATACTCACGCTCTTGTCAGCGCAAGTACCGATTGTTTGCTTAACATGGAAGTAAAAAGAAACCGAAAAGAATTAATATAACTGCCCGCCAAGATTTGCAAACAGTCTTGAATGGCGTTATTTGAACAGAAAATTGCTGCTATGAACCAAATGATATGAAAAAAAGGCTTTTCAGTGAACTCATAATCTCTAAGCCTTATTTACAAGCTCGTTTTGAGTGTGGTATACTACCTGATCAAAGGTAACCGGACGCCTTGTGGGACGGCAGGTGGAAAATTTAGTTATTATTGTTCCTATTATTTGTTGCCGTTCTCAACACAGGCTCTCTAACTACAATGTTGGCAACCAGAATGTGATTAGCAAAAACGTGATGCCTGTAATTAGAGGTCACTGTGCCCACTCTGATGGAGAATAGAAGTTGTTGATTATTGAAGTTCATTACTTTGAGGAGTTAGGATGGTGTCTGGGATTCATAGAAAATGCAGTTTACTATAACAATTTTCACTATATTCTGAAAACGATAAAGCGTGAAATTCTAGACAAATGATTACACATATCAGCTATTGCACTATCAGAACTGTTCAGAGTCTATTGCGCGGATCCTATTATCGTTAGATAACGAAACTGTTCAATAATCGTTATCGATGTTAATGTTCAAAGTGAATGCTCGCCAAAATTTGGTGTTAATACTCATCAAACGCCACGCTAGTAATGGTAGAAAGTCTGTCCTGCAGCGACACGTGAAAATACGACACACTCAAACTGAGAATAAATCACTCGAGTCGTTCAGTAATTAACACTTTACCCCAAAACGAACTCATTGTTACGTGCATACCGAGTTACATAATATGGCATCCAAGGCTGTTCCTGGCAACTGCACAAACGCGATGCTGCTTCCGACACGGAATGCGTGCTGACATGAATCTAGAAGAGAACTGGGGCCTTTCTGTAGCTCGCACGCTCATATTTATATAGCCGCGGTGCGGACCGCTGAAGGAACAGCCGACAACATTTGCCTGACTGACTAGCCACTGGGTTAGTAAGGTACCACTCTGTTACTATATAATTAATTGCTTCATTCGCTGAAGGCCAATGAAGCTCTCGATTTTATTGTGGAATCAGCACACAGGTAAGATTCTATAATAAAATTGTAATGTGGCTAGGTTAAATACTTTTGGAGAGAGAATTATTTTAGATGTACTGCACGCAATAGATGAGCTCTCAACTTGCCCATTGGAGAGACGCTACAACTATACTTTTATAGCTACCTTTTTGAAATTTCTCACATCTTTGTTATTATAGCGTATCTCTATTCTACCTAAATCTAAACATCCTAGCTTTATCTAATCACTTACTTAACCTATCTTGTTTCCGAACTTTTAGGACACAAAAACACGAAGTCATCAATTTCAACCAAAATATTACTTTGTGAGATCCAGTATGCTGTTTCCATTAAATTACAACGAAAAAGGAATCGGAATATAAATCTTGAAGTTTCTAGCTCAATCCGGTGGCGCCGATGATTTTTATGTAAAACGTCCAAATTTCGAAAACTGTTAAAGTTACTAAACTGAAACTTAACACGTTATTATTTTAGCATCACTCCTGATATGCCATTAACTTTTCAAATTATCTAGTTTATTTTTAAGGTATTGCGCAACATTCGTGACGTCATAGATAGTTACAGCGGACTAGGCTGGCACACCTTGGAAAGCATATGAATTTTATATGGCGTGAGTAGGCTGCTTCCCTACAGCCTGTTAATGGACAGTAATATGGTGTGAGTCCACACTTCGCCATCATGACACCGTACTGGAAACATTCCCAATGACTGAATGTCTGCTCAGGAATAGCCGCAGATTTTTCCTCAAGACCCGAACTTGGGATGTGCCTCGAATTAAACGCTCTAACTCACGTGGAAAGGAGATACATGGCGTTCGGATCCTTCCTCTGAACAAACCAGTCTATTTGAAGGACGTTCTTGTATACAAAACGTTGCCTCAAAGATGTTGCTTTATGACAGAGTATATTGTCATGCTAATACAATCATCGTCTCCAAACTGTTCCTCTACCGTCTGGAGTACACAATTGTTTCAAATGTACTCATGTCCTTCCATATGCAGCGTTTCCTTCAGCGCAATAGCGGAACCATTCTCTAAGCACAAGAATCACCTCCATAAAGTTACAAAACCATGTCCAGTCTCGTTATTGGGACTACACACAACGGTAGGTAAGGTTCTCCAAACATTCGACAAATCAAATCCCATTCATACGGCCACAGGGTGTACTGTAACTCATTACTCAAAAATAACTCGTTTCCAGACCTTCACTGTGCAACAGCGTATCTCTTTACACCTCCCACACCAAATCAGCCGTCACTTAGCACTCGCTACAGATACGTGACGCTTATGGGGGCTACTCGAACAGTGCACTCCATTACATTTATCTCCCTAACGTCATTCTGATAGATGGACTGCTGGCACCTCTTTGGATCCCGCTAGAGATTACTTCACTAATTTCATTCGATTGTTTACAGTCATCCTCGGCAAAGCCCGACAGTCCCCAACCTTCCCAACAATCTGCATAGATTTTTATTCAACTAAGTTCTCAGAATAAACCCAAAGGTGCTAACGTAATTTCGTTTGTTTCTTTTTCTTGGCATCATTCTCGCAGAGACATTCTTTATTATATAACTGTCTCATTCGACCCAATGACCTACGTGGATGTAGGATCGTCTTAGTTAAACAGCACGGAAAAAACTTCCACAGAATAAAAGCGTTTGTATGACCCCGATGAATGTATTGCGACTGGCGTTACTTTCCGTTGTTAATGGTCACTGTGTTCTACAAGATAGGCGTGTGATTGCAAATAGTTACTACCATACTGATGGCAGTAACGGGTTGCCGTTTCTTCAGCAGTGCCTTAAGCCGTCGGCACACGGACCGTGCATCCGAACGTTGAGCGTTGAGCGTGCCCAGTTTGTGATGTCATAGCGTGGAATAGCACGCTCGGGAGTCTTTCCGAACGTGCAGATCAGTATCTAGCATGTCAGATATTCTGAGCGTGCGTCTGAGCGTTGACCAATGAGATGGCACAACGCCACCTACGTCACACGCACGCCGTCTCCCTTCAGCACAGAGTTGTGAGGCGCCATATTGACATTCATTTCCAGTCTATACATGTGTATGCCGTTTCTGAGCACCAGCGAAGTGAGAATCACTGGGAACCCCGTTGTTAACTGTGTGATTCGTTCCAATAAAATAATGAGAAACATCATAGTCGTGGCAAAAGAATTATTGTAACGAGCGTATTATGAGAGTAGGCTATTTGAAGTCAGCGACACACTGAAGATCCATCCAAAACGCATCGTTCTTCGTACAATTTGTTATAATTAAATTTCAATTAGTAACATAATTATCTACTATTAACGTGTCTGCGAAGGGGTAATCCAATATGATGAAGAAAGAGGAATGTGTTGTATGTTTAGCGTAATGAGTAGCGTCTGTATCCAGCAATGAACTTTTGCTGGGGCGGTGGTTCGCGTCTGAACAGTTCCAAATTTTGTTTCCCAACATTCGCGTTTTTATTAGGTTCTGATACTTTATTATTAGTTTAATATAAGAATACGCTATAATATTTGATGTTATGTAAATATAAGTTCACCTTTGTATGAGGGGTGACTTTGTTGGATTAGCTTAATTTACAGGACAGCTTGCGCTACTTGTATAAAGATATTTTGCTCCTTTTTCTTTTACGCTTCGTAATTCACATGTTGCAGAGATTCTGCTGCTGGGTAGGAACAGTGATCAAATAAGACTGACCTTGGGGTTTTACTAAAATGTGGGAATGATGAAATAATGTTTATCTTATTCAAGAAGTATTCTAAATTTGTACCGCACTGTTTGTAATGGAACTTTTATAAGCCTGTGTCCTTATTGATTGGACATGGCACTTTCCTTTTCGTGGACGATAGAGGAAATGTGCGTTTTAATAGAGCTAATGTGGGAATTTTACGCGCGCCCGTTGAGTAAACAGTGTGATTTACGAACTAGAAACATCCCTCAAACTGCCGCTGGAGTGCGTTGCGATCGCGTATTCCACGTTGGGACCCACCTACCGTATGCACAAGTCGCATCATTCCTATGCGTTCAGCAGCACGTTCCACTTGGCACGCTCAACGTTAACGTTCGACAGCACGGTCCGTGTGCCGACGGCTTTAGCAGGAACACGTGGCCAGATGTTTTTGCTAGTGGTTAGGACCTTCAATGTTAGGCACTTTGGGGAGCCCCTTAAGAAGACAGCGTTCAGGTCTGAAAAGAAGGATTACACGCACGAGGTATGTTTGGCGGGGGGCCTCACCCAAGGTGTGGAGGTGGCCTTGCCTGCGGTTATCGAGCGTGGAGGGTACAGTCGTCTGTAATTTGTGACTCACGTCGGCAAAATGACACGTTTCGCATGGCAGTTCATGCAAGCGACTGGTGAAAACAGTGAATACTGCTGGCCTCATAAGTGGGGTGCAACTAGAGCTTGCAATTTGCACCATTGTTCGCAGGGATGATCGGGGTCCTTTGTTTTGGAGCCAAGTGGAGGGTCTCATGCAAAGGTTTCGTCGTTCAGCGACGGTCTTGGTCGCAGATTTCTGGACCAGCATTATCGGTTGGGGATTTGTAGGACTCCTCTTGATAGATTAGGTTTGCCCTACACACAGGAAGTAGCTACTCGGGTAGCAGAGTACTTGTGAAGTGCACGTGGGATTTCTTTTAGGCTTAGCTGTAGTTTGAGGTACTCTTATGAACACTTGCCAGTCGATACGCATATAGGGACATCGGACCGCCTTCAGAGTAAAGCCAGGTCGACTTTCATTAAATTATCGAAGCGTTCGAAACTGAGTTCCCGAATTTCTGCCCTCCTAGAAAGTTCCCAAGCTCAAATTACTCTTACGACTGAAAACTGGCTAAAACCCGAAGTAAAAAGCTCTGAGATATTTAGCGAGGCTTGGAATGTTAATCGGAAAGACGGATTAGACGCTGCAGGAGGGGCAGTTTTCATTGCAGTCGACAAAATCATTGTCTCTACCGAGTCTGAAACTTGAGTCTAATAGTGTAGTTATCTGGTCGCGAGTAACAGGAATAGGTGAAATCAGGTTAATTGTTGGATGTTTTACCAACCACACCAATCCGCTGCGACAGTTCTAGAGTCATTCAGTGAAAATACATGGTCAGCTGTGCAATACCAGCTGCTGGTGACTTCAACCTCTGAGTATAGACTGAGACGTGAATGGATTCACTTCAGGGGTACAGACAGACAGTCCTATAAAGTACTTTGACCTTATCGAAAGCGTCACCATAGAGACAGGGATTAGTGACCATGATGTCATCATAGCGACTAGCTAGGGTTAGGAGCGTGTTTCTGCTAGAAAGAACAGATAATCATTTGTTAGCCTCTCACATGGACAATGAACTGCAATCATTTAGTTCCAGAATGAATTCCGTAGAGGAGTTATGGGCCAAGATTAAACAGACTGTAAATCCCGCTCTTGACAAGTATGTGCCCATTCAGTGGATTAAGGACGGAAACGATTCACCGTAATTAAATAACGAAATTCGGAAAATGCGGAGGAAGCAAAGGCTGTTGCGCTCTCGGTTCAAAAGGGGACGCGCAAATGACAGCAGGCAAAGATTAGTAGAAATTCGTGCGTCTGTGAAATAATGCACGAAGCATACAAAAGCTACCATCCTCACACGCTGTCAAAAGGTCTGGTGAAAAACCCGACAAAATTCTCGTCCTACGTAAAATCTCTAAGCATTTCTAAGGGTTCCATACAGTCACTCGTTGATGAGTCTGATTTCTCAGTACAAGACAGCAAAAGCAAGGCTGAGTTTTTAAATTCCATGTTTAAGAAATCGTCCACGTAGGATAATCGTACAATTTTACTGTTTTTGGACAGTCCCATAGAGTCCCGTATTGATGATAAAGTGGTAAGCATACCTGGCGTACAGAAACAACTGAAAGAGTTCAAAACAAATAAGTCGCCAGGTAGAGAAGAAATTCTAATTCGGTACTACAACGAGTACTCTAACTCATTGGCCCCTTACTTGGATTGCATTTATCGGGAATCACTCGACCAGTACCAAGTGCCAAACAATTGGAGAAGAGAGCAGGTGACTCCTGTATTCAAGAAGGGTAAAAGAACGGGCCCGCAAAATCACAGACCATTATCCTTAACATCGATTTTCTGCAGAATTTTGGAGGACATTCTGAGTTCGAATATGATAAATTTCTTAGAGACTGAGGAGCTCAAGTCCATGAATCAGAACGTCTTTAGAAAGCATCGCTTGACCGAAACCCAGCTCGCTCTTTTCTCACATAATATGCTGCGAACTATGGATTAAGTGCAACAGTCAGATTCCTTACTTCTAGATTTCAGAAAACTATTAGACACGCTGCCCCACTGCACACTGTTAACGAAGGTATGTGTATAAGGGGCCGGCCGGTGTGGCCGTGCGAATCTAGGCACTTCAGTCTGGAACCGCGTGGCCGCTACGGTCGCAGGTTCGAATCCTGCCTCGGGCATGGATGTGTGTGATGTCCTTAGGTTAGTTAGGTTTAAGTAGTTCTAAGTTCTAGGGGACTGATGACCACAGATGTTAAGTCCCATAGTGCTCAGAGCCAGTTGAACCATTTGTATAAGGAATAGGCTCCCTGGTAAGAGACTGATTCGATGACTTCTTATGTAATAGACGGCGAGTGTTCATCAGAGACAGGGGTAACATCAGGAGTGCCCCAGGGAAGTGTCATAGGACAGTTGCTATTTTCTATCTACATAAATGATCTGGCAGGTTGGGTAGCAGTCTGATGTACAGGAAGATGTCGAAGATAAGTGACTGTAGGTTTATACGAGATGACCTAGAAATAATTTATAGTTGTTGTGATGAATGGCAGCTAACTCTTAATGTAGAGAAATGTAAGTTAATGCAGATGAGTAGGAAAAACAAACCCGTAATGTGAGTCTTGCTTCAGACAATCATGTTATTTAAATGCTTGGGCGGAACGTTGCGATGCTATATGCGATCGAACGAGCATATGAGGATTGTTGCAGGAATGGCGAATGGTCGACTTCGGTTTATTGGGAGAATTTTATGAAAGTGTGGTTCATCCGTAAAGGAGACTGCACATAGGAAGAAGTGCGACCTATTGTTGAATGCCGCTAGACTGTTTGGGATCTGCACCCGGTTGGATGGAAAGAGGATATCGGAGCAATTCAGAGGCGAGCTGCTATATTTGTTACCGGTAGGTTCGGCCGGCATGTAAGTATTACAGATATGCTCTGAGAGCTGAAATGGGAATCCCTGGAGGTAATAAGTCATTCATTTCGAAGAACACTGCTGAAAAAGTGTAGAGAACTGGCATTTGAAGATGATTTGAGAACGATCATACTGCCCTCATCATACATTTCGCATAGGGACCGCGAAGATAAGACACCAGAAATTACGACTCATACGGAGGCATTTAGGCAGTCGTTGTCCCTCGCTCTGTCTGAGAGTGGAACAGGGGAGGAAACGAGTAGGTGTGGTAAAGGGTAGTCACCGCCACGCAACGTACGTTGGCTTGCGGTGAATGAATGTAGATGTAAATGTCCTTCATCCTCATGGATATATTGAACCACACTCCTTTTAAAAGTTATGATGCTGTAGATGAAGATATATAAGCGCCGATCAAATGAAAACGTGACACATATAAGAAAAGGAACTAACCCTTTACTATTTCAAAAATGACTGTTAATGTATTGAAAACACTAATAGGGTCCACGCCCTCACGGAAAAATGTAGGTCATTGCCTACGGAACCATAGTTGTTCCCAGGCGTACATGTCTTCGTCCGAACTTAATTGACGACCACGAACGTCTTTCTTCAGAGTTCGAAAGGTATGGAAATGGCATGGGGACAAACTGGGACTACAGAAATGGTGTGTAAGAGCTTCCGAGCGGAACTTCTGCAGCGTAGTCAAATAGCCTAGCCAATAGGCAGCCATTTTTCTGCAACGAATGATATGGCCTGTTAACTATGCTGGGTCTAGAATGAAATTTTCGCTCTACAGCGGAGTGGGCGCTGATATGAAACTTCCTGGGAGATTAAAACTGTGTGCCGAACCTAGACTCGAACTTGGGACTTGGTGGAGAGCTTAAGTTTGGCGAAGTATTCACCCATTGCAGTGCATTAATTGTGGCACGGTGCTCCAACAGGCTTATGCAGTCCAACTAAAGACTATAATTTCCCGACAGAACTTCCACATAGTCAACATCTTTCTGCGCGCGATTTCCAAATTTCTGGAGTGCTGAAGAAAAAATTCGTGGACGCCGATTTCTTACGTACAAAGAGATGTACGCGTGGGTAGAATCATGGTTCCGTAGACAAAGGCCTAAATTTTTCCGTTAGGCAATGGACCCTCTTTTTGGGATAAATATATTAACCGATACGGCGACTACTTTTGAAATAGTGAAGGATTCAGTACCTTTTTTGGTGTTTCGCTTCCATTTGAGAGCCTCTTACATTTTCTCTTCCATATTGGTTGCAAACTTACTCATTGTAGATTAATATATAAATTTGAGGGCAAAGTATCGTAATGCGTAGTGTTTATAGAATTATGGAGAATAGGATCCATGAAGTGGTGCCGTCTCGGTTAACTAAAGGGGTTCTGTCGACTAGGTTTGTACAGAAATTCATTTTCTCTCACCAAGTACGTCAACAATACTCTTACAATATGTCAGACCCGCAACTTGCGGTCAATAACTGTACACCGTTATCTGAAGACGCGTCTCTTTGTGATGGTTATCAGTTCTGTGCCGGATGCGATACAGCATCATCAGCTGGTGCTTCAAGTATCGCACGTTTGCTGATCACCCAAGTGATACGGGTGAAGTGCCTTCTGCTGGTGACCATGTGAACTAATATATAAATATCACTACCAGAGACGCTATCCGTGTGACTTTTACGATACCCTTTGCTCATTATTCTGTGCACTGTTAGCTCTGGCATACCAGGTGATTTTGCTAAATGAGGAAAAACTGCAGGAAATGAGACATAAGACGGTGAGAAAAATGGTCGTAAGGACGTGTGGATGGAAATGGGTCCCCAGGTAGGTAGAACCTTTGAAGATGGATGTACCAGAACTGTCAAGAGTAACTTTCATCGATTAAAATCACACAAGGGAGCACTCCAGGCAAATGGGGTTCATTCTGTCTGTACCAGTGTTTCAGTGTCAGACTCAAGAGAGCAGTAATATTGTCCAAGAAGGCTGCACACAAAGACACTGGACCTAGAGGCATCCGCTTCACTGCTGCTGCCGATTTATTTTAGTGTGGGAGTGAGTCAAGTAGTGTAGTGCTGTGAGACAATGGCTCGTGATGCCCACCACAAAATGACTATAGTTATCTTTACATGCGAGCAGGCAAATGGGAATGGCTGAGGGGCAGTATCCTCGCCGACAACAATCACACAATAAGTTGATCATAACAGCATTTGTTCGTTAGTGTGAAACAGGCTGGTTTAAGAAAATGAGTAACCAAGAATGTCGGCAGCACTCAGTATGAACAATTGCCATGGAAAATACGACACCCCTATCAGCACCAATAAGGTGAGGCACCAGACATGGACTAGCCAGAAGAACGTGTGGAAATCTCTCTCCAACAACAGCCACTATCAGTATGACAACATGCGCATGTGATTGAGTCTTGTGCGGCTCGTGTTCATGCCGTTTGTTCATTGGCATTTTGTCACATCGAGTGGTGTCTTGTATCTTCCTTACTGTCGTAACGAAGTTGCTGGCTTGCCTCCTTGGGTGGCCGCAGCAACGCTTATCGATTCTGGTACTGATGTACTATCTTTGGTGTGACCACTAGTATTTCCGGGCTGTGGTGGTGTGTGGTAGTCAGTCGGTTGGGACGGAGCAGCGAGGATGTCTCCGTCACGCGGTGCACAGCCATGGCGGGACTGCTGGCAGCGTGCTTGCGCTGTCGGATCGTGAGGCCCTAGCTGCAAGAGCGATATAGTTCGTTGCCTGCCGAACCTGGACGCTGAATTTCACTGTTCAGTTAACCTGTTATGAAACTTCAATTATTGTGACATATCTTCGTTCATTCGCAGGTTGTTGCTCCCTGGGCCGTTCGGGCTAGCAGGAATGTATGATATGTTGGAGTTGGCGAAATCTTGCAGCCATCATGCTATATTGTGATTGTTTACTCGACTGTTACTTGAAAGTGAATTGCACCAGTGCGGTATTTTCTGCCTTGTGGTCATTAACCCCCCAGTAGCCTGCCCTGGTCGTTAGCGTAGTTTACGGGCAGTGTACCGTTCCTCGTCGCGTTCATGCTGTCCGGCATGGCATGCAGTTCGACCACTTTTTAAGTGTTTGGTTCATATTTTGCTTAGAGTGGTTATTGCTCGCTTAGTTGTTTTTAGACGCCAATTTCTGAAGACGTAGTGCTGTTCGTATCATCTCCCTCAGCCGATATTTTCCATCGTTGTGCAGTTGGTCGGATGGAAGGGAATTGGTTAAATTGTTGATCAGTCCTTGGGCCGTGCCTAGTTTGGGTTGCCATCCGATTATTTAACTTCAACTCTTGGCTGCTTGTCTCACCTCATCTTACGTTTGAGCTACCCTCTCAGGCTGATCCTAGGAACACTTCTGAGCACCACTTGTTCTGTTTATTTTAGATTGTTATTTTCATTTTATATTCAAGTATTGTGCGAGGCCTTTGGCCGTGTGTTAATTCAGTTCTATTTAAGTTTTACGTAAAGGCTTTCAGTCGCATTAAAGTTTTGGAGATTGATTTTATTTAAAAAAATATTTTCCTTAAAATTTGTTCTATCGGAAATTGTTTGTAATCCAGCCCCGAATCTGTTAGTTGTTGGTTGTGTTATATGTGGCTTTCAGCCAATGAGTTATGTGAACCCCTTTTAATAAGGCCTTCAGCCATGTGTATTCTTTCAAGGAAATTTTGTTCATAAGAATAAGGGGGTTTATTTTAAATTGTTTGTCTGACTTCGTTCAGGCCCTCAGCTGTTGTTCCACATTTGTTTGTGGACTTCAGCCATGCAATAAGTTAATATTTATTTAATTAGTCTTTTGACCATTCCGTTGCAAGTTTAAAAAGAAAAATTTCTTATTTAGAATTTTTTTATTAATGTGTTTTAATTATAGTTGTCTTTCATATGTGTAGTGTAGACCTTTAGCCGCTAATTGTTTTCAATTGCATGTTTTTTTTAAATTACTTTCTATTTTTAATTGCGTTTGATTTCTAAGCCAGGCCTTCAGCCATTCTTGTTTTTTGGTGTGGTTTTGGGCCTTCAGCCCAGAAAGCATCTTAAGTTTTCTTTAACTAGGCCTTCAGCCCTATTATTTAATTGTGATCCTAAAAGCAATGTGTAAATAAGTGGTTCTTAGAAAAATAAAGTTGCGTGTTTGATTGTACAACTCACAGTAACTGTTTACGTCGCCATCCACAGTCGTAAACTTATCATGTGCACTCTCTGAATACCTACCAACCAGAGTTCAGTGTTATCACCATCGGACTTCCCTCCGCACCGACAGATTTGTTACAGGTTGTCTGTCACATGGCCACAGCAGTGCTGGGATTTCTTTCATCCAACCAGATGAGGCAAGCTGTACAAGGGAAGATACTGTCAGCCTTCAAAACACTAACCTTTCGTCTATGGCGAAGCCTCGTGATGGCATCGAACCATCATCACTGCTTGAACCTCCATGTCTGTGCAGCAGTGATTGGTGACTGTCACAAGAATCCTTCCACGTTACAAATGCGAAGAATTTCTGCAATACACTTAGCCTCCCTTTCTCGCTTTGTGGTCACTACATGACTGAACCGTGCTGTGGCTTGCGTCGGTGCTGTTCGTACGTTTTTACACTTTTATGGAGGCCAGACTCTATAGTTTAGTTAGCATGGTGAAGCGTCCCCTTTGAACAATTTATACAAGACTGTGCTTAACCTGACACACAATATTTTTAGCGCAACGCAATCTGACTTTCAAAATTCCCTACAAAAGAATGGCCCTGACTAACATTAAACTATACCTTTCACAAATCACTTACCTCACATAAATCTTCGCTACACAAGCTACTGCAATACAGCAAGCACCACTACTGCCAGCTAAATAAAAGATTCAAACTATGGAAGGCACTAACTACTGATAGGGATAGTTAGCAAATAAAAGATATTAATAGAGAACAAACACTGTATTTACCTCAATAGTCATAATATACACTCCTGGAAATGGAAACATAGAACACATTGACAACGGTGTGTCAGACCCACCATACTTGCTCCGGACACTGCGAGAGGGCTGTACAAGCAATGATCACACGCACGACACAGCGGACACACCAGGAACCGCGGTGTTGGCCGTCGAATGGCGCTAGCTGCGCAGCATTTGTGCACCGCCGCCGTCAGTGTCAGCCAGTTTGCCGTGGCATACGGAGCTCCATCGCAGTCTTTAACACTGGTAGCATGCCGCGACAGCGTGGACGTGAACCGTATGTGCAGTTGACGGACTTTGAGCGAGGGCGTATAGTGGGCATGCGGGAGGCCGGGTGGACGTACCGCCGAATTGCTCAACACGTGGGGCGTGAGGTCTCCACAGTACATCGATGTTGTCGCCAGTGGTCGGCGGAAGGTGCACGTGCCCGTCGACCTGGGACCGGACCGCAGCGACGCACGGATGCACGCCAAGACCGTAGGATCCTACGCAGTGCCGTGGGGGACCGCACCGCCACTTCCCAGCAAATTAGGGACACTGTTGCTCCTGGGGTATCGGCGAGGACCATTCGCAACCGTCTCCATGAAGCTGGGTTACGGTCCCGCACACCGTTAGGCCGTCTTCCGCTCACGCCCCAACATCGTGCAGCCCGCCTCCAGTGGTGTCGCGACAGGCGTGAATGGAGGGACGAATGGAGACGTGTCGTCTTCAGCGATGAGAGTCGCTTCTGCCTTGGTGCCAATGATGGTCGTATGCGTGTTTGGCGCCGTGCAGGTGAGCGCCACAATCAGGACTGCATACGACCGAGGCACACAGGGCCAACACCCGGCATCATGGTGTGGGGAGCGATCTCCTACACTGGCCATACACCACTGGTGATCGTCGAGGGGACACTGAATAGTGCACGGTACATCCAAACCGTCATCGAACCCATCGTTCTACCATTCCTAGACCGGCAAGGGAACTTGCTGTTCCAACAGTACAATGCACGTCCGCATGTATCCCGTGCCACCCAACGTGCTCTAGAAGGTGTAAGTCAACTACCCTGGCCAGCAAGATCTCCGGATCTGTCCCCCATTGAGCATGTTTGGGACTGGATGAAGCGTCGTCTCACGCCGTCTGCACGTCCGGCACGAACGCTGGTCCAACTGAGGCGCCAGGTGGAAATGGCATGGCAAGCCGTTCCACAGGACTACATCCAGCATCTCTACGATCGTCTCCATGGGAGAATAGCAGCCTGCATTGCTGCGAAAGGTGGATATACACTGTACTAGTGCCGACATTGTGCATGCTCTGTTGCCTGTGTCTATGTGCCTGTGGTTCTGTCAGTGTGATCATGTGATGTATCTGACCCCAGGAATGTGTCAATAAAGTTTCCCCTTCCTCGGACAATGAATTCACGGTGTTCTTATTTCAATTTCCAGGAGTGTATATATAGCAGTTCATGACAAATTTAAAAACTCCGCCATCTCTCTCCCCACATCCACCACTGCTGGCGGCTCACCTCCAACTGCGCAACGCTACGCACTGTTCACAGCCAGCTGCCTAACACTACAATGGCGAGTATTACAACAATGCAAAGCAGCCACAGACTGCACACAGCACACCCAGTGATTTTCATACAGAGGTGGCGTCACCAATAAAAAAACCTAATCAGCCTACTTACATAGCCCCCATGCTCCCCACAAAAAATTTTACAAATTGTTTTGGGCACTGGGCAATACATATTTGTTAAAATTTTTCATAATCGTAATTACAATAACAAAGAAATCAAATGCACACACTTATTGATACAATGTTGGTCAAACGCTAAAATTTTCTCACAGTCCATAAAGATAGTCCTGATCATTCATCATAATAGTAATTACAGTTTTTTTTTCACAAAGTCTCATTAGTAAAAGAAATTGCACACGGAAGTAGTGGATTTCCATGCAGTCTTGAAGAAGTAGCGTTGTCCTTCCAACGGAAAGACAGTGCTGACTCTTGACATGCTGACAGGTAATGGGCCACAACAGAGCAAACCCACAGCGGAGTCAATCGAAGTTTTGAAGAATATCGTTTGGTAGGTCATCACAAAGCAGACCACTGTAGTCCTGGTAGAGAGTATGGTATTGGTGGGCCAGCAGAGGAGCAGACCCACTGCAGTCCTTGTAGAAATAATGGTATTGGTGAGTCAGCAAAGACGCAGACCCACTGCAGTCCTTGTAGAGATAATGGTATTGGTGGGTCATCAAAGGTGCAGACCCACTGTAGTCCTTGTAGAGACGGCCAGCAGCCATCTGTTGCGACTGTGCAGGTGCACAATCACCATCGAAGAGTCTTGCAGAGAATATAGCAAGTCCATAAACCACCACTTGTGCACTCACAAAGTTTTTGGAATTGTCCTTAAAACCAGCAATGCTGTTATCCAGTCCCATGCTGAATTATTAACACACGTGCAAACACTAACAGTCCCTATTTCCCACATATTGTCCATATACTATGACCAACAGAAATGTGTGCAGTGAAATGTAACTTACAAGTTACTTAATTCGATGAACTGGTGCAAATTACAATTTTATAACATAAGAATACAATAACAAAGATACAAAATACATAATTAAAGAACATAACAATACAGATAACATTTGTAGTACAGGCTTTACAAAAGAATAGAAATAAACATTTACATTAGTGTTACAGGAATTATGACATAAGTAAATACATAAAAGATCAGAATAACTTTCCAAACATCAACTTCACACATGAGCATTAAAACAAAACAGAATAAATAATGTCTAAACATTTTTACGAAGAAAATAACATAGTATTTGAAAAATTCTACAACATAAATCTTATTAGCTAAACACATAAAGACAGGAGAAACACAAATACACATGGGAACACAAACACATAGTGGGATAACACAAGGAAAGGACAGGGTTTCTTTTACTGCAGTATTTTGCAAACAAAACTTTCTTTACTTCTCGGAGATCTCCTTTCGTTCTTCATTATTTCCAAAAAGTCCCATCTATACCTGCTTTCTGTACCTTTTCCGTATAACTTCTCAATGCATTTCTGCCAATGAATCGCAACTCATTCTGTTATATAGTCTACCCCCTCTTAAGCTAACTTCAATCTACTGAGCTCAGATGCTAAACTAAGGGACGAGGCAATGCAGCAGCACAAAACAATTAACACAAACAGCAATGATCAAAAATACAAATGGCGAAGCAAGCAGCATAAATTACAACTAATATAAGGCAATGAGCACCAAACAAGAAAAATAAATCAGTAGTAAACTGGCTTAGCAGAGTAACACAAATTAAAATTCAGTAGCACTATGCCTGGCAAACAGCAGCTTATATCTAAACATGACAAAGCTCAAGCAGAAAAAATAGTACAGTAAAGATAACAATGCAGATAAGGGAAATGTATAATCACATCTTAATGTCTAAGTAATTAAAGTGGTGCACCACAACTTACTCTACCATAAAAATTACCAAGTACTTGAAAAGAAAATTATATATGCAGTTACTGTTATTAGTCTCTTCTTATTGTTCTTTCCATTCCAAGAGCTCCTTTTTCGAAGAATGTGGATCATAAAGTAATTATTTAATAGATCTGTTGACAGAAAGTGTTCACATTAGCAAATGCATTTTATTTTATTTTATGAAACCAATGCTGGAAGACAGCTGGAAACCAGATATCAAATGAAATAAGCAACAATGTACAAAGTAAAGCATAAGAACATCATTCAGTAGTCATGAGGCATTTCATAAGTTAGTAGAAAAATCTCTCAGCTAGGGAGACAGTAGTCATAATCAGGTGTATAGACATAAAAATATTTCTCGTCATTTCATTAAGCATTTCAGTAAATATCATAAATTAAGAGCTCCACAGCGTAATCATATGTTTTCAAGTTCGACCACGTCGTTTTTGCGATGCTTTCTACAAAGGAACGTCAATAACGAGGATAATGGCCTCCCCCCTTTTTTTTCTCCACCTGTACCTCTGAAAGGGGCACACGCTAATGGCTTTTTCCCGGCGACTGTCGCCCAGCTGGGTGCCCACGACGCATTACGTGCAGGTGATCACTTAACTTTCTTACCAAAATATTTACGACACCAGTTTCCGCTACAGTGACAGTCTCATATAAAAAATTTCAGAGGCCAAGAATTTGCGTTACAAATGTTTAGAAACAAAATCCTGTAAATATAACAGCGTCCAAAAAATTTTCGCCAGCATTGTGATACATTCACGCATTTACACACATTTCATAACTCTTAAAGTACGATTCTTGGTTTCCGACAACCTTTTTCACAAACCAGAGTCCCTAACCACTACTCTTTATTCCTTACCTTATTCGTCGACACTTCTTCAATATTTCGTCATTACAGATATGTAGCATATTCAAATAACTCATATAGCATCAGCTTACTGATCATAAACATACCGCAACAGCATAATACGCATAGTCATCGTAATAATAACATCATAACACCTCAGTCAACTCTCCAAATCGTCATAGCTTCCTCCAATAATTTCAAAATCTAAAAAAAATTCTCTGCTCGTGTCAGTAGTGTCATTTACATCAAACGTACTTTAAAAATCATGCTCCCTTACCAAATACATCATTCAAAGCTCTCATAGTATCACAATGGTTCCAAAAAAATATGAACAGTTCACAAAATACAGACAAAATACAATTTCATAAGTGTGAAGTTATCCAACTGTGTAATTGCGTAAATATATGTCACTGATGTAGTAAAATAAATGTGTGTCTCTCTCAGTTAAATGATCAGATAGCTGTGTAATTTTGTGTTAGAGAAATAAGGTACCGATGTGTAAAGTTGTAGAAGCAAGTACCAAATTAGCTAGGGCTCCTTGTGCTTGCCAAACACATGGTACACAAAGTAGGTGTGTGCCCCCCTGAGGATTAATGTAATTATACCCTCAGGTGTTACAGATTACAGCAATGGAATGAAATGTATCACGGAAAAACTTTGTATCATTGTACTTCGAACATCTTTAAAAAAATAAATGTTTTAAGTGCGAAATTAATCACTCAAATACGTGTACTGTAGCGCTAAACTGTGCGTCATGTTGTAAGATAACCTCTGTGGAAGTCTCGTAGTTATCGTCCTCTGTAAGCAAAGTTCTGCTGAAGTCAATGTACTTACCTCATCATAAACGAAATTGAAATGCTTTGCGAATAGATATCGTAGTTATTATGTTTATTGCCATGATGAAGAAAGTACTGTGCTGTAACGTATTGTTGTACTACGAAAAGGCTGTCTCATTGTAGCTATACCACAAAAGTTACTACTAAAACATGTTTTTCTTTCCAGAAGAATTCAGAAAACTGTGCAGATATAAAACAGATACACCGCAAAAGCACCATTGTAAATTGTCACTCATTAGTAGCGTCGTGATAAAATCGTGTAGCTGTCACATAAACTAACCATTGTGTCATCTGGTATCTCACAGAAAGTACTTTAAATCCAGAATGTATTTTCAAGTAAACCAAAATGTTGCATTAATATCTCATTAGCAGTACCAGTATATGTTCTAAGTATGTGAGCCTTATAGTCGTTATGTAATCGAGCAACTAACAAGCAAGAATGTACACACACAATAACACTGGTCGTCTGTTCACAATAACGATGCATTCGTAATTTCTGTTGAAATAAGTTCTCTTGGTTCTTGACTGGATATGTAACTTCAAACATTGTTGCATGGTAACAGTTTCTGAGTCTGACAAAGCTTACTAGCAATGTAAAGTGAAAAGTTATATGGCAAAGACAAAGTTAAAAAGCAGATTATCTTTCAATAAACGGTTTTACATGTGAAATGTGGTGTAAACCTTTACTCTTCCTAGTGCACAGAGTTTCAACTTCAAAGCAATTATCATGTTGTATACATCGGTGAAGAATGCTAAAATTTTTTTCTCAAGGCTAGCGTCTTATGTTATTTTTCTCGGAGCCAGCGGGCGCACGCGGCTGCCTGCTGTGCGAGTCATTGTCTGTCTCTTTGTTGGCGCGCGCCGTTATTGGGATTTGGAGACCTAACTTCTACAAATTCACCTCCTCGAGAGGGCCCTGCTCTGTTTGAATCCCGCCAGTTCTGATGCAATTCAGGTCTGTCGTTACGATCATATCGTCTGTCGTCATGTCGGTAGATGCCATAGTTTCTTTCTTGTCGGTCACGTGGTGGAGAATTTCTCCCTGAATCGTAACTGCGCGCTGGACCGTTGCGTCTGAAGTTATTCTGCCTCCCTTAATAGTAATAGTTCTGTTTACCATATTGTCTGTTTCTATGATTGTCTCTGTCATATTCATTACTACGGAAATGCGATCTTTCCCTGTAATTATTATTACTCTGCCAGTGGTTGTCATATGGGTGGTGTCTGTTTTGGTCACGATTTGTGTTGTAAGAATAGACTTGTCGTGTCCAGTTATTATTTCTTTCATCGCGGAATTGTGACAGATGTGACCTGTAATTGTTGTGCTCCTGTTTCCGCGTTGCCCGATTGTCAGTGTTAATTTCCAGTTCTTGTAACAGTCCCTGAAAAGCCTCAATGTCTTCTTTGCAACGTCCTGCTAAAATAATATGTCGTAAATGTTCAGGTAATTTGATTAAGCAAACGCGGATGAGTTCTGAGGGGCTGTATGGGTTTGACAGGTACTGATTCTTGTGCAACATGTCTTCAAAATATTTCACAAGACTGGAGAGTTCAGATTGGTCGAAATGTTTCATCATTATGATGCCATGTTTTACTCGGTCTTGTGTGGCTTGAGACCAATATGCTGAGAGGAAGGCATGGTAAAATTCTCCTTCACTGTGGCAATCGTGAATAACCGATCGCATTCTTACAGCTGGTTCATTCTCTAAGTAGCCACACATAAATTCTAATCTGTGTTCTAACGACCAGTTGGGAGGAAAACAATGAGAGAATTGATGGAGCCATGCTTGTGGATGAATGTCGTTGCCAGAATTCTTAAATGTTTTGAATTTACGTGTAGTAATGAACAGCTTATAGTCAAAATCATCGTGTCGGCGAGTCGCATATCGGTCATTGTTAGGTCGTGTCGGCCGTTCCATCTCAAAATTCGGTGCACATTGCCAATTTCTTTCATAACTTCCGAAATGCCCTGTGTTATTATTTTGCGGCTTTTCCGTATTTCTAAGTCCCTCTTCCCGTGTTGGATCGCGAGTGTCCTCTGAAATACGTAATTCTTGTATTACCTGTGTCAGCTGATCTTGTACTTCCCGGATTTCTCTTTGGTGTTGCGTATTAATTTGATTCAGATTTTGTTTCAGTTTCCTAATTTGTTCGCTCTCTTCTGTGTCATTAAAGACTACCGGTTTTGCGTCATTCAGATTATCATCTACCTTCGTAGATAAATTATTTAGCTGATCCGAAAGTTCAACTACTTTCTCTGATAATGAACAAATTTCCTCAATGTGTCTTTCTGAACCAATTTTCAGAGTATCTACTGTGTCCTTTAACTTTTCTTGAGTTTTTGCAAGTTGCATAACCGAATCGGTAGATGCAACTGAGTCAATTTTAGCTTGCAGGGTCTCATGATTTTGATGAACAATAGTTTGCAGTTCTTTTATAGCTGCTTCGTGATTCTGTAATGCATTTTCATGCCGCGAAAAATTAGGTTGAAAATGCTCACAAATTTGTGTTTTTACGTCATTACAGACTTTTTGACATTTCGACTCAATGTTATGCAACTCAGTAGTTAAATCTTCACGTGTTTGTTCAAGTGTGGTGTCTAACTTTTGAAGATTTTGTTCCATTGTGTCTAACTTTTTAAGATTTTGTTCCACTGTGTCTAACTCTTTGAGATTTTGTTCCACTGTGTCTAACTGTTGCTGTGTTTGTCTCTGGTGTTGTTCCATTGTGTCTAACTTTTCAAGCTTTCGTTGTGTTTGTCTCTGATTTTGTTCCATTGTGTCTAATTTTCAAGCTTTTGTCCCATTTGTTGCATTAATTGTAATAACAATGCACTGGTGTCTGAAACATGTTCCTCAGTGCTTTTCGGCAGTGAATTTGCACCGGCAACATTCACATTTTGACAAGTGGAAAATGTGTCTTGACTCATTTGAGAAAACGGTGAGAACCCAAAACCTCAGTCTACAATATTTGCAAAATTGTGTCCTGTCATTCCCGATTCTTGAGGTGAGCTGTTGCCGACCGATCGATCGATAATGCTTCCCTCTTCACTAATTGTTTCACTGTCCACGCCGTTGTTTGCCGCCCGCTCCATTTCCCTATGCACAATTACCAAATTACTACCTTGAACATCAGTTAATTCATTACTCGGTGGCGCTAACACACTGCTTTCGTTTTCACTGTCATTTCTCAGTTTACTTTGGAGCCTAGTATTAAGTTCTTCACACGCTATTATTGTCACAGTATTTCACACGACAACACAGAAAACACAATTTGAAGAGCAAAAATAAGAGAACACATTAACATAACACTGAAAATAATATCTAATTAATTGCAGCTGCGAAATACTTGGTGCAAATCTACATGCATGCCACGACGGTTTTACTGTACAACAATGAAAGACTGCAACTACAAAGGAGATTTTCTCTACAATTACGCGCTAGCAATAAACAAAAGCTACACTAATTACACAAACTACAAGAAAAAATATCAGAAGATTCCAGTGAGGTATCCTGGCAGGGTCGCCATATGAAGCGTCCCCTTTGAACAATTTATACAAGACTGTGCTTAACCTGACACTCAATATTTTTAGCGCAACGCAATCTGACTTTCAAAATTCCCTACAAAAGAATGGCCCTGACTAACATGAAACTATACCTTTCACAAATCACTTACCTCACAAAAGTCTTCGCTACACAAGCTACTGCAATACAGCAAGTGCCACTACTGCCAGCAAAATAAAAGATTCAAATATGGAAGGCACTAACTACTGATAGGGATAGTTAGCAAATGAAAGATATTAATAGAGAACAAACACTGTATTTACCTCAATAGTCATAATATATATATAGCAGTTCATGACAAATTTCAAAACTCCGCCATCTCTCTCCCCACATCCACCACTGCTGGCGGCTCACCTCCAACTGCGCAACGCTACGCGCTGTTCACAGCCAGCTGCCCTACACTACAATGGCGAGTATTACAACAATGCAAAGCAGCCACAGACTGCACACAGCACACCCAGTGATTTTCATACAGAGGTGGCGTTACCAATAAAAAAACCTAAACAGCCTACTTACAATGGTTGTGTTTTTTTCTCTTCTCGTGTTGAGTGGCGCCACTCCATCTCGCAAGCGTTGCCTGACCGCTAGTGACAGCAGCGGTGGTTATCGATATTTAGTAACGGTAGCCCTACCGTTGGGGTGACGTCGTAGTTTTTCCAGGTTGTGTGGGTGGGCCAGTTCGGTTGGGGACTTAGGAGCAGCCAGGTCTGTGCAATGCGCGAACACACCAGGACAGCTGGCTGTGGTCATGAGGGTGCACGACCTCGTCTTAAACCGGATCCTGCAGGTTTTAAGATGAGTGCATTTCAATCCAAGTAGAGAGAGACCTCCACCATTGTGACATCTCGCGATTCTGCAGTGGAGTGCAGTGCAGTGCAGACTGCCGGTGGCGGCATTGGCATATTGATCCATTATTGTATTTGGTTTGACGTACGTCAGGTAGCTTCAGAAAGTAATCTGTCGTCATTTGTTGGACTGCCACTAGTGTACCATCTTGTGAAGTCAATGCAACTTTTGTCTGCCTATCTGATCAGTCGCGAAAGTGTTTATTGCTGGAGCTTCTCAGAGGCAGATTCCTTGAGCACCATCTGGATTAGTTGCTTGTTTTTTCTTTAATTAAGTATTGCTATTATATTTTCTGTTTTACAGAAGGTTTCAAAATTTTTTTTATATTATTGTCGTTCCTAGTGTGTAAGGCATTCACCTGTGATTGTGGTCATTGACCTTAAAATTCCAATTTATATTGGTGTTTTAGCAGTAAGCGTTAAAAACTTACTTACTGCCATTCCTGGTGTCTGATGTCTTCGCTGTGTTTGTGGTCACTTACCTTTTAATATTTCAATACCTGTAAGTTGTAATTGCAGCGAGTTCTTAAACATTCTTAATTTATTGCCATTCTTGGAGTGTAAGCGGTGATCACAGTAGCTTTTTTTTTACATTATCTGTATCTGTATTTTATAGTGCTGTGCTAAATTGTAACCCACACAAAACACTATTATTAACATAGTTATTTATTTTTTCGTTAATAACCTGTGGCATTTCTTTATTTATTGTTGATTCTGGAACTACTGTTTTAAAAATAAATGTGTGTAACTGAAAAAGGCAGCCAATAATAACTCATTACGGCCCTGTCCACAATCGTAACCGAATCCTGCCTTCCTTTTTAAACCAGGCTTCACTAATTCAGCACGTCTCTTCCACATTTCCGTGCTGCGCTATTTTGGTAGCTTCTACACCGGATGATGGAAAGCATGAGCTGGTCCTGTGGCACCGTCGCGTGCTTTCTGGACCTTTAGATTTATACCTGTTTGTCACCGGGAGGAAAAGACGTGCGTCTGGAGACGATTCCCCCGCTGCAGAGGCGCAACAATGAATACGTGCCGCCTCTAACGCCATTGTGTTGCTGACTGGCCCATTTGAATGTTTGTGTCAGTGGATGTTGTGTCTTTTTCAAGCATGCTTAGAGACACATGTTGGTCATTTTAAAGACTTCATCTAAATGTAGTTTCATCACTATAGATCGAGAACCTCATTTTGTTGTATCGGCGTGATGAATTAATAAATACCCTGTAAAATAGACACCATCCATTTCCAACCAAATGTCAGTCTGACCTTTCGTGCTTCATCTCCTCTCAGCGATCGATTGCTCCTGTTTGTCCTCATTTTGCAAAGGCGTCGTTTGGATATCTGAAACACATTATCTGTCTCAGTTTGAAATGACTTGGTAGTTTATAATAATGTCTCTTGCTGCATTTAGTTTTGTCTTTGGGTTAATTTTGTTGCCGTGGAACATTGTTAGCCATAACGTAAAAACATGTTAATTGTTTGGCTTTGTCTTATTACTAACTGTTTTTATTTCGTATTTACTTTATATGTTACTGGACTAATTCAGTATTACTTCAATTTTTATTTAGTAGTTCACTCTCATATCATAGGTGTGGTTATAAATTACAAACGAGGTAAGTGGTTTACCTTACGCTGTTGTTAATTCCATCCTTGCTTCTCATTTAAAGTATCATTTCCTATACTAGCGATTTTTCAGCGATTACTGCCCTTCTACTACCATCTGCCCAACACTAAAGAACGGAGAACCAAAGAGACACGTTATCTGTAGAGGAATGATCTTACTATGAACAACTTCTAAGATCCTCTGCTTGTTGTTGATGAAGCCGTTAACATCCTACTTGTGGAGGTACAGGGATTCCAATAAGCAGGGTTTATAAAGAGAGAATCAACTACACACAACAAGGGAAACACTAAAGACGTGCTAGGAACTCCGCCGAGATGTTCACTGCCTTTTTGTGGACCTGCAAGAAGCGTACCATAGTGGGTACAGGCACGCATTATGGCAAGAAAAGGAAAGGCAAACTAACACAAGCACATTTACAAGAAACAAAATGTACAGTGAAAATGATTGGAATGATGTTGGAGAAATTCAATGTGACAGGGAGACTGACACTACCCTCTTTTATTTGTCTGGTTCAGTAAAGCAACAATGAGAAAGGTAACTAGCCTGGAATACAGATTGTTACAAGGATCAACACTCTGCTGTATGTGGATAATGCACTCGTAGCACAGAATCAGGAAGATCAAATGGTTCAAATGGCTCTCAGCACTATACTACTTAACATCTGAGGTCATCTGTCCCCTAGAACTTAGAACTACTTAAACCTAACTAACCTAAGCACATCACACACATCCATGCCCGCGACAGGATTCGAACCTGGAGCATAGCGGTAGCGCGGTTCCTGATTGAAGTGCCTAGAACCACTCGGCCACACTGGCCGGCAATCAGGAAGATCTCGATCAGAAAGCAAGAGTGTTAATGGAAGAGGCAATGAGAGCAGGCTTGAAAATGAATATGGATAGGACCAAATACCTCGTATTTGGCAGGGAGCGAAGGCAGACCTCTAGATGTGGATGGCAGAATTTTTGAAGGGGTAAAATAGTTCATATGACTGGGGACAGTGCTCAGAAAAAGAAATGAGACAGAACATGAAATAATGGAAAGAATATGGGCAAGAAACGGCTCAAGGTCTGCGCTCGGAAAGGTGTTACGTCCCGGCTTCTATCGAGACACACTCTGATTAGGATCTACAGAGAATTAATACCACCTGTCGGCCTATACTGAGCTGAGACCAGGACTTTGACGCACAAGATAGATGCAAAACTCCCAACTTATGAGAATACTGTTATTAGAAAGATGGTTGGGCGAATGAGGGATGAGGACCACTAGAGAAAAAGGAAAAACAGCGAACTACAGTAATTGTACACGACAACGCAATCTTCGTATCACGCGACGAAAGTGGTATATGGGTACGTTGAGTGCAGTAGCAGTTGTTTGGAAAACGATTATAAAGGAAACAATGTAAAATGCGCAGTTTATATACAATTTTTCACATATTTGCATTTTTACATTTACATTTCTGGGACTGCTCTTTTATCGTACTGAGACGAGAATTCTTTTTTAACATCTTAGTTTATTAATGTTTTAGTATTTACATCTGTAGCTATCTGATTGATATACACAACTAGTACAATTGAAAGTTTAAAAAGTGGAAAACAACCCCCACATTTCCATCCACACATCTCTGTGTTTCAGACTACTCTGACCTCCTGTACACAGTGCTGCACAGAGACCTGCCTCTGAATTAACATAGTGCTCCTTTTTTTCGGGCTGTCATTAAGTACAGAAGCAAGGGTGTTGAACGTTTTAGTGAAATGTCTAGCTCTCTCCACACATAACGTTTTATTGACCTCCGGTATGGCTACTCCCTTTGATCACGTTTGTGTAAGGTTTGGCAGCTGTACCTATGTTCGAAATTTATATATATAGTTGGAAATCAAGAAACGAAGTTGTTTCTACTTAATTCATTTTCAACAGCTTATTTCGGAATCAGGTACATTATTTCCTTTACATTATTTAGTTTGATTGAAGAGACGAGGTGCAAAAAGCATGTAGATTTCAATGTGAACACTGGAATTACGATTAAAAAAGAATAATGTGTGTGAAAAGCGAAGTATACTCCCATAATTTTACGAATGGAGACAACCGCAGAGCCATCTCTGATTCATGTTAGCAACTACATACCGCTAGTGTCCGGTGGCAAGGCTATATGTGTGAGTGAGACAAGGGATAAGAGGCGTGGCTAGAGGAAGGCGGAGTTTGATAGCGCCGGGCAGTGCTATATCAGCAGCTACACCTTCTGCAGCGGTCATTGGAGTTAGAGCTCTTGTAGAGACAGGAGCATCGCCGTTTTGCTTTGCTTACCACCAAACAAGACGTAGAAACAGACACTTAATTTTTTTGTCCCCTAAAGCATTCCAGAATGAAATACAAACACTCTGTCGGTGTGGAAATTACTTTTTCTTATTTCTCATTCATTTATTAATCGACAAAAAATAATGACTACAATTTTTGAGTTTTTTTATATAGTCATTGGAGCAATTGTGATTGACATTCCTGATGTACCTAATCCACCTGAGTATTATATACCTGAATTTTGTCAAAGTTGTGCACAGTGATGTAGAGATGGTAAAAAGTACTTCAATTGCTATCCTGATAAAATTAAACCGAAATGCAATCCTAAATATCGAGAAAAATATTTTATAGGTAAACTAATTAGATTAATGAAAATCGATTGCAATGGTGCAATGGTATCTATGTTTACTAGTTATGAAATGGAATGTATTATGGAGGTATTTGATGTGTTTAATACATGTTACAAAGACAAAGCTGTGCCATACAAATATTTTATTGCAGACATAGCCATTTTGTTAAATATTGAGCATGAAAGAAAAGTAAATGATACAAAGCATAACAGTAAATTATGGCAACAGTTTTTAGACATGAAACCTTTCAATATAAATCAGAAACGAAAGGAATTTGATGAATATATGGAGGCTCAATTTTAGAGCTTGTACAATGATCTAAAAATTTTCAGTTACTATTCTACATTGTGCATCATAAGTGAGATTTTTCTTTCCATACATAATTATGTAAGGAACTGTAGAATCTGGTATTTTTTCATTAAAAGTAAGACATAAATTCATTGTGGTTTTTTGTATAGCTACTACATTTTTTGTGTGTCATAATAATCACATAGATATGACAGTTTGTTATGAAATTATATGCACTTACGTCAGCATCTGCTTTCAATTGTGTAACACACTTAAATTCTCGAAATGCATCATAACCTTTCAGATAATCATAAGGAGGATCTAAATTCCCCATTCCTTGAGGAAATACTCCATTTCTTCCATTTTTCAAATATAATTTTCAGAGCATTACATGATCAAATAATGATGAATCAATCAACTGATTACTTTCTCGATTAATTTGAAAAACAACAAATATAAAATAATGCATATCAAACTCCATTGAATTATAGTAGTTTGTGATATCTACCTCAAAATTTTTCTTATCACTCAGACCTGCCACCTCTGTAGTTTGTAGTTCATAAAAGAATATGGGAATTTTTGGAGTTTTCAGTAAATTTTCTCTTTGCTCTAGTCCACAATTCGGCTTATATTTAACAACTGGTACTCTAATTTCCATATTTTCTACGACAATTTAACCTTCCTTTGGTAGTGTATCCTTGAACCATGAATTTACTTTCAAAACCTTCTCTTAAGAATTTACTTTATTTACTAGCGATTCATCAAGAAAATTAACACATTTAATCACACTATATGAGAGTGGAAGTAGTTGACAGCGGGTAACTGATGAAGACAAATTAAATTTCTTTCAACAAATAGATATTTTATTCTTGAAAGCCCTATTTTTTAAACAGATTTAAAATTATAATCAGAAAGCACCCTCTTAATATCAAATTACAATTTATTCAGAGGCAGAAAGAACCAATTTTGACAGTATGAGTTTTCAGGCTGAGAACCTTGCCTCTCCCTGTTTACATGGATGTAGTCACGACCGCTCACAACAACCTCTGAAAGACTACATTGATGCAAATCTGCAACACACCAGATTACTTTAAACTAAACATTTTAACAACTCACACAAGCACATAAACTATGTACCCCATAGGACGGATGGAAATGGTACAAAACAGTAACATTCTAAAAATTAACTTGCCACCCAAGGTGCAACTTGATTTAAAAACAAAAAAAAAAAAGCTCTTATGGTGGAAGGGTAGCAACTTTATATACTAAAATGACAATTTATGTAAAAAAAACATGAAATGCAGTCTTACCTAAAAAATACAAACAAGCTTTACGTTACACATATAAAGCCACTCAAGATGATAGGCAAGTTAAAAACATATTTCAGGAATTCGGCCATTACACTTCAAGGAATATATTCGTTAACACTGAATCCAACAAACACGACAGAAGCAGCTATTAACGTATGGCAGATTGACAGGGAAATTACTGAACAACCTGAACCGCAAGTTGCTCTAACCCGCCCCTACTCCACAAGGGAAAAACGGACCACCCAATTCATAAATAACCAACTTCCTGCATTTGGGTAAACGGAGAATAATGGTGGGATGACCCCAACACAAAGCGGCTGGTGACCTAACCAAGAAAACAAGTAGAATTTAACAAGTAAATGAAACAACATATCTCCAATCACTTAATATCTAATAGTCAGCAATTTCTCGTGAAGACCTGGTGCAGCACCCCCAACACTCTCCCGAACCGTCTGCTGCCAGTCACTTCAACAGATGCAGGAGGGCAAGCCGATCTCTCGTCTCATGGCATCACAGTTCGCACTTGCCAGCCCGATGTCGTGGGTTGATCGCGAAGCCATTACCCCTCGCTATACGGCGCGGCTCACTGGACTCATGTGGTGACCTCATACATGCCGATACTCAAGGTGGACAAGTCATCTTGTGTCTCAGTCGCGACCGACCAACCAATCGATCCAACCGCCAATGACCGTTGCCAGAGCAACTCGAGGAGACTAGCACCCTAACGAACAGGCTCAGATGCAGGAACCCAGCCCTTACTGGGCGACCACTAGCGGAGTTCTGTTACTGGTGGAGTGGCAAGACTCTCATTTGCCAGCCTCAAAGGTTGATCTAAACAATAGACATTCTAGCACTCTGATGACAGACACTAGCCGCCACACAAATGCGAACAAGAGACAGGCCAGCAACTGGTGACATGAGACTGACCCAGACTCACTCCGACTGACCAACTGCTCGGTCCAACTGGCAATGTCCATTGCCTGAGCAAACTCGAGCTGACAGGCGGCCTAAGACATAATAGAACTCCGCACGACAGACAGACACTGAGTGCCCCGCACTGACCCGGCTGACCAACTGACTAACTGGTGAGCTCAAAGCACCCCTTAAATGCACGTGAACAGGCAACCTTTCCCCTTTTTCACCAGAAGGAGACACCGAAGCTGCGACTGCCACAGTGGCACCACCACCAGAATCGGAGGGGGACTGCTTCACACTACACGCTGCGGCACGCTCTTCAAAACAGCAATTTTTACCATGGCTCAAACCTTTATTTAAACACCAGCATTATTATCATCAGCCCATCTAAGAATACAATCTTTTGCACTAGAACACCATGTAAAAATCGCGGTAATGTCACCTTGCCAAATTGTCTCTTTGTAATCTTTGAAGAATCCACCAAGCATTTCTATAGCAAAATTCCTGGCAGATTAAAACTGTGTGCCCGACCAAGACTCGAACTCGGGACCTTTACCTTTCATGGGCAAGTGCTCTACCAATTGAGCTACCAAAGCACGACTCACGCCCCGTACTCACAGCTTTACTTCTGCCAGTACCTCGTCTCCTGGCAGAAGTAAAGCTGTGAGTTCCGGGCATGAGTCATGCTTTGGTAGCTCAGTTGGTAGAGCACTTGCCTGCGAAAGGCAAAGGTCCCGAGTTCGAGTCTTGGTCGGGCCCACAGTTTTAATCTGCCAGGAAGTTTCATATCAGCGCACACTCCGCTGCAGAGTGAAAATCTCATTCTGGATTTCTATAGGATATAGTACTTAATTCGTTTCCTTTTTTTTCCCATTATTAAGTATATATCCTTCCATACATATTGTATCATTAACAGAAAATATTAAATTCAATAAAACGGATGATGAAATGAAATATTATTTTCTTTTTTTATGGTTATAAAATCAAATAGTTTAGTCACATAGTTGTCAATCAATTTTTTATTGGATTTTCTGTCATATGTTGGATAATCAGTACCAACAGTTCCAATAATAGTGAAGTTTGTGTATAGCTGAGGATTATTAGGATGTACCCATCCATCTCCAATATGAATATTCATTTCTGTATTCTTGCCAGGAACATTCAGGATATTTTTGGTTTTCTCATTCACAGGAAATAAGTAATACTGATAGATTTCAATCTTGTTCATTTAAAAAGAATAAAAATATAATTTCATCTCTAAAATAACTGTTACATTAGCACCATTGAAATCGATCACATCATCATTTTCATCAGTTATAGTTACAACTAAATCCTGAATTTTATCATGAATTGTAAGAAATAAAAGACAATAAGGCTCATAAATAATAGATGCACCAAACTCTACTTTCAGCTTAAATGAAACACTAATATTTGTTTCATGATGAAAATTGTCATTATGCTTTAAATACATTCCATCAGGTAAATTAAAATTTACATTTATTAATTGAAATGGTATAATTTTTTGATCATCTTTAGCAACAGTCTTTTCATTAGTCTCAACAATTTGGTTACTGAGGCCAAGCACACCTCCAATACTGTCTTTTATATCCATATACAATTTAGCATCAGTTTCAATTGTAACTCTGTTGAACAATTCATCAGCTTTAATATGTATATTAGGCTTTTATGAATGGATACATTTTTCTAGACTTTTCAAAGTATATTGACCAGTTGGAATTATTATTGTTTCACCATTGCAATAAGATTTATTATTTTTTGTTGTAACATTTGGAGTTAAGATTGTAGTAAAAAATCCAACTAATGCTACACTTTTAAAAATATCTCTTATAGGTACAGTTAATCTTTCTTTGAACTCTCATGGATTTTCACTAAGTTCTATTATTCTACTCATTTAGCCGGCCAGAGTGGTTCTAGGCGCTACAGTCTGCAACAACGAGACCGCTATGGTTGCAGGTTCGAATCCTGCCTCAGGCATGGATGTGTGTGATGTCCTTAGGTTAGTTAGGTTTAACTAGTTCTAAGTTCTAGGGGATAGCAGTTACGTCCCATAGTGCTTAGAGCCATATGAACCATTTTCTGCTCATTTATTAGTAATTAAATAAAAACAGATTGAGATCCAAAAATAAGAATTTCAGAAAAGAAGTCAAAAAATAAACATGTTAAATTATTACTAATTCTATTACATGTGCTATTATTGAACGTAGTGCATGTGGTAAAACAACATTAATGATCGATATTTATGTTTTAACAACACTATGGTTAAGTTAGGGAAAAATTAATCATCTATACATTTGTTCGAAAAACTTAGATCAATTAAAGTATCAAGAAAATATTAAAAAGTGTAAAAACTGGAAGATAAATTAGATACTGAGATAGCTTAATATATTAGTAACAATGAGGATCTTATACCATTAGATGAGTTTAAAGACAATGCAGCTGTAGTATTTGACGACTTTATAGTGGAAAATCAAGATATTGTAAGAGAATATTTTATTAGAGGTAGACATAAAGGATTATACTGCTTTTATTTAACACAAACGTACTTAAAAATCCCAAAACAACTCGTCAGAGATCATCTCAATTTTTTAAATATTTTTAGGCAAGATCAAACAAATTTACATCATATTTATTGTGAATTTGTGGGTGGTGATTGGAAATTTGATGATGTCAAATAAATGTGTAGTAAATGTTGGAATGATGATGTTGGTCTTATAACAATAGACATGACACGTAAAGCAAATGATGCTAAATACAGAGCATAAATTAAACATTTCATAATAACACAATGGTAACAAATTGCTACCCTTGAACATAAACATGAACGTTAAACATAAACATAAACGTTTTATCTTATGTAAATGTTTATAAAATACGATCCACAGCTCGTTAAACAAGCTAAACGAAATAAAAGAAACAAGAACAGTTATGAGAAGAATTTTAAAAATTTAAAAAAACAATGACGTGCAGAATATGAAAAATCCAGAAAGGAAAATCAGCCTGTTATTGATGCAATAGAACAAATTAAAGAAGTAATTGGGGGATTAGTTGATAATATTGGGAAACGTATTGAAGAAAGCAGAGAAGTTGAAAAACAAGTGATTCCATATCATCATGATGTAGATGACTTTTGAGATTGGTCTGATGACATTCCTGGTCAGTATGACTTCACATTAAGTTAATCAGAAATTCAATATGCCTTCACTACATATGAAGAAGAAAAATATGATATAAATAGAAAAAATTAAAGAAGGGTGGCAAAAAATAAATGTTAGTGGGAGAATGTTAAAGTATATAAATCACAGTGAAGATAAAGTTTTTGGATTGAGACCTGTTGGTACATTTAAATATGTTCGCAATTTGCCAGTTGAATGTATTGGAGACAAATTACAAATTGGTGGAAAGACATAGGAAGGTAGGGATGGGTTAATGAACCTTTTAACCGAAGAGCAGATTACTATGAATGATATGAATGAAAAATTTGATGGTGTTTATTTATCAAATTTTGCACATATATTATATAAGTCAGGAGCTTTGTATTCTGATAATAATCCAAATAAAATAAAGAAGAGGTGTTTAGTACAAAAATTTTTTGATAGAAATTGTTGATGTTTATTTTCTAAAATTAAGATGATCACAATTAGATTCTGAAATAAGTTCAGATGAGAAAATGGGTAAAGGTTTAATAAAGAAATATACAGAAAAATCAGTATAATATATTTGGTTGAATAATGTTAGAGATTTAATTGATAGATTAACAGTAATCCACAGAGAATAATTAGCTGGAAATAAAAACTATCATAATCAAAAGTTGGCATAGTACAGATGTTAGAAAACGTATTCTGTGATATTATTAGTAACAATCCATAAGGTATACCATACTTAATTCGATTTCTGAATAATCTACCACATACATTTTGCAAAAGTGAAAAATATGGAAAAGGAATAGTAAACACATTAATTAACAAACTTCCATTCGAAATGTATCTTCCAGGATATAATTATTGTGATGCGGGTACAAAATTAGATCAAAGATTATCTAGAGGAGATAACAGAATTAATCCATTAGATAAGCTCACAAACAACATGATATAGCCTATAGAGATAATGAAGATTTAGAAATAAGACATATGCAGATAAACAGCTTCAATTAGCTGCAAAAGAAAGAATGTATGATTCTGATGAATCACTTGGTGAAAAATTAGCAACAAGTGCTGTTAGAAGAATAATGTATGGAAAAGAAAATTATGAATGGGATTTGACCTTGATGATGATTGATGGGTTTTATGATTTTTGATTATAAAAATGAGTAGCTCTGACATTGTTTACAAATTGCTACCCAGTGGTAAAATTAAACGAACAGCAATAGAAATTAAAGCTAATAATTATCAACTGTACAGTATTGATCAATATTTAAGTGAAGCATAAAAAAGAGAAAGAGATAAGAAAACTGGTGAAAATTTATTGATAACATTAGCAACTCCTGTTGTGAAAAAAGCTATTGAAATCTAAAACAAAAAGGAAGGATCTGGTTTAAATAAACATGAAGGTGGTTTCCTACCATTACTATTAGCAGCATACCATATGTAGCCATTACTGGTACATTAGCAGGTGGTGCTGCAGCAGTTGCAAACGCTTTGATGGTCAAGAAAAAAGGTGATGAAGAGTTAGAGCAAAAGAGACCTAATTGAGAAATTTAAAAGAAAGGTACAGGTTTAAAAAACCATTGCAAAAAGTAATTGAAAAGTATCCTAATTCATTAAGTAATTTTGATATAGAAAAGTTTGCTAAAAATGAAAATTAAATCCTTTTGTGGTGTATTCATGATTGAAAAGTTACCTAATAAACCAAAAAATTTCGAATGAGGAATAGTTAAATTGGATAATCTGATCATGTTGGCACAAATTGAATTTACTACTATAAGAATAATGATAAAAAATTTGTGTGTGATTCATTTGGTGGAAATATACCTATACAACTAGTTTTTATTTACAGAAATTCGATCTACACTATAATAATTAGACGTTAAAAAATTTTAATGATGTAATATGTGGTCATTTTTGTTTATTTGTGTTAAAATTACAATCAGATGGTTATGAATTTAATGATGTTTTGAATCTAATAAATAGATACTTTTGGAAATAAAATAAGCAAGCAAAGCAATGAAAAAATAAAATTTAAAGATTTTGAAAAAATAGAAAAGGAATTAGAATTGGAAATATAAAATGTATTTAAGCAATTCAAAAAGAATTAAGAAGGTTTCTAAAAATAAGTAACAGTTATGTTGGTTTTAATGTAAGGAGATTAGTACATATAAAAAATCCTGTAAACGGATATGATGCAGTTACAAAACAATACTCAGAAAAAGAATTTGTTACAAAACCTGAATAAATGTAAGTTTTAACACAATTCAATAACTATGTAATTACAGCACAACTTAATGAAAATATAATGGAGCTTCATGAAGATAACTATTCTACTATAATTAAGCTTAATGAATCGATTATGAAAGGATTTGGAATTTATCATGGCATCTTGTCACACCACACTAAGGAGATAGACCAGATGAAAACAAAGATCATTTCGATGGAAAGTGCACTTAAAATTATTGTTTGAAAATTATATGAATAAGTTGATAGAGATATAGAAATATTGAAACATTTATATGGATAGATTTTAAGCTATTGAATGGATCCCCATATCTACTGTTTGAAGTGTAAAAAATTTACAGAAACATATAATCCTCACAGAGTAACAACTTAAATGAAAGACAGCGATTTGAAGGAATATATGCAATGTGTAAATTTGTCAAAAAAGGATATGAACAAATCGTTCATAAGGGAAGACATAATTAATGAATTACATAAACTGATGAGAAAAAATTATAATAGAAGAAAAGTTGTAACTTTTGGACTTAGTTGGACTCAGTTGAAAAGGATTCTGGAAAATTAAAATGAATATCAAAAATAAAAAGGATACAGATGTTTGTCAACTTTATTTGATGTATTTTCTAAATATGCTTCGGCTATTCCAGTTAAAGATAAAAAAGGTAATAATGTAAATGATGGTTTTGAAAAAATATTTAGAAGTAGAGCTCCAAAACTTTATAAATCGATAATGGCGAAGAACTCTGTAATAAATATTTTCAAGTATTAATGAAAATATACAATGTTAACCATTATTCAAGATATTCGAAAATAAAAGTATCTGTCATTGAAGTATGTAATAGGACATTAAATGAAAAAATGTGGAAAATGTTTTCTATTCAAGGTAACAAAGAGTGGATAGAAATTGTTTCAAAATTAGTTGATGAATATAACAACACGAAACATTCAACTACAATAATAAAACCAACTGAAGTTAATGAGAAAAATTATGAACCTTATGCAATGGTTATTAGGAACCCAACTAAAGCAAAGTATATTATTGGTGATAAAGCAAGGATAAGTAAACTAAAAGGAATTTTTGAAAAAGGAAATGCTGCTAATTGGTCTACAGAGTATTTGAAATCGAAAATGTTATATATTCGTTCCTATTACATACAAGTTGAATGATGTTAAAGGAAATTTTTATGAACAAGAATTACAGAAAACAAAGTATCCAGATGTATATCTTATTGAAAATTTATTGAGACAAAAAGGTGATAAAGTATATGTGAAGTGGTTAGGATTTGATAATACACAAAATAGCTATGTAAATATGGATAATGTCCTTTTTTAATATATATATAAATGAAGAAGTTTGCACTTCAACTTTTTCTATCTATTTGTTATCCTAATAATGATGTATCTATATTCATAAATCAGTTAACGGATGAGTCTTTGAATTAGGTATTTGATTTGGATGGTGATGAAGTGTGTATTGTTTATGAATACTCTGAGATACAAACTACTGGTACTTGGAGTATATTTGTGAATTATTTGTTTTTAATGTACCCTTTGCCTCTTTCCATAGATTTCTCTTTCCTTTAATTTTATATCCTCTTCATTCAATTAATTCTTCTTGAGTTTTCCTAGCTACATTCATTTTATTCAACATTATATTGTACACAGCAATAATAATTTCTTGAAGTTCTTCTTGTCAAGTACAAATGGCTCATTTTCTTCCTCAATTAAAGTAAGTTCAAATTCCTTAGTAGGCTTAGTCCGAAGCTCTTCATAAATATTTTTTCTCTTCTCATTTATATCATCAATAATATTGCAGGATTGGGTACATAATATCTCAACAATATGAGATAGACTGTTGAAGTGTATATTAGACATTTCTTTACTTTTATCTACTATGTGTACACCAAAATAAACTTATATCATTTGTTCTACTAATTTATAATCTGTACATTCATAATTTCTCACATGAAATATTTATCTTCTTTAGGTCTTCCACTATTGTAAGTTATAATCTTTCTGAGAGACGATTTTCAGACAATACACCTACAATACACCTCCAACTTTAAAACAGTTTATCTTAGCATACTGTTTGGATGTAGCAGTGTAGATAATCTGAACTTACCTCGTTTCTACTCCAACAGATATTGTAGTGTTAAACTTCAAGCATTCAATGTCTTTTTCTTGTAGTTGTTGTTGTAGTTACTGAAATTCTATTGCTAGTTGTTCTTTTTCTTTTTGCAATTTGTATTCACCATATTTTCTTATTGATGGTGAAACATCACTAGTTACCCATTTTTTAAACTACTTAGCGTTTTCCTTTTTAGATGATAAAATAAGTGAATATGAAGCAGATCCGTTAATAAATATTGACGATTTTTCATTAGGAGTCTTAAAGACACTCTTGATATTTTCTAATATAATACAATCATCTTTATCAACATTTTATAATAGCTTGTTTAGTATCTTTATACCCTAATATTTCAGCAACATCTTTACCTTTAAACAATGGCTCATTATGTATTATGAAAAGTAACACATATTTGCTTTTTGTTGTATAACAGCTTATTATTCGGAATTAGTTCAAATACATCCATCGTAGGTGTTACAGCATTTGATGTACTGGCAACTGGCTCCATTTACATATATAAAAATTGTTAAAAACTTGTGTCTGGATGTAAGTGTAACTGCTGGTTACACTTTAATTCTGTATAAGTTTTTTCCTTTTTGAAATTGTATCTTTAATATAGTGTTAAGTTATTTTTTCAATTTTTTAGGGTCCTGGACCCCAGGCCCTGTAATACCATATTGAGTATCTTTAAATGTATGGATTTGTACAGATTTTTTATTAATAAATGAGGCTGACAAATGTCTTATGCAAACTTGAAGCATTTAACAAAAATTTTTGTCTACAAAATAATCTTAGAATTCGTTACATTAAACATGAAAAAAACGTTGTGTACAACTTACAAAATAATTATTTATAACTATGATGAAAAGATACTTCAAAAGTTTAAAGAATCAATCACCTCATCTGACTGGTAATTTTATTGTAGAATTGATGATCATATTATTGATATATATTTTAGTGATAAGAATGAGTCTAGGAAAATTGAATTTTTCAAGTGTATAAAAATCTAGTGTGGTGTGGCCATAAAAACACTAGATATTGAAATGATTGGTTGTATATTTTGTAAAAGGTATGATGAATCATCCATCCTTTTCAATTTTATTATTTGTTTTAAATCAAGGGTCGTGTTGATGACCTCTGAAATTCCATAATGAATCATTGATTAAATAATAGGTATATTTTTATACATATATAAATGAAGATATTTCTACTACTGTTAGCTTCACAAATAGTAGTTGGAGATGATAGGAATAGAGTAATAAAGTATTTAAATGATTTTGGTTATTAGGACATTCCTGATAATGAAAATACTCAAGTGAGTGGAGATGGTATTAGAGAAGCATTAATGTTCTTTCAGTTATCATATAATCTCGAAAAAAATGGTGAGATAAATGATGATCAATTGAATTTCATGAAAAACCGAAGATGGTGTTTTCAAAATCAGTTTGGTAGCTATAGTACTGCTTTATATAAATGCAATAGGAAATATATAAAATGGCATTATAAAGGTGCTACTAAAAGGTATAAAAAATTAAAAGGTGCAGCATTTAATATGTGGCAAAAATATAAAGATATTAAATTACTCATGATATTTTAATTACAAATAGAAAGAAGAAAACAAATATGAAATTCATAACAATATTCAATGGCCAAAACAATTAGAGGGAAAAGGTAATGTATTGGGACAGACTTTTTTCCCAAATATGAATACTAATCCAGTAGAATTACATACGGATGATGAAGAAGTGTTGTATTTAGAAACTGACATAAATATCCCAAGACACCAAAGGAATGAATTTGTAGGATTAGTATATGACATTGGCCATGCTTTAGGTTTTCAACATTCAGAAGTTTACGGATGAGTAATGTACTCTTTCTATATTGTTTGGCATTTAGAATTATCTCTAGATGATGTTGAGGCTATTCAAAGTTTATATGGTAAAATATCACCTTAACCGACTACACCAAAAATAAGTGTAATTTATGTACATCATCTGCACCAACTGAACCTGATGAATCATTATGTCAAAGTGAAAACATAGATCACTTATTATTTGTGAATGGAAATTTATATATTTTTTATAAAAAGTGGATGTGGATAGTTGATAATGATAAACTACCAAATTCACAACTAATAACAAATTGGTTAACATTTTTTCCTCAAAATTTACAATGTATAAATTGTATACATCTGAGACCTAGTGGTGAAATTGTAATAATTGTTGACAACATTATCTGTATGATGTACTTGCAGACATTACAACTAATTTCAGTATTTTGAAAAACAGCATTGATATTGGATTATGACTAAATTTGAAATTAAATGGCATAATAAACACATATTCAGGTAGGACATTGTTATTCTTTAATGATTTTTTCTGTGCTGAGATGGATAAATGTATTTTAAGTGTAAAGGACGTGTTGTTATAAAGATGCAATATTCAGGATTGCCAACAGGTATAAATTCTGTTTTCAGATACATTAATGGCTTGATGTATTTTTTCAAAGGTGATACATTTTATGAGAATAATGAATTCACAAACTGGTAATAAGAGCTGGTAAAACTGATTTACGATTATTTGGAATGAAATGCTCATTAATACCGCAACTAATAAATACACTAAAATACAATACAAAAGGTAGAAAATTTCTCATTGTAAGTAGACAACATAAATGGAAAACCAATACTTAAGATTTTTTATATGATCAATGGACAACAATATGGAAAAAAATTTACTAAATGTTGTATCTTAAAGGATATAAATGAATTTTGAAAGGTAAACCAAGATCAATTTGTAAAAAATGTATAAATCAAAATCAAAAAAATAGTTATGCTCCGAAAAAAAGAGATACAGTGGATAATATGAATAAATGTACTAAATGTAGTGCCCTAAAGGACAGAAATGAATTTGGAACGAAATTAGGTAAACGTAGAACGATTTGTAAAAAATGATTAAATCAAGATGGAAAAAATAGATATTCTCCTAAGAAAAACATATTCAATAAAATGAAATAGAAAACCGAAGTGCTGAAAATGTAATATTAACCTATTTTTGCAACAATTCCAAAGAGCTGAAATTATCGATATACAAGATATACCTGATTATAATTTGCCTGATGTTAATGATGAATATATAGACTATAAAATTAAACCATACAGCAATCGCAAATATCGAGAAAAATATTTCATTAAGAAACCCTATTATCATGATGATTAATCACAATGGTACTATTGTACAGATGTTTCATGGTACTAATATGTAAAAAATAACATAATTATTTCTAGTGTTTAATCGACATTACAAAGGAAAATCCTTACCATATAATTATTTTATTGGTGAAATAGCTGATTTGTTAAATATCAGTGATAGTATCGAAAATAAAGATAGAAAAGGAAGTGTTGACCTGTGGCAAGAATTTCTAAATATGAAAACATTAAAGAAAATTCATGATTAGTTTTTTTGGTCATGTAAATGGAGAAAAATCGACTTGTAGCAAAGTTAAAAAGTATCAATAGATGTATATCTTTAATGAAGCTATGTGAACTTGATACTAATCAGTCATATGAAATTACAAATGTAGAAAATGTGAATACAAAATAAGGCTACAAAACCTTTTTTACACTAGATGATAAGATTAAAATTATCCTACCACACAAGTCAGTTGGGAATATTATAATACAGTTGTTGGAACTAAAATGAAGTATGAAAATATGACTAATGAAACTCACGTTATAAATTTTTACGTATAATATATGGATACAACGAAGAGATGTAGTCGATGAAAAAATGATAAAAATATTAATGAATCTCTTTTGGATAAATTTCAAAAAGGTGGACATCGTAATATTTGTAATCAATGCTCTTTAATTCTATGCTAAAAGATATTATGAGACTAATAAGTATAAATTAGTAGAAAAAGTTGCATGTGAATGTAAACGTACATGCCATGAAGGGTCATTAATTTAAAATAAACCCTTGAAGAAAAAAATCTGAATAATGGTTATATGTATAAATAGACAACAAATATAGACAACAAAAAGTAACATTTTTCCCCTTCTAAATGAATATGTCTGAAATGAAGATTAAATTGCTCAAAGCTTTAGCTAAGAGTTTAAATCTTAATGGATACTCTGGATTAAAGATAAATGAATTGGTACAGTTTATTGAAAATGGAAGATCAACTACAACTACAACTAGCAGTATGAGTATATCTAATCTCAAAGATTTAGCGAAAAGTCTTGGTATTAAACGCTATAGGAATTTAAAGAAATCACAATTACTTAATTTAACTGTTACATGAATTTCCTTTTCAAAATGAATTGTTTCTGCAACCTATATCAAAATCATAATGACAACCTAATATAAACTACTGTTACAAATTGATGATGAAATCTTTGAAAAATCACAACCACAAAGGAAAGAGAAAATAGATTTGATCAAATATTTCCATTTGAGGAAGAAATAAATGATTAAAAAAAAGATGTATTTGAAATTAAGGAAATGAGATCACAATTTAATGATGATCATATTAGTAAACTGAATACAATTAATGGAAAAAACGAGTATATAAGAGAAGCACTTAATTCTGTGCATTATGTGGATAAAAAAGAACTAATTTCAGAGATGGAGATAAACTAAATATAACAATAAAAAAATCCAAATATATATATTATACAATATCTACAGGATATTAAGCCTCCAATAATACTAAACAAGGTGTTCTAATTTTGTGTAATAAACTCAGAGATGTATTAACATCTGATGAGGCTATTGATATAGCAGATACCTCTATTAATATTCAAATGTTAGCAATTACTAGAGGCAGTAAAGGTAGTAAAATATAAAAACTTAGCTGATGATGAAAGAACTAAAAGATCTATTACAAGAAGTAATAGTAAAGATAATTTATGTTGTCCTAAAGTAATAATAGTTGCCTTAACATATACAGATTGTATCTTAGGTAGAGAATTAACTGCTGGTGAGATTAAGAAAATTAGAGTAGGAGATAAATATAAATTACAAAAAAAATTAACTACCATATTGTGTAACCAATTAGAAGTATATAATGAAGAAGGATTTGCACTAGATGATATTAGACATGTTGAAGAATTACTAGATATTCAAATAAATATTCTATGTACTGAAAATTTCAACTCAGTTATATAACATGGAGCTGATACGAAATGGAACTGTATTTGTATAAAAATCACAACCATTTTTATGTAATTAACAGCACATCAGCATTCTTAGGATCACCTGATTATTGTGCCAAATGTAACAAAGTATTTAAAAAAATCGAAGTAAATGTAAAAAGCAAGGAAAAATGTTTATATTATGCAAAAGCAAGAAAAATCATACAATAGAAAATAAATTATATTGTGAAAATGTAATAGCTATTTTTATAATCACGAATGTTTAAACAATCATCAAAATGTTTGTGATACAGTATGTAAATGTGAAGAGTGTAATATGATTTGTTTGAGATGATTAGTACATAAATGTGACTGAAATATGTAGAAATTGTGAATTAGAAGTTGAAATTATAACACATCTGTGTTATATGCAATATAACAAACCAAAAGGTGGCGAATGTGTAAGAAACATAACTTATAATAAAGGTAACAAATAGAAAGTCCAAGGATGTCAGAATTGTATGAAGAAATTGTAATGTTAAAGACTAAAGTAAAAATAATTATGTTTTTCGATGTGAAGAATGCTATAATGTAGTTATAGGCAAAGAATTCAAATCTCGTGAAAATGCTAAACCAATGAAAATTGATTGTTCTTAGCCCAAAAAATATATGTGGTTTAATTATGAAGCTGATCAAGGAACAGGAACACATAATCCGAATCTGATAATAGTACACAATTTTAATGGTGATACTGTTTATAGATTTAAGACAAATGATGATTTCTACAAGTGGATGATATTTAATAAACAAAAATATTATACTTTTATAACTCATTATGCTAAAAGTTATGATTCACAGTTTTTTTTAAGTATTGTGGTGAAAAAATTATAAAAGCCATATACCATCTACACAGGTACAAAATTAATATTGTTAGAAATAAAGCAATTAGGTTTGAAAATTATAGATAGTAGTAATTTTGTACATGGAAAACTTAGTGAGTTTCCGAAAACATTTCATTTGAAAGAATTAAATAAATGTTACTTTCCGCATTTATCCATTACACAAGGAAATGAAAATTACATAGGGTCGATTCCTGATATCGAGTATTATTGTGATGATATAATGAAACCAAATGATAGAGAAGAGTTTCTCAAATGGCGTAGTCAAAATGTCAAAGAAAATTATGTTTTCAATATGAGAAAACAGATTAATGAGTACTGTAGTTCTGATGTAGATATATTAAGAAGAGGTTGGATAGAATTAAGAAAACAGTATCTACAAATTGCTAACATAGATCCACTCTGTTATTTAACAATTGCTTGAGTTTGTATAGGTATATACACATCGAAATATTTATGTAGTAGAATAATTGCAGTAATAGATAAAGTGCAAAAAGAGATTTATAGTAAAGAATCTATAGAATAGTTAAATAGTTAAAATAATGATAATATTCAACATGCTCTTAATGGTGGTGAAATAAATATAGCTGGAGCAAAAGTAGATGGCTTTGAAAAAGATACCAATACTTTTATCAATATCATTGATACTTTTGACATGGTTGTAAAAAAGGTTATAAAAATGAAACAATAAACAATAAAAATCAAGAGTCAATGAATGAATTATATCAGAAGACTTTAACAAGTGCCAAAGCACACACTGCCCGAACTCTTACGGGACTTGGTAGATTAATCTACAATTAGTAATGAGTATGATGGGCAAACATCTATTAGGCGCACTACCTAATGGTGTGGACATGTTGGGAATGTGGGTATTACAGGGAACATGCAAGGGATAAGTCCCTGCAGGTGCACTATACTCTGTGCCTTCGGTGGCTCAGATGGATAGATCGTCTGCCATGCAAGCAGGAGATCCCGGATTCGAGTCGTGGTTGGGGCACACATTTTCAACATGTCCCCAATGAAATAATTCAACGACTGTTTGCAGCTAGGGTGTAAATTAAATTATCATTTCACTTTAACAGGAAGTACAAACACTTCAAAAGCTGGATACAATCTGTTAGATGTGGGAATGCTATTGGGTTAAATCAGATGAATACAAAAAAAACTTAAGAAAATGAAACAGCTACTTGAAATTATGGAGCCTTTGAATCCGAGAGATGCTTTTTATGGTGGTTGCACAAATTCAATAAAATTAAGAGCAAAGCTAGATGGTGTTAATACTAAAATAAGAAATACTAATGTTTGTAGTCTTTATCCAACTGTACAGTATTATGATTATTATCCTGTAGGTCATCCTACAAAAATATATAAACCTCAATGCTACAGTAAAAGATGGTATCGATTAATAAAATGTAAAGTATTATCACCTAGAAAATTGTACCATACAGTTTTACTAGTACTTATGTAACTCAGTGAAAACGAATAACCATTGTTGCCATTGTGTATAAAATGTGCAGAGGAAAGAATAAATAAATGTAATCACAATAATGATGAAAGAAGTTTTATTGGCACTTGAACAACTGATGAAGTAAATAAAGGATTAGGAAAAAATATATAAATAAATGAAATTTGGAATTTTACAAGAAAAAGCAACATGTTTAAAAATTACGTGAAAGACTTTATAAAAATAAAATTAGAAACCAGTCCACATAATTTCAAAGACAAAAAGGAGTATAAAAGATATGTGAAAGAAATAATGGATATTGAATTAGATCTAAATAATGTAAAATGAAATATAGGAAAAAGAGCTGTTTCTATGATATGTCTTGTTTCGTTATGTGAAAAATCTGGACAACGTCAAAATATGTGTAAAACTGAGTATGTTACAGATTTACAATAATTCTATGAAATATTATTAGATGATCGATTAGATAAAATAGATATATATATTTTATTAATGACAATATGATTCAGATCAACTACAATTTCAAGGATTATTATGTGGAAAATATCACAGCTACTAATGTTTTCATAGCTTCATTCTAACATCAAATGCTACACTTAGATTATACGAAATGATAGATAAACTAGGAAAAGATGTTGTTTATTTTTATACCGTTCTATAGTGTATATTGATAATGGGAAAAATGAAGTAGAGACAGGTTGTATGCTACGAGTGTGGACAGATGAGTTAGAAAATAATAGATGGATTACAAACTGCACTTCAACCTGGCCCTAAAAGGTATCGTTGTGAAACAAATGATGAAAGCTCTGTAACAAAGATAAAAGAATTTAAATTAAACTATATGAATCTTCTAAAGTTTAATGGTGAAACTATGATAAGATTAATTAAAAGTGAAATAAAAGAGAAGGTAAATCAGATAAGTAGAGGTGTAAATACTAAAACATCAATAAAAAAAGATGTTAAAAAAGAATTCTTGTTTAATTGCGATACAAGAGTAGTTCTAGGAAATTATGATACTCTTCCATATGGATATTAATTGAAAACATGTAAATATGTAAATAATTGTATATAAATTGCGCGTTTTACTTTGTTTCCTTTATAATCGTTTTCCAAACAACTGCTACTGCACTCAAAAATAATTGTGTATAAATTTCGCGTTTTACTTTTTTCCTTTATAATTGTTTTTCAAACAACTGCTATTGCACTCAAAGTACCAATATACTACTGATAAAGCTGCCAAAATTAGTGTTCTTGCTTCCATTGCTATGAATCCACATGTGAGCACACGACAACTTGAACACAAGATTGGCATTCTTAAAACCAGTGTACACCTTTTTCTACAAGTCACCAGATTCATCCCTACCATGTACTTCTACATCAAGAATTGCATGTGAATGATTTCCAGAATTGTGTTCAATTCTGTCATTGGGCACAACAGCATACCCTTCTCCAATGTTCTATTTACCAATGAATGTTCCCTCTCAAACAAAGAACAGATTACTACAAGGAATATGCATTATTGGTTCAGCTGCAACCCACGATGGCTTAGACAGTTGGATCATCAGCGTCAATGGATAGTTTACGTCTGGTGTGGGATGCTTGGTACTACAATTATTGGACCTTATTGCATGAATGGTATTCTAAATGGCACAGCGTATGCCAACTTCCTCACATTAATTCTACCTTCTCTTCTGGATGAAGTGCCGCTAAGAACCATCTATTTCTAAGAACCATAATGTTTTTGTGGTTTCTACACAATGGATCTCTAGCACATAATGCCTTGCGTGCATAATGTATTCTGAACACAAGTTAACCTTCCAGACGGATTGGTCTTGGAGGAACAGTTACTTGGCATGCTAGGTCGCCCGATTTAAATCCTCTGGACTTTTTTCTTTGGGGATGAATTTTTAGCATCACCTTCACTCTCATATTGCAACTGATAAATAAATGAGAGATATCTACAGATTCTTACACACAATGATGGTCAAGCATTTCCCAAGTAAATCATTGAGAAGTTTATTATATAACATAATATTTATAATAGTATAAAAACGGATCACTATTTCACTGCGGTAACATTTTATTTGGAACCACTGACTGCACTGCTTGGATAAAGAGATTACAGGCAACATTCACATAAGTGTTTTATGCCTCCAGTATCCTTCTCTGATGCTCATCTCTCAAAGAGACAAGCAATTTATTTTATTACAACAAAAATATTTGACAATGTAGCTCAAATATCATCGACATCATCATAATGTTATAAATATTTCAAGAAATAGTATTCAAGTGAGGTAGAGGTCATTCTTAATTTCTATACCAATTTTTGTCAGTATAGCTTCAGTCATTTAGGAGAAAAGTGTTCCTGGATGAGGAAAGTTTAAGTTTTCAGTAAATCGTAAAAGGAGTTTTACAGATTTATTAACTTATCACTACGCTCGCTTAGAACATCCCAACTGCATACTCCAGTTCTCCTCCTGAATCCTTATACTCCATACCCATTCTCTTCATTCTTTTATTTATCCTTGACTCCTTGGTAGCAGCTTTTGCAGTTGTCGCTCCTTCAGTTACCCACCATTTATCATTAGCAGTTAAGAGCTGAAGCCATATTCCTTCCCATCAGGATGTTCAATTTCTTCATAACGATGATCCTTGAAATTGCACCATCATTGAATATTATTATTGCATCCATTATACCAATTGTCAGCACTGTCAGCCCAACAAATACAGTTTTTGGCATTCTCTCACATATACAGGTGTCGAAGCTTCCATTTGCATTCTGCGACAGACCATTCATACATTTCCTAAGTAGATTTTTATTTGCCAGATCCCTATATAGAGGTCTAATTGCCTGGTAAGGAATGTTTGCATGTATATTGTATGCCTGTAGCATTGCGCAACCAGTACTTACACCACGAATCGTCCCCTTTTGGACACAAAACCGTGCTGTGGTATTTCATCTGTTGACACTCTGTGAAACAATGTTGCTCAAACAGCTCGTCTCATGTTCTCCAAATCTCCTACATTTCTCCTTATTGCTGGTCCACAATACGGAGTCAAAGAATCAACTTCACTTCTTGTAAGATGACCTGGACCACCTATGTGTTTTCCGTCTGACTGTATTTTTCCACTGAAGTCCTTAGATAAGTTTCTCAGATCAGCTCCTGTTCTTTTTTGTACATGACCAACACATTCAACCTTTTCTGTCTGAGTGTCCCATATCGTCTGTCAGTAACACCAGTAGTGTGTGCTTTAGTCACCATCCCCATGGTAGAATACATAGCTCCCACAACGACTGACCTCTGATCTTCTAAAAATGTTTTGAACTCCTTTCATCTCCAACTTTCCACTTGGGCCATTAGAGTTCTTTACACAAGCAGGGGTGCCATTAAATTTACTTGAACAACCGTGGCAGTGGTTTGTTATCCATTCATAATCTAGAATCTTACCAATTTCAATAAATGTGGCAGTTACAACCCCATTCAGAAAAGTATGACCTCTCTTCTGCCAAGATCCACCAAATGCTACTACAATGTCTGTATTCTCAGGCAAGGCTAATGATTCTTCTGCTGCTCTTTTCATTGAATGTTCACTTACACCACATAAACCATTATGTTTAATCTATTGTATCTGTCAAACAACAGTGGAGGTGGAGGCAAATCCATCATTGCACAAAGAGTCCGTGCAGCTCTCCCTACCCTTCCAATATCCCATATTGAATAAGCAAGCTGAATATTTACACTGTAATGTCAACTATCAGTTACTGGTGATGTCATAATATCACTGTGCATCTTACACACTTTGCAGGCAATCACTAACCGACTTGAAAGATCCTTCCTTGCTGAAATGTCCTCAGATATGGCAATACTATCTTCAGAATTCCAGTACATACCTTTCACATCACTCTTCAAAACTGTTGACAGCTTATTTAGGTTCAAATGGCTCTGAGCACTATGGGACTTAACATCTGAGGTCATCAGTCCCCTAGAACTTAGAACTACTTAAACCTAACTAACCTAAGGACATCACACACATCCATGCCTGAGGCAGGATTCGAACCTGCGACCGTAACAGTCGCGTGGTTCCGGACTGAAGCGGTCAGAACCGCTCGGCCACCGCGGCCGACAGCATATTTAGGTTCACAATAAAATTTCAGTCGTTATTTCTGCTCGTAATACAACAGGGCTTGTTCTTATTACATCCAAAAAGCGAAAGTTTACGTCTAGAAGTACTGCCTGTAGACACAGTTCGCGCAAGCGACTTTTGAAGCAACTGATGTATATTATAAGATTGTATTTGGGACTGGTTGCCACTAAACGTTCGTTTGGGGGAAAATTTCTTTACTGTCGGCATTTCTAGCACAGGAAACACACACACAGAGAAACAAAACATAACACAATGACTATAAAACTACACGCTTATGGAATTCAGAAATCATATATTCTCATATGTTTGTTTACATTCGAACCATAGCCTTCTAGACATGCCTATACCTTGGTTCTGGGATTCAGTGCCTTCCAGAATACACATGTGGAATGGGGGAAAGAAATACAATAGATGAAGAATGGGTAGCATTGAGAGATGAAATAGTGAAGACAGCAGAGGATCAAGTAGGTAAAAGATGACGGCTAATAGAAATCCTTGGGTAACAGAAGAGATACTGAGTTTAATTGATGGGAGGAGAAAATAGAAAAATGCAGTAAATGAAGCAGGCAAAAAGGAATAAAATCGTCTCAAAAATGAGATTGACAGGAAGTGCAAAATTACTAAAGAGGGATGGCTAAAGGACAAATGTAAGGATGCAGGGGACATATCACTAGGGGTAAGATAGATACTGCCTACAGGAAAACTAAAAGAGACCTTAGGAGAAAAGAGAACCACCTCCATGACTCAGATGGAAACCCAGTTCTAAGCAAAGAAGGGAAAGCAGAAAGGTGGAAGGAGTATATAGAGGGTCTATACAAGGGCGATGTTCTTGAGGACAATATTATGTAATGAAAGAGGATTTAGATGAAGATGAAATGGGAGAGATGATACTGCATGAAGAGTTTGACAGAGCACTGAAAGACCTGGAGTAGACAACATTACATTAGAGCTACTGATAGCCTTGGGAGATCCATCCCTGACAAAACCCTATCATCTGGTGAGCAAGATGTATGAGACAGGCGAAACACCCTCAGACTTCAAGAAAAATATAATAATTCCAATCCCAAAGAAAGCAGGTGTTGACAGATGTGAAAATTACCGAACTATCAGTTTAATAACCCACGGCTGCAAAATACTAACACGAGTTCTATACAGACGAATGGAAAAACTGGTAGAAGCCGACCTCGGGGAAGATCAGTTATGATTCCATAGAGAGGTTGGAACACGTGAGGCAATACTGACCCTACGACTTATCTTAGAAATAGATTAAGGAAAGGCAAACCTACGTTTCTAGCATTTGTAGACTTAGAGAAAGCTGCTGACATTGTTGACTGGAATACTCTCTTTCAAACTCTGAAGGTGGCAGGGGTAAATAAAGGGAGGGAAAGGCTGATTACAATTTGTACAGAAAGCAGATGGCAGTTATAAGAGTCGATGGGCATGAAAGGGAAGCAGTGGTTGGGAAGGGAGCGAGACGGTCTTGTAGCCTATCCCCGATGTTATTCAATGTGCATGTTGAGCAAGCAGTAAAGGAAACAAAAGAAAAATACGGAGTAGGTATTAAAATCCATTCGCCAATGACACTGTAATTCTGTCAGAGACAGCAAAGGACCTGGAAGAGCAATTGAACGGAATGGACAACGTCTTGAAAGGAGGATATAAGATGAACATCAACAAAAGCAAAACATGGATAATGGAATGTAGTCGAATTAAATCGGGTAATGCTGCCGGAATTAGATTAGGAAATGAGACACTTAAAGTAGTAAAGGAATTTTGCTATTTGTGGAGCAAAATAACTGATCACGGTCGAAGTAGAGAGAATATAAAATGTAGACTGGTAATGGCATGGAAAGCGTTTCTGAAGAAGATAAATTTGTTAACATCGAGTATAGATGTAAGTGTCAAGAAGTCGTTCCTGAAAGTATTTGTACGGCGCGTAGCCATGTGTGGAAGTAAGTAATCTGGACAAGAAGAGAACAGAAGCTTTCGAAATGCGGTGCTACAGAAGAATGGTGAAGATTAGATGGGTAGATCACATAACTAATGAGGAGGTATTGAATAGAATTGGGGAGAGGAGAAATTTGTAGCGCCACTTGACCTTGGTAGGACATATTCAGAGGCATCAAGGGATCACCAGTTTAGTATTGGAGGGCAGTGCGGAGAGTAAAATCGTAGAGGGAGACCAAGAGATGAACACACTACACCGATTCAGAAGGATGTAGGTTGCAGTAGGTACTGGCAGATGAAGAAGCTTGCACAGGATAGAGTAGCATGGAGAGCTGCATCAAACCAGTCTCTGGACTGAAGACCACAACAATAACAATAACAACAACGACATCTTGGGTTGTCGGGTTTTCTGCCGGATATCAGCGTCGTACTTGCACGATATTTCGGTCACGTAGCTCGTAACCTTCATCAGGTGCGACCTGAGACTGCTCCTCGAGTTTTTTTTTTTTTTTTTCTTTAGAGGTGGAGCCCCTCCACGCCCACACCAGCATGATGGCCAACACAAAAGGTCTACTGCCATCTCTGCATAAGGGTTAGTATTCACTAAAGTGAGGTGTCGCAGGATGTGGGTACTGCGATGTTTGCGTACGTCTGGTTAGGATTAACCATTAATACGCGCTCATCTGGAGATAGATTGGTCGAAGTCTGACGAAGGGTAGCGGTTTGAAGGGCAGAGGAAAAAAAGTGCCAAGGCAAGAGCCAAGGGAAAAAAACCTCTGCGAAAGTTAGGTCGGGCGGCAAGAGCAGTAGCGGTTGTCTTGCTGCCTGCGATAGGTTGTACAAGGATAGGCTTTGTTAGTAGTGGGTATCATGCATGTCGATACCTTGATGTCGTGCGTTTGTGCTGCTCGGTGGCTGGTGCTGGTACAGAGTCCTCGTTCAGCGTCCTGCAACCTGCAACAGTTAGTTTTGTTATCGGTCTCGTGTCCGATGGTCATATGCCGGAGGCACAGTGTGAGGGAGTGTTGGGAGATTGTTCGTGCGTCTGTGGGCGAGCTCGTCGGTGTCCCTGCTGTGGCCTGTTGGTCGGCTCTAATAGCAGCTGGTAGTTGCCAGTCAGTGTTGCTGATATGCAGGGGCTTACCGACGTTTGTCGCTGTTTGCGTATGTTAGTTTACCATAGGTGGTTATGCCCTAGCAAGCAGTGTCTTTGGCCGCTTGTGTTTCCACCTGTGGTTGTGATCGTAGTTTCCCAGAGTGAGGATGAACGGATTGTTCGAGTGTCTCGAGTTCCCGTATAGTCGTGTGGCGTGTTTCTTGAATACTTCCTTGAGGGTATCAAGGCGGTATTCACGGTGAAGATCCACGGTGCGTGTGTAGCGTGGAGCATTGCTAATGATTCGTAGCACCTTGTTCTGTATGATCTGCAGGCGGCGCAGTCGTGTGGGAGCTGCATATCCCCAGACGGGAGCTGCGTACGTCATCAGAGGTCTAATCAGTGTCGTGTATAAGGACCTCGACACCCTCCTATTCAGTGTGCTTTCCCTGTTGAGCATTGGGTAGAGGTGTTTGAGCCTCGCGTGCGCTCGGTTGGCAACGTATTCAATGTGGTCCCCCCATGTAAGTTTCCGGTCCAGCCAGACACCAAGGTATCTGACTTTCTCTCGGAAACGTATTGGGCGTGTATGTAGTGTTATCGGTCTACAGTGTTGGTGTTTGCGCAGTAGTTTCGGTCTGCGTGTGAACAGAACTGCTTCGCACTTGTCGACGTTTACTTTAATACGCCATCGCTCCAGCCAAGGCTCAGCTGTTCTGAGTGCTGTCTGTATTCGTGAGTTGATGTTCGACGGTTTCCAGTCTTGCGCGAGGATGGCTGTGTCATCCGCGTAGACGGCTAACGTCGTGTTTCGTGTCGCTGGGAAGTCATTAATGTACAGGTTAAACAAGATGGGCCCTAGGATGCTTCCTTTGGGTACTCCAGCTTGGATACCGTGTTGTGTTGATTGTTTATCCTGCACGTTAGTGTTGAAACATCTGTTCGTGAGATATGAGTGTATGAGACGTACGAGTCCGTCCGGGAAACCAGCTTCGCTTAGTTTGCGTATGAGTCCGTTGTGCCAGAGACGATCGAAAGCCTTTTCGATGTCTAGGAACACGGCCCCTGTGGCTTTGTTCATGTTGTAGCCGTGTGTTATATGTTCGACTACGCGGAGGAGTTGTTGTGTTGACGAGTGGTGATTCCTAAAGCCGAATTGCTCCGGTCTTAGGGTGTCGTTGGCGATGCAATGCCTAGTGATACGTTTTAGTATTACCTTCTCAACAATCTTGCTGAGCGAGCACAGCAGACTGATGGGTCGGTAATTTTGTGGGAGGGAGTGGTCTTTCCCTGGCTTCCTGAACATCAGGACCTTGGCCGCCTTCCAAAAGTCAGGGAAGTGTTGGTGTGTCAGGATGGCATTCGTTATGTGTGCGAGGTATTCTACGGCTTTATCCGTGAACTCCTGGAGGACACGGTTTTGAATGCCATCAGGCCCAGGGGCTTTTCTAGCGGTGGTGTGCTTGATAGCCCATGTAACTTCATTTGTGCTAGTACGTCTTATTTCGTTGCGCGAGGGCTGGGCTACAAGTCGTGTAACCTCCTGGTCCGTTTCAAGTGTGAATGCTGGGTCTGAAGGAACCAGATTCGGCATGAAAGACGCTGCAAGTGTTGAGGCCATAAGCTCTGCCTTCTCCGTCGCGGAGTAGGCTGGGCCGTCTGGTCCTTGTAACGTGGGAATGTAATGTTTCTCCCTGGTGAAGTGTCTGGCCAGCTGCCACACGCCAGGACGTGTGGTATCCAGCCCTGCGAGTTTCTGTCCCCATTGTTCGTTTCTGAATGTTTGAATTTTATTTCGTATTATGCCCTGGAGTCTGTTGACGTGCAGTTTATAGAACGGGCGCCTGGTACGCTGCCAGTATCTCCTGAGGCGGTTCCTCATTGAGATAAGGCCCAGGATTTCCTGGGGCAGGGCCGTCGAGTGTTGTCTTGGTGTTGTAAATGGAATGGCGTCAGTCATTGCGTCTTGGACGGCAGTTGTGAGAGCCTCCACAGCCTCATCGATTTGCTGTGTGTTATTAATTTCGTGGGTGTTAGGAATGCGACTATCAAGCGTTTCCTTGAACAGTGTCCAATTCGCACGCTTGTAGTTAAGCATCCTGCGTGGTACGATGTCCTGCAGTGTCTCTTCCATGTGCAGTATTACAGGCATGTGCTCCTCGAGTGGACCTGGTCCAGTATTTATGCCTATGGCCTTCCCCCTCCACCAACGGCTGCAGGCGCTTCCTCTGTGGTCCGCGCCCATTCCTTGCGACCTGCTGGAGCGCGGCTGCTCCGTTTTCGGTCCGCTGTGGTTTTACGTGTTCCCTCTGCGGTCCGCGCCCACCAAACCCGCTCCTGGGGGTTTCATCTACGGTCTGGGGTACCAAGCGTTCCCCCTGCGGTCCGCGCCCGCTCACCACGACCTGTTGGAGCGTTGCCGCTCCGTTTTTCGTCCGCTGCGGCTCAAGATGTCCCTTCTGCGGTCCGCGCCCACCAGTCCCACTTCTGGGCGTTCCATCTTCGGTCTGGTGCGCCTGGCAGTCCGTCAGGGGCTCGTTTTCCATCTCCATGTCTCTGGTTCTTCTGTTTGTGTAATGTTGCAGCTGGACCCGTTGCTCCTTTAACAATTCCAGAGCCGGATCCCATGCTCTGCTTAGTTGGTACCCTGTGTCACGGTTCATAAGATCGTCAGCCATTTTAATTTCTATCGATTATATATATATATATATATATATATATATATATATATATATATATATATATGTATGTATGTATGTGTGTGTGTGTGTGAACCGAATTAGAAGGAGGAGATTTATTTGCGAGGCCAAAAACTGACTGCGGTTTTATGTGGCCATCCTAATAAGTAAGTGATTTAATAAATGTAACTGGTGTTACGCATCATAAGCTTAATTAATGGTACACCCTGTTACTCTTTTTCTCCTGCATTTAATACTGTTGCATGGTGGTTATTATAACTCCCGTTAGTGGGATTATTTCTCCTGATACCACTCCGCTGTCTAACGAATGTTGTAAACCCATCAGTCCTTAGCCATAACAGACCCTTTATATCGGAGACCTGGCTCAAACGAAGCATTCCCATTGGTTCCGTAAATAGAGAGGGATATATCTTCCTAAGACTAATAGACGTAACAGACGTGGGGGTATCAGAGAAATCGAGACACTGATGTATTGCTAACCTTGCTGCTTACGTCTAACAATAATGAAGATAAGCAAGTGGATTACATGTTCATAGAGATAAAATCCGTTTACTGAAAGTGAGTAATTTATGTCTTCTGCCAACATCCTAAAGTAAGCAGGTTGCTTGTTTCGAAACTGTACTCTTGAGCCTATAATCAACAAACAAGCATATTATTGCCCCTAGTGACCCTATAATAGATGTTCTGTTCAACAGTCCCTCCAGTGAGCAATTCAAGCGTCTCGTCGTCAAATGTGACACCACTTCAGTTTGCAACCACCGAAAACACGGCTGGTAGTTACACTCTCATAGATACACGAGTGCATGTAACGAAATCCCTTAACATAGGAATCTGTACTGAAGTGCTTTTTCCTTTTTTAAAACTAAGTGCTTTCATAAGGAAGTAGTCTTAATTGGAGATACAGGACAGAATAGTGGGAAATACATTGTCTAAGTTTAGAAAACATGAGGAAAATAACAAACACTTACCAAATTTTTATCTCAAAGCTCCTCTTCATACTTTTTTATACCGGAGCATCGAGCGGATTGGTAAACGTACTTGTTAGACGGTGGGTGAACGATTAGCTTGATACTGTTCTTAAGGAAAATTCTACATAGGTTACCGCAGAGTAATAGCTTCAAGTAACACAGGGAAGATTTTGTTTCACTTAAAGAAATAAACCACGAGAGGAAGCGACTCGTATTAGATCATTGTTGCCTAACAATTCGTCACCAACTATTTCCCCTTTCAGCCTGACAAAGTTGTAAAACAGAAAATAATATTAGGTACGTGAAAAAGATACAGAGACTAATGCACGTAGCTAGCAGAACCGCGGGAATAAGAGAGATGAATATTAATCAGTATAAGCGATTCTTCATCTCCTTCCGTCATGCTTATGACGTTAATTACGTAACTGACCCACAGATTGTGCAGATATCTGAGTTGTGTGTGTTGTGTGTTTGAGAGAGAGAGAGAGAGTGAGAGTATTTGCGACTGTCATCAAGTAGCTTAATGACGTCGCCTGCAGTCTGTTAGATCAGTTGTATTCGGAATCAGTGTTTCAGCCACATGGACTATGTGAAAGTTAAGACTGTTCTGTTGTATCCAATGAGTGAACTTTCGTCATCGTGCCTCTGTTGACTCCCATTATACGGATGATTGCCTCTGACCTACGCGTCACTGGTTCCCAGTGTCATAAAGACGCTGTTTCTCACAATTTTGTTGGCAGTGACTTAGGGTTCCAATTCCAACTGGCGGTACCCCTGATGCTATCTATTCTTCTTTATTTTTCTGTTGGGTCATCAGTCTTCTGAATGGTTCGATGCGTCCCTCCACGAATTTTTCTCCTGTGCTAACCTCTTCATCTTAGAGTAGCACTTGCAACCAACGTCCTCAATTATTTGCTCTATGTTCTCAGATATCTGTTTTCCTCTACAGTTTTTTCCCTCTAAAGCAGCCTCTAGTATCAAAGAAATCATTCCTTGATGTCTTAACAGATCTTCTATCTTCCGTCATTTCCACTTGTCAGTGTTCACCTCATATTCCTTTGCTCTCCGGTTCTGGGGAGCCTCCTGATTCCTTACGTTATGAGTCCACGTAATTTTCAACATTCGTCCGTAGCACCACATGTGAAATGCTTCTATTCTCTTCTTTTCCGGATTTCCCACAGTCCATGTTTCAATACCACACAATTCTCAAATTTGTTATTATTTTCCGACTGCCGGTGGATTCCAGTTTACATTTGTGTATTGATTTGTTTCTCCGGTATCCGACGTCCCGCTTTTGCCATGGTCTCCACCATTACCCGCAGTACTGTTGCGTTATCCTCAACTTACAGGCGGTGGCCTACTTTCGCTGGAACTGATCTTGGCGTCCTCCTGAATCAAACGTATTGTATCCAGGACTGATGAAAATAACCCTAAGATACGAATATTGACAGGCAACTCAGCGTTTAGGATCGTCTGAACAGCATGAAATTATATCTGGCAATTTATTTCCATAAACGGCCCTGGTTGTGATTACACACTTCAGGGTTAAACACCGGATAAGGCACACGTTTCTGATCTCATAGTGAGCTCTATTTGGCCCAGAAAGCTTTTCAGGGAGCTCGTTAGTAATACAGTTTTCAATGGCTTCCGTCATCCGTAAGGCTCCGTCGCCCAGAATACGTGCTGCACTGGGCGGGGAGACTTTTTCTCTAGTGTCAATACCTGGAACTGGTGATGCTTTAAGAGGCTCCCTTTCAATAGAAGAGCGGCTCAGAAGAACTCACCCACCTCTCTCCCACACCCACCCCCCTGCGCCACAGTTGATTAACATATGTAGCACTTCGCTGACTTACTCAAATTCGTTGAGAGGTGACCAATGATGTTTATGATACATTGCGTAACGTCATGGGCTCTGCATAGCCGCGATAGTATGATGCAGGTCCACGACGTGATGGTTGATTCGTCATTGTGGAAGATCACGCTTCAATGGCCGCTTGATATTCGCTACTTATATATGAAAAACTTCACGTGAATCACTGTGTTCAGTGAATGCTTCTGCACTTGCTCACTGCACAGCCACTTCCCTTCCATATTAATTTTATCTTCATCGTCTGGATATCTAGTACAGTAACTGGTAATTTAGTCGCCTTGAAGATCTAGGCATTCTCGTAATACTTCTTCTGGTCCGAGTTTCAGTTTCTCTACCATCGCCAACAATTGCTGCACGGTGTTTTCGATAGCATTTTTAATGGTTTGTAGCGTCTGAACTTCATTAGATAATTTCTCTATCTCAACACACATACCTATGTAAGTAAAACATTTTTGGGAGGTGACTATTACCAACCGTCAAGTATTGTATAAATCCATTTTTGACCATCAGCAATTTTAAACCCAAATACTGAGTGGTTTCAGTTACACATCATCTTCAATGATTAGGGTGAAAACAATTCAAGACGCAACATCACATCTGTCTGATGTCGTGGGTTGATCTGTTTTAAACCTAATCCGTGAAGATGGTCTGTGACTGAAACCGGTCGATATTTCGGTTTAAAATGAAAAAGCAGCTGATGGTCAAACACGCATGTTACACACTTACGTAGGTCTCCCTTAGGTCTGATATTTCTTTTGACATATCATATAAACTAATAGTTATCCACACAGGTAACCCTTTTACCTGTGCTACAGTTCGTAATGCTATCTCTGTAGCGCATTTCAAGTACTGTATTTAACTGTGTCGTAATTTGCACTGCCAATTCATCATCTCACGTTTCATGTTTGGGTTTTACCTGTGTCGGAATTTGCACGGCCAGTTCTGTATCTCTGTCAGCAACAGCAATATTTGTATACTTGGCAATTCCTTCCCTCGCCTTTCAAGTGTATTCTTTACTACATAAAAACTACACACTGCACTAGGTAATCAAACCGCGTACAAGAAGAACTGGGACAGAGGCAATACCTCATTGAGAAATACTAAACTCAGGCATTAACACACATTAAACAACAATAGGCACAAGTGACCTGTCCTATGAAAAAGTAAACGCTGAAGTTGATCCCATGGCCCTAGTCGAGGAACTGAACCGATACTACACGTTACTTGCTACCACAAGTGAACGGCAAGACCAACATATACGTATTGGCTACTTCATCTTTATTTTCGTACATCTACATACGTACTCCGCAAACCACCATACCGTACGTGGTGAAACTTACCCTGTCCTACTACTAGTCATTTCCTTTCCCATTGCACACGCAAATAGAACGAGAATGAATAACGTCAGACACGAAAAGTTTTGCGTTAATTATGTTGAAGACAATACCAATTTCCGTCGTCTACAGGACACGACAGTGTCACATTCTAAACGATGACACTTATTGTTGATCCACCACTGCCCACTACAACATGTATCTTCAACCAATTCGCGCCCACAAGTGTTTTCCATAAAGCTTGTAAACAGGGACATGTTAAGCCTCTACCTGAAAAGGACGTTGCCAAATTATCTTCATGATACCGACCGATTTGCACTCTTCCGGCACAAACCATCGCTTTGTAGTAACCAGCTGTCTTATATTTAATATCATACACGCGTACTGTTCAAAATACAGGCTAGAAAGACTCACTAAACATAGGTCTACAACGAACGGTTTGCCAGATAATTGTGACTTTATGGTTGCATACCGGTATGTGGCATGGTATCTGTATACGTTTTCGAAACGTCGGAATTCAAACAGAATAGATATGACAGTGCAGTACATAGAATACCACTCGTTTCAGTCGTTTGCGCACCACCAGTTATATTGTACACAAATCAAAAAAAGTTTTGCATCAACCCGGTTCCCAGAACTCCTGAAGATAAACATTGACTGTGGATATTGTATCACAGACATAGTCTCTTTGACTGTTTAGATATGTCACTAAACCCGCCCAAAGATGTAAACAACCAAGCATTAGCAGCGCCTATTAGACGGAGGCGGTCCGACAGCCGATCAGTTCCGATCTTTCCACCAGTAAGGAGGTATACGAATCGGGTTGTCTGTAGTTCAACCATGCCTAGACGGTCAATACCGTGGTTCGATCGCGTCCGCATTGTTACTTTGTGCCGGGAAGGGCTCTCAACAAGGGAAGGGTCCAAGCGTCTCGGAGTGAACCAAAGCAATGGGGTTCGGACATGAAGGAGATACAGAGAGACAGGAACTGTCGATGACATGCCTCGCTCAGAGCGCCAAAGGGCTAATACCGCGGTGGATTATCGCTCGCAGGAACACTGACAGCAAAGCCACCATGTCGAATAATGCTTTTCGTGAAGCCACAGAACGTTGTGTTACAACTCAAATTGTGCGCAACAGGCTTCATAATGTACAACTTCACTCCCGACGTCCATGGCGAGGACCATCTTTGCAACCACTACGCCATGCAACGTAGTACAGATGGCCCAGTAACATGTCGAATGGACCGCTCAGGATTGGAATCGCGTGCTCTTCATCGATGAGTGTCGCATATGGCTTCAACCGGTCAGGCTGAACGCCTTAGACACACTGTGCTGTTTTGGGGTGCCATTATGTGAAGCCGACGTACGTTACTGGTGCTCACGGAAGGCGCCGTAACGGCTGTACGACACCTGAATGCCATCCTCCGACCAATAGTGCAACAATATCGGCAGCATATTGGCCAGGAATTCATCTTCAGGGACAACAATTCGCGCGCAATCGTGCACGTCTTGTGAATGAATTGCTTCAGGATAACGACATCGATCGACTAGAGTGGCTAGCATGTTCTCCAGACATGTAGCTTATCCACATTGAAAAGGGCTGTTTATGGACGACGTGCTGCACCAACCACTCTGAGGGTGTGGGACAATCTGGACCAACAGTGCTTTGATGAACTTGTGGATAGTATGCCACGACGACTGCAGGCATGCATCAATGCAAGGGGACGTGCTACTCGGTATTATAGGTTCCGGTGTGTGCAGCAATCTGGACCACCAGAAGGTATCGCTGTCTGGTGGTACAACATACAAAGTGTGGTTTTCGTTAGCAACAAAAAGAGCGGGAAAGATGTTTATGATGAGCTCTATTCCAACTCTCTGTACAGGTTCCGGAACTCTCGGAACCGAAGTGATGCAAAACATTTTTTGGTGGGTGTATAACTGATGGTGGTAACCAGGAGTATGCAGATATGCATTTCACGTATGGTAGGGCCGACACCAATGCACGGGAGGTTGCACGCATGTAACAAGAGCATGCCCTGCCCAAAGGCGTCCAGAGATCCAAACACTTGGTAGGATGTATCAACGCCTCCGGAAACTAGGAGCTTCACACATGCTCTGGGTGCGCGTAGACCTGCACGAATTACACTTCTGCTTGAAGAAGTGGTGCAGGAAACGATCGAACTGTCTCCATAAACCTCGACAAAGAGAGTGAGGGTTAGTGGTGTTTCCAGAACGATGCATCGCATTGCAGTGTGCTGGTACCATCTTTAACGGATGTATTCCAGTCTCTGTCTTCCTCTATAGTTTTTACACACTGCAGCTCTCTCTAGAACCATGGATGTTATTTACTGATGTCTTAACCGACGAATAAGACATAGGATCTTCTGATACAATATAGAAAAGGAACAAAGACAATATGTCCATTTAAGCATTGAAATTAATGACTTGCAACATAACAATTCAAACGCCAGCGTCCAGTTGGAACTACACAAGGGTAACTTATCCCACATGAGGAACGATGCACCAAAATGGTTACCACATGACAGCATAAAACTACTAACTTGGCACGTAAATATACATTATGAACATTCTGGTCATAAAAAATGCATCATGCATATGAATAAGTAGTATTACTTTAGTCCCCAAGTAAAGATATATTAAATCTTGCTAGACTTGTGTAAAAGGTAAAGTGCTGACTACTGGAGTACAGAAGATGCCATATCGTATTATCATCAGCGGGGCATGGGAGTTATCGGCACTGGACGTCTAGTCCACCACTCCGAGGCCAGGGAGGAATGGCATATTGTTCTGTTAGAACACTGGGTTACGTTGGTTGAACTATATCGACTTGACATTGAAGTGACCAACAATATGATAACTAAATTAAGAGAACATTATTTAACATTAGCGATAGAACTAGGAAACAATTGTCTGACAACAGAATACAGTCCACATCCAAATGCATCAAAGAATATCTAGCTTGAGCAAACGTTCACCTTATTTTAAGTTCGAGGTACTAATCCCCCTGAAAGAGTCTTACATGAGCTAAGCAGGTAATGTTTGACCTATTATGTTCAGTGTGGACAGAACTTCTTGTATGAAATTATAATGAAATCTAGATCTTTAGCTGCTTACAGGCGTTGATAAATATCAACGGGGAAAGTTGAAAAAACTATGTTTATCAAGGCCTTTCATTCTTCTAGAGCTGCAAGATCTCCAATGATATCGGTACAGATACCAGATCCATATAGAACTTCTTGTATAATATGAAAAGGAATTGAATGTGCTACCAAATTCTGTCCCAAAATTCTCTCCAGTAGAAATAGTTGGAGGATGGTGGATGGCGAACCAGTTCTAATGTGGGTTATATGACTAGAAGAGATTGCTAATATTCAACCTATATCGATGATAATGGGGTAGAAAGGTACCCCAATTCAATACCAGATGGGGGACACAGTTTTAGCAGAAATTACTGAGAAGAAAACCATTGCAGGTGAGAAAGCCATACGAAAATTCCATTCATAGTATGGCAGACCATTTATAATAACTTTCGTGGTTGATGGGACACGTAAGTGCTACTAAACTGAATTCGAGTGTGGAGCATTGGAAGATCTATATTTCGTATCTGTCTAGTGCTACCATGTAGCGAAATTATTCTGGAACCTGACGGACAATAACACAGACTTTAGGGTGGATATATATGATGGATATGTATGATGCCCCCCCCCCCCCCATGAACCATGGACCTTGCCGTTGGTGGGGAGGCTTGCGTGCCTCAGCGATACAGATGGCCGTACTGTAGGTGCAACCACAACGGAGGGGTATCTATTGAGAGGCCAGACAAACATGTGGTTCCTGAAGAGGGGCAGCAGCCTTTTCAGTAGTTGCAGGGGCAACAGTCTGGATGATTGACTGATCTGGCGTTGTAACATTAACCTAAACGGCCTTGCTGTGCTGGTACTGCGAACGGCTGAAAGCAAGGGGAAACTACAGCCGTAATTTTTCCCGAGGACATGCAGCTTTACTGTATGATTAAATGATGATGGCGTCCTCATGGGTAAAATATTCCGGAGGTAAAATAGTCCCCCATTCGGATCTCCTGGCGGGGACTACTCAGGAGGACGTCGTTATCAGGAGAAAAAAAACTGGCGTTCTACAGATCGGAGCGTGGAATGTCAGATCCCTTAATCGGGTAGGTAGGTTAGAAAATTTAAAAAGGGAAATGGACAGGTTAAAGTTAGATATAGTGGGAATTAGTGAAGTTCGGTGGCAGGAGGAACAAGACTTTTGGTCAGGTGATTACAGGGTTATAAATACAAAATCAAATAGGAGTAATGCAGGAGTAGGTTTAATAATGAATAAAAAAATAGGAGTGCGGGTTAGCTACTACAAACAGCATAGTGAACGCATTATTGTGGCCAAGATAGACACAAAGCCCATGCCTACTACAGTAGTACAAGTTTATATGCCAACTAGCTCTGCAGATGATGAAGAAATTGATGAAATGTATGACGAGATAAAAGAAATTATTCAGGTAGTGAAGGGAGACGAAAATTTAATAGTCATGGGTGACTGGAATTCGTCAGTAGGAAAAGGGAGAGAAGGAAACATAGTAGGTGAATATGGATTGGGGGGAAGGAATGAAAGAGGAAGCCGCCTTGTTGAATTTTGCACAGAGCATAACATAATCATAGCTAACACTTGGTTCAAGAATCATAAAAGAAGGTTGTATACCTGGAAGAATCCTGGAGATACTAAAAGGTATCATTATATAGTGGTAAGACAGAGATTTAGGAACCAGGTTTTAAATTGTAAGACATTTCCTGGGGCAGATGTGGATTCTGACCACAATCTATTGGTTATGAACTGCAGATTGAAACTGAAGAAACTGCAAAAAAGGTGGGAATTTAAGGAGATGGGACCTGGATAAACTGAAAGAACCAGAGGCTGTAGAGAGTCTCAGGGAGAGCATAAGGGAATCATTGACAGGAATGGGGGAAAGACATACAGTAGAAGAAGAATGGGTAGCTCTGGGGGATGAAGTAGTGAAGGCAGCAGACGATCAAGTAGTTAAAAAGACGAGGGCTAATAGAAATCCTTGGGTAACAGAAGAAATATTGAATTTAATTGATGAAAGGAGAAAATATAAAAATGCAGTAAATGAAGCAGGCAAAAAGGAATACAAACGTCTCAAAAATGACATCGACAGGAAGTGCAAAATGGCTAAGCAGGGATGGATAGAGGACAAATGTAAGGATGTAGAGGCTTGTCTCACTAGGGGTAAGATAGATACTGCCTACAGGAAAATTAAAGAGACCTTTGGAGAGAAGAGAACCACTTGTATGAATATCAAGAGCTCAGATGGCAACCCAGTTCTAAGCAAAGAAGGGAAGGCAGAAAGGTGGAAGGAGTATATAGAGGGTTTATACAAGGGCGATGTACTTGAGGACAATATTATGGATATGGAAGAGGATGTAGATGAAGACGAAATGGGAGATAAGATACTGCGTGAACAGTTTGACAGAGCACTGAAAGACCTGAGTCGAAACAAGGCCCCGGGAGTAGACAACATTCCATTAGAACTACTGATGGCCTCGGGAGAGCCAGTCATGACAAAACTCTACCATCTGGTGAGCACGATGTATGAGATAGGCGAAATACCCGCAGACTTCAAGAAGGATATAATAATTCCAATCCCAAAGAAAGCAGGTGTTGACAGATGTGAAAATTACCGAACTATCAGTTTAATAAGTCTCAGCTGCAAAATACTAACGCGAATTCTTTACAGACGAATGGAAAAACTGGTAGAAGCCGATCTCGGGGAAGATCAGTTTGGATTCCGTAGAAATGTTGGAACACGTGAGGCAATACTGACCTTACGACTTATCTTAGAAGAAAGATTAAGAAAAGGCAAACCTACGTTTCTAGCATTTGTAGACTTAGAGAAAGCTTTTGACAATGTTAACTGGAATACTCTCTTTCAAATTCTGAAGGTGGTAGGGGTAAAATACAGGGTGCGAAAGGCTATTTACAATTTGTATAGAAACCAGATAGCAGTTATAAGAGTCGAGGGGCATGAAAGGGAAGCAGTGGTTGGGAAAGGAGTGAGACAGGGTTGTAGCCTCTCCCCGATGTTATTCAATCTGTATATTGAGCAAGCAGTAAAGGAAACAAAAGAAAAATTCGGAGCAGGTATTAAAATTAATGGACAAGAAGTAAAAACTTTGAGGTTCGCCGATTACATTGTAATTCTGTCAGAGACAGCAAAGGACTTGGAAGAGCAGTTGAACGGAATGGACAGTGTCTTGAAAGGAGGATATAAGATGAACATCAACAAAAGCAAAACGAGGATAATGGAATGTAGTCAAATTAAGTCGGGTGATGCTGAGGGAATTAGATAGGAAATGAGACACTCAAAGTAGTAAAGGAGTTTTGCTATTTAGGGAGCAAAATAACTGATGATGGTCGAAGTAGAGAGGATATAAAACGTAGACTGGCACTGGCAAGGAAAGCGTTTCTGAAGAAGAGAAATTTGTTAACATCGAGTATAGATTTAAGTGTTAGGAAGTCGTTTCTGAAAGTATTTGTATGGAGTGTTGCCATGTATGGAAGTGAAACATGGACGATAACTAGTTTGTACAAGAAGAGAATAGAAGCTTTCGAAATTTGGTGCTACAAAAGAATGCTGAAGATAAGGTGGGTAGATCACGTAACTAATGAGGAGGTATTGAATAGGATTGGGGAGAAGAGAAGTTTGTGGCACAACTTGATTAGAAGAAGGGATCGGTTGGTAGGACATGTTTTGAGGCATCAAGGGATCACAAATTTAGCATTGGAGGGCACCGTGGAGGGTAAAAATCGTAGAAGGAGACCAAGAGATGAATACACTAAGCAGATTCAGAAGGATGTAGGTTGCAATAGGTACTGGGAGATGAAAAAGCTTGCACAGGATAGAGTAGCATGGAGAGCTGCATCAAACCAGTCTCAGGACTGAAGACCACAACAACAACAACATGTATGATGGTTGCCCACAAAGTAATGCACCTCATTATTTTCTTCAACAATTCTTTTTTGAACCTAATGAGAATTACACACACGAAAGAATGGTGTTTTATCTGCATACCATATTTTCCCACATTATTTCCCTCCTGTTCTATGGCCTTCCTACAGCGCAAAACAAGGGCATGTATGCCATGTCAGTGCCATTCCTTTCCTGGAGGCGGAGCCAGTACTTCACTGTGTGAATCACCTTCTCATCGTAAATAAAATGTCTTCCACGAATGACATCCTTTAATGGCCCAGAAAACATCAACTCGTTCAATATGTCAGGTGTGAAAGCCGCGGGTGGTCTCTCCGATTGCTGTAAATCGTGGAGCTCCACTGTACCGCCTTCTGGTGACCTCAGCCTCCGTGCCCAGCGACTAACTGTTCTTCTGTCGACAGTAGGTGCTTCATAGACTTCGCACAAGCGTTTGTGAATATTCCCCACAATTTCATTCTCTGGAGTGAGAAATTCAATTACGGCTCGTTGCTTGCAACGTACTTTGCCTACAAACGCCTTTTTGAAAGTGTCTTGCAGCCACGCTATCTGTCGGACGTGAGATAAACTTTGGATGCTCACTCAGGAGTCCTTAAGTAATACATAAGTAATATTTCGCTTCTATATTCAAAAACTATCTTATGTACCTTATTGTGTTTTCATATACCTCACAGACATTGTTTTGTAACATTACAACAGATCTCAGTAATTATACTGATCTGTACATAATTTTTAAGTATTGCGACACAATATGCCCGAGAAACCATATGTGTGCGATACATCAAATCTGTCTTCAAACTTATGTTGAAAAATTCGCGCGATACTTCATGTTTTTCGTTGTCAAGACAATAAATGTGTTCTGGTAAGGACTTTTATCCTTCTCCCATAATCAGTCATACTGATAATATCATTCTAAAACCAAATATTTAATGTTGAAAATTGTATATGCAAATGAAAAAATAGATCTAATCAGGTTCAGGGATCACCTGGGCCCCTTTTAGTTGATTTTCAAACTCGGCCATCTTATATTCTCTTTCGTAGGGGCAGTATATTATTTACCACAGAGAAAGAAAGGTTTTGACCTTTTATTTTCAAATGTATGCCAACTGAATTTTAGCCATGAAAGAGTTAACTCACCCAGAGATCGGGAAAGATAAACCAATGTATAAGGTTCAAGATTTCAGACCATTCGTAATTGACTAAGGGATTAATAAGCATTACCAATCACATTCTCCAAAATGCAGGGCATTAGAAGTACTTATTCAGGTCCTGGAAATATGTTTATAGTTTGTGTAATAAAAAAGTTATAATTATTTAATTATGTTTCTACATAAAAGATACAAAGTCTCAGCTGATCATAATGAGGGATAGCCTAAAGGTGCTACCACTATACTGCAGTATTAAGGAGGTGTTTGTTATTGGTTGCGTTGTCAAATATATACTTATTGCACTGTATACATTGATGTGGTATGTAACAAATTTTAGAATACAATTTTAGAATGTGCAGTTCACCATCGATTTTACTTTAAATTATTTTTAAAAGTTGTGTTTTTCCAAATGGTGACTGGTAGGTGGTATTGTAAGTGTGGATTGTAATAATTGCTCCAGGAAATGGAAACTGTTAATGGTGCTGAACGTTTTGTACTTCTTATCCTTGTGTGAGGGGATCCTAAAGATCAACTTACTTTGTGAAATGGCTGTTTTAACAGTGAAGGCTAACAACAGTAATAACAGCTCTGGTAATATTACTGTGGTCAGCAGTTGGGCTGAACGAAGCCTAAACCTTTTCTTGGTCTCTCGTCCATAGACACATTATCCAGTGGCAACAATAGCCTACTCAGTGATACTGAAACGTTAACTACTATAAAAAACCTACTGATGGTGTAAAAATTTAATGTTTTCTTTGGATAATTGGGTAAGAAAATAAATTTATGTATCTTTTGGGTTTCTACTTCGTGATATCAAATTTTATAGGGGACTTTTTTTTCTTCCCTTTCCTATTCACATCTGGGGAGGGTTTCTATCTTTTCTATGGGAAGGTACCGGTAAGTTGAATAAGTTTTGTTGGTAAAGCCATTATACCTTGTTTTTAGTTGGTATGTTGGAATGGAATATCATTTTTATGGAAAGGTAGCTGTAATTCATTGTTAAGCAGAAACAATTCCCTCTCTATTGAAAGGAGCAATTATCACTGAACCCGTCGAATAATCGGGTATACAGTCTCAGGTTACCTGCATAGTCTTAAGTTTCCTTTTTCTTCTGTTGCTCTTCAGAAATCAAACATTACGTTTTTCTGGCCCTTATGTGGTGAAACTGGTGATGCTCTTTCTGCAGAATCGATGAAGACCATTATTCTCCAGCCCACTGGCAAAGAACCTCCCCCAGGAGATAGTCCTGTTTTGTTCCTGTTCGTCGCTTCCACCCCATCTCTTCCCCACCCCTCAAAGTCCCACTTCACTAAACAATTTCCATACCCCACCACCCACTTCACCAAACCCGCCAGGCTCCTCCACACACATGATACATTTAGCTCACACAGTACTGTGCATGTATTCTAGCTTCTGTCTTTCTTCTCCATTTCAATGCATTCAAAAGCAGTCACCCTCCCCCCTCCAATTATCACATGAACCGTCTTTCTTATTGGTGGCCTATTACGATTGCATTGCTGTACAATCAGTCTCTGATGGAACAGTATTCCCCAGGTTTTTTAAATTATTAATTAAATTATTAAAATATTTTTAAAGCTAAATGTATGAAAATTGATATTTGAAAATTGATATTTGAATTATTCTTAGGGGATGAAAGTTTCTATTGAAATATCAACACAAGAAATCAAAAGGCGGAGTTATAAAAAAACCTCCGATCCCAGCTGCCAGAATCACTTTTTTTGTCACACGCACATTTTTAAAGAGAACATGCTTCTATACCTCTAGTAATTTCTGAATTAAAACAAAAAAGTTATTTAAGAGTCGCCACGTCAAATCAACTATGTTACAGTTGCATAGAAAAAGAAACGGCTCTTTAATACAAAATGTTTTCGGTAACCGTAATAGACATTGGCAGAAAAAACAACGCAACACCAAGGGGATGTGCGACGTAAACGAAAGTAGGTAGGCGTTTTTCTCGTCTGAAAGATGATGTCTTTTAAAATTTGGTTGCAGCCTGATAGGAATGACGCTAGTATCACCACTATGAGGATCCAAAGCAGTGTGGCGGTGCATTGTGTTGCAAAGTTCCACTCACCTTCTGGTGAATCGCTTCTCACAGGCACGCCTCCTTAAGTTACTGAAATACCGTTCAGAGTCTGAAAAAAATGTAGCAGAAAACATTTGTACACATCATAACCACAAGTCGCACTAAAAATTGTTTTGTCCGTGGAAGAAGTACTTAAATGAATGTATTTCTATGCGAAAAATTTTCACGCTATTACGGTATCTTTGCATACATCAGCCACTATCGCATTACCGTGAGCTGTTCATACATCATTGCCAACGACACCCAGTTTACAAAATCATTAATTATCCGTCTCCGAAAGTTTACAAACGGATTGCTTTTTCGGCATAGCTCGCTCAAATATTGCTGTAGCGAGTCGCACGTAACAAAAAGTTCACGTTCGCATGTAAGGAACAAGCCACGCGGAATTTAGTTATTTAAAATGTCAATAAAAGTTCTCAATTTCACACGGCGCATTAAACAGAACTCCCTTCCACACCTTGCGGCGTTTCTCAGACATTTTGGTAACGAAATATCACAATGCTAATTTTGAATGGAGTGCCTATCAGTAGGGATGATCACTATGGGCTCCGTGACGCGACTCTACTCATCTCTCCACCCAAAATAGGTTCCTAGTTCCCAAAATAAGCGCGAATATGACAATTTCTGACTGCAAGAGAAACATCATAGCCAATCGCAAAACAGCATCAACTCCGCTCAGTCCCGCGCATATATACAGAACCAATCAAAGTTTGTCACTGAATCAGAACAGTTAATTAACATAAATAATTCTGAAAACCCACAAATATGAAATTAATTCCCTGCTAACAGAACTACTTTACCGAAATCATAATCTGATTTCCCTAGTGCCTTAATCTGACGAAATAGTTTATAAAAAATTTCCCAGTACGAATGACTAACACACATGTCATTCTCGAGCATTCCTCACGTGACTAATTACCTCAATGTACAGAATAAAAGCTTTACATTAAACATTGTTTTACATTCACAATTTCGTTCAGTCTCATAGCCAAGCACAATTGTAGTAGTAATTAAACAAAAGTTAAAAATTAGACAAATGGAACTCTAAATAAAAATGACAGTATTTTGACTGTAGCTCAAACAGTGTACATCAGCTAGTGGACCTCTACCAGGTCGCACAGAAACTACGCGCATCAAAAAAAGTATCACCTCGGTTCCGAGAGTTCAGGAAACTGTACAGAAAATTGGAATAGAGGTCAACAGAAACATGATTACCATCCTTTATGTTGCTCATGAAAACCACACGTTGCATGTTGTACCATCACACAGCTAAACCTTCAGAGGTGTTGGTCCAGATTTCTGTACACACCGGTACCTCCAATACCCAGTAGCACGTCCTCTTGCATTGATACATGCCTGTATTCGTCGTGGCGTACTATCCAATAGTTCTCAAGACACTGTTGGTCCAGAATGTTCCACTCCTCAATGCCATTTCGGCGTAGATCCATCAGAGTGGTTGGTGGGTCACATCGTCCTTAAATAGCCCTTTTAAGTCTATCCCAGGCATGTTCGATACGGTTCGTGTCTGGAGAACATGCTGGCCACTCGAGCGACGTCATTACCCTGGAACAAGTCATTTACAAAATGTGCACGATAGGGGCGCGAATTGTCGTCCATGAAGAAGAATTCCTAGCCAATATGCTGCCGGTATGGTTGCACTATCGGTCAGAGGGCGGCAATCAGGTATTGTACAACCGTTACGGCGCCCTCCATGACCACCAGCGGTGTACGTCGGCTCCACATAATGCCGCCCCAAAACAGCAGGGAACCTACATCTTACTAAGGCGTTCAGCCTGACCTGGTTGCCTCCAAACTCATCTCCGACGACAGTCTGGTAGCGGAAATATGGGACACTCATCGGTGAATGTAACATGATGCCAATCCTGAGCGGTCCATTCGTCATGTTGTTGGGCCATCTGTTTCGCGCTGCGTGGTATCGTTGTTACAAGCCGGCCGAAGTGGCCGTGCGGTTAAAGGTGCTGCAGTCTGGAACCGCAAGACCGCTACGGTCGCAGGTTCGAATCCTGCCTCGGGCATGGATGTTTGTGATGCCCTTAGGTTAGTTAGGTTTAACTAGTTCTAAGTTCTAGGGGACTAATGACCTCAGCAGTTGAGTCCCATAGTGCTCAGAGCCATTTGAACCAATTTATCGTTGTTACAAAGATGGACCTCGCCATGGACTTCGGGAGTGAAGTTGCACATCATGCAGCCTATTTCGCGCAGTTTGGAGTCCTAACACGACGTCCTGAGGTAGCACGAAAAGCATTATTCAACATGGTGGCGTGGCTTTCAGGGTTCCTCCGAACCATAATCCATGGGTAGCGGTCATCCACTTCTGTAGTAGCCCTTGGGCGGCCTGAGCGAGGCATGTCATCGACAGTTCCCGTGTGTCTGTGTCTCCTCCATGCCCGAATAACATCGCTTTGGTTCACTCTGAGACGCCTAGACAATCCCTTTGTTGAGAGCCCTTCCTGGCGCAATGTAACAATGCGGACGCGATCGAACCGCTTTATTGACGGTCTAGGCATGGTTGAACCACAGACAACACGAGCCGTGTACCTTCTTCCTGGTGGAATGACTGGAAAGGATCGGCTGGTCGGTCGTTGAGGCCGAGCAGTTCTAGGCGCTTCAGTCCGGAACCGCGCTGCTGCTACGGTCGCAGGTGCGAATCCTGCCTCGGGCATGGTTGCGTGTCATGTCCTTAGTTTGTTAGGTTTAATTAGTTCAACGTCTAGAGGACTGATGACCTCAGATGTTAAGTCCCATAGTGCTCAGAGCCACTTGAACCATTTTTGATCGGCTGTTCGACCCCCTCCGTCTAATAGGCGCTGCTCATGCATGGCTGTTTACATCTTTGGGCAGGTTTAGTGACATCTCTGATAGTCTAAGAGACTGTGTCTGGAATACAATATACAGAGTCAACGTCTATTTTCAGGAGTTCTGGGAACCAGGGTGATGCAAAATTTTTGTGATATGTATATATACACACTGACATCTGACGCCACCGGTCCTGGTCGTGGATCACACTTCACGTCTGTTCAGTGCTGTTGCGATCTCCAAAGGGATGACGTAAGGTGCTATACGTCAAGGTTTGCTTGAAATACAAGCTGTAATGGTCATGAGCCTCAGTTACCTTTCAGACTGCTCGTGGTAAGTTGATGATAGTCAAGAATGTTTTCAAGGCGACGAAGAAGCCGTTGTCGACACCTCACTGAATTTGGATGGGGTCGTATAATACGGCTACGAGAGTCTGGATGCTTCTTCCGCAATACAGCAGAAAGACCAGTTACTTCACGGAAAGCTTCAGGCAAGACGCCCTGTAGCGTGCACTCCACTGACCTCAAACCACTGCCGTTTTCGTCTTTATTCGTGTATAAATTCAGCTCAGTGGAGTTTACAGTGGAGCTCACTCCCGGTTCCTGAAGATAACTGGCTTAGCCTTAGTACCAGCGATAGCTGTGCGTTGTTTAGAAGGATGCCTTTCGAGGGCCTGAAGCCAACTTGTGTGCGTGGTAGCGACATTGGATCTACTCCTGTAGTTATGGTCTGGGGTATTATTTCGTAAGACAGCAGGAACACTATTGTGTTATTCTATGCGCACTAACTTCAAAGTCGTACGTCAGTCTGGTGATCGGACCCGTTGGGTTTCCATTAATGAACAGAATTCCAGGGCGTGTTTTCCAACAGAGTAACGCTCGCCCTCATACCGCTGTCGTAACCCAATAAGCTCTACAGAGTGTTGACATGTTGCGTTGGTCTGCTCAGCCACTGTAGAGATATGAATTGTTTTAATTCTGTACTTCTTTTTGATTCCGACCACCATTCAATTTTGGGTATTTTCATTGTACATTTTAGTGTAACATCTCTGGCCCCAACTGTGTTTAATTTGTTAATTTTTTATCGACCCCCAGACATGGTCATCAATCATCTCACCGTTAAAGAACCTTATAATAGTTAAGAATTTAGTTTCATAGTTTTGAACACCGAGTATCGAAATTTTACCATCCTGTACGTAATGTAGCTAACATTTTAATGGCATAAAGTCATATTTAAAGTAAAAATAAACCGTAATGACGAAAATGTAAGATTTTTCGTTTTTTGCTAACATATAATTACGCCTGAAACCGTACACAAATTTCTGTTAGCAATGACGTTTCCATTACAGGGAGTGTAGTGGAACCGACATTGAGATCATTGTTTGATTACATCACTGTCCATACTGCTGCACTCTTCTGAACTCTGCATGCGTGAGATGGTATCTTTCTACCTTGCCGGCCATAGGTTGAACACCAAATTCCTACAACACTCGGAGAGCGTCCTTGCGCCACTGCGTTAGGAAGATAGATCAGAACCAGTCTCGCATGTGTCACAAAATAATTGATTAAAGATAATATTAAACTGAAGATTTCCTATATTTGATTCAGGAAGTGCTTTTCACGTTAGAGGTAACTTTTACTAAAACTGTTACTACAATATTTCTTGGCATGTGCAGTGTTAATACAACATTTCCCGGCGCATACAGGGATTAACTATGAATATTTTATATGAATCTTGAAGTAAATTAAATCCTCTACATCACTGGTTACTATGCATTGTATACAAAAGTGCGCTAAAAGAAAGTTACATCTTGTTTCGCCTTAATATCCTACTTTTTCTGACTTCTTGAAATTTTTAAAAATTTTCACAGCCTCGTTTCATAGTAGCGGTTCCGTATTCTCCAACTCACCATAAATTTAACGCTCTTCAAAACTGGTAATGCTGTGTTTTTGCCTAGAATGAGCTGGAAGCGAGTTACTGAAGAAAAACTGAAAAAAGTGACATTCATTAGCGGTTTTTTCAAGTGACAGATAACGTGCAAGGGAAAGAGAGGGATAACACAGACAACATACCTGATATTCGAAATCCCTCTACTTTTGCGATCCAAAATACTATCTATATTGACGAGTAGAACACGACAAGTGTCATCGTCTGATTTCCCAGAAACTTCGCTCTGTAGAAGAGGGATAAAAACAAGCGAAAACGTGTCTGCATATATAGTCGATGGTTTCTGAGAAAAGAACAGTCAAAGTTTTCGACACAATGCCAGTACTTTACATGCGTTTTACGGCCAGTACCCTTAAAGGAAATGGTGCCAAATGGTTTGCGCTGCAGCTGGTTAATTTTGAGCCCCATGTTTGAAACCTGGTTGATACTTTCATTTTTGATTTATATACTCACGTATGCAGAAGATTAAAACACCAAAGTTTTCCAGTATTTGTTGATATAACGTAGTCCTTATTGGTCTATTAATTGTGCATCAGATGAATCTATATTTTTTAAAAAAAGTGAGAAAATGGTTTGAAATTTTCGGCCAAATACGTGTGGTGTATCTTGGTTCATAATCAATTGCAAGCGCCAGTTTTCGCAAAATTGACATGTTATGCGTTGCCAACGTTTGAAATCTTCATCAGTATATAAGAAATTACTTTCTCGAGCGAGATTCATCTCGCCGGCCGCTGGTGGCCGAGCGGTTCTAGGCGCTTCAGTCTGGAACCGCGCGTCCGCTACAGTCGTAGGTTCGAACCCTGCCTCGGGCATGGATGTGTATAATGTCCTTAGGTTAGTTAGGTTTAAGTAGACCTCAGTTCTAGGGCACTGATGACCTAAGATGTTAAGTGCCATAGTGCTCAGAGCCATTTCAACCATTTTCAACCGAGATTCATCTCAAGAAATGTCACTGTGAGAAACGTTCCTTCGCACGATGCTCGTGGTGTTCGCTATATCTGCGCTTCCAATGTGGCTCCAATCGGTATCATTGAAGGGAATGCACCAAATCTTCCAGAAGAATAAACTTATGAACAAAAGACAAGAATTAACACAAGAACTGATATGAGAATAAAATATCAGAAAAATAGAATTAAAATAGGAATTATTATATTCTTCTTGAAGTCTGAGGGTATTTCGCCTGTCTCATACCCTCAGACTTCAAGAAGAATATAATAATTCCAATCCCAAAGAGAGGAGGTGTTAACAGATGTGAAAATTACCGAACTAGTTTAATAAGTCACGGCTGCAAAATACTAACGCGAATTCTTTACAGAAGAATGGAAAAATTAGAAGAAGCCGACATCGGGGGAGATCAGTTTGGATTCCGTAGAAATAATAGAACATGTGAGGCAATACTGACCCTACGACTTATCTTGGAAGCTAGATTGAGGAAAGGCAAACCCTACGTTTCTAGCATTTGTAGACTTAGAGAAAGCTTTTGACATTGTTGACTGGAATATTCTCTTTCAGATTCTGAAGGTGGCAGGGGTAAAATACAGGGAACGAAAGGCTATTTACAATTTGTACAGAAACCAAAAGGCAATTATAAGAGTTGAGGGGCATGAAAGGGAAGCATTTGTTTGGAATGGAGTGAGACAGGGTTGTAGCCTCTCTCCGATGTTAATCAATCTGTATGTTGAGCAAGCAGTGAAGGAAACAAAAGAAAAATTCGGAGTATGTGTTAAAATCCATGGAGAAGAAATAAAAACCTTGAGGTTCGCTGATGACATTTTAATTCTGTCAGAGACAGCAAAGGACTTGGAAGAGCAGTTGAACGGAATCAATAGCATCTTGAAAGGAGGATATAAGATGAACATCAACAAAAGCAAAACGAGGATAATGGAATGTAGTCAAATTAAATCGGGTGATGCTGCGGGGATTAGATTAGGAAATGAGACACTTAAAGTAGTAAAGGAGTTTTGGTATTCGGGGAGATAAATAACTGATGATGGTCGAAGTAGAGAGGATATAAAATGTAGACTGGCAATGGGAAGGAAAGCGTTTCTGAAGAAGAGAAATTTGTTAACATCGAGTATACAGGGTGTTACAAAAAGGTACGGCCAAACTTTCAGAAAACATTCCTTACACACAAATAAAGAAAAGATGTTATGTGGACATATTCATGTTAGAGCTCATTTTAGTTTCGTCAGTATGTACTGTACTTCCTCGATTCACCGCCAGTTGCCCCAATTGAAGGAAGGTAATGCTGACTTCGGTGCTTGTGTTGACATGCGACTCATTGCTCTACAGTACTAGCATCAAGCACATCAGTACGTAGCATCAACAGTTTAGTGTTCATCACGAACGTGGTTTTGCGGAGTCGGCAGATGCCGATTTGATGTACCCATTAGCACGGGGCAATAGCCGTGGCGCGGTACGTTTGTATCGAGACAGATTTCCAGAACGAAGGTGTCCCGACAGGAAGACGTTCGAAGCAATTGATCGGCGTCTTAGGGAGCACGGAACATTCCAGCCTACGACTCGCGACTGGGGAAGACCTAGAACGACGAGGACACCTGCAATGGACGAGGCAATTCTTCGTGCAGTTGACGATAACCCTAATGTCAGCGTCAGAGAAGTTGCTGCTGTACAAGGTAACGTTGACCACGCCACAGTATGGAGAGTGCTACGGGAGAACCAGTTGTTTTCGTACCGTGTACAGCGTATGCAGGCACTATCAGCAGCTGATTGGCCTCCACGGGTACACTTCTGCGAATGGTTCATCCAACAATGCGTCAATCCTCATTTTAGTGCAAATGTTGTCTTTACGGATAAGACTTCATTCCAACGCGATCAAATTGTAAATTTTCACAATCAACATGTGTGGGCTGACGAGAATCCGCACGCAATTGTGCAATCACGTCATCAACACAGATTTTCTGTGAACTTTTGGGCAGGCATTGTTGGTGATGTCTTGATTGGGCCCCATGTTCTTCCACCTACGCTCAATGGAGCACGTTATCATGATTTCATACGGGATACTCTACCTGTGCTGCTAGAACATGTGCCTTTACAAGTACGACACAACATGTGGTTCATGCACGATGCACATTTCAGTCGAAGTGTTCGTACGCTTCTCAACAACAGATTCGGTGACCGATGGATTGGTAGAGGCGGACCAATTCCATGGCCTCCACGCTCTCCTGGCCTCAACCCTCTTGACTTTCATTTATGGGGGCATTTCAAAGCTCTTGTCTACGCAACCCCGGTACCAAATGTAGAGACTCTTCGTGTTCGTATTGTGGACGGCTGTGATACAATACGCCATTCTCCAGGGCTGCATCAGCGCATCAGGAATTCCACGCGACGGAGGGTGGATGCATGTATCCTCGCTAACGGAGGACATTTTGAACATTTCCTGTAACAAAGTGTTTGAAGTCACACTGGTACGTTCTGTTGCTGTGTGTTTCCATTCCATGATTAATGTGATTTGAAGAGAAGTAATAAAATGAGCTCTAACATGGAAAGTAAGCGTTTCCGGCCACATGTCCACATAACATATTTTCTTTCTTTGTGTATGGGGAATGTTACCTGAAAGTTTGGCCGTACCTTTTTGTAACACCCTGTAGATTTAATTGTCAGGAAGTCGTTTCTGAAAGTATTTGTATGGAGTGTAGCCATGTATGGAAGTGAAACATGGACGATAAATAGCTTGGACAAGAAGAGAATATAAGCTTTCGAAATGTGGTGCTACAGAAGAATGCTGAAGATTAGATGGGTACTTCACATAACTAATGAGGAGGTATTGAACAGGATTGGGAAGAAGAGAAGTTTGTGGTACAACTTGACTAGAAGAAGGGATCGATTGGTAGGACATGTTCTGAGGTATCAAGGGATCACCAATTTAGCATTGGAGGGCAGCGTGGAGGGTAAAAATCGTAGAGGGAGACCAAGAGATTAATACACCAAGCAGATTCAGAAGGATGTAGGTTGCAGTAGGTACTGGGAGATGAAGAAGCTTGCACAGGATAGAGTAGCATGGAGATCTGCATCAAACCAGTCTCAGGACTGAATACCCCTACAACAACAACAACAGAATTAAAAAGCTTGTAACTCCTCACCGTGTTACACACACATACGTGACATAATAAACGTGTGACACATGAGGACCAATGTCGACATGGCTATGTAGGCCGATATCACCACAGTCTGTAAGAGGAACCGAGGTAAGCCCATCGCTCCACATCAGCGGTAACCACAGGACGGCCTGCCTCTCCAGTCTTGACCCATCAGCTCGGCCACACCCCTTGCGCTGGCCACCGGTCCTGTGCGCCACCTCACAGACACGAGGCGCTCCTCGCGGTTCTCAGATTTAGTTACAAGGGAAAATGCGAACTCAGATTCTAGTGAGACCAGTCCTGACATTGTGATGAAAGAAACCTCGAGAAGTCGATGTTAATTAGCTAACGTTTCGCGATTTGTAACAAATGTCCACTAAACTAAAGAAATACATCTGCGAACTAAACTGTGAATTAGACTAAAGCAGACGAACGTTAAATATAATATACACTCCTGGAAATGGAAAAAAGAACATATTGACACCGGTGTGTCAGACCCACCATACTTGCTCCGGACACTCATGAGAGGGCTGTACAAGCAATGATCACACGCACGGCACAGCGGACACACCAGGAACCGCGGTGTTGGCCGTCGAATGGCGCTAGCTGCGCAGCATTTGTGCACCGCCGCCGTCAGTGTCAGCCAGTTTGCCGTGGCATACGGAGCTCCATCGCAGTCTTTAACACTGGTAGCATGCCGCGACAGCGTGGACGTGAACCGTATGTGCAGTTGACGGACTTTGAGCGAGGGCGTATAGTGGGCATGCGGGAGGCCGGGTGGACGTACCGCCGAATTGCTCAACACGTGGGGCGTGAGGTCTCCACAGTACATCGATGTTGTCGCCAGTGGTCGGCGGAAGGTGCACGTGCCCGTCGACCTGGGACCGGACCGCAGCGACGCACCGATGCACGCCAAGACCGTAGGATCCTACGCAGTGCCGTAGGGGACCGCACCGCCACTTCCCAGCAAATTAGGGACACTGTTGCTCCTGGGGTATCGGCGAGTACCATTCGCAACCGTCTCCATGAAGCTGGGCTACGGTCCCGCACACCGTTAGGCCGTCTTCCGCTCACGCCCCAACATCGTGCAGCCCGCCTCCGTGGTGTCGCGACAGGCGTGAATGGAGGGACGAATGGAGACGTGTCGTCTTCAGCGATGAGAGTCGCTTCTGTCTTGGTGCCAATGATGGTCGTATGCGTGTTTGGCGCCGTGCAGGTGAGCGCCACAATCAGGACTGCATACGACCGAGGCACACAGGGCCAACACCCGGCATCATGGTGTGGGGAGCGATCTCCTACACTGGCCGTACACCACTGGTGATCGTCGAGGGGACACTGAATAGTGCACGGTACATCCAAACCGTCATCGAACCCATCGTTCTACCATTCCTAGACCGGCAAGGGAACTTGCTGTTCCAACAGGACAATGCACGTCCGCATGTATCCCGTGCCACCCAACGTGCTCTAGAAGGTGTAAGTCAACTACCCTGGCCAGCAAGATCTCCGGATCTGTCCCCCATTGAGCATGTTTTGGACTGGATGAAGCGTCGTCTCACGCGGTCTGCACGTCCAGCACGAGCGCTGGTCCAACTGAGGCGCCAGGTGGAAATGGCATGGCAAGCCGTTCCACAGGACTACATCCAGCATCTCTACGATCGTCTCCATGGGAGAATAGCAGCCTGCATTGCTGCGAAAGGTGGATATACACTGTACTAGTGCCGACATTGTGCATGCTCTGTTGCCTGTGTCTATGTGCCTGTGGTTCTGTCAGTGTGATCATGTGATGTATCTGACCCCAGGAATGTGTCAATAAAGTTTCCCCTTCCTGGGACAATGCATTCTCGGTGTTCTTATTTCAATTTCCAGGAGTGTAGTTCGAAATAAATGGAGAGACGCGACAGTTATTCACTGATTAAAAAAATAAAAAAATAAGTAGTTTGTAGGACTGATGAACGCTGGCGGACATTCTGATAACGCGGAGCACAATTAGCAACACGATGAAGAGAGAGAATGTGAAGCGGTTGGGATGTAGTCTAAATTTATGTTGCAAAGACAGGACGTTCATCACACCATGAAACCGTGTTCAGTGACACAGGATTTCGTTTGTTATCACTCGAAAGTTCAAAAATGGTTCAAATGGCTCTGAGCACTATGGGACTTAACATCTATGGTCATCAGTCCCCTAGAACTTAGAACTACTTAAACCTAACTAACCTAAGGACTGCACATAACACCCAGTCATCACATATCACTCGAAAGCCGTATGACGAAAGCAATTAAGACAACTTCTTTCGCGATTCACAACAATATCCATCTGATCTTGAATTAGTGTTAATGAGGTGGATTGTCTAGTCTAGGCCAACCGAAATTACTGTCAATAATCAAGGTCAGATGTGAGAGGGTAGTGACTTGTTAACGCCAGAGAGTTACAGCAATAATCCCTACACCAAGGGAATGATCGATAGATTCACTCTCACAGGACAGTTTAAACCTTCATCTCCACGTGTTCCTAATGAGGCAGATAAGACTGTCATTTGTGCACAACACTTGAGTGTTAGTCACTAGATATGGCGATAGCACGACGTGGAAAATTTATATCTACTGAGTTCCAAATAACATTCCCAGCTGAATATTTGCGAACGGATGGCGATTTAAGCCAAACAGCAGTTCTGTAGAAAAACTGCAGGTGGGAAGTAGATTAAAAAACAGAATGAGAAACTGGAAAAGAAGGTGGTACGCTAATTTCGGAAAGAAGAGAAAAAGTGACAAGAAAGGGAAGGCATTAATAATTTGTGCTGAAATTCCAAACTTTCTCTTCTGTAGGCCTTCGTTGTGTTTATCATCTATCACAAGTAATTGTGCGGAACAAATTAATTGGAAAGCTTCTTTGCGATCATACGTAACAGAATCGCGTCATGTGTGCTGTTCATGTGTCGCATTCATTAAGGAGATCCAGCGGAATAATCACTTTGGCAGCTCTTCTGGAACTTATTACGCCACTAATAATACATATTTGCGTGTGATGAGTGTCTTCACGTTCCAGTGTGCGAGCGGCTTAAGAACTGTCTCTAGGTGATACTGGCGTCCGCTTTATCTGATTATTTACAAGGTGTTGGTGTGGTGACAGTACTTACTTCTCTGCTACCTCACCAGCTGCGAGCTACTGACTCATGGGTACAACAGGAACCAGGACCCGTGACGCCATGAATATGTGCACGCCACACGCCACAAGAAATATGGCTTGCTGTGACTGCCTTTTAGCGTCGGCTCATTCTCTCCTGCTGAGAGATGAGTGGGACAGATCACACTGAAGTGCAAGATGAATTTAGCAGAAGAGGATGGAGTGACATTTGGACGGGCCACAAGACATGTACTTGAAGGGAGCAGGTTGGCGATTGAGAGGTACTGGGGACCACAAAACAAAGTATTCCTTAACACCGATTTTTTTATTAAAACAACTGAAATTTTTATAATGATAAACTGGCAGCCAGACATAACTTTTTAAATGCTTGTGAATAAAGTTATTATCAAGAAACAACATAGGTCATCCCAACTCCACATACGAGTTCTGAAATGAAATTGTCAAATAATAATAATACTCAACAGTTGCTACAAAGTAGTTAATAGCTCAGCGGGGTTATTCGTCAACAGAAATTATAAGAAATGAATCGAGTATACTTACTAGCTGGAAAATCATCTTCAATTCAAGGTGTCATATATTTTTTATTCCAGTCTTTGATCACAATATAAAGTCCTTCGACGATGATAGGTTTCAATCAGTAGTTATCCTCTTCAGATACTTTCTACACCATGTCCTAATGTTATAAAGCCGTAATGACATCGTCAAAACGTATAAATGCACTCAGCAAAGCATCGTCATGTAGAACTAAAATACCGTGTAAAATAGGCCACATCGTCCACACAGTCATATTGCTACTGTACAAAACATACTGCTGTTTTTGTACAACATACCTGGATCACTGTTAGTATTCGCGACTATGTCACAGTTTGTGAATTCAAGATGTGTTTCATAGGTAAGCCAAAATAATTTAAGGTTTTAAGCAGTTATAGTACAGCAGTTAACGAAGCTACAGGTAAAGACGAAATACAATTTTTTTTTTTTTTTGCAGATGTGAAACAGCTTTAAATCCCAACAGTAAAGGACTACCACAGCGAGGCCAAAACTAATTTAAGTACAAAGCAGTTGCAGTGAGAGTATGGAACACGACTGCAGGTCAAGAACATCAGTTGACGAAAGCAGCACTTAGCTATAGTACAACAGCCTAAGATCCAGTGATGAAGTCAAAGCAAAATTAGGAAGTCCTAACATTTTATGCACAAGGAACTGCAATAGAATTAAAAAAAGTACAGAGTGTCAATAATTAAAGTTCCTGTTTCAAAACGCTGTATAAAGAGAACCACTGCTCAGAATTGCGTCAAACCTGAGCAGTATGTTATTGATGCAGGGGGAAAATTTCTTGGAACAAAAAAATTAAACGCAATTTTTACCAGTAGATGAGGCTGCAAACGTCTTAACTACACATAAATTGGATCGCAAAAGGATGTCTGCGGTTTGTGTTCCTCATTACAACATCCGTACTGCTCAATATACATGAGTACTTAAGTTCGGCAGCCAAAAGTTGTGGCACTGTTAGTTTGGTAAGCCCATGCACCACGGCAAGGTCTTACCGTATAGGATGGGAAATCGGTTTATAATTGTCCTGAGGCGAAGATCAGCAAGAAAAGCTAAATAACATCGTTCTGCTGCGAAAAACCGCATAAAAGGCAAAATGACATCGGTTTCTAATTGTTGAAGCGCAATACATGTTCAATATGCTTTCCACCGTTTTCTGCCACTAGCTGAAATGGAGAAACAAATCTTCCACAACCGAACAGGCTATTTTGAGGTTCACGTTCAGAAAGCGTTGCGCTGTGAGTCCTTCAGTTCAGCTGCGTTCGTAATCACGGCACTGAACACTTTCTTCAGATCACTCCACAGCTAGAAGTCACAAGAATTAAGATCAGGTGACCTGGTAGGCTAGGCTGTAGATAAGTGACGGATGATAATCTTATCATCTCCGACAGGCTTTTGCAGCAGCCGCTTCACTGGCTGTTGTGGTGTTTTTTTTTTTTTTTAATTATGTTTTGATCAGACTATTATTGTCTTGTGAAGATTCAGAAATCTGTTGTGAGTTTTGCACCAGTTCTTGGAGGGAAGATCAAAGATTTTTCAAAAAACTTAAGTACTGTAAGTTATAGTTTATCTATATTTCACCTGAAATCTTTTGCAGAAGGCGTAGCGATCTCAAGATAGAGAACAGAGTTCGCATTGCCACTTAATTTATTCGGCTGGTCCCGGCGGAGGTTCGAGTCCTCCCTCGTACATGGGTGTGTGTGTTTGTCCTTAGGATAATTTAGGTTAAATAGTGTGTAAGATTAGGGACTGAGGACCTTAGCAGCTAAGTCCCATAAGATTTCACACACATTTGAACATTTGAACTTAATTTATTTGTGTCGTAATCATGTTCGATGGATAGTATGGAACTACTGCAAGTAATAAGCAGGCACTACAGCATTTGAGAGCACAATAACCAGTTTAATTACCTTAGTCAGTATTGGTAACAATAGGTGTTCCCCAGGGAAGTGTCCTGGGACCTCTACTGTTCCTGATCTATATAAATGACCTGGGTGACAATCTGAACAGTTCTCTTAGGTTGTTCGCAGATGATGCTGTAATTTGCCGTCTAGTAAGGTCATCCGAAGACCAGTATCAGTTGCAAATCGATTTAGAAAAGATTACAATATGGTGTGGCAGGTGGCACTTGACGCTAAATAACGAAAAGTGTGAGGTGATCCACATGAGTTCCAAAAGAAATCCGTTGGAACTCGATTACTCGATAAATAGTACAATTCTCAAGGCTGTCAGTTCAGCAAAGTACCTGGGTGTTAAAATTACGAACAACTTCAGTTGGAAAGACCACATCGATAATATTATGGGGAAGGCGAGCCAAAGGTTGCGTTTCATTGGAAGGACACTTAGAAGATGCAACAAGTCCACAGAGACAGCTTACACTTCACTCGTTCGTCCTCTGTTAGAATATTGCTGCGCGGTGTGGGATCCTTACCAGGTGGGATTGACGGAGGACATCGAAAGGGTGCGAGAAAGGGCAGCTCGTTTTGTATTATCACGTAATAGGGGAGAGAGTGTGGCAGATATTATACGCGAGTTGGGATGGAAGTCATTAAAGCAAAGACGTTTTTCGTCGCGGCGAGATCTATTTACGAAATTTCAGTCACCAACTTTCTCTTCCGAATGCGAAAATATTTTGTTGAGCCCTACCTACATGGGTAGGAAGGATCATCAAAATAACATAAGAGAAATCAGAGCTCGAACAGAAAGGTTTAGGTGTTTGTTTTTCCCGCGCGCTGTTCGGGAGTGGAATGGTAGAGAGATAGTATGATTGTGGTTCGATGAACCCTCTGACAAGCGCTTAAATGTGAATTGCAGAGTAACCATGTAGATGCAGATGTAGGCTCCGTACATTTCAATTTTATATCTTGCTCGTTGTTTCTTTAAATGAAGTTCTTTAACATTTTTTGACATTTCATCTTAGCTGCATACATAAATTCTTACACAGCACTGTACAATAGTAATATTTTATAATAATTAATTAGTGATTGCGGACCACGCCATATACGCGTCCGCCGTCTTTAAAAAATATCACGACTGTGTTAACAGAAGAGGATTACAATTCGTCATCTGTCAAAAAATAAGAAACACAAAATATCTCTATCGAAGCAATTTATGAACAATTGGTATTCCGCTTCCGCAGCTCGTGGTCTTGCGGTAGCGTTCTCGCTTCTCACGCACGGGGTCCCGGGTTCGATTCCCGGCGGGGTCAGGGATTTTCTCTGCCTCGTGATGACAGTGTGTTGTGTGTTCTTCATCATAATTGACGTGCAAGTCGACGAAATGGCTTCAACTAAAACGGACTTGCAATACGGCGGCCGAACGTCCCAGCATGGGCCCCCCCGGCCAACAATGCCATACGATAATTTCATTTCATTTGTATTCCGCGCCGTGGCGCGTAAGGTATTCTTTGAAATATCAGGTGGTCGCTGCTCATCAACGATCTAAGATAATTTTACAAAATTTGTATGGCTTTTATGAGCCTGCATGGTTAGATTATCGAATGTAAGTTTATTCAATCTGTCGAAACAGATACTAATATTACACTGTGCAATGTGTGGAGGAGCGCAATCTTGCATAAAAATGATCGTAACCACACATCTGCACTGTTGAAGGATTGGAATGACGCTGATGCGCAAAAGACTCTAGTAGCGTTTACCAGTGAGGGTACAGGTAACAGGACCCGCACTTCCTAGAAAAAGTACTGAACTACTATAAACGATGCCATTAACCCGCACCACATACTAAACTTCACAGAGTGAAGTGGTACTGGTTGATGTGAGTGGTGGTTTTCCGTTGCCAGTATTCTGCAGGTCTGCTTACTGAGATGTACTTGGGGAAGGAAATGGGATTTTCCTATCCACTGAATATTCCGTAGCCATCATTGTCCACTTCCTCGAGAGCAAGAAATGCCAGAGCGACGTTTGCCTTTGTGGCAAGTCAGCAGGTAGCAACTCTTGAACATGCATGATTTTGTACGGAGAGCAACGCAGTATGTTTCGTAGAAATTTATGCACTGCGTCCTCAGCCATGTGCAAAGTTCGGGCAATTCCCCGTGCACTGCATGTTTGCACTCCACCGCTCGATTCCTTGTGTGGCCACATCTTCCACAGTCGTTGAATCGCTTACTATCCTCCGGCACCCGCACTGCTCTTCAAAAGAACATGTATTTTCGAATTTTGTGATCATTTTCTCCGGATACACATAGGCAATCGGAACAATGCCTGTTTCCATATCCTTGAGTGTCCTGATCTTCTGCGGGAATACTAGGGCACAGTCACCTTTCTTGTAAAAGAGTTCTACCACTAGGTCGCGATCCTTCATGGCGTCAGTCATATTATGCGTCTCGGAGCAACTTACAAACAACTGTGTGTCGCGCGTGTCTTGGTGTGCATTTTCTGACGCTTACAGCATCACCTACTGGTCATATTTTCCTCACTTTTTGGTTCCGAGACGCTTCCCGCTATGGCATTAATATTCTGTTCGGATCTGACGCCGACCGAAGTGGCCAAGCGGTTTTAGGCGCTACAGTCTGGAACCGAGCGACCGCTACGGTCGCAGGTTCGAATCCTGCCTCGGGCATGGACGTGTGTGATGTTCTTAGGTTAGTTAGGTTTAAGTAGTTCTAAGTTCTAGGGAACTGATGGCCTCAGTAGTTTAGTCCCATAGTGCTCAGAGCCATTTGAACCATTTTTCGGATCTGACGTCGTTCCCAACAGAGGCTCTCTTCCACAGCGTTTTGAACCTGGAACGTTAATTATGGCCCTCCTGTACTTACAGAGTAACTCAATTAACAGCCTGCGGCGATGCAGCAAGCTTTACAATTGGCGAAGGTGCTTTAGAATTTTACGTCACACCTCAAAATGTCCATAAGCAACTGTAAAGTGAGAGTTAGGGCAGAAAGCAAAGCGAAACAGTAGGCTGATTATACTGAGGGTCGCCGCTAGGCAGTGCTGATTAAATTTACTTATAGCATGGGGTAAATTTAAAAGAAACCACTTACATCAAACCAGATAAAATTTTAATAACCTCAGGGGTAACAGATAAGCAAACAACGGCAGTAGACGATCAAATATATAGACAGAATGGGCAAGGCCCGGCGGGAAGCATCGTAAATGAACAAATAACAGGCTGCTAAATCGAAGATTGACATATGACCAGTAATACGCATTTGACGTAATCAACTGATCAGCTGGCGTGCAAAATAAAGTCTTTTTCCTCATATGTATTACAAAACCTGTGTGGTGAATATCATCGGATGGACAAAAAGCGTACCGTGAAGTCCCAAAGAAATAACACATTAAATAACGGCTAGTCAGCCCTCTAAGATACATATAGGCAAAATTAAGCATTTCAGGTTGATTTCCATCAGGAACAGCGAGTTACACGACCGAATTAATGAGAACCAACATAGAAAGAAGGGCTGCATCAGTGGTAAATTTTTAATCTTTTTGTTGCAGATCGATTGCAGATACTCTGTAGATGTTTTCAGCACCGTATGGACACAGCAACACAGTGACAATCACCCGTTAAAATATAAATTAAACCAGATAAAAAGCATATGTTTGTAAACCTATGTGCCAGTTATACCCAAGTGATGATGACAAAAGAGCGTAAAATAATAGCACATGGTACCACTTGAGATTATACATAACAAACGTCATTTAAACAAAGCTCGCTACGTACATTTCCTTATTTCCACACTGCTAACCTCTGTACGAGACGTCGATAGTAAGTATCACTGTCTTTATTAGGTTCAGTTGTTTTACATCATTATAAATAATTTAAAAAGTAAAATGTAATAGCCTTACGTAAAATACGGTGGCAGCCTTAAATACTAAATTACAATGGCATCCTTAAATATTAAAATGCATTCGGGATTAGTGCGCAAACGAGAATGAAGAATCGACGTGTAGATCGTACAAACTGAAATAATAATGACATTTTCAAGGAAAAACTAAAATCAATACAAATTCTAAAAAAAAAAAAACATGTTACACGTTTGACTACATATCGTACGGTGAGTATATTGTTATCTCTTCTAAACTAAAGTACAGTATGTAAAGTACAGGATAGAAACCATCGATACTACGTCACGCGCGTAGTAGAAGCTATTACTGACTGGTGACATGGAGTTTGCCTAGTGGGAGAATTCCACCCATCATGAAGTCTGCGTGTGTTCGTCTCAAAACATTTAACAAAATGCAGAAACAATAAATTGACTGGTTGGAGAAGAATATGAGTCAGCCATTCCAATGTATGGCCACATCCAAGGCTCAAGCGGACGCAAGGAGATCGCATTGGAGGGACGCTGTTGACTCGACCAGAAAGAGGACACTTGCGATGGAGACAGCTCTGCACATCCCGACTGCCCTGTCAGGAAACTTGGCTAGCAGTCGGCAGCACACCGCATTGGTGGTGCTAAGACAGGTGTCTGCAATGAGTTTTCTGCCACGCCGATAGCAACATTATCAACGAAAATTGAAATCCAGTACAGTTCTCACTCAAGGTCGCTTGCTAATTCTATTTATCACACAGAAACCACGGTTTAAACACAATGGTAACGACCGTGAGGTTCTTGTAACGGACAATGGCAAATTATTGTTTCCTATTTCATCAGTAAAAGTAATTTGGAAATTATATTTGAATAAGCATGGTCCAAAGCCACTTTGTTCATGAAAACAGATGTTTGTGACCAATCTCTTTATGTTCTTTTATCTTGTCCTCATAATCATTTTGCTTAATTTACCAATGCTGAAATCATGTTCAAAAAATGTGAATTATTTTTATTTAACTTATGTCCCACTCAAGTACAATTGAAGATATTGTGTTTCGTTAGATTTAATGCATAAATGCCGCACTAAAGTGCAATTTGTTAATATCTTGTAAAATTTCGACCATGGGATGTGACGTACGTGCGGGAAAAATGAGATGTTAATTTCGAATGGCCTATTGTACAATGACTGATGATGACAACAAACTTTTATTGACTAGCTGTAATTATTGTGTACAGAGATGTACAGGAAAATTAAAATATAAGATTCAGGAGGAGGTCAAAAATATTTTAATCTAAATGAAAATTTTATCTTCTTTTACGTTTTTTCACCTGTTGTGTGTCCTGTCATGAACTTCAAGTTATGTAGTGCCTGTCCCAACAATTCACGACACAATTTATATATTTTACTAAAAGAATTCAAGAAAGTTTGAAATATTATCCTTTTGACTTATTTAAGAACCAGTATCCGAATATTACTCAGCGACGGAAGAGACGAAAACAGAGCTAAGACGTTCGATTGCCTTCCATTAGAATTGTACGTAGCGTTTCAAAATAGTTATTAGAAGAACCGCAAAATCTACCATCTCCAGGATAAAGAAAAACTTGGAAAAGGCAATCTTCAAATGAATTCCGACTACGCAGCGTGTGAGAATACTGCAAGGAGTGTCAACTCCAACTGTAAGACAATTGTAAAAAATTAAGGCCTATGGAGAATGAGATTTTAACTCTGCAGAGGAGTGTGCGCTGATGTGAAACTTCGTGGCAAATTAAAACTGTGTGCCGGACCGACCCTCGAACTCGGGTCCTTTGCCTTTCGCGGGTAAGTGCTCTATCATCTGAGCTAGCAAAGCACGACTTACGGCACGTCCTCACAGCTCTACTTCTGCCAGTATCTCGTCTCCTACCTTCCAAACTTTACAGAAGCTCTCCTGCGAACCTTGCAGAACAAGCATTCCTGAAAGAAAGGATATTGCGGAGGCATGGGTTGGTAACTGCCTGGGGAGATTATCTGATTTAGTTCTTTCATTGTTACCGTAAGTTCGTTGAATCTTTCGACTTTCTGTCGCAGGACCTTAGAACTGACTTGAAAAAGAAAGAAACTAAGTTACGTGATCATGTTGGTACAGCGGAAACCTTGTAGTAACACTGAGATAAGTTGTCATTCTTATGTAGATGACGAATTTTATTAACATAAACATACTGTCAACCTACGCTAGGTTGTGCTTAAAAAATTTATGCTAAATCTGTCTTCTATTGCATAAGAGCGACGACACAATGCAACAAAAGTCAAATTGGCGTTAAGTGTCCTACAGGCTAGTGAATGCGAATGATCAGCATTTCAGCGCAACCACATAAATATGTGTATTACGTATACGAGGAAAAATTACGCACCATTACCTTCCTTTAGAAATCACAATTCTGTTTTGGTTGTTTGTGAGATGATCCTGTTATGCCTACTGTGACAAGTCTACCAGCACGTGCCGAATTCGACCGAATCAGGATCGTCGTCTCGTTATGAGATTCTTCTGCTGAGAGTGATCGGTACCCGACGAATGGTATGTGAATATGATAACAATGGATACAGGGGGATATATTCAAAGCAATATTAAATCTCCAGGACCCCACATTACTAGCGCCTGTTAGTCTCAAGTCTGCTGAGCAGTGCAGGATCTAACATACCTGGAGGAAGGAAGAGTGTTCTTTGGCGGCATGGCAACTACGTATCTTAATAGGCTTACTTAATTATTCAGTATTACGAGAAACAGGGTGAAAGGTGAGTACATAAATTTTCGTAGGAATTTTTCTTGTTTTGGATGCCTGGAGTAGCGTTCGTAAGGTTTGAATTGCTTATACGTGCGCGTACAACCTCGACAGAGATCCTGCGTTGCACAGAATAAGTTAGGGGCCATCATTCCTCTGCTAATATGCGCGCCTGATTTATCTGTTGATCGCAATGAGAGGAGAGGAGAGGAGACAGACAGCTGAGCTTCGGTGTTAGAGGTTAACAACCGAGTTTTGGCTTAGTAGCAGTAAGCTGCAAACAATGCGAGATTTTGGGGATTTATATTTAGGATGAATGGAAGATTTATTGTGGGGGAAAAGGAATTGATTTTTACATGGGTGTGATTATAATCTTTGTAAAGAATGGGTTATAGGTAATGATTAAGTTTATTCTATTTGCGGTTGTTGTTGTTGTTGTGGTCTTCAGTCCTGAGACTGGTTTGATGCAGCTCTCCATGTTACTCTACCCTGTGCAAGCTTCTTCATCTCCCAGTATCTACTGCAACCTACATCCTTCTGAATCTGCTTAGTGTATTCATCTCTTGGTCTCCCTCTACGATTTTTACCCTCCACGCTGCCCTCCAATGCTAAATTTGTGATCCCTTGATGCCTCAAAGCATGTCCTACCAACCGATCCCTTCTTCTAGTCAAGTTGTGCCACAAACTTCTCTTCTCCCCAATCCTATTCAATCCAATTTGCGGTATCGACTTAATAATGCAGCATTCTTGGTTCGTCAGACCACTAGATCTGAAATCTTCTTGCTTTAATTTTTATATTAGGATTTACTGATCATTTTGAGGCAAATGGATTTAAGAACTAGATTTTGGAATTTTGTTGAAGAAAATATTACACATTTGAAGTTTCCTTTTTGTAATTTGTGGATTATATACCGGGTGAACAAAAAGTCAGTATAAATTTGAAAACCGAATAAATCACGAAATAATGTAAATACAGAGGTAGAAATTGACACATATGCTTGGAATGACATGGGGTTTTATTAGAATAAAAAAAATACAAACGTTCAAAAAATGTCCGACAGATGGCACTTCATCTGATCAGAATAGCAATAATTAGCATACCAAAGTAAGGGAAAGCAAAGATGATTTTCTTTACAGGAAATGCTCAATATGTCCACCATCATTTCTCAAAAATAGCTGTAGCCGAGGAATAATGTTGTGAACAGCACTGTAAAGCATGTCCGGAATTATGGTGAGGCATTGGCGTCGGATGTTGTCTTTCAGCATCCCTAGAGATGTTGGTCGATCACGATACACTTGCGACTTCAGGTAACCCCAAAGCCAATAATCGCACGGACTGAGGTCTGGGGACCTGGGAGGCCAAGCATGACGAAAGTGGCGGCTGAGCACACGATCATCACCAAACGACCCGCGCAAGAGATCTTTCACGCGTCTAGCAATACTTGTTTTTTTTTTTTGTTATGATTAAACCCCATATCATTCCAAGCATGTGTGTCAATTTTTACCTCTCTATCTACATTATTCCGTGGTTTATTAAGTTTTCAAATTTATACTGACTTTTTGATCACCCTGTATATGTGATTTAATAAACAGCTTAACTATTATCGAAGTTTAATTAAACTTTACTTTGTCAAACATTATGGGAGGGCTATTGAGTTTATTTAACCCAGAGTCATTGTCCACGTCCCAACGGTCAACTAGTGAGTAGTGTCAACAGTGACAGCAATGTCTGTAGAGAACGCGTTGCACCTTTGCGTTGTCTCAGTAATTAGATTTTACAACTCTACTATCGAGGGGCGCTATAGCTACGAATGCAGTTTGCTCTGCAATCTCCAGGGAAACCCAGGTAAACCAAATAGTATAGAATACACATTCTTTCTTTAACGAAATTTCATAGGGAACAGCTTTAATTTCCAATTAGTCAGTTTTTCACTAAAGTTCATAGTCACATTTTGTGATTACAATAAGTTACAGACAGGGCATGACTATCTTAGAATTCAGATATCTCTGTGCATTCTCGAAGCTCAATTTTCACACCAACAGCTAACGTTATGGGAGCTGAACGGCCTAGTATGCGCACTATTTAAAATAGGAAGCATAAGACAATTTGATATTAAAAACACAATCAGCATTAGAGATCCACTCCTATAAAATAAATTTAAACAGATAAATTTCAAGGATATCAGCTATCTACAAGCACTGAAATAAATCAGTAGCAATGTTTGCAAATTTGTGCCAGACCGGGACTCGAAACAGGATGCTCCAATTCTTTACAATGGTTGCCACAAACGCCTCGGCCATCCGGACACGCTGCTCGACTGACCCATATTCTCAAAGAACACCCCCTTCCACTAACCATTAGCCCCATTGCTCGAAGCGTTCGCCAAGTGCCACAGGGGTTTGGACGATAGGACCTTTGGCCGATCCACAAGAGGTGTCTGATCTGATTGGCATTTCCGACAGAATAGACCCCACATTTCAGTGCTGTTTGTTACTGTGTAGTCTCTTAAGTGTAATTTAAACTCACGCTGTATTCCTCCGTACTCAGCATTATTATTATTATTATATACTGAAGCACCAAAGAAAGTGGTATAAGCATGTATAAGACAAAAAGTGTCTGTCACAGTTGTTAGATCGGTTACTACTGCTATAGTGGCAGGTTATCAAGATTTAAGTGAGGTTGAATATCAGGAATCCTGACGGAAAAAACATCCTGCAAGAACGGTACCAACGACGACTGAAGAGAATTGTTCAACGTGGCAGAAGTGCAACCCTTCCGCAAATTGCTACGGATTTCTGTGCTGAGCCATCAACAGGTGTCAGCGTGCGAACCATTCAATGAAACACCGTCGCTTCGGGCTTTCGGAGCAGAAGGCTTAGTCGTGTACCCTTGATGACAGCACGTCACAAAGCTTTATGCCTCGCCTCGCCCCTCAACACGGACACTGGATGTTGATGACAGGAAACATGTTGCCTCGTCGGACGAGTCTCGTTTCAAGTTGTATCGAGCGGGTGGACGTGTACTGTTATAGAGGCTACCTCATAAGTCCATAGATCCTGAAAGTCTGCAGGGGACTGTGCAAGCTGCTGAAGGCCCTGTAATTGTGTGAGGCGTGGGCAGTTGGAATGATATGGGACCACTGATACGTCTAGATACGACTCAGACAGTGGACACATACGTAAGCATCCTCTGCATCCATTCATGTGCATTCTACATCTACATCTACATCTACATCCATACTCCGCAAGCCACCTGACGGTGTGTGGCGGAGGGTACCCTGAGTACCTCTATCGGTTCTCCCTTCTATTCTAGTCTCGTATTGTTCGTGGAAAGAAGGATTGTCTGTATGCTTCTGTGTGGCCTCTAATCTCTCTGATTTTATCCTCATGGTCTCTTCGCGAGATATACGTAGGAGGGAGCAATATGCTGCTGGACTCTTCGGTGAAGGTATGTTCTCGAAACTTTAACAAAAGCCCGTACCGAGCTACTGAGCGTCTCTCCTGCAGAGTCTTCCACTGGAGTTTATCTATCATCTCCGAAACGCTTTCGCGATTACTAAATGATCCTGTAACGAAGCGCCTGCTCTCCGTTGGATCTTCTCTATCTCTTCTATCAACCCAGTCTGGTACGGATCCCACACTGCTGAGCAGTATTCAAGCAGTGGGCGAACAAGCGTACTGTAACCTACTTCCTTTGTTTTCGGATTGCATTTCCTTAGGATTATTCCAATGAATCTCAGTCTGGCATCTGCTTTACCGACGATCAACTTTATATGATCATTCCATTTTAAATCACTCCTAATGCGTACTCCCAGATAATTTATGGAATTAACTGCTTCCAGTTGCTGACCTGCTATTTTGTAGCTAAATGATAAGGGATCTATCTTTCTATGTATTCGCAGCACATTACACTTGTCTACATTGAGATTCAATTGCCATTCCCTGCACCATGCGTCAATTCGCTGCAGATCCTCCTGCATTTCAGTACATTTTCCCATTGTTACAACCTCTCGATACACCATAGCATCATCTGCAAAAAGCCTCAATGAACTTCCGATGTCATCCACCAGGTCATTTATGTATGGTCCCATGACACTCCCCTGTGGCACACCTGAAATCACTCTTACTTCGGAATACTTCTCTCCATTGAGAATGACATGCTGCGTTCTGTTATCTAGGAACTCCTCAATCCAATCACACAATTGGTCTGATAGTCCTTATGATCTTACTTTGTTCATTAAACGACTGTGAGGAACTGTATCGAACGCCTTGCGGAAGTCAAGAAACACGGCATCTACCTGTGAACCCGTGTCTATGTCCCTCTGAGTCTCGTGGACGAATAGCGCGAGCTGGGTTTCACACGACCGTCTTTTTCGAAACCCATGCCGATTCCTACAGAGTAGATTTCTAGTCTCCAGGAAAGTGCAGTCTGACGGACGGGCAATACCAGTAGGACAATGCGACACTACAAACGTCCAGAACTGCTACAGTGTGGCTCCAGGAACACGCTTCTGAGTTTAAACAGTTCGGCTGGCCACCAAACTCCCCAGACATGAACACTATTGGGCATATATGGGATGCCTTGGAATGTGCTGTTCGAAAAAGATCTCCACGCCCTCGCACTCTTACTGGTACATGGATAGCCCTGTCGGATTCATGGCTTCAAATCACTGCAACACTACCTCAGACATTAGTCGAGTCCGTGCCACGTCGTGTTATGTCCATTCTGCGTGCTTGCGATGGCCCTACACGATATTGGGCAGGTGTAACAGTTTCTTTGCCTCTTCAGTGTATTATTACCATTATCATTATTTTACCCCTACTTCGGCTTCCACACAGACTCTAAAATGTCACCTGGAGCGCCATAGACTGCCAACAAGGCAACCACTGATTCAGCTTCCATTGACTCGGACGCTGAGAGTGAGGCGCACAGCAACTGGTGGCCCCAATGACAACGCTGAACAGAGAAGAGGAATTATGTATACCTTTTGATGCGTTCCAGTGTTGCAAACAACATCACTAAGAACAAGTTGTGTAAGCCCTGAGGAAAGTGAAAATTTTCACACTGCATTCGCTGTAGTCAGTGCATTCACTGTAGTCATTTACGTTTTCCTATTAGGTACACAATACGATCACATCTGGCTGACATAAACGGTAGTTGGGACAGTAGGATTAAAACCACTTAACTGTTGAGGTCAACAGTTGTTCCCTGATCTTTGAGGTCACGATGTCGTCACCTAAGACCACTTAGCATCTGTAGTTGCTCAAGCCGTAAAAGAAGAAAAACCTGTGTTTGATGTCGTGTCGACATCGAGGTCTCTAGAGATGGAACGCAGGCTCGGATTGAGTCTAGCATGGGACAGGAAATCGGCAGAGACCTTTCAGACGAACCATCCCGACATTTGACTGGTAAACCTTGTTGTTCGTGCAGTCCTGACCTGCCGTGAGTGTTCGACTGTTGCCATGGCCAGCACGTTCCCTCCATGACTGACCCCATCTGGTCGTGAGGTGCTAAGAGTCTGGTACACCACAGCTGGCTCGCCATTACGACATTGAGCTCCAGCACAGAACTGATGCAGCATGGAATGATTTAACCACATCAGTCATGGAATTACATAACCTCTCGGTGTACGACTGGGTTACAGCAGTAACTGCTACCAGAGGTGGCAACCCACTGTACTACCTTTCGCATTCTGTACATCCCGAAGTCTTGAAAAATTGTAAACTTATATTGTTCCCACAATTCTGTATGCTGCCATGAATCATAATTTTTGCTATCCACTGAGGAGCTGCAGTTGTCATGGTCATTAACATGGTTGCTTTTCACCATAATTTATAGTTAAACTCTTCGTGTATGTGCGTGTCAGCGTTGGAATTTGCTTTCTCTTTCGTTGACGCTGACACCATCCACTGTTATCTGAAATATCAGTACAATATTATCATCCAGCAGACTTTTTGTCAACTATCTTGATAGTATAATCTCTTCTAGATAGCGATAAGAAGACATTATGATGAGTTGAAAACACCAAATACCAGATAACTGTTTGGTTTCTTAGCACTCTGTAACATAAAATATAATTAAATGACACTACAATAATGATTCTGTAATATTTGTCCTCTCACAACTGTTGACGTGGAAAAAATCCTTGTATTACTATCCTGGTTGCTGTGTTTAACAGATTAGTTTCCTTGTAGTCTGATCATTTATTTTTCGTGATTAATACGTGGAGTAACTGGTGTGGGTGCAGAAATTTCTATTCTCATCTCAGAACATATCATCAATATTCACATTATTTACAGACGGATAATTATAGCTCTTACAAATGGTATCTTTTTAGGTTGGGTAGCATTCCAAGTCCGTATGGCAAAAGCAAGCAATTAATGGCTATTATCCCCTCAGATGGTGACGTATGGATGCGATGACGCAAAATGGTTAGCCTATACTGACAGGCATAGTTCACTTAGTGGTGCTCCTATGTCCATGCAGAGAACTTCAGGCCATAAAATTTGTGACATGCCTGTGGGAAGAATGCAAGGATCAGAATGATTAGCCTACACTGAAAGGCGTAGCTCACTTAGTGGTGCCGCTATGTCCACACAGAAAACACTAGGTCATAAAATTTCTGACATGTCTACGGGAAGAATGTTCCACATAGAGAAACACAAACTACGCAGTTACACTCCTGGAAATTGAAATAAGAACACCGTGAATTCATTGTCCCAGGAAGGGGAAACTTTATTGACACATTCCTGGGGTCAGATACATCACATGATCACACTGACAGAACCACAGGCACATAGACACAGGCAACAGAGCATGCACAATGTCGGCACTAGTACAGTGTATATCCACCTTTCGCAGCAATGCAGGCTGCTATTCTCCCATGGAGACGATCGTAGAGATGCTGGATGTAGTCCTGTGGAACGGCTTGCCATGCCATTTCCACCTGGCGCCTCACTTGACCAGCGTTCGTGCTGGACGTGCAGACCGCGTGAGACGACGCTTCATCCAGTCCCAAACATGATCAATGGGGGACAGATTCGGAGATCTTGCTGGCCAGGGTAGTTGACTTACACCTTCTAGAGCACGATGGGTGGCACGGGATACATGCGGACGTGCATTGTCCTGTTGGAACAGCAAGTTCCCTTGCCGGTCTAGGAATGGTAGAACGATGGGTTCGATGACGGTTTGGATGTACCGTGCACTATTCAGTGTCCCCTCGACGATCACCAGTGGTGTACGGCCAGTGTAAGAGATCGCTCCCCACACCATGATGCCGGGTGTTGGCCCTGTGTGCCTCGGTCGTATGCAGTCCTGATTGTGGCGCTCACCTGCACGGCGCCAAACACGCATACGACCATCATTGGCACCAAGGCAGAAGCGACTCTCATCGCTGAAGACGACACGTCTCCATTCGTCCCTCCATTCACGCCTGTCGCGACACCACTGGAGGCGGGCTGCACGATGTTGGGGCGTGAGCGGAAGACGGCCTAACGGTGTGCGGGACCGTAGCCCAGCTTCATGGAGACGGTTGCGAATGGTCCTCGCCGATACCCCAGGAGCAACAGTGTCCCTAATTTGCTGGGAAGTGGCGGTGCGGTCCCCTACGGCACTGCGTAGGATCCTACGGTCTTGGCGTGCATCCGTGCGTCGCTGCGGTCCGGTCCCAGGTCGACGGGCACGTGCACCTTCCGCCGACCACTGGCGACAACATCGATGTACTGTGGAGACCTCACGCCCCACGTGTTGAGCAATTCGGCGGTACGTCCACCCGGCCTCCCGCATGCCCACTATACGCCCTCGCTCAATGTCCGTCAACTGCACATACGGTTCACGTCCACGCTGTCGCGGCATGCTACCAGTGTTAAAGACTGCGATGGAGCTCCGTATGCCACGGCAAACTGGCTGACACTGACGGCGGCGGTGCACAAATGCTGCGCAGCTAGCGCCATTCAACGGCCAACACCGCGGTTCCTGGTGTGTCCGCTGTGCCGTGCGTGTGATCATTGCTTGTACAGCCCTCTCGCAGTGTCCGGAGCAAGTATGGTGGGTCTGACACACCGGTGTCAATGTGTTCTTGTTTCCATTTTCAGGAGTGTATGTATGTAAATATTAAGGTACCACATATAACGATATGTGTACGTATCCCTGTTACATACTGAATGGACTGTATGCTGCAGCAAATGTCACATTACGTCAGAATGGTTAGCCTATCCTGACAGGCATAGTTCACAAATGTCACTCTACGTCATCTCCTCTTATATTAAAAACTGTGTATCTACATTTATCTAAGGAAATTACACCAGTAAGTACGTGGTCAGGCAGACGTTCAGTTATGGTCAACACAAGTAATGCATTTCCATAAGGCAATGAAACTAGATTATCATTTTAAGTTTATTTATCGTTACCAAGACTGAGAAATATAGATCCATCAGTTTCTTTCAAAATGTTACACACTCCATAGGATTTTAGGAGAATGTCTACTAGTGTTCTCTTGTAGCAAAGTAAAACCTGACAAATGCATGTAGAAAGAATGATACGTTTGATCGTGACATCTATTTAATGACAAAGTACCGAGCTTGATCAGATTGTATGTAAGTGCTACTAAATGGTTCACTGGCTGAATTACGGGTAAGTGAGAGTGAGCATATAATATTAAGACAAATTTCGTTAGGACTGTATCTAGTTATTAATAATATAGCATAAAAACATATCCTATAAGCAATTAATCTAGCTGTCAGTCATGACACTCTGAACGGCAAAGCGAACTGTAAAGCAATAAATTAAATGGGATTAAACGAACGTAGACATGTGATATTCAAATAATAAGTAAACTTATGTACGATATGGAGATAGTGTAGTTCTCAAAATACTATATGTATATCAGATATAAGAGCATTTGTCACAATGAATACGTACAACACATAATGGACAATCAGAAGAGAATTATGCTGTAAGCAGATGAAACCCTCTGAAATAACAGCTTTCCAGTGACCAGCTAAACAGAGCTGTAATCTATGTGTAATTTTCATACCTATCACTACATTACAAGCGAAGAAAATAAAATGCATATTATAAAGATAAATGGCATAATTGTAATTACTCAGATGGAAATGCTATCTTGAAACTGCTGTTGGAGCTTAGAAACTTCCGAGTTGTATTGAGTCATTTTAATGATGGAAGGACAGTTAGTAGGGAATCATACGAGTTACGGTGTCTTCAATGCGGCAAAACTCATTCCATGTCTGAATAAAGCTGCCATTGGGTGAGCAACGTCCTTACACATCCATCGAAGACGTCTTTACAGGTGTCCATCACGTAGTTATCTACCTGCTCTAACAGAAGACATGCATAGCATCTGCGAAGTTAACGATATATGTTACGCGCTTTTCAAACTCCAGTAATATAAGGAAAACGGTTGTAAGGCGATGTATGTCCAGTTGCTTCCTCGGAATCCAATGTCGGAAAGTTATGTACCCCTTTTCACATATCTTGGAAGTTATTACAATAATATAACGTTAACAAATCACGTTTCACCACAGCATTATCACTGCCACCTACTCCCAGAAAACAATGAGCGAAAATGAAATGTATGCCAATTAAGAAATAATATCATTTATTTGATCATAATAACGTATGGCATTCACGATCATGCTAAACTTGGCAGAAGACTGATATTAAAGAACCTCTGAGTGTGTATGAAAACTTACAAGGCTGCCACTTGTTTTACATGAATGCAGATAGAATGAGAGAACTTGGTCAGACTCCTGTGGCACCACTGATCCAGGACCGGAGGTTGCCGACGTTAGCATACACGCCGCCATCGGTCTCGCACTGTTCCCTTCCCCACGAGACGATGCCGACCTGAGTGCCACCACTGACGAGCGGGCCGCCGGAGTCGCCATAGCAGGTGCTCTTGCCGGCCTCGCCGGCGCAGATCATGCGGTCGGTGACGCCAAACCTGGCCACGCAGCTGGCGCGGTCGATGACGGTGATGTCCACCTTCATCAGATTGAACGGTGCCACCTGGCCCGAGGTGGCTGTGGCACCCCAGCCGGTGATGGTGACTGCGAGGCCTCCAGGTGGGTCGTAGCCGTCGGCAGGGAGACCCACCACCTGTATGTTGCCACCGATGGGGAGAGGACTGGCCACCTGCAGCGTACCAAGCAGTTAGTTAGTTTCTGATGATGTGCGTAGAGGACATCGGGTGACACAATGAGTCAGTTGAGGGAAGCCGGAGGTGGTCAAATACAAAAAATTACGATTTCTTTTTTTTTTTGCTACCAAAAATTAATTGGAACATTCCTCATTAATGTAAACTTTGAATTATTGTTCTACTCGCCCTAGAAGTGGAGTTATTACCATATTACCCCACGCCTGCAGAGGAAATGGGCGGCCGGTGAATGCATCTAACACCCTCTCGTGACTTGCAGGCGAACTGCTTGGGATTTTCTCGGCCTGTTACGCATACAGCGCCTTATGTTACGCATACAGCGAGTGTTCCAGGGATTGGCTACATTGTTTTCTGTGACAAATGAAGCGCTAAGAGCGCGGAACATCGTCTCGTTGCTGTTTACCGTTTCGAATTAGTTCAGTGTTGCGCCTGTTGTTGGTAGTACTATACTTCTTGTGTAAAGCGTTGTTCCGGTTACGATGCCACGTTTTCGTAACCGTGTATATAACAAGAGGAAGAACGTAGGGAAAAGAAAATTAACACTAATACCAAGTTGCGATACTACGATTACTGAAACAGTGCGTTGTTCTGCTAAGCAATACATGGTCGGCCATAGCCCTGTGACATCTTCTAGCAAGAAGCTGACTAGCGGAAGTGACAGATTTCGTGAATATGATAGTGACAGTGATGATATTAACGAAGTACTGAATATTGGATTATTATCTTCTGTGCTGAAAGAAAGTGTTCTGTGCAAAATGTGTTCAAGTGTAGGAGTGGGACTAGAGATAACAAAGCACTTTGGTTTAGCTTGTGAGATGAAGATAATCTGTGCATGTTGCAAGTATCAAGTGACTTTCTACAATTCACAAGCCAGTCTCTTTGGTGAAAATGGACGATCTAGAGTGTTTGATGTGAATGTTTGACTTGTGTATTGTCTTCGATCCACTGTAAAAGGGTCTGCTGCTGGTAAACTGTTTTGTGGTATTATGAACTTGCCATCGCCTCCAAGAAAATTTGGGTACTACTGTGAAGTGGCAGGATCCTCTGTTGAAGATGTAGCTTTGAAAACCATCAAGGAAGCAGTGGAGGAATCTGTAGAAATGAACGGTGGTTCTAGGGATTTGGTAGTGGCATTAGATGGTTCCTGGAAAAAGAGGGGTCATAAATCCCTGAATGGGGTTGTAACTGCTACTGGTGGTCATAGTGCAAAAGTGATACATGTTGCAATATTATCAAAACATTGTAGGTGCAAAAATAAAATCAAAAGAGAGCACAGTGGAACCTGTGAGACAAATTTTAGTGGACCAAGTGGAGCAATGGAAGTGGATGGTGTGAAACAAATTTTTGAACGTTTAGTTCCCAGATACAATGTTAGGTACAAATATTATCTTGGGGATGGTGACTCCAAAGGTTTCAAGACTATAGAGGAACTGAAACCATATGGTAATGAATTTGTAGTTTAAAAGTTGGAATGCATTGGGCATGTGCAAAAGCGTATGGGTGCACAGCTTCGAAGGCTCAAACAAACTTTGGGTTCAAGTAAGTTCAGTGATGGAAAGACAATAGGAGGGAGAGGCAGTCTTACTGATGAGGTGATTGAACGTCTACAGAGATACTATGGGTATGCTATAAGGCAAAATACTAGTAATGTTAGTGACATCCGAAAAGCAGTGTGGGCATTGTTCCTTCATACTGCCTCTTCCAATGAATACCCTCAACACAGCCTGTGCCCAAAACATTCCTGGTGCAAATATAATGCAGACAAGGACTATGATCACAAACATGGTTTGCCAGCAGCTGTGACAAATGCAATAAAACCAATCTTTCATGACTTAGCACAGCCAGAATTGTTACACAAATGTCTACACGGAAAGACGCAGAATCCTAATGAGAGCGTAAACAATTTGATTTGGAAAGTGATTCCTAAAAGGGTGTTTGTAAGAATAAAAACACTGCACTTTGGCATTTATAATGCAATAGCAACCTACAACCAAAGGAACAGTGTGAAGTGTGAAGTTCTGAAGGCATTAGGATTTACAGCTGGGGTGAACACTGTACGAGCACTAACAAATATTGACAGACAAAGGATAAGAGGAGCAGAAAGAAGAGAAAGGCATATGAAGTATGATGGAACAACAGGCTAGAAAAGAAGACAGAAGAGGAAGCTTTTGGAGGATGAAGACGAAGACCCTGATAATCCATCCTGTAGCGCAGGAATGTATTGAGAAACTTTAATAGCCATTTTCAGTAAATTAGAATTTTTCAAATATAAGGAACATTTTCTCAAAATCCACTCAAGCTAGAGAGATGAAATTTTTATACAGCACTCCTAGTGGTCAAACATACATTGGAACACTGCCATTTGGCAATATGTTCAGTAGTTTCATTTCAGTTTAATTATAAAGCAATTATTGGTAAAAAAATTGTGTCATTAATAAAAAAAATAATTGGAAGAAAACTACAAAAGATACTCCAAAATCCCTCTGTCATAACTGCAATACTAAACCACTCTATATGTAAAAATAATTCAAAATTTTCTATTTGGTAGTTTATTCATAAATGTTCCTCAAACTTAGTGATTTTAGCATGGACAGCATAGGCACCTTCGGCTCCCCTTAACAAATCAATTTCTTGACCCACACAAAAACACTCATCAAAAGATATAGGTTAATGCCGATGCTGAATCATGAAATTTGTCAAGGAACAAGGTTTCGCTATACAACAAAATAAAAAATACGAAAAATGTAAATTTGTAGTTATATCTGTCGAGAGAGAAAAAAGTGTTAGTCATTTCTTATCTGACTTTGTTCGTCATTCTGTTAAGACCTCATTTCTTCAGTAAAGGGTAATGAACTAAATTGAAATTTATGTCAGATATTGAGGTCTATAGTCCCTTGGCGGTGTAACAAATGTAGCCTTATAAGTTAATGCAGCTAAATGCTAGGGCCATTTACGTCATATAATTTGGTACTCACAAACTCACTCATCAAAACCTACACGGTAGTTGCCGTTGCCGGCGGGTGTGGCCGAGCGGTTCTAGGCGCTTCAGTCTGGAACCGCACGACCGCTACGGTCGCAGGTTCGAATCCTGCCTCGGGCATGGATGTGTGTGATGTCCTTAGGTTAGTTAGGTTTAAGTAGTTCTAATTTCTACGGGACTGATGACCTCAGATGTTAAGTCCCATAATGCTCAGAGTCATTTGAAACATTTTGAGTTCCCGTTGGCGTAGAATCATGAAATTTTGCGAGATGCAATGTCTCAAAGTACAAGTAAGGCGAAAAACCCTAAAACTTTTAATCTGTGTTTATAAGACATGAATCAGTACTTCTGCATTCCTTGTAAAAAAATAAATAAATAAAAAAGCTATGGGACTTAACTGCTGAGGTCATCAGTCCCCTAGAACTTAGAGCTACTTAAACCTAACTAACCTAAGGACATCACACACATTCATGCCCGAGGCAGGATTCGAACCTGCGACCGTAACGGTCACGCAGTTCCAGGCTGTAGTGCCTAAAACCACTCGGCCACTCCGGCCGACATTCCTTGTCAGATGATTGACTTTTATCGCAGCGATAGAGACAGCCTGAATACAGTGATGCTCAACCGTATAATAATGGTCGCCTGCTTTCTACAGGATTGTATATCACATATTACTGAACTTAAAACATTCTTGAAAATCTTGGATACCCTGGGAGTGATATCTTCCAGTATCAATAGTGATAACGAGCAAAACCTGCAGAGATTCACTGTTCCCAGATTGGAAGAAGTATCTGTATACATAATGAAGATCGCACCGAACCCTCAGTGCTCGAGTCCAATTCTCAACTGGTCAGTCTTTTTTAAAACATAATAGAATATTCGAAATGCTCTTGTTTACAAAAATTTCTGTGTGATATATAAGGTCTTAACATTTAACTTAGCTGACTCCTCTTTATGCATTACAGCATATAGACGTGCGTCAGTGATATGGAGCATTCTCATCATCAGCGTGCACCATATCAGTAATAAGCATGCTGTCATAATACGCAACTATAACTTTGAAATACCTTCTGTATTATGTATTAGTTTCACGAGAACTGCTTGGTCAAAACAGTGATGGCCAAGGTTCCAAACAAATCCCTGATTGTGAACGAAAATACGATCTTTAGAGGAAGACAATTGAGTGTAGTATTTATCAAAGTAGATAAAGATATTTTCTATAACCCTAAGAAATAAACACGGGAGTATCGCTACAGCTTAGTTGTTCAACAGCAGTAAAATATGCACTTGGCATGCAAATTGGCCCTACTTATCTTACTTACGTGTTAAACTGCACTTTGCAGTAGAACAGTTCGATGTTTGCACCACAGTTTAAGCGACAACTGACACAAATGAAATTTCTACACGAATAAACTACCCAACACAGTAGCTTTCCAATTTATGATTTCTATCAGTGGAAAAACTTTATCGTGGATGATACCACAACAGTCTTTGCTGTTAGTAGCTCACACCTTTCCCTACGGATGATGGGTGGTCACAGAAATATATACAAGGAGAAGTAAGAATCTAGAATAGTCATTTCCATATAATAAAGGCTGAGATGTTACAATGGATTATTAACAAAACTAATCACAAAGAATTGAACTTATTAATACTCTTCAAAGTGAAGGAACAGAAAGTAAACATTAAAAATGCTTCTTACACTTACGCCATCGATAACACTTTATAAAAAACAGTGACACCTCCTCCTGTTAATCAACTTGTGACATTGTTTGGGTGCCATCTATTTTCACAGTTTACAAAATATGTTTTTAGAACCACTATAGCCAAGTACAATCCACTCTTCATAGCTCATGGTTTCATCACATGAGCCATGCCCTCCACCTAACGCTCCCTCCACTAACTTTACAGTCATTGCGCAGTCATGGCAACTGGAGAGCTGAATCAGTAAGTCCTAGGCTTCATTACCTCCTGTGTTGCACGGGGTGGAGTTTAGTCCCATTTCTTAATTTCGTGAAGTACAGAGTTTCTCAATCTCGACTTTTCGTAAATTTTCCCGCACTACTATCCCAAGAATCTTATTTTTCTCACTTCAAAAAAATGGTCAAATGGCTGTGAGCACTATGGGACTTAACATCTAAGGTCATCAGTCCTCTAGAACGTAGAACTACTTAAACCTGACTAACCTAAGGACATCACACACATCCATGCCCGAGGCAGGATTCGAACCTGCGACCGTAACGGTCGCACGATTCCAAACTCTAACGCCTAGAAGCGCTGGGCCACTACGGCCGGCTTTCTCTCTTCAACTGAGGCAGTTGTGTCCACAGATGAACACATCCACAGTATAGTGTGGCTATTTCTCTTAGAAACTGAAACATTCTCTGTGCAATTATAAAAATTGACTGTAGTATCAGCAAGTCCTGACTGGGCTGCTTAGACGAGAGACAAATGTAGATTACTGCTGAGATGAAGCTGTGTAGCAGGAGAACGAAGTGACCCTTAGGAAATTGGGGAGGAATTTTGGGGAGGAATACTCAACCACGATTATTTTAAGCAGGAAAAAGATGCAGAAAACGATGCGGCTCCGAGTTGAAATAGTATCTTTGTAGAGCTCGAATATGGCTCTATGAGGAAGAGACAGAAGGTAGACTGTGGACTACATTTTCGTAAACCTCTGTAAATCTTCATATCTGCCTTGAAAGCAAGACAATGTTGAAAGAGCAGAACCAGCGAACAGCGTCTGCTCCTCCACTTCCCCCCCCCCCCCCCCACACACACACACACCACTCCCCCGCCACCGCCACACACACACACACGTATGCCACCCGCACGCCGTTGCGGAAACCCGTAGCTGTGTAACATAATCATCCTGGTCAAAAAATAAATAATATGCAATAAAATTAAGATAAAGTTATACTGAAGTGAAAAAAGTCACGGGATGCATCAAAATATCGTGTTGGACCTGCTTTTGCCTCGATAAGGGCGGCAGCTTCACGTGGCATAGCAAGTCGTTGCAAGCCCCGTGCAGAAATATTGAGCCTAGCTGCATCTATAGCCGTCCATAATAACGAGAGTGTGGCCCACGTTGTGCACGAACTGAACCCTCAATTGTGTCCCGTAAATTTTCCACGTAATAGTCATGGGGGATTGGAACGTAGTTGTAGGAAGGAGTAGAAGAAGAGCTTACGGAAGAGTGTAGCCTTGGTAGTACCAAGGAGAGACGACAAATAATACCTCAGTTCTACAATAAATTTCAGCTTTGAATAGCGAACTCTCTGTTGAAGGAACACGAGAGAAGGGGGTGTACTTGAAACAGGCCGGGAGATTCGGGGAGATTTCAGTAAGATTTCATCATGGTTAGGCAGAGATTGCGAAATCAGATACTGGACTTTAGGGCGTAACCAGGAGCAGATATTCTCTCAGTTCAAAATTTAGTAGTGAAGAAGAGTAGACTGAAGTGTAAAAGACTGGTGAGAATTGTCAGTGAGCAAAAGTGTGGGATACACAAGTACTAAGGAATGAAGAGATACGTTTGAAGTTCTCTGAGACTATAGATACCGCGATAAGAAATAGGTCACTAGGCAGTTCAGAGGAAGAGGAATGGACATCGCTAGTTCACAGAAGTTCGAAAGAAAAACATAGGTACAAGGATAGTAACTGTGAAGAAAATCTGGGAGACAGAAGAAATACTTCAGCTTATCGATAAAAGAAGGAAGTGCAAAAATGTTCAAGATAACTGAGGAATACCGCAATACAAGTCACTTGGGAAGTCCAGGGAAACTAAAGCGAAATGGCTCCAAGGGAAATGTGAAAATATCTAAAACGAAATAGCATACAGGAAAATCTAAACAACCTTTGGCCAAATTAAAAACAAGGGATGTAACATTAAGAGTGCAATGGTTATTCCACTGTTAAATGTAGAGGAGAGAGCGGCCAGGTGGTATCTGAAGACCTCTATGTCGTGGAAGACTTGTCTGTTGACGTTATAGAAGAAGAAACAACAGTAGATACTAAAGACATGGGAGATCCAGTACTAGAATCATAATTTAATAGACCTCTGGAAGAGATAAATGACATTCTATCAAAATTTTTGAAGTCATTGGGGGATGTGGCAACAAAACGAATATTCATGTCGGTGTGTAGAATGTATGACTCTGGCTGTATGCCGTCTGACTTTCGGAACAAAAACACTATCCACGCTATTCCGAAGATTGTATGAGCCGACAAGTGCGAGAATTATCGTACAATTAGCTTAACGGCTCATGCATTCAAAATTCTGAAAGATTAATATACAGAAGAATGGAAAAGAAATCTGTAGGTGTGAGACGACGTTTAGTTTGTCTTTACTAAAGATAAAGGCACAGGAGGAGCAATCCTGTCGTTGCAGTTGATAAGGGAAGCGAGATTAAAGAAAAATCAAGACACGTCCATAGAACTTTTCGACTGGAAAAAGCGTTAGACAATGTTGAATGGTGCAAGAAGTTCGAACTTCTGAGATAAATAGCGGTAAGTTGTAGGAAATAACAGATAGTACATAGCCTGCACGGGAGTCAAGAGGGAATATTAAGAGGGGAAGACCAAGAAAAAAATGTTCGGATTAAAAAGTGTGTAACAGAGGGATGTAGGTGTTTCACCCCTATTGTTTAATCTATATATCGAAGAAGCAACGACGGAAGTAAAAAAAAAAGTTTCAAGAGTGGATTTAAAATTTGAGGAAAGGATATAAATGATAACATTCAGTGATGACATTGCTATCATCAGTGAAAGTAAAGAAGAATTACATGATCTGCTGAATAGGAGGGCGTAAAAAGGTGATTAGCACTGGTGAAAAGGGATTTCCTGGCCAAGAGATACCTACTAGTATCAAACATATCTGTAATATGAGGAGGATATATCTGAGGATGTACGTTTGGAGCACATGGAACGTGGGAGAACCGGAACAGATGAGAATCGAAGGATTTGGGATATTACGCCATAGAAGAATGTTTGAAGTTGGGTGTGTTGACAGGTATGCGATGAGGATGTGCCCACAGAATCGACAAAGAAAGGGAGATATAGGAAATGAAAAGCACTGACAAGAATAGATAGGCTAGTAGGACATATGTTAAGACGACGAATAAGGCTGGTGTTCTAACACAGGGATAGCGTCCCACATGCTATGGGGAGCTGTAGAGGGCAAAACCAGTAGAAGAAGAGAAAGATTGGAACACCTGCAATAACTGCAGACGTTGCCGGAGAGGTCTAATCACTTTTTCTACATTTATCCCAGTCACACGAGTTTGAAAGCGGAACTTTTGAAAGCGGAACTTCGAACAGGCAGTATGAAATACTCAGTCTGGGCGTGAGTATACCCTTGAGGACAGTCTGGATCAAACAAGCCACATTAGCTTACAGAAGAAAAGTATCGCTTGTTTCATATTCGTTAGAATGGCGTGTACCATCGCACAACAGATTTTTCCCATCCCGAAATTCCACTAAACTCGTATGATGCTTCACCACAATTACGATCTATACTGTGCTGGCTCTGGTAAAGTACCTTTCCGTTCGTAATGTACCAACAGACTGCCCTCCCCGTCCGTTCCGGACAGTCTTCACAGCAGCCGCTTACAATTGGCGCCATCGCAAGGGCCCACAGATTCTCATGACATCTAGAATGGGTTGCCAAGTGTAGGTTATTAATAACTGAACTCAGTATTGTCACACAGTTATATAATAAACTGACAAAATTTCAATCTAACTCTCTACAGGTCTTGATTTCTTCCAGAACAGGTATCGTTGTAAACTGTAATATATGTAAAGTATTTACTTTTTCTGTATTGGGCTATGTAGGATCGGATATGATGTTTTGCATACTACAAGCTTTTAATTTGATTTGCGCCAGGATTTACCAAATATGTACTCACAAGGGAACCTCCCCATCGCACCCCCCTCAGATTTAGTTATAACTTGGCACAGTGGATAGGCCTTGATAAACTGAACACAGATCAGTTGAGAAAACAGGAAGAAGTTGTGTGGAACCGTGAAAAAATAAGCAAAATATACAAACTCAGTAGTTCATGGGAAGATAAGCAATATCAAGGACACAGAGACCACAGGAGCGCCGTGGTCTCGTGGGAACCTGAGCAGCTGCGGAACGAAAGGTCCTTGGTTCAAATATTACATCGAGTCAAAACTTTAATTTTTTATTTTCAGTTTATGTGACAAACTCTTATGTTTTCATCACTTTTTTGGGAGTGATTATCACATCCACAAGAAAACCTAAATCGGGCAAGGTAGAAGAATCTTTTTACCCATTCGCCAAGTGTACAAGTTAGGTGGGTCGACAACATATTCCTGTCATGTGACGCACATGCCGTCACCAGTGTCGTATAGAATATATCAGACGTGTTTTCCTGTGGAGGAATCGGTTGACCTATGACCTTGCTATCAAATGTTTTCGGTTCCGATTGGAGAGGCAGGTCCTTTCGTCTACTAATCGCACGGTTTTGCGATGCGGTTGCAAAATACAGACACTAAACTTATTACAGTGAACAGAGACGTCAATGAACGAAAGGACAGATAATAACTATGCAAAAATAAAGAAAGTAAAATTTTCACTCGTGGGAAGACTTGAACCAAAGACCTCGCTTTCTGCAGCTGCTCACGCTACCACGGGACCACGTCACTGCTGAGCTCACGTCCTCCTTGATGTTGCCTATGTGGCCCATGGACTACTCAGTTTGTATATTTTGCTTATTTTTTCACAGTTCCACACAACTTCTTCCTGTTTTCTCAACTGATCTGTGTTCAGTTTATCAAGGCCTATCCACTGTGCCAAGTTATAACTAAATCTGAGGGGGGTGCGATGGGGAGGTTCCCTTGTCAGATAATTCATGTGAAAAGGTTTCCGACAAGATAATGGCCGCAGGACAGCAACTGAACGTGAAACAGTAGTTGCATATACACTCCTGGAAATGGAAAAAAGAACACATTGACACCGGTGTCTCAGACCCACCATACTTGCTCCGGACACTGCGAGAGGGCTGTACAAGCAATGATCACACGCACGGCACAGCGGACACACCAGGAACCGCGGTGTTGGCCGTCGAATGGCGCTAGCTGCGCAGCATTTGTGCACCGCCGCCGTCAGTGTCAGCCAGTTTGCCGTGGCATACGGAGCTCCATCGCAGTCTTTAACACTGGTAGCATGCCGCGACAGCGTGGACGTGAACCGTATGTGCAGTTGACGGACTTTGAGCGAGGGCGTATAGTGGGCATGCGGGAGGCCGGGTGGACGTACCGCCGAATTGCTCAACACGTGGGGCGTGAGGTCTCCACAGTACATCGATGTTGTCGCCAGTGGTCGGCGGAAGGTGCACGTGCCCGTCGACCTGGGACCGGACCGCAGCGACGCACGGATGCACGCCAAGACGGTAGGATCCTACGCAGTGCCGTAGGGGACCGCACCGCCACTTCCCAGCAAATTAGGGACACTGTTGCTCCTGGGGTATCGGCGAGGACCATTCGCAACCGTCTCCATGAAGCTGGGCTACGGTCCCGCACACCGTTAGGCCGTCTTCCGCTCACGCCCCAACATCGTGCAGCCCACCTCCAGTGGTGTCGCGACAGGCGTGAATGGAGGGACGAATGGAGACGTGTCGTCTTCAGCGATGAGAGTCGCTTCTGCCTTGGTGCCAATGATGGTCGTATGCGTGTTTGGCGCCGTGCAGGTGAGCGCCACAATCAGGACTACATACGACCGAGGCACACAGGGCCAACACCCGGCATCATGGTGTGGGGAGCGATCTCCTACACTGGCCGTACACCACTGGTGATCGTCGAGGGGACACTGAATAGTGCACGGTACATCCAAACCGTCATCGAACCCATCGTTCTACCATTCCTAGACCGGCAAGGGAACTTGCTGTTCCAACAGGACAATGCACGTCCGCATGTATCCCGTGCCACCCAACGTGCTCTAGAAGGTGTAAGTCAACTACCCTGGCCAGCAAGATCTCCGGATCTGTCCCCCATTGAGCATGTTTGGGACTGGATGAAGCGTCGTCTCACGCGGTCTGCACGTCCAGCACGAACGCTGGTCCAACTGAGGCGCCAGGTGGAAATTGCATGGCAAGCCGTTCCACAGGACGACATCCAGCATCTCTACGATCGTCTCCATGGGAGAATAGCAGCCTGCATTGCTGCGAAAGGTGGATATACACTGTACTAGTGCCGACATTGTGCATGCTCTGTTGCCTGTGTCTATGTGCCTGTGGTTCTGTCAGTGTGATCATGTGATGTATCTGACCCCATGAATGTGTCAATAAAGTTTCCCCTTCCTGGGACAATGAATTCACGGTGTTCTTATTTCAATTTCCATGAGTGTAAACGCAAAGAACTTTGTATTTCGAAAATCGTTAAGGAATTGTATATACCGAGTTCCAGAGGGCCAAGAGTGTGCCGAGAGTACCACATATCAGACATTACCTTTCACCACGGACAAGGCAGTGCCCAACGGCCTTCACTTAACAACCAAGGGCAACGCCGTTTGTGTAGAGTTGTTAGTGCCAATTGACAAACAATACTGCTATAAATGACCGCAGAAATGAATAAGGGACGTGCGACAAATGTAGCAGTTAGGACAGCGCAGAGAAATTTGGGGATATTGGGCTATGGCAGCAGACGAGGAACGCGAGTGCCTTTGCTAACAGCACGGCATCGCCTGCAGCGTCTGTACTGGGCTAGTGACCAAAGTCGCTGGCTCCTAGACGACTGGGAAAACTTGGACTCATCATCTGAGTCTCTAATTGAATTGGTGTGAGATAATGGCAGAATTCGAGTGTGGCGCAGACCTCGTGAAACAATGGATTGAAACTGTCAGCAAGGGACTGTACAAGCTGGTGGTGGATCCGTAATGTCGAGGGCTGCGTATACAGGGAACAGACTTTTTGGTCTGGTCCAACCGAACCAATCGTTGACTGGAAATGATAATATTCAGCTACTTGGGAACCATTTGCAACCATTCAAAGATGGACTTTTTATAAATGACAAAGTGCCCTATGAGTGGGACATAATCGTTCGCGATTGGTTCGAAGAATATTTTGACCAATGGAGGGAAAGGTATGGCCTTCCAGATCTCCTGACGCTGATATCACCGAACATTTATGGAACGTAATTGAGACGTCATTTCATGCTCTTTAACCTGAATGCGCAATTCTTCCGTAATTATGGAGTGCTATAGAGGCAGTTTGGGTCACTATTTCTGCAGGCGACCTCGAATGATTTTTTGAGTCCATACCACACCCGGCTGCTGCACTACGTCGGGAAAAGGGTGGTCCGACACGATGTTAGGAGGTGTCCGAAACTTTTCTCGCCTCAGTGTAAATTGCGTCGGTTTCTTTAACGACAGAAAAGCTTTGTTTCTCTTTTTTTTTAATGAAAAAATCGTATGTGTTTGTGTGATAAAGTATTTTGTGTTATCATTCTGCTCTTCAGTACCTCAGATCTCGTACTACTGCACTCCTGAAGCCGTGTCAGTATACGAAATGTATCAGGTTGTGTTAGGTGTTAGTGGGCGCTCACCTGCAGCAGCGAGATGTCGTAGTCCACCGTGTTGGGGTCGTAGTTGCCGTGCAGAACGCCGTACGCCACGGCCGATACGACACCTCCGCTCTCGCGGGTCGAGGTGCCGGCCCTAACGCTGTACGTGGCGATGTTGGCGCCATAGAGGCAGTGGCCGGCGGTCAGCACCCAGTTGCTGCTGATGACGGAGGCCCCACAGGAGTGGTAGCCGTTTATCTGCATGGATACCATCCACGGGTAGCTGGATATGTCGGTGGTGGTGCCGCCGATTATCCGGCCGATCCCTCTGGCCCTGACCCTGAACGGCCGGGGGGCGGCCAGGCCACAAGACAAAAGACACAGGACCGCGAGGAGGAGGCGCAGCATCATCGCAGCTACTGTCGACCAGTTTGGCAGCACCTTTATATTAACAGCTACGTTAAGTTAGATATTTTTGTCGTCAAGCACTCGATGAATAAAAGGCATTCCCAACTGTTCATGCCTGTCCACAACCACTACAGATTACAGACACACCTGAAGATGTAGACGATAACGACGTAATCAGGTGACAGGGTACTTTTATAAACAAGTTGTCACCTGCCTTCACCTGTCAACAACCACTTCAGGCTTCAGATCCGTCACAATATGTAAAGGCTAATAGAGTAATCAGGTGGCAGGGTACTAATTAGTCCACGTACGACTAGTCCATTCCCCTTGCACATCTTTGTGATCAAACAAAATTTCATGTAACATTGTTCGTCTTCTTCTTTTGCTAGCCCCTTTATCCCGCAGTCTGCGCAGGGTCAGCACACTTAGAATCGGGTTTGGCATGGTTAGTTTGAAGGGGTGGCCAGATGTCCTTAATGTCGCCACCCATTACCACGCAGGGCCCGAATCAATGTACCTCACCTGTATGTGTCTAGTATAAATCATTAAATAGTGCGAACGTGTTTCAGATGTCAGCTAGTCGTGTAATTGAGGCGGGACGTGAGACCAGCCCGATATTCACCTAGTGGTATGTGCAAAACAGCCTGAAAATCACATCCAGGCTGGCCAGTACAACGGCCCTCGTCTCTCATTCTCCAGGTGGGTTCGAACCAAGGCCGGCGCACCTACCCGAGTCGAGGCAGCTTTGGGTTGGTTGTTTGGGGGAAGAGACCAAACAGCGAGGTCATCGGTCTCATCGGATTAGGGATGGACGGGGAAGGAAGTCGGCCGTGCCCTTTCAAAGGATCCATCCTCGAGGCAGCAGCGCGTTAGCGCTCTCGGCTAACCTAGCGGGCCAAAATTTCATGTATCATTACTCTACAAACATGTGTCTTCCCACCTCATCCCTGGAAGGGCATAACATCGATGTCCAAGACAGGATGGAATGTTTCTGTTTGCCGGCCGGTGTGGCCGAGCGGATCTAGGCGTTTCAGTCTGGAACCGCGTCACCACGACGGTCTAAGGTTCGAATCCTGCCTTGGGCGTGGATGTGTGTGATATCCTTAGGGTAGTCAGGTTTAAGTAGTTAAAAGTTCTAGGGGACTGATTACCTCAGAAGTTAAGTCCGATAGTGCTCAGAACCATATGAACCATTTGTTTCTGTTTAAAAGTTTCTTGTACACTTGCAACGCAAGATGAAGAGTGGAAGCCCTACTAGAATCGACTGAGGGATAAATTAGTACAGTAAATGGAGAGAATTTGTTGCCATTTACTCGAAATGCATTAGAGAAACATGAAAGTCTACACGACAATAACTTTACTGTTTTTAGCACGTAACCACAGACTTGAATACACAAGTGTCCAACATTTTCATAACTTGGGAGTAAGAAGGAATAGGAAAGAGAAAGCTGACAGATCAGCATAACTCATGACCAAGTTTCCATATGGTCCAGAAGGAGGGGGAAATACACTACTGGCCATTAAAATTGCTACACGACGAAGATGACGTGCTACAGACGCGAAATTTAACCGACAGGAAGAAGATGCTGTGATATGCAGATGATTAGCTTTTCAGAGCATTCACACAAGGATGGGGCCGGTGGCGACGCCTGGGACGTGCTGACATGAGGAAAGTTTCCAATCGATTTCCCATACACAAACAGCGGTTCGCCGGCGTTGCCTGGTGAAACGTTGTTGTGATGCCTCGTCTAAAGAGGAGAAATGCGTACCATCACGTTTCCGACTTTGATAAAGGTCGGATTGTAGCCTATCGCGATTGCAGTTTATCGTATCGCGACAATGATGCTCGCGTAGCTCGAGATCCAATGACTGTTAGCAGAATATGGAATCGATGGGTTCAGGAGGGTAATACGGAACGCCCTGCCGGATCCCAACTGAGTCGTATCACCAGCAGTTGACATGACAGGCATATTATCCGCATGGCTGTAACGGATCGCGCAGCCACGTCTCGATCCCTGAGTCAACAGATGGGAACGTTTGCAAGACATCAACCATCTGCACGAACAGTTCGACGACGTTTGCAGCAGCATGGACTATCAGCTCGGAGAGCATGGCTGCGGTTACCCCTGACGCTGCATCACAGACAGGAGCGCCTGCGATGGTATAGTCAACGACGAACCTGGGTGCACGAATGGCAAAACGTCATTTTTTCGGATGAATCCAGGTTCTGTTTACAGTATCATGAGGGTCCCATCCGAGTTTGGTGACGTCGCGGTGAACGCATGTTGGAAGCGTGTATTTGTCATCGCCATACTGTCGTATCATCCGGCGTGATTTAATAGATTGCCATTTGTTACACGTCTCGGTCACCTATTGTTCGCATTGGCGGCACTTTGAACAGTGGAAATTACATTTCAGATGCGTTACGACCCTTGGCTCTACCCTTAATTCGATCCCTGCGAAACCCTACATTTCACCAGGATAATGCACGACCGCATGTTGCAGGTCCTGTACGGGCCTTTCTGTATACAGAAAATGTTCGACTGCTGCCCTGGCGAGCACATTCTCCAAATCTTTCACCATTTGAAAACGTCTCGTCAATGGTGGTCGAGCAACTGGCTCGTCACAATGCACCAGTCACTACTCCTGATGAACTGTGGAATCGTGTTGAAGCTGCACGGGCAGCTGTACCTGTACACGCGGTCCAAGATATGTTCGTGTCAATACCCATGCGTACCAAGACCGTTTTTACGGGCAGAGGAGGTTGTTCTGGGTACTGATTTCTCAGGATCTAGGCCCCCCAAATTGCGTGAAAATGTAATCACATGTCTGTTCTAGTATAATATATTTGTTCAAAGAATACCCGTTTATCATCTGCATTTTTTTTGGTGTTGCAGTTTTAATGGCCAGTAGTGTGATTAACTATCCCGAAATTTGCGATATTGTTGATCTTCTATATTTAATGTTATCTGAAAATTTAATCCCAGGGTCCCCATGTCTGAAAAAGTGATACCTGAGATTGGTCTTGTGCAATGTAAGGATCAAACATGTGGGAAAGTGATTCCAATAAATACAATTATAGGGAATAGTGGTTGTCTATGCTAAGATGGAGGTCCGCTTCCCACCTCACTGAAATATTTTAGGGACATTGAAGGTAGCTCTTCTACTCACGTCTAAACCCTATTCTGTAAATGCCACCTCTTGCAGATATCAGACCTTTGATCCTGCAGGTTGAAATGTTGCAAGAGAATACATGAAGCAAGTGGGAATGTTATTTTTGTACTAGTGTTTAATACCTACGCTCAGGAGGAAAAAAATTATGTAAATGACTGCTGTGCGTCCACGCGTGGGAACTGCGCTGCATCCGCTTCGCTACTGTTGCAGACTGACTGTGGAACTGACGTGTGTCGTGTAGTGCATCTCTGAGAGACAATACCGTTTTCGTAGGTATCAGAATGGGGAAACAAACTTCTCTTTAAGTACTGTTAGAATCTTTAATTCAAAAACTGGAGAACAGAAACGCTATGATTAACAGTCCGACTACGTAAGTTCAAAGCTCCTAATAGGGCTTTAGTTACACATAAATCTGCTAAAATTTTAAATAGTTCCTCAACTAATAATTTTCATTGAAAGTTAGATCTAATGCTCTGTACTTTTTTCCCAGGTGTGCCTGGCTGGGAGTAAAATACATCATTTGCAGTATGTCAGTAATTGACTACCTGTGGGAAATTTAAATTTCCGCACTTGATGAATATTGACTTAGGAAATATCTGTTGCTTTTCTCCTGCATAAAATTTAATTTCTGAACGACTTTCATACATTAAGAAGGTTCGATCTGAGGCTGTAGGCGTGTGAATGTATGTTTCAGTCAGTGGGTTGCTACCAAATACTGATGAGGTAGAAATGGATTCCTGTTAACATTGGACACAACGATACAGTGTCATAATCCTTGAAATAAAGCAAGTTACTACATTAATTGTATATTATTGAGTTACCGATTTACACTAGCGGTTTAAAACAAGTGCTTAGGTACTTGGCTCACTATACCGAAGGGATGAGAACAGTAGTGTGGTCTCTTTTTAGCGTCTGACTAGGAAGGATATTATATAGTTTACTGATACTAGATCATTCACAGCTTTCCTTTGATTTTCATAAAATTACAATCGTGTTTGGGAAAAGTTATAAAATTATTAGTTATTAGTGACCAATATACAACTCATCAAGCACGATTTTGTAGAGAAATTTCTAATTTCATTCTTAGGCGATCGACACACCACTAAATGACAGCAACAACCTTACTGTCTTTTATGCTGCCATTCACTTGCGTCTGGTTGTATGACTGTCACTGTACAAGTCACAATGTGATAACCGCTTCATAATCGCAGTGTGAAACACCAGTACGATACATCATTTTACATACCATCTCTTCTTAGCAAGTGTTTGAAGGCATAAAAATTACCGTAACACTTGGTACATTTTTTGAGGGATATTTTCTCCAATTTGCCGATACATTTGCTCAAAGCAGCACAAAAATGTCGGTACTGTAGTTTTGTATAGGGGTACAGTACTTACAGCAGAATTTAAGTCATGTATAATATCTCGATTATCCAAAATTATGTACAAAATCAATAAGGGTTTTGTCCTGTTAACTTGTTTCTGTCTTCAAATAATAATTTATTAAACACCAATTATTACATTACGTAGAGCAAGTTAGTTCATTTATTATAAACACAACATTCAGAAATCACAGGATTTTAGGTTGATGTTATGCATTATTTGTTGTTGTACATTCCAGAAACATTTTACAGATCGGGCTTCTAGCAATAAAGATAGATTTACTGATTTTCTTTATAGAGCAGTAATGTTTTTTCCTCGTATGGTAGAACTAATTTCTTTCGTTAGACAGTCATTAATTTACTTTGGTAAGAAAAAAATGGTTCAAATGGCTCTGAGCACTATGGGACTCAACTGCTGTGGTCATAAGTCCCCTAGAACTTAGAACTACTTAAACCTAACTAACCTAAGGACAGCATACAACACCCAGCCATCACGAGGCAGAGAAAATCCCTGACCCCGCCGGGAATCGAACCCGGGAACCCGGGCGTGGGAAGCGAGAACGCTACCGCACGACCACGAGATGCGGGCTTTGGTAAGAATAAAGTTATGTCAGTTTACCTTATTAAACTGTTTTGATCAGAATTTCCTGAAAATAAGTATTATGTAATTTACTTTAGTAACATGATGATGTAAGACCAATTTTGCCCCAGATCAAATTACATAGTTTCCGCAAAAATCAGTGTGATTTTAGCTATCCTCTAATAGTTACATGAAGTTATGAGTAGATAATTGTAACATATAAAATTCAACAGTTTGCGTTTATCAAACACGCTGCATTTGATGGATGGTTCCTCAGGTAAATAAAAGGAGCAGGTGGATGGTCACGTGGAGGTGTGTGCCGTGGAAACTGGCGTCCGAAGTCGTGCGGGATAAAGGCTCAGTAATTTGCGCATACCACGGCCTATGACGGGTTTTGCTCCCACCTATGATTTACCTCACCTCAGCAGATTTATCCAGATTATGACTAGTGGCCGCCACCGCTTGCCATTCGCCATACAGGACATGTGAGATTATAGAAGGGCGTTAATAAATGTACAGCATTCTTACAGCATAATATGGTCTGAAAGAGGATGTGTACTACCACTTTAAGTCACTTGACACAACACACAACATCATTAATTTATGTAATTCCTGGTATAGTCTATACTAGCATGAGGTTTTTAATTATCTATATTTTACACTGCATCAAACAATAATTATGAATTAAGAAAAGTTCATATCATGCTAACCTACATACTCATCGAGACTTGTTCACGGTTCAGGCTATATGATATATTGTGTGTAGGCCCCCATGGGCTGTACGTGAAGTCTGAATTATTCTCGCTGGAGCTCTCCGGAAACAGTCGGCCAACAATTACTTTAATGTAACGTAGCTGCGTTTCGCCACCATTTGCTTATGTCAGTGGCAGGGTGTGTCAAAAAGCGTAAGGAACCGTAATTACCGCAATCGATAAGACACTCACTGAATAAGGACGAAAAATAACGTTCCAGAAATTCTCATACCTGCAGTACTAACGTTATTTTACGTCAGGCAAACAGTTAGTGTCCGCTACTGATCTGTTACTTACTGTTTAGCACGTTTACCATTTCCCACTTCAGCCACCCTTCTAAACTAGTCCACGTTGTTTACTGTTCAGCATGTTTCTTGATTACTGTATTTGCACTTGCGACACAGCAGTAAGCAAATTCCTACATACTTACAAAATTTGCTATATACAATATATAAAATTTCGCTCTACATATAGCGATCGCTGATGAGTCATTGTTCTATATTTTACTACAAGTTTACATTTCATTTATGCAGTATTTAATCAGGGGCTGTGCTGGTCGAAGGCAAGAATAATTTAATCTTGGTATCACCAACAGTATGCACACTTTTACCTCTAACATTTTTACCCTCAGATATTTACTTACAAACAGAAACTATTGCGAGCAACAGTACTGTGACATAAAGTAATTTTTCTGATCACAAATGTGCTAAGTATGGACAGTGCATGTCTTAGATCATCAATGCCCATAACGCTGTCCCCTCTGTAATTTTCAGTCACGATAAATAGCTGCAAACGTCTAAACACAACATTATGTGGCAGTTCTTTGGAACAAGACACATCTCTTCATCCACATCACTTTCGTTTAAGAGCTAAAGAAGTAATCACCAGGTCACATATATACTTTACAAGACATGTATAATTTCATCTTTATAATATTCTTTCTCTAAGAAGATCGAGTGTGTATGATTTAATGAGTACCTAACAGTCAAGTCCAAGCATACACAACAACCTATTATTTCCTACGATCGATGGAACACTGATTCCGGCACCTAGGCTTAAGTTCTGGTTAAATCTATGACATCCGCTTAAAATGACCATACAGCGTTCAGTTAGGACCATGATTTGCTTGAATATTCCTCAAATATTATGAGAAGAAAGTCTTAAAACTAAATTGAATGCTATTAAAAATATCTATTCCACAAGGAACATTTACATACTAAGGCAAATTTTGCTACACCCTTCCTCGATGAAGGCGATAAGCAGTTCATATGGAATAATGTAAATCACTGAAAAAATACACATATAAAACATAAGATTAAGAAGCCTTGATTGGGTAACTCTGCATTATGTGTAATATCTCTTAAGATGGTGAAAGGGAAATACTTTCGTTTTCTCTCCACATTTAGACAAATGAATGTATTATAGAAGCGCAAACAAAGTTGACACTCGGCACAATGGCTGATGGGACTACCGTAAAGGAATTTCCCATTTACAGTAGCTACCCGTCAGGCACTGCGCCGTGTGTCAACTTTGTTTGCGCGAGTAACAATGTGTTTGGAATTAAATCCATATGATTAACAAAAGTTTTGATGACATCTGTTTTTCATTATGAAACACGTGCGCACAATTCAACAATACTTGCTCTAGATCGTCCTGTTGTGTTGCACCAATCCCTACAGTCCCTGATATTTTCAGTTTAACTCTCATTTCCAAGTCCTCTACCTCGTAGGTGTTCCCAGTTACACCCCAATTAGTATATTGTTTTACCTTTCACAAATTTAATCTTTATTCCACGACAATACTTGAAAGGTGGCTACACTGAGCCACAGCGCCAGAGATCGCGCTAGAGAGTATTGTTCCGCCGCCTCCACTGGCAGTGATTATTGAGAACTCGTAGTGGGCAGTGCATTGGGAGAACTCGTGGTAGTCAGTGCTGAGATGTGGTAGTGAGGAGTGTTTGTTGAGATGAGCTAGTAGGCAGTGCTTGCTGAGATGTGATACTGAAAAGTTCTTGTTGAGATGTGATAGTAGCGAGTCGGTGTGGAGAGATTGTAATGTCTAGAGTGCTTTTCATCAATATAAATTAAGGTAACAAACTACTTTTCTTTTCTTTCTCATTATTTCAATGTCCTGAATAATGCGTCATTACAGGTTCAGTCAACAAAGCATCTGGCTTGTGTTCTTGTATTAGAGTGTAATTCTGGTTTTCTTGAGTAATTATGGTATTTCTATTTTCTTTAATTAATTTAGTATAAATGATATTTAAAATTTCTTGTGTTGTTGAAGAAGAACCGTGCCAGATGCGTACGTTGAGTCATACTTCCACACACAGAACAGTTACACTTGTGCTTTGGTTTCGTAGGTTTTATAGTTCCTGGGGACTTAATTAATTAATTGTGTTAATGAAAATTTCCATTTCATTCTTTGTTGTTGTTCTTTGCAGTCAGATAGCGTAATAATACTAGTCAGGGCCAACCGTTTACGAGACATAGCGTAATCGGACATACAGCTACCAAAAATTAAAATTATTTGCATTATATATTAATTAAGCCCCCATGCACGTGGCGACCGCTGCTTCGGATCGTCCCTTGGAATCCTCTGATTGTAAAAAGGGTAGACAGTAGTATTGTTGTAGTAATTTGTAGTTTAGTAATTGTAGTCTATTTTGCATGTGTAGATTTGGTAATTGTCATTCTTCTAATGGTATTTTTTCTTTTTTTGCAAAATTTCATTTCTGTTGTCTTGTCTACGGGTTTGACAATTAGTGCGATTATTTCAATTGTTCGATTAATCGTGTTTGAGGGAAACATTTCGTGTGAATGGTATTGTTGGAGATAGAGTGTCATTGTGTGTAATTTTCATATAGTGACGAGTTTTGTATGTTTCGTAAATGATTACACGATCGATGAAAAAGGCAAAAATGGTGGATAGTGAGAATGACGAAATTGTTAACATGGCGAACTCGCCAACAGAGGAAAACAGTATCATGAATAATGAAGTGGAAAACAATTTAATAAGTCGGGAAAATAGTTCGGAACCAATTCAAATTTTTTCTCAATCAGAAAATTCTCAGAATACGAGATTAACGATAGAAGATTCTGAAACAGTATCGAACACAGATAGCTTTACAGCCATGACGAAAGAAGTTGGTTTCGCGGGAAATGTTAGGAGCGAAAAGAATTTCGAACCGGCTATTATGGAGCAGTTGATGGGTGCAATATTAAATTTGGGATCTGAATTAAAAACAGTGACAACACGGTTAGACTTACAAAGGGGAACAATGGAAACACGGTTAGACTCACTGGGATCACAAATGGGAACAATGGAAACACGGTTAGACTCACAAATAGGAACAATCAAAACCGAGATGGGAACTTTGGGATCTGAATTAAAAACTGATATGGGAACTTTACGATCTGAATTAAAAACTGATATGGGAACAATGGAAACACGGTTTGGATCTGAATTAAAGACAGAGATGGAAACAATGGAAACACGGTTAGACTCACGAATAGGGACATGTTTCAAAAATATGAAAGATGAATTAAAGAAAGAAATCAGAGAAGAAGTACAACCGATTTTGAATGCTCACAATAATAGATTAATTGCAGTAGAGATTAGACAAAGGGAACAGGATAGAGAACAGGAGGAAAGAGATCGCGTGATAGTGCAGAAATTTTCAGAGTTAAATTTACAATGTGCACACGATAAGGAAGAAATATTTGAGAGAATCGAGGAATCCGTACCAAATGACAGAATAAATAATCTAACACAACAATATGAACAGTTAACTACCAAATGTGTCAACACTGAAACCCGAGTCGCGACACTTAGGGAAGACGTAAATAAACAGAAAGAAAAAATAGGTGACTTATCGGAAAGAGTTGAGGAGATTTCTGATAAATTGACAAGTCTTAGTTTACATGGGGACAGAGATTCGGATGATACAGCTCCATTGCCATTTGCAGAAACCGAAGAGTATCAGAACATAAATAAGCATGTTGAAAATCAGGGAAAATTTAATGAACGCGTGAAAAGGGAATTTGAGGCATTAAAAAAGCAAGTCAAACAAATTGAAGGCGAAATCGTAGGAAAGGACAGCAAAAGAAATTTGGAATCACAGTTAGCGGAGGGGTTTGAAGAAAATAATTTGTTTCATTTACGGGATGCAACAAGGGAGCGCCAGCAGCGCGAACTTGACAATAATCAACATTGGGACTGGGACAGACGCGGTAGGTCTTTGTCGCCACGAGGCGAAAACTTTGACTATAAACACTTTTTGACTGTTCGGAAATTTAAGATCTTCCGCAATTCTAAGAATGACATACATCCATGTGCATAGTTAGATCAATTTACGTACGCACTTCCGCCAAGTTTGCCACTAAGTCACAAACTGAAAATTATGTGCAGCTATTAAAGTCCCCAGGGGATTCACTATACTAAGTGAATATGTGCCGTAGCGTTCACAGGGCGCCGAGCTGTAGTGGTGCTATTTCCCTTTTAGTTTTCTGCACCGCTGCCTACTCTTTCACTATTCTTTGCATCTATAAAAAAAACAATTCTTCTACTATCCATCTATCTAGACAGTAGGTAAAGAATAACCGGATTTGACTGTTTTACCCAAAAGTGACTTTGGAAATTACCGTTTGGACTTACTGTATCTTCGGCAGCATTCATTCGTAACTTAAATGAAATTTTACCTGTTTATCGTCGTGACGATATTACTTCATATGTTGACGACATTCTTATTGCTAAACGTTCTTGGAGTGAGCATAACAAAATTTTGGATTCATTATTACGTATTTTTGCAAGAGTTAGCATTACAGAGAACTTGGAAAAATCTGAATTTGGTCGTTCTCAGGTGAAATTTTTCGGTCACATTATTTCTACAGACGGTGTTCTTCCTGATCCAGAGAAACTAGACGCTATTCGTAATTATGCTGTTCCTACCACAAAACGTGATGTTTGTAGTTTCCTTGGTGTCTGTAATTTTCTTAGACGCTTTGTTAGATTGGATGATTTGGCCACACCTCGTTTACACATTTCAGTTATGCGCACTTTGGTCCCAGAAAATGCTTTCATAAATTACGAGAAAATTGCTACTTCAATAATATGGAAAAACGCATTCGATCTGTTCTTGCCAAATGCAAGTTATGTCAACAGGCTAAGCCGCCAACTGTTTCTCACAGAGCACCGTTGTTTCCTATCATTCCAGCGAAATTAAAGGACATGGCTGCAGTCGATTTGTTCGGTCCAGTGGTTCGTTCTACTAATGGTTTTGCGTACATTTTCGTAGCAGTGGAATTGACATCAAAATATGTGTGTTTTACACCTTTACGCAAAGCAACAGCTCGTTCAGTATCTAATGCTTTCATCAAACATTTTCTTAAAGAAGTTGGTCATGTTGATAAGGTTATATCAGATAATGGATCACAGTTTCGCTCTAAAATTTGGCTTCGTACTCTACGGCGTCGTAAGATTAAACCAATTTTTATTTCACTTTTTCACCCTCAATCTAATGCTTCAGAGAGATGGATGAAGGAAATCAATAAATTGTGCCGTCTTTATTGTCATCAGAATCACAGAACTTGGGATCAGTATCTTCATATTTTTCAAAACTTTCTGAATGAACTTCCTAATGACTCAACTTCTTTACCGCCTCTATTGATATTAAAAAAATAAAGTACCAACAAATCGCATTTCTGAAATCGTTCCTTTTCCGCCTTCACGGAAACAGCGGCATTCTGAAGTTGTCAACCTGGCTCTACGAAATATTGCGTCTGCGGCTGCAAGAAGAGAGAAATCAGCTAAACGTCCTGGTCGTTTAAAAATTTTGTCAGTTGGTCAAAAGGTGTTAATTAAGTCTCACCGTTTGTCTCATAAAGGAAAAGGCTTATGTCGCAAATTTTTTCTGCTTTATAACGGTCCATATAGAATTCGCAAAATTATCCATGATAACACTGTTGAAGTAGAAACTCTTAAATCTCGACGCTCTAAGGGAATACATCACATATCGAACGTAAAAATTGTTGTGGAATGACATACTTTTGAGAAACCAACAGTTATACGTAAACATGTGGAGAATGCAAGGATACCGCGCCATGTTCCGGCGGCGGCAGATACTCAAAGCAACAGTGAAGTCTGCGCGCCGCACAAGGCAGTCGTTAACCGCAAACAATCACTTCCTACGTCACGCGCCTACAGCTGATCGAGCGCTCAGTGCGAATGCACTGACAGCCGTAAACAAATACACTGTCTAAATTCTCCGAATAAATTCTGTATAAAGCTATGGTGACTTTATAAATTATGTTATTAACGTTCAGTATTTTTCAGGATACGGTTGTGTAAAATATTTAAGACCTTCAGGTAAGTTCTGTGTGTGTCCGACGTTAAGAGGACTTGCTATGGAGAAAATTTCAGGAAGAATGTAACTTCAAAAAAAAAAAAAAAAAAAAGTAATAAACTAAAAAAGGGTAAATATTAATTGAGTTTATTTTTCAGGTAACATAATTCCACGTAGGTACGTATTTTAGATGTAATTTGCTGCTCGCGATTACGTGATTTATACTTTGTGCTAATTTCATGTTCTATGAATTTACTTGTGAAGCGACGTGCTTGTGCACATTTGCTGATTTTGACAATTATTGATTAATGAACAGTGTTATTACTTGTGTATGTTATGCATCGCTTGGCTGCTATGCTCTTTCACTGATGTCATATTTTTTTTATTATGTGCCTGCTGTGCTTATTTAAATTGTAATTATCACCTGATTAATTGTGCTGATATGGTTACGTATGTAAGTTATACTTTGTGATTTATCTGCTTGCGCCTTCATGTTTACTTATTAAGGTTACGTATGAACATTTATTTGCTTATGCTGATATGATGCTAATGACCTGTTTATTGTGTGAGATATATATTTGCTGCTTTGCGTATGGATTGCATATTTACACATTTCTGTTTGTTGTCATAACTATTCTTTAATTTGCTATATATAGAAATGCTGATATGAGGTGTACGTACATGGAGTTTAGGCCACAGTATGGTGTTAATTATAGATTGTTCGCTTGGCAGAGCCTCGTTATAGGGATTGTGCTGCATCCATTTGTTGACATTCTGTTCTCTACTGGTATATTTACTCGCTATTGCATGTTTTGCTTACGCTCAGTGCCTTATATTTTTAAGATAAGAAAATGAACTGCTGTAATGCTACGAACGACATTAGTACAAGAAACTTCATAGAAGTCACATGAGATGGAGGTTTTATGGAAGCTGTATAAATTTATGCTAATAGGAAGGAAGTTAACGACATGACATACCAACACTAGGTTAGACCATTGACAGTTATTACACTGCATTCTTCGTGAGCAATTGAAATAGGAAGTGACACTTGACACAAGAAATACTCCACATGTTTGCTTCTGTTTGCCATAATTTTTGAAGTGGTGTACACACTGAAATATCACGATCATTAACACTTCGTAATCGTACTTAATTACTGAGAGTTATTCAAACTAAGTCTGTTAGAGGTCATGTATGCATTTCTTTTATTTAATGATGGACAAGGAACCAAAATGTATCTTATAATTTATAATGAGCAGAAAATTTGTGTCAGATGGATTACACAGAGGTTGTGTGTGGACACTGTGTCTTCGGATTGTATGGGATGCTGAATTGAAGTTGCACTAGGATTTTGTCCGTACTTGTTCGAGGAGACTGACTAGAGGAAAGAGTTGTTATGGAAGTGAAATGATATTGGTGCTGAGGTTTATATGTATCGACGTATTATTGAGGTATTGAGATTATGTGAAGTTGATGATTATTGGAGTTTCGTGGACAAGAGGTAAGGTAAATGAGGTATTATTGAAGTATTGAGATTATGTAATGCTGATGCTTATTGGAGTTTGGTGGATAAGAGGTGAAGTAAGTGAGGAGCATATTTTTTTTGTTGGTCTATATGGAACAAGGAGGATGAAGATGGTAGACTAGAACACTCAAGTACAAAGAAGATTGTCTACACACACACTTTGTTAAATCAATAAGCAGTATATACTTTTTTTTTAGGAGAGAGGAAGCATTTGCATATCTTGGCTCACTGACAGTTGTTCAGTAACCGTACATTTTGATCTGGCTTGGCAAACATTGGTCTTGACATGATGACTATGACGTTGACTAACTATTATTGACTGTTATACATTGCTGCCACTACTACTTGATACACATGATGAACATAAAATTTTGACATAATTGCATTTACACAGTTAACACTATTCAACTACACAGTAGCACTAAATGTGGATGAAAGATGCGTGAGTGTGTTTTGTGTGTTTTCCTTTTATAATCCCAGAGAAGTGATCCCAACCTATCTCCTAAATATTATTTTACATCTTGTTGTGGCTTGCACTGACACCCATAAATATTATAGGTTTACTGGTATTTGTGTATTGTAATAGTTAATAGGACAATTATCTGATATCATTTGTGTGTTTGTTATGATTTGTATGTTTAGTGTAAAAGCATTGTATGTGTATTCAAACTATTGTTCATGCCTGAACTGTCTGATTAGTGATGGTGCTGCACTTTTCAACATGGTGGATGCCACCTGGACATGTTTAATTTCTGCTGATGAACTGTGTGATTAGTGATAGGGAATATTATGAACTGTTATTTGCACTTTTTCTACATGATTGGTGCCACTAGGACATGTTTAATTTCTGCTGATGAACAGTGTGATTAGTGATAGTGAATTTTATGGACTGCGGTCAGCACCTGGTCACATTACTGGGTGCCACTGATGGACTGCTTCTACCGAAATGGTGTTACTTGTTGATGTCTGCACCTGCTCAACATTGCTGGGTGCCACTGATGGACTGCTTCTACTGAAAAGATGTCACCTGTTGCTGTGTGCACCTGCTCAACATTGCTGGTGCCACTAATGGAACTGCTTATACTGAAATGGTGTTACTTGTTGATGTCTGCACCTGCTCAACATTGCTGGGTGCCACTGATGGACTGCTTCTACTGAAAAGATGTCACCTGTTGATGTCTGCACCTGCTCAACATTGCTGGGTGCCACTGATGGACTGCTTCTACTGAAATGGTGTTACTTGTTGCTGTCTGCACCTGCTCAACATTGCTGGGTGCCACTGATGGACTGCTTCTACTGAAATGTAGTCACTTGTTGGTGTCTGCACCTGCTCAACATTGCTGGTGCCACTAATGGAACTGCTTATACTGAAATAGTGTTACTTGTTGGTGTCTGCACCTATTTAACATTTCTGGGTGCCACTGATGGACTGTTTCTACTGAAAAAATGTCACTTGTTGGTTTTTGCACCTGTTGACCATTGCTGGGTGCTACTGCTGGAACTGTCAACTACTTGTTTCTTGGGCTATGGAAAATGTTTATGTGAATATTTGTATAAACTGATTTTTTGTGTATTACTGTTTGTGAAAAGTTATGAGACTCTTACCTGCACATATTCGTCATTGCTGACGCTATTGATTGAACTGTTTAACCACATAATACTTGTGTAAACTATTATGTAAAGTCACATGTATGAAAGAATTTGTATTGCTTACTGTATTTTATATATTAGGTTATTGAAAGGTCAGTGCAAAGCCAAAATTTTATCTAGTTATATGATATTTACGCATTAATATTATCTTTTATTTTTGTCTGTATATTTTTGACGAATTTGGTGGTATTTTCACCACCAATGCTGGCAAAAATACCATCAAATTCTAGCCTGTGGAGGAAGGGCATATGAAAGGTGGCTACACTGAGCCACAGCGCCAGAGATCGCGCTAGAGAGTATTGTTCCGCCGCCTCCACTGGCAGTGATTATTGAGAACTCGTAGTGGGCAGTGCATTGGGAGAACTCGTGGTAGTCAGTGCTGAGATGTAGTAGTGAGGAGTGTTTGTTGAGATGAGCTAGTAGGCAGTGCTTGCTGAGATGTGATACTGAAAAGTTCTTGTTGAGATGTGATAGTAGCGAGTCGGTGTGGAGAGATTGTAATGTCTAGAGTGCTTTTCATCAATATAAATTAAGGTAACAAACTACTTTTCTTTTCTTTCTCATTATTTCAATGTCCTGAATAATGCGTCATTACAGGTTCAGTCAACAAAGCATCTGGCTTGTGTTCTTGTATTAGAGTGTAATTCTGGTTTTCTTGAGTAATTATGGTATTTCTATTTTCTTTAATTAATTCAGTATAAATGATATTTAAAATTTCTTGTGTTGTTGAAGAAGAACCGTGCCAGATGCGTGCGTTGAGTCATACTTCCACACTCAGAACAGTTACACTTGTGCTTTGGTTTCGTAGGTTTTATAGTTGCTGGGGACTTAATTAATTAATTGTGTTAATGAAAATTTCCATTTCATTCTTTGTTGTTGTTCTTTGCAGTCAGATAGCGTAATAATACTAGTCAGGGCCAACCGTTTACGAGACATAGCGTAATCGGACATACAGCTACCAAAAATTAAAATTATTTGCATTATATATTAACTAATTCCCCATGCATACTTCTCAAGTAAGGCATCAGTACGTAAAAGATCTACTGGACTTTCTTGGCTCTTAGACAACAGTTAGCATTTACCCGAAAAAAATTTTAGCTTCCCTTTCTGTAAGAGAGTCAGGCCACAGAACGCAGTCTGTAATCAATTTATCTAGTACAGGGGACAAGCATTCGATTACTAAATTTATAAGTTTTACTTTGATCCAGGATTGCCATTATAAAGGCAATGAACTGTTGCCAAAAACCAACAACGGCTTGATAGTTCTGTATCAGATACTTAGAGACTTCATTACTTTTGTTTCTTTGGTTAAATATTTCATGGGAAATCACACTGATAGCTGAATCTGTATCGAGGGTGAAATTTTTCGGGATATTGCCTAACATTGCTTTAATTTTTGCTTGAACAATACTTTTGGGTTAGTCTACACAGTTACAATATCCTCCGAACAATTCTGCTTCATAGAGATATCATCACTGCACTGCAAAAGATTAACCTTCTTAGGAGTGTGTCCCTCGCTACATTCGTCCACCAGCCTGTGTGGGCAAGTTTATGCCGACCTCAGTTTGTGGATTTACTCACCTAAGGACGTGCATCCTCAGCTACTTCAGATACATTCACGGGCCTGTCGGGAGGTTGCCCGTGGTGACTGTAACGGTTGCTCGTCATTGAGTTATGCACTGGCTGATCATTACTAGTATTGTTGTTGATGATTACTACTATTATTGTTGTTTAACGTCGGATTTCCTCCAGGAGGATCCAAATTTTTATAGTAAATACTACTGCTGCTACTGCTGTACCAGGAACCGCCCCAAGGTTTGCGATACACTGGCTGAAATCTGCTGTCAGATCTAGGATTCCCTGAATTAAATCGAAGGGGATCTGAATTTGCCTTGCAGGATTATGAACCTGTCCACCACCGTTCTCATTGAGGAAAGGTGACCTGTCTTCATTGTTACGTAGTAGACATTGAACGTTTTTGTAACCTGAACAATTGCCATTAGCATAATCACCACTTCGAACACGTTTGATGTTTTCTTAATACACTTCAAGGAAGTCAAACACTCAAAGGAAATGTTCCACATCTGTTTCCAGTACATGTATTTGCTTGTCCTTGATATCAAAAGATAAATTAGTTACTAGTATCCTTAATACATCTTAGCTAGATACTTCTCAAAATATTTCCGTAAATTACTATTCTTGGTATTGTACTTCTCAGGATTGAAAACCTGTTGCCGCAATCGCTCCGGAATCCTTGCGGCCAGCACATAGCAAGGAAAGGTTCCTCAAATTCTCGAAATATTTGACAGTATTCAATAGCTTCAGTTGCCCTGAGGGCACCATCACGTTGGACAAGTCCTGCCACTTATTTTATTTTCTGTCATTGTGACCATGACTTTGGTAAAGTACCCCTGGAGACTTCCACCACAAGAAGTCACCTTCATTCTGCAAACCGCCTTATCAAAGAGGACCGAGGAACAGACAAAGATTCAGGACACTCTCTTGTTCTTGGGGTGGGAAACTGCCACTACTGAAGAACCAGCAATAATGAAAGGCATGAGGATGCTGAAGGCAATGGAAACCACTATTTTAAAGACACGTAACTTGTATCCACAAAAGATGTTGCCTGTAATTGAAAAGCGTCATGATGATCTCTCCATTGACAAAAGATTCCGGAATAGTCCCGTATTCGGATCTCTGGGAGTGGACAGCCAAGAAGGATGGTGGTGGTGGTGGTTAGTGTTTAACGTGCGGTCGACAACGAGGTCATTAGAGACGGAGCGCAAGCTCGGGTGAGGGAAGGATGGGGAAGGAAATCGGCCGTGCCCTTGCAAAGGAACCATCCCGGCATTTGCCTTAATCGATTTAGGGAAATCACGGAAAACCTAAATCAGGAAGGCCGGAGACGGGATTGAACCGTCGTCCTCCCGAATGCGAGTCCAGTGTGCTAACCACTGCGCCACCTCGCTCGGTGCCAAGAAGGAGGTGACCACGAGAAAAGGATTGAATAACCAACGAAAGGACAACATTCTGCGAATAGGGGTGTGGAACGTCAGAAATGTGAACGTGGTGGGGAAGTTGTGAAGAGAAATGCAATGCCTCAATCTCGACATAGTAGGGCTCATTGAAGTGAAATGGAAAAAAAAAGAAAAGGTTTTCTGGTCATGTAAGTATAGGGTAATATCAACAGCAGCAGGAAAAGGTATAACGGCAGTACGATTTGTTATGAATAGGAAGGGAGAGCAGAAAGTTTGTTTCTGTGAACAGTTCTGTGATAGGTTTGTTGTTATCAGAATCGACAGCTAACAAACACCAAAACGATAGCTCAGGTATACATGCCCGTCGTTGCAAGCTGAAGACGAGGAGATAGAGAAAATTTATGAAGGTATTGAAAAGGTAATGGAGTATCTAAATGGAGACGAAATTGTCATAGTCGTGACTGACAAGAATGCTGGTGTAGGGGGAGGAGTAGAAGAAAACGTTACAGGAGAATATGGGCTTGGGACAAGGAATGAGGGAGGTGAAAGACTAATTGAGTTCTGCAGTAAATTTCAGCTAGTAATATCGAATTATCTGTTCAAGAATCATGAGAGGAGGAGGTGTACTTGGGAAAGTCCCGATGATACGAGAAGATTTCAGTTAGATTACATCAAGGTCAGACAGAGATTCCGATATCAGATAATGTATCGTAAGGCGTACCTAATAGCAGTCCACAGTGTAATAGTGATGAAGAGCAGGATGAAGATGAGGAGATTAGCCAGGAAGAATGAATGTTCAAAGAAGTGTGATATGGATATACTAATAAATGACGGTACACAATTGATGTTTTGTTACAATTAGTTGGGAACTGGAATTCCACTGTTAAATTAAGTCGAGAGAGCGGATTGATGGAAAGACTACAATGAAGGCCTCTATGAGGGGGAAGATTTGTGTAATGTCATAGAGGAAGAAACAGCAGTCGATTTAGAAGAGATAGGCGATGAAGTACTAGAATCAGAATTTAAGAGACCTCTGGAAGACATAAGATCATATAAGGCGTAAAGCATTAATAAAATTGCACCAGAATACCTAAAATCATTTTGGGAAGTGACAACAAAACAACTATTGACGGTAGAGTGTAGAATGTATCAGTCGGCGACGTACCATCTGCCTTTCGGAATAATATCATCCGCAAAATTCCGAAGAATGCAAGAGCTGACACGTGCGGGAATTATCGCACAATCAGCTTAACAGCACATGCAGCCAAATTACTAATAAGTATAAGGTACAGAAGAATGGAAGAAAACAGAGAAAGTGTTTGATGCCAATCAGTTTGGCTTTAATAATGGTAAAGGCAGAAGAGAGGCAATTAGGTCGTCGCGGTCGATAATACAAGGGAGACTACAGAAAAATAAGCGCGGTCATAGGATTTGGCGACCTGGAGAAAGCGTTGGACATTGTAAAATGGTACAACACGTTCGAAATTCTGAGAAAAATAAGGATAAGCAGCCGGGACATAGGGATAATATACAATATCTAGAAGAGGCAAGAGGGACGACCAAGAACGAAGTGATCGGAATAAAAAGTGTTCAAAACAGTAATGTAGTCTTCCACCTCTACTGTTCAATCTGTACATCGAAGAAGCATGGATGGAATAAAAGTAAGGTTCAGGAGTTGAATTAAAATTCAAGATGAAATGATAACAATGACATGATTAACAGAGGCATTGTTATCATGAGTGAAAGTGAAGAAGAATTCAGTGATCTGCTGAATGGAATGAACAGTCTAATGACTGCAGATTATGGATTGAGAGTAAAACGAAGATAGACGATAATAGTGAGAAGTAGCCGAAACGAGAACAGCTAGAAACTTAACATCAGGATTGATGTTACCAAAGAAGTTGAATTTAAGGTATTCTACTATCTAAACAGGAAAATAGTCAATGACGAATGGAAGAAGAAGGACATCAAAAGCATACTAGCACAGGCCAAAATGGCATTCATGGTGAACAGAAACCTACTAGTACCAACCATACGTTGTAATATGTGGAATAAATTTACACCGTACGGTCGTAAAACATGGAATGTGGGAAAACCAGAACAGAAGAGAATCCAAGCATTTGAGACGTAGTGCTGCAGAGTATAATTTAAAATTTTGTGGACTGTAAGGTAAGAAACAAGAAGGTTCTGTACAGAATCGAAGAGGAAAGAAAAATTGGGAAAACACTGATAAATAGAAGGGACAGGATGACAGGACATCTGTTAAGACATTAGGGAATGAGTTCCATGGTACTAGGGAACGGAAAAATTAGAGGGCAAAAACTGCATAGGAAGCCAGAAATTCGATTGCATCCAGCAAATAATTAAGGATTTAGATTGCAGGTGCTGTTCTGCGATGAAGAGGTTGGTAAAGGAGAGGATTTCATGACGGTCCTCATCAACCCAGTGAGAAGACCATGACTCATAAAAAAGCTCTAAACGACCGTAAGAAGATTTCAGGATGCGAATTACGTTTTCGAGGAATGTAAATTTGTGATTATCAGTTCTCTGATGATTTCATTCCCGTAGCAAAGAAGAAAGTGTGGGCTCTGGTCCCATATTATATGTATGGAAAAAGGCGCCAGATTGTAATTATTTACTGTTCCCATAGGGATACTGTCACTTGGTCTCACATGATCATTCAAATCCCACGTCTTGTTTCCTAAACTTGGACTGTCGTTACTTATTTCTCTAACTCCGGATTTACCTTTGTAAACTACCGAGTTGGGTATTAACTCTAGCTCTCAATTGGGGTATCACTTTATTTAGGGTTTTCGTAATCTGATTCAGATTCGTCGTAATTAACTTTATGCATTGTTCTAAGCGTATGTCATCAACAGAGCTACGTGCAGCTTGCTTTATCTCTGAAGCAACTATCCCGTTGAGTGGCGTTTCTTTGTGGCCCAAGGATTTATTACATTTTTCTTCTTCATGAGAAGAAAGCCGTACTAGTGCGTCGCTACATTCGTGAATATTAGTTTTCATCGACTATTTTTCTTCTCGAATAGAAGTAACATTTCAGAAAGCTTTGTAACTATTATCGGAATTTCACGGTAAGCAACTTGGAAATCACACATATTAGATTCAGCTCTATCTAGCGTGATCGTGAGTCTGGCCAACTTAGAAGCTAATTCCACCATTCCTGCTGACATAATCTGTTTTTACTGTTTACTTTTCGGTAACTGATATGTCAGGGCTCTCTGTGCGGCTGTTAAGGGAGATATTTCAGGACGTACATGTTCAGTACCTTGGATTATTACTTGTTCGGTCAGCTCATCTTCAATTTGTTTCAATTGAGAATGCAGACGTGTATATAATTTGATTTGAATCTGATACAGCGGCTGTTCATTTTCATTTATGAAATGCCCAGCTGCTCTCTTATCTGATCCGAAGGCTGCCTTAACTGATAAAACTGCGGACTCAGTACACCATTGGCCATTAAAATTGCTACGCCAAGAAGAAATGCAGATGATAAACGGGTATTCGTTGAACTAATATACTATACTAGAACTAACATGTGATTACGTTTTCACACAGTTTGGGTGCATAGATCCTGAGAAATCAGTATCCAGAACAACCAACTCTGGACGTAATAGCGGCCTTGATACGCATGGGCATTGAGTCAAACAGAGCTTGGATGGCGTGTACATCTACAGCTGCCCATGCAGCTTCAACACGATACCATAGTTCTTCAAAAGTAGTGACTGGTGTATTGTGACGAGCCAGTTGCTCGCCCACCATTGACCAAACGTTTTAAATTGGTGAGAGATCTGGAGAATGTGCTGGCTAGGGCAGCAGTCGAACATTTTCTGTATCCAGAAAGGCCTGTACAACACCTGCAACATGCGGTCGTGCATTATCCTGCTGAAATGTAGGGTTTCGCAGGAATCGAATGACGGGTAAAACCACGGGTCGTAATACATCTGAAATGTATCTTCCACTGTTCAAAGCACCGTCAGTGCGAACAAGAGGTGACCGAGACGTGTAATCAGTGGCACCCCATACCATCACCCGGTGTCATACGCCAGTATGGCGATGACGAATACACGCTTCCAATGTGCGTTCACCAGGATGTCCTCAAACACGGATGCGACCATCACGGTGCTGTAAACGGAACCTGGATTCATCCGAAAAATGACGTTTTGCCATTCGAGCACCCAGGTTCGTCGTTGAGTATACCATCGCAGGCGCTCCTGTCTGTGATGCAGCGTCAGGGATAACCGCAACCATGCTCTCCGAGCTCATAGTCCATGCTGCTGCAAACGTCGTCGAACTGTTCGTGCAGATGGTTGTTGTCTTGCAAATTTCCCCATCTGTTGACTCAGGGACCGAGACGTGGCTGCACGATCCGTTACAGTGATGCGGATAAGATGCCTGTCATCTCGACTGCTAGTGATACGAGGCCGTTGGGATCAAGCACGAAGTTCCGCATTACCCTGCTGATCCCACCGATTCCATATTCTGCTAACAGTCAGTGGAGACCAACTCGAGCAGCAATGTCGCGACACGATAAACCGCAATCGCGATAGGCGACAATCCGACCTTTACCAAAGTCGGAAACTTGATGATTTCTCCTCCCCACACGAGGCATCACAACAACGTTTCACCAGGCAACGCCGGTCAGCTGCTGTTTGTATATGAGACATCGGTTGGAAACTTTCCTCGTGTCAGCACGTTGTAGGTGTCGCCACCGGCGGCAACCTTGTGTGAATGCTCTGAAAAGCTAATCATTTGCATATCACAGCATGTTCTTCCTGTCCGTTAAATTTCGCGTCTGTAGCACGTCATCTTCGTGGTGAAGATATTTTAATGGCTAGTAGTGTATTTCCATGATAGAACCCGAGGAGAGGCCTGTTCACCGAGCGAGGTGGCGCAGTGGTTAGACACTGGACTCGCATTCGGGAGGACAACGGTTCAATCCCGTCTCCAGCCATCCTGATTTAGGTTTTCCGTGATTTCCCTAAATCGTTTTAGGTAAATGCCGGGATGGTTCCTTTGAAAGGGCACGGCCGATTTCCTTCCCCATCCTTCCCTAAGCCGAGCTAGCGCGCCTTCTCTAATGACCTCGTTGTCGACGGGACGTTAAACAACACTAACGTAACGTAACGTAACGAGGCCTGTTCGACCACTGAAGTATCTTCAGGTAAATCAGAACTGAGATCATTTCCGGTTACGAGTGTGGTACTTCAACTATTTTACACACGTTCACATCACTATTGACGTGGAAATCACAACTGAAATGCACTCTCGTGCTGGACAGAACCATTCCGATAGCTTTATGTACAGTACTACTTCCGAAATATTGTGAAAAATAAACATCAAAATCTCAAAATCTTAAAATTTTGTACACACTAAGAGCCCTGACAAATTATAACATATGCTTCTGATTTGAAAAGCACCACACGAGAACAGTAAAGAAAAACCAGAATATAAATTATTTTTACCTTCGCACTGTGAGCGATGTTGCAGCACGATAAAGTTTTTGATTGAGACAAACTCTCAAAAACCATCGAAATTGTGCCTGTTACTCAACTTATTGTTTCACCCAATTCATGAAACTATACTGTGAATAATTTTCCGATTGCGGTTACAATCTTAGAGCACGAAAATTGGGTTCAAGTTGTAGTACAGAGACATGAAAGAATTTCTAACACAAATAATCACAAAACACTACATACGTGAATCAAGTCACACATTGGACAGCATTTATAAGGTTCCCGTTAGTAGAAGAACGGGGAAACAAAACTTTTCTTTAACCAAAGCTTCGTCGCACTGTCACTGGGTACAGAGCGATTCATCGCCGCAAATAACTATTTTCCAGCCGTCCCCAGTCCAATAGCGTCGGTCTTTACACCATCTATCACAGAGTTTAGAATTAACTACAGATCTTTTAGCTAGTGAGAAGCTGCTCTACCGTTGTACTCCTTTCTGTTTTAACTCCACAGTCACATTGTTTCTGTTAGCTGCCCTCCTGGTACCGTTTTAGATCCCACAACTGATTATTTCGCTGATTCCATTCAATTTTTACAGCCATCCTCCGCAATGCTCGCAAGCCGTGTCCGGTGCAACTACCTGCATAGATTATGATTCAATAAAACTCTCACAATGGAAACACATACGTGAAGAGGGTTTCCTTTGTTTCTTTTTCTCTGCATGGGTCTTCCCCTGACGACTTCCAACTAAAAAATCACTCTCGTTCTGCCAACGGCCTAATGAAAGAGGGCGGAAGAGCAGACAGCGATTCAGGACATTCAGTTTTCCACAGAGCGGGAAAATGTCACTAAAGATGGAAGAACCAGCAATGATCAGTGGCATGAGGATGCCGAAGGCAATGGAAACCACTACATTAAAAACACATACTTATATACACAGGGCATGGTGGCCTGTAATTGAAATGTGTCATGATGATCTCTCCATTGACTAAAAGATTCTGGAATAGTCGCCCCATTCGGATCTTCGGGAGTGGACTGCCTAGGGGAGGTGATCACGAGAAAAAGCTAGAATAACCAACGAAACGATAACATTATACGAGTAGGGGCGTGGAATGCCAGCAGCTAGAACGTGGCGGGGATGTTGAAAAGAGAAATCCCAAGGCTGAAGCTACATACAGTGATGGTCACTGAATGGAAAGAAAAGAAGGATTTCTGATCATATCAACATACAGGGTAACATCAACAAGTGTATAACGGAAGTAGGATTCGTTATGAATAAGAAGGTAGGGCAGAGGGTTTGTTACTGTGAACAGTTCAGAGTCAGAGATGTTCTTTTCAGAATCGACAGCTTACGAACACCGACAACGATAGTTCAGGTACACATGCCGACGCCGCAAGCTCAAGATGAAGAGATAGGGAAAATATATGAGGATACTGAAAAGGTAATGCAGTATCCAGATGGAGACGAACTTCTTGTAGTCGTGGGTGACAAGAATGCAGTTGTAGGGAGAGGAGTAGAAGAATAGGTTACGTGAGAATATGGGCCCTGGCCAACGAACGAGAGAGGAGAAAGACTAATTGAGTTCTGTAATAAATTTCAGCTAGTAATAGTGAATAATCTGTTCGAGAATCATAGGTGGTGGTGGTTAGTGTTTAACGTCCCGTCGACAACGAGGTCATTAGAGACGGAGCGCAAGCTCGGGTTGGGGAAGGATTGGGAAGGAAATCGGCCGTGCCCTTTCAAAGGAACCATCCCAGCATTTGCCTGAAACGATTTAGGGAAATCACGGAAAACCTAAATCAGGATGGCCGGAGACGGGATTGAACCGTCGTCCTCCCGAATGCGAGTCCAGTGTGCTAACCACTGCGCCACCTCGCTCGGTCGAGAATCATAAGAGGAGGACGTATACTTCGGAAAGTCCGGGTGATACGGGAAGATTTCACTTGAATTACATCAGTGTCGCCGGCAGCGGTGGTAGAGCGGTTCTAGGCGCTTCAGTCCGCAACCGCGCGACTGCTACGGCTGCAGGTTCGAATCCTGCCTCTGGCATGGATGTGTGTGATGTCCTTAGGTTAGTTGTGTTTAAGTAGTTCTGAGTTCTAGGGGACTGATGACCTCAGGTGTGAAGTCCCATAGTGCTCTGAGCCATTTGAGCCATTTTTACATCAGTGTCAGACAGAGATTCCGAAATCAGGTAGTGGATTGTAAGGCGTACTAAGAAGCAAATATAGACTCAGATAATAGTGATGAAGAGTAGCCCTGAAGTTTAAGAGATTAGTCAGGAAGAATCAATATGCAAAAACGTTGGATATGTAAGTACTACGGAATGACGAGATACGATTGACGTTCTCTGAGGCTGCGGATACAGCAATCATTAGTAACTCAGTAGGTAGCACAGTTGAAATGGAATAGAGATCTCTAAGGAGCATAATGACAAATGTTTCAAGAAAAAAAGGACTTACGTTGAAACCAACTGCGAAGAAGCCCTGGGTAACAGAAGAAATGCTTCAATTAATCGATGAAAGAAGCAAAGAACAAAAATGTACAGGGAAACAAAGCGAACTAAAATACAAGCTACTGAGGAATGAAATAGTTAGGAAGTGCAGGAAAGCTAAGACGAAATGGCTGCATGAAAAATGTGAAGAACTCGAAAAAGAAATGAATGTCGCAAGAACTGCCACAGAATATAGGAAAGTCACAACTAATTTCGGGGTAATTAAAGGAAGATTGGTAACATTAAGAGTGCAACGTGAACGTCACTGCTAAATGTAAATGTAGAGCCAATTGGTGGAGAGGTCTCTATGAGGGGGAAGATTTGTCTGATGTGATAGAAGAAGAGGTCTTAAGACGATGTAAGGTAGAAGGGATAAATAACATTTCTAAAATCATTGGGGGAAGTGACAACAAAACGATTATTCACGTTGGAATGTACAATGTGTCAGTCGGCATCAGATGATCTGCCTTTCGGGAAATTATCATAGGAAAAATTCCGAAAACTGCAACAGCTGACAAGTGCGGGAATTACCGCACAATTAGCTTAACAGCTCATGCCTCCAACGACAATTATAATATGCAGGAGAATGGAAAAGGCAACTTTGGATGTGATAAAAGGGACTAGAGAGGCAGTCATGTCATTGCAGACGACAATGCAAGCAAGACTACAGAAAAATAAAGACACAGTCATTGGATTTGGTGACGTGGAGACAGCGTTCGATAATGTAAACTGGTTCAGGATTTTCGAAATTCTGAGAAGAATAAGGGTAAGCTATAGGTGCAGACGGATAATATACAATATGTACAAGATTCGAGACGGAATAATAAGAGTGGACAACCAAGAACGAAGTGCTCGGATAAAAATGGTGTAAAACAGGTATGTAGTCTTTCGCCTCTACAGTTCTATCTGTACACCGAAGAAGCAATGATGGAAATAAAAAGAAGGTTCAGGATTGGAACTAAAATTCATGGTGAAAGGGTAACAATGACACGATTCGCTGATGACATTGCTTTCATGAGTGGAAGTGAAGAAGAATTACGTGATCAGCTGAATGGAATGAACAGTCTAATAAGTTCAGAGTAAGGACTGAGAGTAAATCGAAGAATGACGAAAATAATGACAAGTAGAAGAAACGATAACAGTGAGAAACTTAACATCAGGGTTGATGATTACGAAGTAGATGAAGTTTAGGAATTCAATTACCTAGGCAGAAAAATAACCGATGACGTTCGAGCAAGGAGAACTTCAAAAGCACACTAGTACAGACAAAACAGGCATTCCTAGCGAAGAGAATTCTAATAATAGCGACCATAAGACTTAATTTGTGGAGGAAATTTCTAAAAATTAACGTTTGGAGCAAAGCAGTGTGTGGTAGTAAAACATGGATTGTGGGGAAACCGGAATCGTGGAGAATCGAAGCATTTGAGATGTAGAGCTACAGAATAATGTTTAATCTTAGGTGGACTGATAAAATAAGGAGTGAGGAGGTTCTGCGCAGAATCGGAGTGGAAAGAACTATGTGGACAAGACGATAGGACATACGCTAAGACACCAGGGAATGACTTCCATATTACTCGAGGAAGGCAAAAATTAGAGGGTAAAAAGTGTAGAGGAAGACGGAGATTGAATTATATCCAGCAAATTATTAAGGACGTAGGTTGCATGTGCTGTTCCGAGATGAAGAGGTTGGCACAGGAGAGGATTTCTTAACGGGTCACATCAAACGAGTCAGAAGATTAATGGGTTAAAAAGAAAACACTCAGTACAAACATTGCAGGATGTAAATTACTTTTTATCCGGAATGAAAATTGGTGACTGTGGATTCTATAAAAGATTTTCTTCCCACAGCAAAGACGGAAGTGTTGACTCTGCTCACATGTTATATGTATAGAACGAAGGCAGGAAGCTTTACTGTATGGTTAAAAGATGATGGCGTCCTCTTGGGTAAAATATTCCGGAGGTAAAATAGTCCTCCATTCGGATCTCCGGGCGGGATGTCGTTATCAGGAGAAAGAAAACTGGCGTTCTATGGATCAGAGCATGCAATGTCAGATCCTTTAATCGGGCAGGTATGTTAGAAAATTTAAAAAGGGAAATGGATAGCTTAAATACAGTGGGAATTATTTAAGTTCGGTGGCAGGAGGAACAAGACTTATGGTCAAGCGAAGACAGCGTTATAAATACAAAATTAAATAGGGGTAATGCAAGATTAGGTTTAATAATGAATAATAAAATAGGAGTGCGGGTAAGCTACTACAAACAGCATGGTGAACGCATTATTGTGGACAAGATAGACACGAAGCCCACGCCTACTACAGTAGTACAAGTTTATATGCCAACTAGCTCTGCAGATGACGAAGAAATTGAAGAAATGTATGATGAGATAAAAGAAATTATTCAGATAGCGAAGGGAGGCAAAAATTTAATACTCATGGGTGACTGGAATTCGACAGTAGGAAAATGGAGAGAAAGAAATATAGTAGGTGAATATGGATTGGGGGTAAGAAATGAAAGAGGAAGCCGCCTGATAGAATTTTGCACAGAGCACAACTTAATCATAGCTAACACTTGGTTCAAGAATCATAAGAAAAGGTTGTATACATGGAAGAAGCCTGGAGATACTGACAGGTTTCAGATAAATTATATAATGGTTAGACAGAAATTTAGAAACCAGGTTTTAAATTGTAAGACATTTCCAGGGGCAGATGTGGACACTGACCACAATCTATTGGTTATGAAATGTAGATTAAAACAGAAGAAACTGCAAAAAGGTGGGAATTTAAGGAGATTGGACCTGGAGAAACTGACTAAAACAGAGGTTGTACAGTGTTTCAGGGAGAGCATAAGGGAACAATTGACAGGAATGGGGGAAAGAAATACAATAGAAGAGGAATGGGTAGCTTTGAGGGATGAAGTAGTGAAGGCAGCAGAGGATCAAGTAGGTAAAAGACGAGGTCTAGTAGATATCCTTGGGTAACAGAAGAAATATTGAATTTAATTGATGAAAGAAGAAAATATAAAAATGCAGTAAATGAAGCAGGCAAAAAGGAATACAAACGTCTCAAAAATGAGATCGACAGGAAGTGAAAAATGGCTAAGCTGGGAGGCTAGAGGACAAATGTAAGGATGTGGAGGGTTATCTCACTAGGGGTAACATAGATACTGCCTAAAGGAAAATTAAAGAGACCTTTGGAGAAAAGAGAACCAGTTGTATGAATATCAAGAGCACAGATGGAAACCCAGCTCTAAGCAAAGAAGGGAAACCAGAAAGGTGGAAGGAGTATATAGAGGGTCTATACAATGGTGTTCTGGATGAGGACAATATTATGGAAATGGAAGAGGATGTAGATGAAGATGAAATGGGAGATATGATACTGCGTGAAGAGTTTGACAAAGCGACAAAGAAATGAAAGACCTGAGTGGAAACAAGGCCCCGGGAGTAGACAACATTCCATTAGAACTACTGACAGCCTTGGGAGAGCCAGTCCTGACAAAACTCTACCATCTGGTGAGCAAGATGTATGAGACAGGCGAAATACCCTCAGACATCAAGAAGAATATAATAATTCCAATCCCTAAGAAAGTAGGTGTTGACAGATGTGAAAATTACCGAACTATGAGATTAATAATTCACGACTGCATAATACTAACACGAATTCTTTACAGACGAATGGAAAAAGCCAAAGTTGGGGAAGATTGGTTTTGATTCCGTATAAATATCGGAACACGTGAGGTAATACTGACCCTCCGACCTTATCTTAGGAGCTAGATTAAGGAAAGGCCAACCTACGGTGCTAGCAATTCTAGACTTAAAGAAAGCTTTTGAAAATGTTGACTGGAATACTCTCTATCAAATTCTGAAGATGGCAGGGGTAAAATACAGGGAGCAAAAGGCTATTTACAATTTGTACAGAAACCAGATGGCAGTTATAAGAGTCGAGGGACATCAAAGGGAAGCAGTGGTGGGAAAGGAGTGAGACAGGTTTGTACCCTCTGCCCGACGTTATTCAATCTGTATATTGAGCAAGCAGTGAAGGAAACAAAAGAAAAATTCGGAGTAGGTATTAAAATCCATGGAGAAGAAATAAAAATTTTGAGGTTCGTCGATGACATTGTAATTCTGTCACAGACATCAAAGGACTTGGGAGAGTAGTTGAACGGAATGGAAGCTGTCTTCAAAGGAGGATATAAGATGAGCATCAACCCAAGCAAAACGAGAATAATGGAATGTAGTCGAATTAAGTCGGGTGATGCTGTGGGAATTAGATTAGGAAATGAGACACTTAAAGTAGTGAAGGAGTTTCGCTATTAGGGGAGCAAAATAACTGATGATGGTCGAAGTAGAGAAGATATAAAATGTAGACTGGCAATGGCAAGGAAAGCGTTTCTGAAGAAGAGAAATTTGTTATCATCGAGTATAGATTTAAGTGTCAGGAACTCGTTTCTGAAAGTATTTGTATGGAGTGTAGACATGTATGGAAGTGGATCATGGACGATAAATAGTTTGGACAAGAAGAGAATAGAAGCTTTCGAAATGTGGTGCTACAGAAGAATGCTGCAGATAAGATGGGTGGATCACATAACTAATGAGGAGGTACTGAATACGATTGGGGGGAAGAGAAGTTTGTGGCACAACTTGACTAGAAGGAGGGATCAGTTGGTAGGACATGTGCTGAGGCATCAAGGGATCACCAGTTTAGTATTGGAGGGCAGCGTGGAGGGTAAAAATCGTAGAGGGAGACCAAGAGATGAATACTCTAAGCAGATTAAGAAGGATATAGGTTGCAGTAGGTACTGGGAGATGAAGACGCTTGCATAGGATAGAGTAGCATGGAGAGTTGCATCAAACCAGTCTCAGGACTGAAGACCACAACAACAACAGGAAGAAGGTCTAGGTTGTAATCATTTACTGTTACCATACGGAAACGCCTACTTGGTATCAAATGATCATTCAAATCCCACGTCCTGTTTCCTAAACTGTGAGTGTCGTTACCTATTTCTGTAACGCCTGATAATCGCTTTTTTATTTACCGAGTTGGGTACTAGCTCTAACTCTGCATTGCAGTATGCTTTTTATTTAGAGTTTCCGTAATCTAAAATCAGATCCGTCGTAATTAACTTTGTACTTCTGTCTGTTCTAAGGGTATGTCATCAACAGAGCTGCTTACAGCTTGCTTTATCTCTGAAGGAACTAGCTCGTTGAGTTGTGTTTCCTTTTGCTACCAGAATATTTGTTCTTCGTCAGAAGAAAGCCGTACCAGTGTGTCGCTACATTCGTGAATATTAGTTTTCATCGACTGTTCTTCTTTTCACATAGTAGTCACATTTTCAGAAAGCTTTGTAACTGTAATCGGAACTTCACGGTAAGCTACTTGGAAATTACACATATTACTTTCAGCTATATGTGGCGTGATGGTGAGTCTGACCAACTCAGACACTATGGTCGCCATTTCTACTGACATAATCTGTTGTTTCTGGTTAATTTTCGGTAACTGATACGTGATGCCTTTCTGTGCGTCTGTTAAAGTATATAGTTCAGAAAGTACTTCTTCAGTAACGTGTTTAGGTGCATATTCTCAGCTCATATTTTACTTGTTTCGATTGAGAATCCAGACGTGTAGAGAGTTCGGTTCGAAAATGATCCACCTGCTGTTTGTTTCCATTTCTTCAATGATCCAGCTGTTGTCTTACTTGATCCAACTACTGTCACATTATTCTTTGAGAGTTACCAAAGGAGACGCCGGTTCAGCACCCGAAGTATCCTAATATAAATCACAACTGAGATCTGCTATTGCAACGTGATAGCTATCCGCGAGTGAATCATATTCAACGATCATGTTTTCGTTTCTATCTTCGGCGAATTCGCGATCTGTTGCTTCTAGATTATCACCATTCGACACTGGGGACATGATTTCTATTGACTATCTTGGTGTCCTTACCATACTCATAAACACAACACCAGTACTCAAATATTTGTCGCTTCCTCTTTTGTGTTTGATATCCCAACAACTTCGTAGACGTTTACAGTACTATTAACATGGAAATCACAAATTATATAGTCTTTCGGGCTGGACGCAGATAGAATAACCCTGATCTCCTTCTGCGTATTACTATTTCCGCCAAGTTGGGGGAAAAGACATCAAATGATTGAAATGTTAAAATTTTGTAAACGGTCACTATGAGCCCTGAGAAATAATTTTACTAACATATGGTCCTGATGGGAAAGCATCACACGCTAACAGCTAAGGAAAACCAGAATATAAATTATTTTTCCCTTATCGCTGTGAACGATGTAGCAACTACGTGCACGGATTATGATTCAATAAAACTCTCACAATGGAACCACATACGTTAAGAGAACTTGATTTCTTTCTTTTTCTCTACATGAGCCTCACAGGGCCATTCATTATCAAATGTCAGTCTTACTGAAGACAGTGATCTTCGTAGATCTACCATCATCCCACACAAACAACATGGAAAAGATAGTTTCAGAGAATAAAAACGTAAGAATAACACCAATGAACGTATTGATATTAACGTTAATATGCATGACAAATAGGCACTGTGTTCTACAAGACCGTTGTTTGATTACCAACAGTTACTACAGTACTGATGGCAATGACGTGAAATAAAATACTCTACCACAGAAAATGTGCTTCGTGCTCAGGGATATATTAAATCACACTCCTTTTTACAGTACCCATGTCATACAGGGAGATATATAAGACACAGTCAAACGAAATCGAGACATATGGAAATTATGTCTGTAAAGTGTTTATTATTTCGAAAGGAATTGCCACAGCTGTTGACATAGCCATCCTACTGTGATTGGAAACTGCATGGATGCAGGGAATGGCAATTGAATCTCAATGTAGACAAGTGTAATGTGCTGCGAATACATAGAAAGATAGATCCCTTATCATTTAGCTACAAAATAGCTGGTCAGCAACTGGAAGCAATTAATTCCATAAGTTATCTGGGAGTACGCATTAGGAGTGATTTAAAATGGAATGATCATATAAAGCTGATCGTTGGTAAAGCAGATGACAGACTGAGATTCATTGGAAGAATCCTAAGGAAATGTAATCCGAAAACAAAGGAAATAGGTTACAGTACGCTTGTTCGCCCACTGCTTGAATACTGCTCAGCAGTGTGGGATCCGTACCGCATAGGGTTGATAGAAGAGATAGAGAAGATCCAACGGAGAGCAGCGCGCTTCGTTACAGGATCATTTAGTAATCGCGAAAGCGTTACGGAGATGATAGATAAACTCCAGGGAAGACTCTGCTGGACAGACGCTCAGTAGCTCGATACGGGCTTTTGTTAAAGTTTCGAGAACATACCTTCACCGAAGAGTCACGCAGTATATTGCTCCCTCCTACGTATATCTCGCGTAGAGACCATGAGGAAAAATCAGAGGGTGAGATTGTATGGATGATGTGTAAGAGTTCTGAGAGAAAGCATAGTCGAAATAACCCATTGAACACGTGGAAGGGCATTTTCCTGTAGCGGTATGAAGTCGCCTTTCAACTTCCCTGGGCGTTTGTACTGTATGAGGAGCTTAACGTTCTGCAAGCAGTGTTTTAGATGGCTCTAGCATTCGAAGGAAAAGATCATGACTTTTCCCCGTGTTATCCATATTGTCCCGATCTCATCCCATGCGATTTCTATATGAAGAAAACCGTTCGAGACTATTGGTTTGCTACGGGAAAAGATGTGTACTCTTGGGTAGAATCATGGTTCAGTAGGGAAAGGTAAATCTTTTTTCCACCAAGAGATTATTCATCGTGTCCCTCAATGGGATAAACGTATTAACAGTTACTGCAATTACTTTTGAAACCATAAAGAGTTTACGTACCTTTTTCCCTACTTGTCTAGTTTTGATTTCACATCCCATTCATATTTTGTCATTGTCGTTGGTTGCAAATGTAATTTTTGTGGATGATATCTTCAAAAACACCTGGTTCTATGGGCTATGTACCATAGTGCGTAACGTTATACACTGTTGAAGGGAAATAGTTCACAAGCTATGCAGAATACAATCCACGATCTGGTGTGGTCTCCGTAAGCCACCGTGACTCTGTCGACTAGGTATCCACAGAAACCTATACTCACTAGCGAACTTCGTCAATGCACCAAATCTGTAAACTGATTGTCTATAACAGTAGGCCGTAATCTGAGTGTAAATGCTATGAGTGGTTGAGATGATTATGAGTTCTGTGCCGGGTAACTATAGGCGTCATCAGCTCGTGCTTGAAGTATCGCATGTTCGCTTATCGCCCAATAATATGCCTGAAGTGCCTTCTGCTGCTAATCTCTTGAACTAATCTATCGACATTAATACAACAGATACAATCACTGTAGCAGATAGGATGCCTTCTCCTGATAAATCCGTGCACTCTTAGCTGTGGCGTATAAGAAGTCATTTAGCTAAATGGGCAAAAGTTGTGTGAGACGATGAGCCGATTGGCGGTATGGACTTGTGGCCATAAATGCCCTCCGAGGAACATGCAACCACTTTGCAGATAACAGATCTTTGGTAGTTTAGGTTTGAATGACGCAAGAGAGCACACGAGGCCAAAGGGAATATTCCCTCTGTAGTAGTATCTTAGAACTACAATCAATAGGAAAGTAATTTTGTCTATGACGGCAGTGCGTCCACGCATGGAAACAAGGTGGTATCCGATTCTCTGCCTGTTCAGACTGACTCTGGCTAAAAATGGTTCAAATGGCTCTGAGCACTATGGGACGTAACTGCTGAGGTCATCAGTCCCCTAGAACTTAGAACTACTTAAACCTAACTAACCTAAGGACATCACACACATTCATGCCCGAGGCAGGATTCGAACCTGCGACCGTAGCAGTCGCGCGGTTCCGGACTGCGCGCCTAGAACCGCTAGACCACCGCGGCCGGCAGACTGAATCTGGTATTGACGTGTGTAGTATACTGCGTCGCTGAATCGCTGCCACACCATAACGTTTTCGTGAGTATACGTATGGGGAAACAACCTTCTCTTTATGTAATGTTTGAATTTCTATTTAAGATATTGGAGGACAGAAACGCTATAATTATCAAGCCAGTTACGTAACTTCAAAGTTACTAATATGGCTTCGATTGGACACAGAACAGCTAAGAATTAAAATGGTACCTCAACTAATCAATTTATTGAAAGTTAGGACAAATGCTCTACACTTTGTATCCAACTGTGCCGACTATGCACGGGAAATAGAACTGCCGCGCTGGCTGTTGTCGTCTGACCGAATGTTCTAGTTAACATAAAGATAGCAAATACTGATGACCTACTCAGAGATTCTTGCTATCATTTATCAAGAGGAGACGTATCAACCTCCTAGAAATAAAATTAGTTATTATATGAATTAATAATCGTTCAGCTAATGATTTACACTAGTGGATTAGAGCAGGTGCTTACATGTTTGGCTCAGGGTACCAGACATGAGAAACGCAGTCGGTAGTCGCTTTTCGACAACCATCAAAGATATTATGATGTTACTGATAGTAGATCAATCACAGCTTTCCTATGATTTTCATGGAATTATAATTCATATTAGGGAAAATGATAAAAGACATATTGGAAGCGTTAGACACGGCATTGTGTCTCTTTTATACTGTCATTCACTTGTTCCGTTTGTATGACTCTCATTGTACACGTAACAATTTGATAACAGCTTCATAATCACACTGTGATACCAGTTCAGTACATCATTACACATACCATCAGTTCTCAGCTAGTGTTTGAAGACATAAAAGTTACCATAACACTTCTTACACTTTTGCAAGCGACAGTGAAACGTCGCCCCCCCCCCCCTTAGAAAAAATTAAAAATGACAGTGCTGGAAAACCTCTTACGTTATTTGATTTTCAAACTGCTGAGCAAAACTAAACTTACTCAGGCATTTCTCTCTTTGCTTATTGTGATCATCACAAAACTGACACACAATATTTTTAGCGCAACGCCATGTGACTTTCAAGAATCCCTTCCAAAGAATGGCTCTGACTGACAATAACCTATACCTTTCATGAATCACTTACCTCACAAAAATCTTCGTTACTCGAACTACTGCAATACAGCGAGCGCCAATACTGCCAGCTAAATAAAGGATTGTAACTACTGAAGGCACAAACAACTGATTGGCATGGTTAGCAAATGAAAGATTTTGGTAGAGAACAAACAATGTATTCATCTTAATAGCGTTCAAATTTTGTGACATCCAACTAAACATATTTCCTTTTTCTGATGGACACACGTCCAGATCGTCCGCTCAAAACTCTGCCATCTCTCTCCCCACTATCCACCACTGCTGGCGGCTCACTTCCAACTGCGCAACGCTACGCGCTGTTCACATCCATCTGCCCAGCACTACAATAGCGAAAATTCCAACAATGCAAACCAGCCAACCAGCCACAGACTGCACATAGCTCAATCAGTGATTTTCATACAGAGCGCTACGTGGAGTTACCCACATAAAAACCTAAACAGCCTACTTACAACAGTTACTATCACTTGCCTATACGTTTGCTCAAACCAGTATAGAAATATCAGTACTGTGGATTTATACGGAGGTATAGTCTCTTACAACTGAGCTGAAAGTAATGTTATGTACTATACTCTAAATGTAATTTTGGCTCAGTTTTACAAACTAATACCTTCGTTATCCAAAATTATATGCAGAATCAACAACGTTTTTATCCCATTAAGTTGTTTCTTTCTCCAAGTAAGAAATTATTTATCACCAATTATTAGATTACGCAGAATAAGTCGGTGCACTTATAATAAACACAACATAGAGAAATCAGAGAATTATAGCCTGGTTTTATACAGTATTCGGGGTGCATCCAGCCTCGTGATGCCAATTGCGGAAATACTCGATCGAATAGTAGCGGCTCCGGTCAAAGAAAACCATCATAACGACCGGGAGAGCGGTGTCCTGACCACACGTCCCACCTATCGGCATCCTCAGTTGAGGATGACACGGCGGTCGAATGGTCCCGATGGGCCACTTGTGGCCTGCAGAGGGAGGGCTTTTTTATACAGTAACTGTGACTGTACGTTTCATAAATATTTTACAGATTGAGTTTTTACCAATAAAGACAGGTGGATTTACAGATTTTCTTATAGAGCTTCTTCCACATATCTCTCTCTTTCTTTCTTGAGCCTTAGTCCCGCACTGTCGCAGCGTCGGCTTGGTTATGGTTTGTTTTGGCAAGGTCAATTTAAGGGGTGGCCGGATGCCCTTGCTGTCGCCAACCCGGCGGATGAGATGAGGATGAATACAACACAACACGATGACGAGGACGAGGACAACACAAAACCCAGCCCCTGAACGGAAAAAAATTCCCGACCCAGCCGGGAATCGAACATGAGCACCTTTACGCGGCATTCCGTAGCGCAGACCAGTCAGGTATCTTATTTTTGAAATTAATTGGTCACAACATTCTACAGTAGGACATAATTTCAACTGATATTTAAAAGCAATAAAACAAACTAAAATTAATTACAGGTTCCTTGACGTTTTAGAAGAAATCCAAGTCATCGGAACGGACAGAGTTTCTTCCACATTTGATAGTACTAATTTCAATTGTTACACATTCATTAATTTACTTTGATAAAGGTAAAGTAATTTGAATTTACCTCATTGGTCTGTTGTGATCAGAACATTCTGAAACTCTATATTCAGTAATTAACCTTGATAACATGGTTATGCAAGACCATATTTACCACAGATGTTTAACAATTTCGTACAACAAACTCATCAAATTTACTTGTAACATATTAAGTGCAACTGCTTACGTTTATGAAATGGGTTGCATTTAACGGAAGGCTCCGCAGGAAAACGAATGGAGCAGGTGGATGGTCACTTGGAGCTGTGCGCCGTGGATGCTGGCATCCGAAGTCATGTGAGGTAGAGGCTCAGCCATCTGCTCATAGCACGGGCTATGACGGGTTTTCCTCCCACCAATAATTTACGCCGTCTTAGCAGATTTATCTACGTTATCGCTAGTTGCCGTCACCGCTTGCCAACAGCCATACAGTACATGTACGATCACACAAGGGCATTAACGTGTACAGCATTCTTACAGTATATTGTGTTGCCGGCCGGAGTGGCCGTGCGGTTATAGGCGCTACAGTCTGGAGCCGAGCGACCGCTACGGTCGCAGGTTCGAATCCTGCCTCGGGCATGGATGTGTGTGATGTCCTTAGGTTAGTTAGGTTTAATTAGTTCTAAGTTGTAGGCGACTGATGACCTCAGAAGTTAAGTCGCATAGTGCTCAGAGCCAGTATATTGTGGTCTGGAAGAGAACGTGTGCTATCACATTAAGACCCTTAGAAACAACACACAACTTCGTTAATATATATAATTCCTGGCATAGTCTATACTACCATTAGGTTTTTATTTATCTGTATTGTAGACTGCATCACACATATAATAATACATTAAGAAAAGTTTATTTGATGCTACCATACATGTTCATCGAGACATGTTCATTGTTCAGGCTATATGAGACCTTGTGAGTCGGCCCCCAGCAGGCTGTCTGTGTAGCTTGAATTATTCTCGCTGGAGTTCTCCAGAAACAGTCTGCCAACTATCACTTCAATTTACCTTCTTTTAGCCTCGCCACAACCTGCTTATATCAACCACAGGGCGTGTCACGAAGCGGAGCGCACCGTAATCACCGTTACAGATAACACGCTCAGTGATATCAGAACGAAAAATATCCTTCCCGCAATTCTCACACTACAAGCAATAACTTTATCTCGTGTCAGGGTAACAGTACACGTCCGCTACTCGTATATTACTTTCTGTTTTCCATGTTTACAGTGTTCCACTTTAGTCACCTTACAGTCTGGTACAGATTGTTTGCTTTTCAGTATCTTTCTAGTTTACTGTCTTATTAATTGTGACCAGCGGTGAGCAAAATCCTACGTATTAACAGTACTTACAATAATTACATAGAATTTCGCGCTATGTATAGGCATCAGTGCAGATTAATTTTTCTCTGTCTCATCTGATTCACACAGCAAATTATTTGTCATCAAACTCATCAACTTCATCGGTATTTTTTACTCCAGATTTACATTTAATTAATGTAATATTAGTCATGGGCTGTGCTGGCGGAAGGCATGATAACTATATCGCAGTATCCCCAAGGGTATGCACCCATTCGCCTGCGGCGGTTTACCCTCAGATATTTACGTAGAAACATAAAATGCCTATCACAAGTAAAGGCACTGTGACATAAAGTAATTCTCCTTACCACAGCTGTGCTACGTGTGGACCAAGGATGCCTACATTCATTAGTGCCCATAATGCTGTCCCCTCTGTAAATTTCAGTTATGGGAAATAAATGCAAATCTCTACACACAGCATTATGTGGAAGGTCTTTGGAAAAGAAACATCCCTTTATCTAAATCATATTCATTAAGAACTAAAGAAAGTAATCACCTGGTAATGTACACATATTTGCAGATATCTAGAACTATATGTCTGTATTATAATCTTCTCTGTCTGAGTATCTCAAGTGCGTATCTTTTACTGAATATCTAACAGGCAAGTCCAAGCAAACACAACAATCTCTTATTTCTTACTTTCTGTGGAACAATAATTTCTGTGACATAGTTTAAGTTATGGTCAAATCTATGGCTTCTTCTTATAATTACTGTACAATGTCCCGCGAGGACTATAATTACCTTGAATATTCATCTACTGTTATCCAAAAAAAAAAAAAAAAAAAAAAAAGAAAACATTTAAATAAAGAGGATGGTATTATATGCATAATAAAAAAAATCTATCCCACAAGGACTGTTTACATACTACGGCATATTTGTGCTACACCATTCCTTACTATGTTCGATAAACAGTTCACATAGAATTACGTAAATCACAAAAAAATACTCTTATGATACATCTGATTAAGAAGTCTTGATTTCTTAGTACTACATTATAGTAACATATCTTAAGACCCTGAGAGGGATAAGCCCTTTTTTTCCTCACACGTTTCGACCAAGTAACTGAGCAGTGTGTTTTGCAATAGGTCAGATATGGAACTACATCCATATTATTTACAGATGTTTTGATAATACCTGTTTACTTTCCTCAGAGACGTGCCGATATTTCAACAATACTTCCTCTAGGTCATTCTGTTTGGTCCAGTCGATCCCTAAAGACTCTGATACTTTCTCTGCAACTGTCATTTTTTAGACCTCTACCTCATTGCAAGTTTAATCTTTATTCCTCACAATATTTCCCATGCAAAGCCTGAGTACGTAAAAGATCTACAATAATTTCTTGGCCTTAGCCAACAGGTAGCTTTTACTCAAAGCCACTTGTATTTTCTGTCACTGAGCGTGAATTTGGAAAAACACCCATAAAGGATAGTACAAAAACTGCAGGATGTAATTTACGTTTTTCAGAAATGAAAATTAGTGATTGTCGATTCTTAAAAGACTTTCTTCCCGTAGCAATGAAGACAATGTTGGCTGTCCCCCCCCCCCCCCCCCCACATTGTATGCAGGGAAACCTGGCGCTAGACTGTATAGCGGGTAGCTATACAACAATTCAATCTAATCGCATTAAATGTTTTTATTACAATAAAGAACATTGACAATACTTAACTTGGGATTTAAGAGAACGAGTCGCAAGCGATGGGGACAACCAAATAATAAAAGTCTTTTGCTTTATACAACGTCTATGTAAGCAATTGATATAGATCATTAATAACTGCTATCGCAGTGACGGTCTAATACTGTGCGGTTTACTAACTTTGCTAATACTCTCCTGATATTGTGCGGCCGAGTCAGGCACGAGCGGCGCTTATAATCTCTTCTTGTAGAGGCCGCTCCTGCCGTGGTGCGGTCCTAGTCAGCGGCCTATTGGCTGACGTCGTCTCACAGCCTTCTCTAACCTTGCGTTCTTCATCTTCGTGTCGGTACTTTAGTTGTGCCGGAACATTCCTTCCCCCCCCCCCCCCCCCCCAAAGAGACGGCCCGGCGTCGTGTAGGGCGTGCGACCACAGCGGAGGAGGCAGGAGGGTGGGCGCATAGCAGTACCGGAATCTGTGGTTGCAAGGGATCTCAAGCTTCCGGTCGTACCCCACCATCCGGGCTTTGCTCTGCCGCAAACGTCCCCCGGAAAAAGACCAGAAGGGTACGCATTTACCTGCTGATGCCATAAACGAGATGAACAAGGCTGCGACTGCTGCGGTGTGGGCGGGTCGAGTTCCATCGGTAGGACGAGAAGCGACAGACGAGGCGAAGGCTCCATCTCCGTGTGCTCGTGCCGCGGGTGTTCTGATGACACCCTCTGGCGGCTGCTGTGGGCTTGATATCCTCTGAATCGATGAATCTGGGGGAAGAGACACTGGAAGAACGTCGTGCACATGACAGAGGCGAAGTTGAATTCGATGGCGGCGCTGTAAGCCATCTGGACCTGGAACAGGATACATGGTAGCGCCAAGCCGGCGGGCGATCTCGCCTCGCGCCCATCATCTGCTGCCGCTAAAACCCGGTAAAAGACAACACCGCGCGTCGAGAAGCGATAATTGGGGTCTTCTTTCGTCGCTGGATCCTGAGGAGGCGCCCATCATCTGCTGCCGCTAAAACCCAGTAAAAGACAACACCACGCGTCGAGAAGCGATAATTGGGGTCTTCTTTCGTCGCTGGATCCTGAGGAGGCGCCCATCATCTGCTGCCGCTAAAACCCGGTAAAAGACAACACCACGCGTCGAGAAGCGATAATTGGGGTCTTCTTTCGTCGCTGGATCCTGAGGAGGGTGGAGCAAGTGGATCAGAGTCCGATGGCGGCATCCGTGGAGCAATTCCGCCGGCAATGGTCCATCTCATGGGCGTGAACGATATAAGGCGAGAAACAGTTGCAATGCTTGATCCCTGGTTTGTGGAGCGAAATTTCGCTATCTGCAACTTGAAGTTTCTGACAAAACCTTCCGCTTCGCCGTTTGACTGTGGATGGAACTGTGCACTAATTAGATTCTTCTATATGCCATTGCATTCACATAATGTCTTTAATTCATTTGACGTGAACTGAGGGCCGCTGCGTGACATTATGGTTCAAATGGTTCAAATGGCTCTGAGCACTATGGGGCTCAACTGCTGTGGTCATCAGTCCCCTAGAACTTAGAACTACTTAAACCTAACTAACCTAAGGACATCACACACAGCCATGCCCGAGGCAGGATTCGAACCTGCGACCGTAGCATGTGACATTATGACTCCAGGTAAAGCATCGAGGCAAAAAATCGATGACGGCACCTGAATTGTGCTAAGTGACGTTGTCGAGTTTATTGGCACAACTTGCTGTTATACCTCTCAGGGCTGGAAACCTGTTGTCGCAATCGCTCCTGAATACCTTGAGAACAATACATAGCGACGACAACTTACTCAGACTGTTCAAAACAGCGAGTGTTCCAAAAAGATCTCTCCCACTAGCTCTATGTGCACAATTTACCATGGCAACTTAGGCCAAGCAGAGAATTTTTTGTGGTGGAGCAGCCTTATTTTCTGCACATGCGTGACACTGTGATGTTATCTGTTCAATTTTGGTGTCCGCACCCTGCCAAGTACAGAGTCGACGCGCTAACTGGTTCGTACGAACAAGCTCCTGTGTCCTTGGTGAAGTAACTACAACATTTCTTTCTGCGAAGCTTTAGCGATCAAAACACGGGTCTAAAAATGGTTCAAATGGCTCTGAGCACTATGGGACTCAACATCTTAGGTCATAAGTCACCTAGAACTTAGAACTACTTAAACCTAACTAACCTAAGGACATCACACACACCCATGCCCGAGGCAGGATTCGAACCTGCGACCGTAGGAGTCCCGCGGTTCCGGACTGCAGCGCCAGAACCGCACGGCCACCGCGGCCGGCTAAAACACGGGTCTGGCCACTGTCACTTTGAACAAGAATCACATCTTCCTTTACAGCAAGGCTATGCCGACGGGCAAAGTAACGGCGCACTACGGACGTATTTATGCTATGCAAGGAACGAGGCCAAGACATGCGAATGTATGTTAGCAAAATGTTCACATCTGAAGCAGCTTCCGTAGCCTGCGCAATTTTCCTATAGTTCAGCATAAATGACTGAAGCGATTCAGAACCATAATCACCGATGTGACAACAAGATGCAGCAGAAGCGTCAAAGTCTGTATCAGGGCCAATCGGAAGGAGTGAAAGGGCGTCCACACTATTATGTTGAGCTATCGGACGATACACAATCTCGTACTGGTATTGAGACAAGAACAAAGCCCATCCTTGCAATTTTTGGGCAGTTCGTACAAGAACCGATTTCGTCGGACGAAACAAGGACTGCAAAGGTTTGTGATCCGTTGCTAAGCAGAGTTTTCTGCCATACGAGTAGTGGTGTAATTTAACGACACCGTACACAATAGTCAAAGCCTCTTTTTCAATTTGCAAATAGTTATAATAGTTGTGACAACATTTTTCATGTGAAAGCAATCTACATTTTAGTCCTGCATCAGACAACACACAAAACAAATCACGCAAATTGGCAATATGATCTTCAGGTGTACGACCTGCTACAACAATAGCGTTCCAATAGTTTGAACAGTTTGGCACTTGTGCAGTTAGCTGTTCCAAATATCACTGGAAAATGGCAGGTGGGGGAGCACTGCCAAAATACAAATGGAAGTCTTTAAACAAGTCCAAATGAGTATTTACTGCATACACTTTTTGAGATTTTTCATCGAGCGGTTTTTGAAGAAATGTGTCGTGCAAATCAGTTTTTGAAAAGCAACATGCATCGCCCGATCTGTCCATGACATCCTCTGGGCGTGGCAATGCATAAGTATCAATGACAGTTTGTGGGTTGACAATAGACTGAAAGTCAACACAGAGGCGAATTCGACCTTTAGGTTTGGAGAGCAAAACCAGCGGACTTGCCCATTGACTAGCTGATATAGGCGCAATAAATCAGCTATCTTGCAATTCTTTAAGTTCAGAGGCGACTTTGTCCCATAATGCAATGGGAACAGTTCTGGCCCTGCAATATTTTGCCGAAGGAGTTTCTTTCAGCGTAATATGTCTAACAAAATTGTTAGCTATGCCTAAACCTTGAGAAAAGAATTCTGGGAATTCTTTTAACAGGCGAGCTACAGTGTCTTTTGCATAGAATACCGACACTGACAACACATTGTCCTGAACGTTAAAGCCAAAAATATCGAAAGAATCAAGACTAAATACGTTCTCACAATCGCGTGATTGCTGCACTGTAAATGTCACTGTTCACATATGTGGACGATACATGGCAGGCACTGTACATTTTCCGAGAACGGGAATGTCTTGTCTATTATAAGTTCTCAGTTGAGTGCCAGTTTTAGACAGGCGTGAGGAAGCTAATAGTTCATCTTTGTGACGATTTAGCTATGTGATAGCGGCACCCATGTCCAACTGAAATTTCCCACGTTTCCCACAAATAAGTAAATGAACAAAAATATTTTTTGACTGGTGTATCACTGTAGAAACTGCTCGCTTGCTAGATTTGCAAACGCCTGTTGCCGATGGTTAATATACTGCGTCAATGACATGGGCCTTCTGACTAGTTTTTTGTGAGTGGGCTGAATTCTTGAGTTTGTTCCGTTGCAGACACACTGACTGTACATGTACTTTCCTGCCACAAGCGTAACACTGAGCTTGTCAGGAAGGGTATTCTTGGCGTCTGTGCCGTGAATAACACCTAGGGCAAGACTTAATTCAGTTCTTCGTTGTAGTCGCCTGTTTAGCAAACTGCTTATGCGGCGTGGAGAGGTGTTTACTCGACGTGGTGAGCTGCTTCCCACCGCCGGAGGGGACGATCGGAAAGAAGGTTAAAAAAATGGCTCTGAGCACTATGGGACTTAACATCTGAGGTCATCATCCCCTAGAACTTAGAACTACTTAAACGTAACTAACCTAAGGACATTACACACATCCATGCCCGAGGCAGGATTCGAACCTGCGACCGTAGCGGTCGCGCGGTTACAGACTGAAGCGCCTAGAACCGCTCGGCCACACTGGCCGGCCGGAAACAAGGGACTCAGCCCCAGAAATAGCTGGCTGCTGAAATGTAGGAGCCGAGAAGGCACCGGAATCGGACTGATCTAGTATTTGCACTACCAGCTGAAATGATCGATCGGACAGTTTCAAAATCTGTTCTCTGAGTTTGACATTGGGCACATTGTACATGATCGCATCACGCAACATAACATCTGAATATAAAGCACCGCAAGGATATTTGAATCTGCATTCCCTTGTCATACCCTGAAAATCTGTTACCCACTTGTGATAAGCTTGTTTTGACAGATTTTTGCAATTAAAGAAGTGATACCTAGCAGCTACCACATTCACTTGTTGATCATAATAGTTTGCTAGTGAGGCGACCACGTGGTCGTAAACAAGTTCTCTTTGAGTGGCGTTAGGAAAAAGTACTTGTAGGAGCCTAAACACTGCACTTCCTACTGTTGATAAGTGATATGGAAATTTCACAGTACCTGATACATTATGAGAAAGGCTGTGAGCTTCGAACTGCGACAACCAATCGAGCCATTCCTTCTCTCGTTCACGAAATTGCTGAAAAGCTGGTATAGCGGTAGGGGTTGCTGTAGGTGGTGCTTGTTCGTCGGGCGCCCAGCGCCGGCTAGTAGTTGCTGCACCGTGATCATTACGGCAGATATCTGCTGTGACTGGAACTGAAACATCTGCGTTAGGTGTGTGGCATCTAACGCTTGCGGCTATGGCGCCTGAGCAGGGGATAGGATGGGCATTTTGGAAGACACAAATGAAACAAACAGACAAGGCAAGCAAGCAATAAAAGGACAAAGGAAAATTTCTGCAACGCCCACCTGAAAACACTGGTTAGCAATAACGACAAGAACCTTTTAAAGCCAATAAGCGCCCCTCCAAAGGAAAGACAAGAGAAAGTAAGGGCACCAGCAAAGAACACATAAAATTCCTTGGCCGCCAGGTATATGATTCGTTTGTAAGTCCTCGTCGCCAAATGTGGGGTCCAGCCCACTCGTCGTTTATAGCGTGCATAAAGGATGCTGCATTCTCGGGTAGCTACACAACAATTCAAGCAAATCTCATTACTAGTTCTCGTTACAATAAAAAACATTGACAGCACTTAACTTGGGATTTACCACATTACTGGCTATTAAAATTGCTACACCAAGAAGAAATATAGATGACAAACGGGTATTCATTGGACTAATATATAATACTAGAACTGACATGTGATTACATTTTCACGCAATTTGGGTGCATATATCCTGAGAATTCAGTACCCAGAACAATCACCTCTGGCCATAATAACGGCTTGATACACGGCATTGAGTCGAACAGAGCTTGGATGCCGTGTACATGTACAGCTGCCCATGTAGCGTCAACACGATACCACGGTTCATCAAGAGTAGTGACTGGCGTATTGTGACGAGCCAGTTGCTCGGCCAAAATTGACCAGACGCTTTCAGTTGTGGAGAGATCTGGAGAATGAGCTGACCAGGGCAGCAGTCGAACATTTTCTGTATCCAGAACGGCCCGTGCAGGACCTGCAACATGCGGTCGTGCATATCCTGCTGAAATGTAGGGTTTTGCAGGGATCGAATGAAGGGTAGAGCCATGAGTCATAACACGTTTGAAATATAACGTCCGCTGCTCAAAGTGCCGTCAATGCGAACAAGAGGTGACCGAGACGTGTAACCAATGGCACCCCAATTCCATCACGCCGGGTGATACGCCAGTATGGCGCTGCCGCATACACGCTTCCAATGTGCGTTCACCGCGATGTCGCCAAACATGGATGCGACCATCATGATGCTGTAAACAGAACCTGGATTCATCCAAAAAAATGACGTTTTGCCATTCGTGCACCCAGGTTCGTCGTTGAGTACACTATCGCAGGGGCTCCTGTCTGTGATGCAGCGACAAGTGTAACCACAGCCATGGTCTCCGCGATGATAGTCCACGCTGCTGCAAACGTCTTCGAACTGTTCGTGCAGATGGTTGTTGTCTTGCAAACGTCCCCATCTGTTGACTCAGGGATCGAGACGTGGCGGCACGATCCGTTACAGCGATGCGGATAAGATGCCTGTCATCTGGACTGCTAGTGATATGAGGCCGTTGGGATCCAGCACGGCGTTCCGTATTACCCTCCTGAACCCACCGATTCCATATTCTGCTAACAGCCATTGGATCTCGACCAACGCGAGCATCAGTGTCGCGATACGGTAAACCGCAATCGCGATAGGCTACAATCCGACTTTTATCATAGTCGGAAACGTGATGGTACACATTTTTCCTCCTTACACGAGGCATCACAACAGCGTTTCACCAGGCAACGCCGGTCAACTGCTGTTTGTGTATGAGAAATCGGTTTGAAACTTTCCTCATGTCAGAAAGTTGTAGGTGTCGCCAACGGCGCCAACGTTGTGTGAATGCTCTGAAAAGCTAATCATTTGCATATCACAGCATCGTCTTCCTGTCGGTTAAATTTTCATCTATAGCATTTTATCTTCGTGTTGCAGCAATTTTAATGGCCAGTATTGTAGAACGTGTTGCAGACGATTGGCGAAACACAAGTCTTTTGCTGTATACTAGGTCCATGTAAGCAATTGACGTGGATCACTAATGACTGCTATCATACTGACAGTCCATTACTTTGCGGTCTGATAACTGTGCTAATACTGCCCTAATACTGTGGGGCCGAGGTTGTCAGAAGCGGCGCTTATATTCTCTTCTTATGGAGGCCGCTCTTGTCGTGGCTATTGGCTGACATCGTCTCACAGCCTACTCTACTTTTGCATTCTTCACCTTCGCGGCCGGCGCTTTCGTTTCTCCCGAACGAATCCCATGTGTTTGCGAAAGTAGGCCTATCATTACCTATTTTTCTAACGCCAAATAGTTGCTTTTGTAAATTATCCAGCTGGGTATTAATTCTATCTCTCCATTCCGGAAATCTCTTTGCTTAGAGTTTCCCTAATCTGACTGAGATCAGTCCTAAGTGACTTCTGCTCTTCTGTCTTTTCTGTAGATATGCCAACAACAGAACTGCGTACATCCTGCTTTCCCTCTGAAGCAAGTACTTCGTTGAGTTAGTTTCTTTCCGCTTCAAGAACTCAATAAACTTTTGTTCTTGATTAGCAGAAACCCTTTCTAGGTCTCGCTACGTTTCTGCATATTGGTTTTCATCGACCGTTGTTCAGTTTGTGTAGTAGTCACCTCTTCGGAAAGCTTTCTAACTGTTTCCAGAAATCACGGTAAGCAACCCCGAAGTTACACATAACTGTTTCCACTATATCTTGCTTGCTTATGAACCTGACCAGTTCTGACGCTAACATCTTCATATGTTCCTTGTTAATTTCGGTTAACTGAGGTGCCATGACTTTCTACGCGGCTGTGGGGCTGTTAACGGAGCAAGTTCCCAAATTACATATTCAGTAAACTGCGTAGCTACACGTTCGGTTAGCTCATCTTTTATTTGTTTCAATTGAGAGTCAAAACGTGTAGAGATTTCGGTTATAAAATGATCCAACAGCTGTTTATTATCACTTCTGAAATGATCCAGCAGCAGTCTTCTCTGATCCGACCGCTATCTTACTGTTTTCATGAGAGTTACCAAAGGTGAAGCCTATTCAGCCTTCGAAAGTATTTTCAGGTAAACCGCAACAGAGATCTGTGTTTTAGCTATTGCAACGTAATAGCAATCCGCGAGTGATTCACATTCATCTACGGTAGCGTTCATGTTTTCGTTTTTATCTTCGGCGAATTCGCCATCTGCTACCTCATAATTATTAGAATTCGACACTGCCAATGTGTCCATTGCATGCTAATAAATGAACACCAGTATACAAATATTTATTTCTTCAGGTTTCCTGTTTAGTATGTCAACAGTTTCACACAGGTTTACCCCACTATTAACACGTCAATCGTATAGGTAGAAAAAGGGAGTTGGCACTACGTCACAAACCTGAAGCCGATGTCCGCCATCGTAACTAGCGCAAAATATTTGGTTCACCGCATTCACACCCCCATAGTTCACAGCGGTGATATTTTCCCGTGACGTCACTCTGACTGTGTCGTATTCCTTGAACAAATATGCTTTCAAGAAAACAAAAATGTTTAAAATTGCCTTCCTGACACTAGTTTATCCATGTATGCTCTATAATTTTTAGTATTTAAAACAGTTGTTACGCGCATACAACAGAAATAATATACAAGCAGCATTCGTAAACAGTAGTCTGCTAACGTTGAGGGTTACTTAAAATGGTATCCACTCTAGCTTCAGAATAACGTACAGCATGTCTGTGGTGCCATCTCCCTTCTTTATTTACCTCCATGATGAAAATCAACAACCGAATTACACCCTCTGGCTCGACACAACAAGAATATCTCTGACCACTATTTCCCCTATGTTGTGAAAAACAAACATAAATTTCGTACACGGTCAATGCGAGCATTAAAAAATTATGTCCCGTACATATTCTCCTGACGGGAGAAGCACCAAACGCGGACAGCAAAGAAAAACCAGATTACAAGTTATTATTACATTCGCGCTGTGCCGCGAAGTTGGAGCCCGATAAATTTCCTATTTGAGACAAACTCTTAAAAATCAGCACAATTATACCAGCTTCTTATCGTCTCTACATTTCTGCAACAATACTGTGATTAATTTCCGGCAGTGTTTACAATCGTAGAGCATGAAAAATGTGACGAAGTTATATTACAAAGTTATATTACAAAGTTATATTACAAAGACAAGATAAAATTTTATTCGTAGTTATATATTTACATAAAGTTACCTATGTAAATCACGTCTTATTTTTGGAGCCTCTTACATCGTTTCGCAAGTAAAGCTATAGGGAAACAAACGTTTCTTTAAGGAACGTTTGAATTTGAATCTAACTTATGGGAAGGCGGATGTTATAATTAGCAAAATGGTTCAAATGGCTCTGAGCACTATGGGACTTAACATCTATGGTCATCAGTCCCCTAGAACTTAGAACTACTTAAACCTAACTAACCTAAGGACAGCACACAACACCCAGCCATCACGAGGCAGAGAAAATCCCTGACCCCGCCGGGAATCGAACCCGGGAACCCGGGCGTGGGAAGCGAGAACGCTACCGCACGACCACGAGATGCGGGCTATAATTAGCAAAAGTTCAAAGTACCTAATTTGGCTTTCCTTGGACACAGATCTGCCAGAATTTAATATGATTCATCTACTGATCACATTCATTGAAAGTAAAAGTGAAAACTCTCTGTGCTTTCTATCCAGCTAGACCTGCCTGGGCGTAAAATGCATCGTTAGCAGTACGTCAATAATTAATGACGTGCGGTAAATTTAAACTGCCCCGCTGTTTGAACATTGACTTAGAGACGATCTGATTATTATCTCCTGCATAAAAAGTATATTTACCTTCTGAACATGACTTATACTTTCATAAGAATCGATCTGTGGCTGTTGGCGCCTGATCGAATGTTCTGGGCAACTTAATGCTGCCGAATACTGCTGAGCTACAAAGAGATTCTTGTTAACAGTTATCAACAGGATACAACGTCACACTCCTTGAAATAAAACAAGTCATAATCTGAATTAATTATTATTTAACTAATGAAATTAGAGTAGTGCATTAGAGCAGTTACGTGCTTTGCTCAAGATACTGAAAGGAAGAGAACAATAGTCGGTGATCGCTTTTTACCCTCTGTCGAAGATATTATAGACCTCACTAACACCAGATCAATCACATCCTTTCTTTGATTTTCATAGAATTAGAAGTCGTCTTAGGAAAAATGATGAAAGTAGTAATTATCATTGACCGATGCAGTATTCATAAACCATCTTCTAACGAAATGTCTAAGTCCATTTAGAGCCGTTACAAGACGATAACTCAGTAAACCAATCAAGAAAAGACCGACATAGTCTTTACATAGGAACGGCTGTTCTGCGAAAAGTAACCCTGCCACCAGCATGGCACCGTAAGGTGTTAGCAACAGCGTTTGTGTGACATGTTTGTTTAAAAGAATGGGTGCCCAAGAAAGTCGGATATACCGGGGACCAACATTGATCTTGAAGAATATGACCCCAGAATCAGTAGCAGGCAGATGGACCATGTGGGGCTCTCTCCCTGACAACTGCCACTGTCTGCATCACAACACATGCAAGCCTTTATTACTCACCGAATTCCTTCCGTGAGGACGGTTTTGTAGCAGGTTGTTCACACACTATCACCGGGTTGGAATTTCTGTCATCCCTCCAGATGAGCCTACCTCTAAAAGGGATGGTATCGTCAAACTTTACGACACCGTAGCCAAAGCTGCAGAGAAGAATGAGCACCGTTTCTGCCTCCATATCCTTATGGGCCTCTTGCGGTCTTCCACAACTCCTCAGGAACGAGACATATCTGCACATCCTGCGGATAACTCGGCCTTCCCTGCTCGAAGACGTGACTCTGAGAAGGGTAGTGCGCCTACTACATGTAGTGCTCCAGCTGACATCCACATTTCCTTGCGGCGGCATCTCCACAGAATCTACCCCAGCGGATGGGTCAGAGGAGGTGGTGCAGTCGCACGGCCACCTGGTCACTGGACCTTTAGATTTATACCTGTCGGGGTATCGGAAAGAAATCCTGTATTTGGAGAACCTCTGTAACCTGCAGACACTGGAACAACATCCACATGCCACCTGTGACGCTTTTAAGTTGCTTCTTGGCACATTTGAATGTGTATGTCGGTGGATGTTGTGTAGTGTTCAAGCATTCTCAGGAACCAATGGGGGCAACTTCGAACACATTCTCTAACGGTGGTGTCATCACAGCGCGTCGAGCACTGTATTTTACTGTAAAGACATGACGACTTGACAAATACCTGTAACAGAGACACCATCATTTTCCGACCATAGGTCCATATGCTCTGTTTTGCGCACGATCATTTCAGTGATTGTTTGCTGTAACTTTTTCCCAATGTACAAAAACGCCCGTGAAACAGAGCATGTGCTGACGTGGTGTGTAAGATCCCTCTTCCCAGGTACAGTAGTCAGAACTAGCCTGGCCTTTGGTAACGATAATTTCTCTTGATGCTGTTACTTCTGTCTATGTGTTTATTTTGTTACTGTAGAACATAGGTAGCCATAATTTAACAATATGTTAATTGTTTTACTTTATCTTAATAATACCTGTTTCTTTAGTTCTTATTTACATTTTACATTTCTATAGTAATTTACTCCTACTGCCATTTTCATTTAGTAATTAATTGTAATATCGTTGGCATTATCATAACTTACTAACAACTTGAGTGTTTTACGTCATATCATTATTAATTCCTTGTTTGTTTCTATTTACCTTCCTTGTTTCTCATTTACGCGCCAATTTTTGCAGTATCATAGTACTATTTAAATAGTGAAGGAAGGAGACACAATGAGATGCTGCAACTATAGAGGAATTCCCCTACTACGCATGACTTCTAAGACCCTGGCGATAGTGTTACTGAAGCCTCTAACAATATACTTCGATTACGTACTTGGACTGCAACAAGCAGGGTTTAGAACGGAAGAATAAACCGTAGGCCAACTGCATACAGTGACGAAAAAGCCGTTAAAGAGCTGGGAATTTCGCTGAGATGTTCACTGTCTTTTTGTGGACCTGCGAAAAGGATGGGATATTGTGAAGAGGAAAGCAATATGGCAAGAACTGGAAAGGGCACAGATACCTAGAAAAAAATAAACTAACACAGCATGTACACAGGATACAACATGCCCGGTGGAAATCGCTGGAAAGGTGTCAGAAAAATTGAAAGTGAAGCCTGGAAAGAAACAATAAGAAAGGTAACATACTTGGAGACAGATATATAGCTGGGCAGAAGAGTTGACACTCTGGGGTATGCTGATGATGTAATTTTAATGGCACAGAACATGCTATATCTACTCAGAATGCAAAGCGTTCATGGAAAAAAATGAAAGCAGGCTTGGAAATGGACATGGATACGAATAAATACTTCTTAGCAAAAAGAACGGTGACAGACATTTATGTGTGGATGGTTGAATCTTTGAAAGGGTAAAATGTGTTCAGATACCTTGAGACAGTGCTCAGAGAAAGTAATGAGATGGACCAAGAAATAGTGGTGACAGCACAGTTAGGAAACAGCAAGTTTCCACTGGGAAAGCTGCTGAAGTCCCGGCTACTATAGAGATATACGGACATGAGGATGTACAGGAAATTAACACAATCTGTCATCCTACACCGAGTAGAGATCTGGGCGATGACACAAAGGGTAGGAAGAAGTCCCTTGAAATTTGAGAATGCTGTTCTGAGAGAGATTTTTGGTCTAATGACGGATGGAGACCGCTGAAAAAAAAAGTGAACTGTGGGAGTTGTACAAGCCAACTGTGGCTGCGAATAGAGCGAGAAGACTGAGCTGGTACGACAGCTTTTGGGCACTGTGGCTGTGATTAGAGAGAGGATACTGAGGTGGTACGGAAACGTAATGTGTCGAGAATGCCAGATTATGGAGGCAAGACACCTAGAGGAAGACCACGGCAGCGACAGACTGACGGGATGAAAGGTGACATATATTTGTATCACGGGTCTAGATGGAGAAGAGTACATGGACCGAAGAATTTGGTGGCCGAAAACCGACTGCGGTTTATGTGGCCAACATAGTACGTAAGTAATTAAGTTTCATTGGTGTTAGTCATCATAAGCTCCATTAAAAGTGCACGCTATTAATCTTTTTATCTTGCATTTAGTACGGTTGCGTGCCGATTATTATAACCATGGTCAGGGGGATTGTGTTTCCTCTCACCACTCCGCTATCTGACGACTGCTGCAAACCCAGCATACCTTGGCCGCAATCAGTCCCTCCTTTCGGAGGTTTGGCTCAAACGAAGCACTACCACCAGTTCCGTAAATATAAACGGCTATGTCTTTGTAAGACACAATAGGTATAACAAATGATGTGATAGAGTAGAGGAATGAACAGGTCTGATATAATGTAAACACCCCCCCTCCCCCCCCCCCCCCCCCGACCCGTCCGCAAGACCTATGGACCTTGCCGTTGGTTGGGAGGCTTGCATGCCTCGGCGATACAGATAGCCGTACCGTAGGTGCAACCACAACTGAGGGGTATCTGTTGAGACACCAGACAAACGTGTGGTTCCTAAAGAGGGGCAGCAGCGTTTTCAGTAGTTGTAGGGGCAATAGTGTGGATGATTGACTGATCTGGCTTTGTAACACTAACCAAAACGGACTTTTCGTGCTGTTACTGCGAACACCTGAAAACAAGGAGAAACTACAGCCGTAATTTTTCCGGAGGGCATACAACTTTACTGTGTGATTAAATGACGATGGCGTCCTCTTAGGTAAAACATTTCGGAGGTAAAATAGTCCCCCGTTTGGCTGCCTGGGCGCGGAATACTCAGGAGGAAGTCGTTATCAGGAGAAAGAAACCTGGCGTTCTACGAATCGGAGCATGGAATGTCAGATCCCTTAACTGGGCAGATAGGTTAGAAAATTTAAAAAGGAAAATGGATAGGATAAAGTTATATATAGTGATAATCAGTGAAGTTCGGTGGCACGAGGAACAAGACTTCTGGTCAGGTGAATACAGGGTTATAAATACAAAATCAAATAGGGGTAACGCTAGAGTAGGTTTAATAATGAATAAAAAATAAGAGTGCGTGTAAGCTACTACAAACAGCATAGTGGCCAAGACAGACACGAAGCCCACGCTTACCACAGTAGTACAAGTTTATATGCCAACAAGCTCCGCAGATGTCGATGAGATTGATGAAATGTATGATGAGATAAAAGAAATGATTCAGATAATGAAGGGAGACGAAAATTTAATAGTCATGGGATACTGCAATTCGATAGTAGGCAAAGGAAGAGAAGGAAACGTAGTAGGTGAAAATGCACTGGGGGTAAGGAATGAAAGAGGAAGCCTCCTGGAATTTTGTTCAGAGTATAACTTAATATAACTAACACTTGGTTTAAAAATCACAAAAGAAAGTTATATACGTGGAAGAGGCCTGGAGATACTGGAAAGTTTCAGGTTGATTATATAACGGTAAGACAGGGATTCAGGAAACAAGTTTGAAATTATAAGACATTTAGAGGCATATCTCGCTAGGGGTAAGATAGATTCTGGCTATAGGAAGATTAAAGAGAACCTTAGAGAAAAGAGAACCACTTGTATGAACATCAAGAGCTGAGATGGAAACCCAGTTCTAAGCAAAGAAGGGAAAGCAGAAGGTGGAGGCAGTAAATAGAGGTTCCATACAAGGGCGATTTACTTGAGGACAATATTTTGGAAATGGAAGAGTATGTAGATGGAGACGAAATGGGAGATACGATACTGGATGAAGAGTTTGACAGAGCACTGAGAGACCTAAGTCGAAACAAGGCCCCAGGAGTAGACAACCTTCCATTAGAACTACTGACAGCCTGGTGAGAGCCAGCCCTGACAAAACTCTACTATCTGGTGAGCAAGATGCATGAGACAGGCGAAATATCCTCAGACTTCAGGAAGAATGTAATAATTCCAATCCCAAAGAAAGCAGGTGTTGGCAGACGTGAAAACAACCGAACTATCAGTTTAATAAGTCATGGCAGCAAAATACTAACGCTAATTCTTTACAGGCGAATCGAAAAGCTGGTAGAAGCCGACCTCGGGGAAGATCAGTTTGGATTCCGTAGAAATATCTGAACACGTGAGGCAATACTGACCATACGACTTATATTAGAAGATAGGTTAAGGAAAGGCAAACCTACGTTTCTAGCGTTTGTAGACTACCTTTTGACATGTTGACTGGAATACTCTCTTTCAAATTCTGAAGGTGGCAGGGGTAAAATACAGGGAGCGAAAGAATATTTACAATTTGTACAGAAACCAGACAAAAGTTATAACAGTCGAGGGGCATGAAACGGAAGCAGTGGTTGGGAAGGGAGTGAGACATGGTTGTAGCCTACCCCCAATGTTATTCAATCTGTATATTGAGGAAGCAGTAAAGGAAACAAAAGAAAAAATCGGAGTAGGTATTATAATCCATGGAGAAGAAATAAAAACTTCGAGGTTCGCCTATGACAATGTAATTGTGTTAGAGACAGCAAAGGACTTGGGAGAGCAGTTGAACGGAATGGACAGTGTCTTGAAAGGAGGATATAAGATGAACATCAGCAAAAGTAAAACGAGGATAACGGGAGTTGAGACACTTAAAGTAGTAAATGAGTTTTGCTATTTCGGGAGCAAACTAACTGAAGATGGTCGAAGTAGAGAGGATACAAAATGTAGACTGGGAACGGTAAGGAAAGCGTTTCTGAAGAAGATAAATTTGTTAACATCGAGTATATATTTAACTGTCAGTAAGTCGTTTCTGAAAGTATTTGTATGGAGTGTATCCATGTATGGAAGTGAAACATGAACGATAAATAATTTAGACAAGAATAGAATAGAAGCTTTCGAAATGTGCTGCTACAGAAACATGCTGAAGATTAGAGGGGTAGATCACATAACTAATGGGGAGATATTCAATTGAATTGGGGAGAAGGGAAATTTGTGGCACAACTTGACTAGAAGAAGGGATCGGTTGATAGGACATGTTCTGAGGCATCAAGGGATAACCAATGTAGTAGTGGTGGACAGCGCGGAGGTCAAAAATCGTAGTGGGAGGCCAAGAGATGAATATACAAACAGATTCCGAAGGATGTATGTTGCAAGCATCAAACCAGTCTCAGGACTGAAGACCACAACAACAATAACAACAAAAACAACATAAACTTGGTACTTACACCCAACAATAATGAAGATATTGAAGTGTAATGTGTGTAAATAGAGAGAAAATCTCTTTACTGAAAGTGACTAACTTATGTCCTGAACAAACACCTTAAAAGTAAGCGTGTTGGCGATCTTCTAAACTGCCCTCTTAAGTCTCGAATCGACTCACAAGTATTTAATTATAGCTAGCGACACGAAAGTAAACATTCTGCTCAACTTTCCCTCCAACGAGAAATTCTACCGTTTGGTTTCTTCCTCAAATGTGACGCTGGTTGACGTTTCTCCTACATGCCACACGGGTAGTAGTTACACTCTCACAGATATAGGAGTACATGTGAGAAATCTCCAAACACAGGAATTGATATTATAGCACTGCTTTGTCATTTTTTCTGTGTCTGTGCTTTCACAGAGAATTAGGCATAATATTGCATATGGAAATCGGAATAGTGGTTAATACTTTGCTTAAGCTGAGTATAGAAGAGGCAAGTAACAAGCAGTTAGTAAATTTTTACCTCTTCTCATTTCTTAAATCAGATCATAGAGCGAATTGGTAGACGAACCTTTTAGACGGCTGGTGACCTATCGGCTTCTTACAGTTATTACGGGAAATACATTACTATGTATGCTATTGATTAGCGCTGGATAGTCAGGGACGCATTAATTTCTTTTAAAGAAATATGCCAAGAGAGAACGTCACTGGCTTTCGGTCGTTTGCCGCCTAACAGTTTGTCACCAACCCTTCCTACTTTTAGCCTCAAATAAAGTCCTAAACACCAAACCGATGTAATGTACATGAAAAGGATAGAGAATCTAGCTTACACAGCGTACAGAAACTCAGGAACATGAAGATACATCTTAGAGTGTAAAAGAGCGGATCGTCATATCTTTTCATGATGCTAATGACGTGTATTACATAGCTGACACATAAACACAGTGCCAGGTCTTGTAAGCGATGACATCTCAGTCAGCGAATGATTCCAATCCAGGTAGAGATGCATTCTCACATCGAACGATAGCGAGAGTAAACCATCCACTTCCAGTACTCCCTGAGGCAACGTCAAGACTGAAATAAACTCGACATCCACGGAAAAAAATCGGTCCATTCAATATGACACTTTTTGCAGTTCCATTTGTCCCAAGTTTATTCTCCAGGCTTATAATGTGTTTGTAAACTAGCATGCGATGACGGCGTTGACGATACACACGTCGACGAGGCATAGTGCTTCAATGCTGTTGCAGATATAGCTCACAGCGGAATGATTCCGCTGGTCTGCGTTGACCGCTTTTATACTGAGCGCATGACATTCATTACATAACAGCGCTGATAACGGACTTAGCCGCTGCGAGGGCCGGCACGGGAGCATTTTCCCGTACACGTGCTGTAGTCGTACTAGCGGCACGCGTTTACTCTCGCTATTGTTCGATGTGAGACTGCGTCTCTACCTGGATTGGAATCATTCGCCGACCGAGATGTAATCGCTTACTAGACCTGGCATTGTGGAACAGATGCTAAGACCCAATCTAGACCTAGCTATGTATATAGTAATATGCCTTTCACATTGTATACCCGCTCCTGTCGTAATGTTAGTAATTATGAAAAAATACATGTATGGATCAAAGGACTTGGTGTACTTGCTGAGATTGTAACTGTACCTGGTGATGTAACCCTGTACTATAATTATTAATAAAGTGTGATCTGTAGCGTCAGCCACCAATCGCTAGACGTACATCTGGTGAACGGGGACTCAAGGATGCAAAAATTTGAAAAAAATCGAAAACATAGTGCCGCGTTGGCCGCTGAGCGCCTGCAAGGCTGCATGATGCAACCCGCCAGGGCCGGATGTCGGCGGGTACGCGTGCTGCTGGTACGACTATAGCACGCGTACGGGATAACGCTCCCGCGCCGGCCCTCGCATATTTATGTGTTTGTGTGTGTCACCAGGTAGCTCAACGGCGCCTATGCCACTACGGGAAAGTCATGACTGTTTTGTGTTGTCCAGTGGGACTTCAGCCACCATGCCTCTGTTGACTTCCATGATGCGGCTTTATAGGCCGTGGCAGATATTTTGCAACTGGCAGGCAGCCTCGAACCTACATGATTTCTATGAAGGTTACCATCCTTGTTGGAAAACTATCGCGGATGATATCCATTATTATTATTATTATTTCGTGAGCCCAGATAAGAGTGCTTGACCGGTATGCGGAGTCCCGCTGTTGCCACGATATCCGCCGCTACGAGCGCTATTGCTGCTGCAGCCTTTCGAATTTACAAATGGCTCTGAGCACTATGTGACTGAGGTCATCAGTCGCCTAGAACTGACAAGGGAACCGCCCCATCGCACCCCCCTCAGATTTAGTTATAAGTTGACACAGTGGATAGGCCTTGAAAGACTGAACACAGATCAGTCGAGAAAACAGGAAGAAGTTGTGTCGAACTATGAAAAAAATAAGCAAAATGTACAAACTGAGAAGTCCATGCGCAAGGTACGCAACATCAAGGACAGGGTGAGCTCAGGAACGCCATGGTCCCGTGGTTAGCGTGAGCAGCTGCGGAATGAGAGGTCCTTGGTTCAAGGCTTCCCTCGACTGAAAACTTTACTTTCTTTATTTTCGCAAAGTTATGATCTGTCTGTTCGTTCATTGACGTCTCTGTTCACTGTAATAAGTTTAGTGTCTGTGTTTTGCGACCGCACCGCAAAACCGTGCATTAGTAGACGAAAGGAGGCACCTCTCAATGGGAACCGAAAACATTTGATCGCAAGGTCATAGGTCAACCGATTCCTCCACAGGAAAACACATCTGATATATTCTATACGACACTGGTGACGGCATGTACGTCACATGACAGGCATATGTTGTCGACCCACCTAACTTGTACACTTGGCGAATGGGTAAAAAGATTCTTCTACCTTGCCCGATTTAGGTTCTTGTGGATGTGATAATCACTCCCAAGAAAGTGATGAAAACATAAGAGTTTGTTACATAAACTGCAACAAATGAATGCAACAGTTTCACAGTCGCACAGTTTTCCCTGTGCTCTGTCAAAACATATGTTTTTAACGTTTTCAAATTTTTCCGTGTGTAGACCGTCGAATCCTGCATATGTCCACGCAAATCTGAACATGTCCTGGAATTTTGGAGAGCTAAGTTGATTATATAAAAAATTAAACTTTCCACTCGAGAGAAGATTCGAACCAAGGACTTCTCGTTCCGCAGCTGCTCACGCTAACCACGGGACCACAACGCTGCAGTGCTCACACTATCCTTGATGTAGCCTATTATGCCCATGGACTACTCAGTTTGTATATTTTGCTTATTTTTTTATAGTTCCACACAACTTCTTCCTGTTTTCTCGATTTATCTGTGTTCGGTTTTTCAAGGCCTAACCACTGTGTCAACTTATAACTAAATCTGAGGGGGGTGCTATGGGGAGGTTCCCTTGTGAGGACTAATTAAACCTAACTAACCTAAGGACATCACGCACATCCATGCCCGAGGCAGGATTCGAACCTGTGACCGTAGCGGTCGCTCGGTTCCAGACTGTAGCGACTAGAACCGCACGGCCACTCCGGCCGGCTCGAATTTACAGGTGGTGGCCAACCGTTGCCGAACTATTCTTAGCATCTTCCTGAAGGAAATCTGTTGCATCCATAAGTGATAAAAATATCCTGTCATGACTCGGTACTGTAATTAAATTCTCCCGAATACTACTGGGAAACTATGCCTTACAATATGCATCTGAGCAAAAACATTCGATATATTTAATCTCTTGACAATCAATACAATTTTTGGGTGTTATTAATCTCATGCTGCTGTTCATCAGTTTTCAGTGAAAACAATATCTTCAAATGTTCTTCACTCAGGTTTGGTTGTAGGTGATTTTTATTACAATATATGCAACTATATCTTACACACACACAAGGCTTTATTTGATTACTGTGTATTGTGTATTGAATCTGGGCACCTAGAAACGATGGAGAGGCTACATCCCACAGTAGCCTTTAGTCGTTCACAACACTACAACAGGCTTCAGTACTCCACCCACCCACCACCACACCAAACTGAATCCAGGGTTATTGTGCACTTCAGCTCCCAGTGGACAGCCCCCCTCCCTGGGGACTTTTCACACCAGATGAGTATAGCCCAAAATGTTTGTGTGGTAGAGCAATTATGGTGTACACTCATGTTGAGACAGTGTTTGCACAGTGATCGCTGCCCAAGATGCAGTGCGTTAGACTAGATGGCTAACCAGGTGGTCTTAGTAAAGGATTATCAAAGCTAATGTTATTTATTTATGTAGATAAATTATTTTATTATGATTAACGTTTTTATAGTCCCCAGCCGTTATCATCAGCCTCTAAACCCTAACCTCATTTTCTCTTTCCTTACCTTTTTACTTTTGTTTTGCAGCTAATTGTAATTCTTTACGTGCTTTGTGTGCTTTTTCTAAATGTTTATTATCTCTATACTCAATGCCATGTTTTCTGCAAGCTTTGTCTGGTGAAATTATTCCTTGATCGCCTCTAACTAATCTTTCTTCTAATTTTGTTCCTTGACCACAATAATTATAACCAAGGAGATGTGCTTCAAATAGCAATTTTTTAATTCAAGTATTGATGATCCTTTTCAAAATTGTTCATACTTCCAAAAAATTCTTAGTTACTCAAATGCCTAATCAATTATGTAATTTCTTTTGGATTGTTAATAATCAAATTAAGAAAAATTACTTCTTAACATTTGTTGCTGGCAGACCCTCCTGAACGAGAAGACCTAGGATGCAGCGCCCAGGCGGCGAGAGTACGGATGCTGCACCTGGACCGGCGGTGGGGTGCGGACCACACTCACTCATAGGAAGGGCCTGAGAGAGGGGAGGGGGATTGTCCTATATATACATGGCGCCGGCCCACCGCCGGTCAATACATCAGCGCACCTGATGATGGCAACGTGGTCGATTGCCGAAATATTGTGTCCTATGAACACTCACACTAGGCTGTTCACTTGAGAATTATTTCGTCTTAAAGATATCTATTTTTATGTACGGATTTATAAAAATTAATAAAATAATGCATCCTGGTTTTACACTTATCAAAAAAGAAGTAACCACACCTATCTCACCCACATTGGCTTCTTTGGTGGCACATGGAAAAATTAGAATAATTATAATGTTTCACATTCTGTTATACAGTCAAGAGAGTTTTTAAATTCATTTATATGTTAATATAAAATACCATCATCATGGTCTGCAGTACGATCGGTTTCAAGAACTGAATTAATAGGAAAATGTTTCATACAATATCTGTATTTGCCTTCATTAGGCTTCCTAGTCATGTCTACTGAAAATATTCCAAACTAATGAGTCCTACATTTACTACACATTTCTCTAAAATCATCAAATTTCAAATTGCTGACAATAAACTCATTGTAATTATGATTTAAATTTCTATCGTCTTGTCTAAAACTGTTTAAAATGTTCAGTTTATCCCGTACTAATAGTTTCTGTTTTTTGAATATGTCAAAGCTAAACAAAAACACTCTATTCCTTCATATCTTCCACAAGTAAAATATTTCCTAAACACATCTTGATACTTTGAACATTATAACCGACACTTGTTTGTGGTATAATTTCATCACTGTTTTTTAAAAAAAAACATAATAATCTTCTCAATACTTCCGTGTTCATCTTCTTTACACATTTTTATAAATTTTTGATATTTCGATTGATCTAAACATTTTGAATAAACACTCAAGTGATTTATTTTATTCTAGTTCAAGAATCCTAGAGCTAAAATATAGCAGTCAGTCGTTAATATTGTTTTCTGCAACTACTTCACCCATCATAGTACATGGGATAGAGTTAGGTAAAAGCATACCATATTAATTTTTAAATTTCTTCTCGGAATTCTTATGTTTAGTTCACAGTATGTTTTCATTTAGTTAAATAAAATGTTATTAATATTATATGAGTTGGCTATTTCAGTTGAGTAGTAACTCATTTGTTCTAAGAAAATAGAAGACTGACTACACCTCTACAAGAAAGTTTTAATAATGTTACGTTAATGGATTATTATACATTTATGACTCTAAATATGAAGCAAGAAAATAATTAATTATGTTATGAAGGAGTAGTAACAGAAATTGCTGTTGGCCAAGATAGTTATAAAAGTTCGAAAAAATTTCTTCTTTCAAAAGGGCTAAATATTCACATGTAATTAAATTGTGTGTAGACATAAAATATAGTAGTGGAAGCGTGTGTGTGTTTAGTAACCAAAATTTTGCAGTTCATAAAAAACTTTTGATATTGATGTTACTAAATTTATGCTGCAGAAATTAATCAATATACATTTTAATGTATCTGGTGGAATGTTTATGAAGCATATTGATCATTTTCAAATACTCCTAACAAGGGTACAGGTAAACCTGGGAGATAGGTGGTTTCATGCTTATCATGTTCACATGAGCTTCAGTATTATTGGAGCTGGTGGTACAGATTATCCCATTTATGGTGAAAAATGTAACAAAAATTTAATTGAAAACTATGTGGCAAAACTATTTGATTTTATAACCATAAAATAAGGAAATAATATTGTGTCTAGAACAGAGCACCTTTTTATTTCATCATCAGTTTTGTATTATTTCGCTTCATCTCTTATTTATAAAATAACTGTGGAACGATGTATGCTTAATAATTGTAAGTACATAGTAAGAAAAGTGAAGTGTTTTACCCACCAAATATGCTTGACTGTTTCTTTAGGGACTGTAAAATGTTTTATGGAATGGGCATCTTACTGTAAGTTTTACTTGGAATTCCAACGTCAGAGATACTCTTATTAGATGGCCTGATTACAATAATGCTAGAGTTGAAGAACAAGATACACTTCTAAGAGAAGGTAAAATTGTAGTAGAATCTATGGAAATTAATGAACATGTTGTTAAATATGAACCAAGCATGAAGAACGAGAAAATATACAGAAAAATAATAAAATTTCAATACGCCTCTGTGAACTACGAACCACTGAGGTAGCAGGGTGAAGTGACTAGAAAAACTTCGAGCTAGATATCCGGAATACTTATAATTCAGTAGTTTGATGTGCTTTGTTTTATATTTTGGTATGTTTCAAAGTAATCGAAAATATAATGTTGATTGATACATCATTATATTATCCCTTTAAGCTTCAGAGTATCTATATTAAAATGGAGAGAATGAAAAATTTCCTCAAGAAATGTGGAATTTGGATTCACCAAATACTTATCTGAAAGCATATGTTGCATTTCCTGATTGTAAATGAGTTAGACAGTTGAACGGCACTGTAGATGTTAGTCCACTTAATTTCATAGCGAATTCTATGTGATTTTCATAACTTGCAAGAAAAATGTTGTTACCACTCAGAGGACTACCATGAAATTACGTGCTACGTTGTATGATAGAATATTGAAGGACACAATCGCCCACGTAATTAAGTATGGAAAGAAGAAACTGACATGTGATGCACAACAGAGAATTTTTTAACTGAAAAACAGAATATTTAACGATTTGCAATTTTATTCGTTATTATTTTTCTGAATGGCTCTTTTCGTATGGATTATGTGAGCATTTTGAATTTTTGAAACCTGTAATATCTGGCTGAGAAATCAACGAAAAACGATCTATTTAACAGCTTCTTCATATAGATCTGTCTTTAACGAGAACTCAGATGTGTGAGGTGGGTATGGCTGATAAGATTATCTGACCACACTTTCTGCTTTGCTGAACCTCCTTATAGCCATTTAGCTGGCATAGTAATTCCCTCGGTCATGTATTTACATTCACATGACTGACACACAAGGAAGTGTTTCAAATGCTGATTACTAGATGTTGCCACCATAGCGAATTTTAACGCACACTTTTTGAGCATATTTTGTCTATTCCTTTGCCTATATTGATGGTTTAAACATTGAGTTATTACTATTTAAGTGATTTAATATCATTGTCTTACCGATTAAAATGCAATTATCTCCAAACGTAAAAAACAAATTCCAGAAAATCTGAGACCAATCACAAAGTTTAATTATATGCGAGTAGAGATTAAATGGTGTCCAGCACACGTTTTTACTTAGAAGCATCGTCAACAGATGGCATTGAGGTAGCTTTCATTTACATTAATGGGGGAACTTGCCTTATTTTAAACACAAATTTTTCTTCCTTTAATGTTAATTTGAATATTGTGATAAAAAACTCTTCATTTAAAAGAAAATACAGTAACGTGAAGAAAATAGTGTATTTCAGCCAAAAAAAAAAGTAATCTGAATCAAGGTAGTCATTTAAATACCAGCTATATATGTAATGTTCTAGACTCTTTACTTCATCCAAACTCTACTGCATACGTTGGCTGAAGGGAATGTGCATTAACAGCGGTCACTATAATATAACTGGTAGAGTGTCCTGCCATTTGGCGAAAATAATGAACATCCTCGCCTATGTACTTAACAGTGGCCCAAATGAATGGCGCAGTTCTGTTAATTCAGAAGTTAATCTGCACGTAGCACTGTGTACATGGGCTCAGGGGAGTCTAAAACACAGAAACGTTAAGTGGAGGTCGATGTGGGCGTTTCTTTTGCGCTCCTTTGAAATCTTATTAAAGGAACATTTTCATTAAAACGTGAGTAACATTACTGGGCTCTTTTGTTTACCTCTCTTTGCTTTTTATTTCAAGTTCGTTTTCTTTTCTGAAAAAGAGAACATAAGAAAGAACTTATCTCTTTTCTCTTAAATTTCCACGTATTTTATAATAACATTAATATTTTTTATGATTTTTATAATAAAGTAAATTAGTCAGAAATTGAAAAAATCTAGTAGTAAATAGAAAAGATGTAGGTCGAGGCTAACTTTTTAAAAGATTGCAACGCACTTATCATATCGCAGTTTCTTGTGCATAGCTATCCTAGCTACGTAGATAGAACGTGGAGATTTGCATACAGTGTCCACCTACTGTTTTATCAATGTATACTGTCCATCATACCTCTCGTCGTCATCAATGCTCTTGTCTGATCAACACAGCAATAACACTCGTTCTCATCAGATCAAAATCCATCCTGCCCCACGCCATTATTTGGCAGCTTTCTCGAATTCCTTTCCATTAGTAGCTGCTCGTCTGTGGAATGACATCCCTCATTATGTCACAGAAATGAATAAATTTTTCAGCTTCAAAAGACAGTTAACGGCACATATACTGAACCAACAGTAATGTCTACCTCTGGCCCTCTACACGGTGATTATCAATGACATCCCTCTTTCCAACCTGATCTTAATTAATTTTTATTCGTGCAGGCTCCCTTTATTTCTCTTCCTCAGCAATAGCTTTATCATAAAATAAATAAGCATAACTTTTGCATACATATTAATCATATAGATACGTTTTACAACTGCGTTATAACTATTATTATTGTTATTATTATTATCATTATTTTGAACAGAGAAACGTAGAAGTGGACTACTGGGAAAATCAGTTTGCGTTCCAAACAACTGCTGGGACGCGAGAGGAAATACTCACCATACAACTTTAGAAGCTACATATGTAGAGTTTGGAGTCTGCGGTAGGCTTTGGCAATGGTTACTAGCTTGTAGTGTCTGTGTTAGTCGACGTACTTCTGCAGTAACCCTCAGACATGCATGCATTTCCGAAGAACAACGCAGACGTACATTGTAAACACACAGTCACTTCGATATAGTATTTCATGGCAAGACAAGGTCGCAACAATAGTCACAAGTCTCTTCTTACGCATGTATCACCGCAACTTTCCTACTATGTGACATAGATACACGACATCATACGGATATTTCTTTCGGCCCTTGAGGTGTCCTCCGATGGGTGAAGTGGTTAAGGAGACCATTTGCGTAAGATGGGGAATCCGAGTTTCATTCCCTGTGTGACACTGAAATTTATTGCCACCAATACACTGTGCAGCTGGAGCTGATCATGTCAGCAACTGCATGTATATTTCTTGTATTTTGGCAATGTTGTCTACAGTACATTATTATTTCTGAAGGAAGAAGCGGTACAACACAGAGAGCGAAAGTTTTTTAACAACTGCTACAGAAAACAAATGGCTGTTATCAGAGTCGAAGTGCATGAACGGGAAGCAGTAGTTGAGAAGGCAATGAGACGGGTTTGTGTCGCGTCCTCAATGTTAATCAATTTGCACATTGAGTGAGCTGTGAGGGAAACCTTGCAGTTAGCGGAAGACATTGTTATTCTGTAAGAGACAGCAAAGGACTAGGGGGAGGAGGAAATTAGTGTTTAGCATCCCATCGACAACGAGATCCCTAGGGTCAGAGTAAAAGCTTGGGATAGGGAAGTTTACTTTCCGTTACTAATAAGCGTCTTCTTTCGGCTGTATCAGGAGAAGTTCTTTAATATCCTATCTTGTTCATCAAATCAGAAAGAAGAGCTAAGAGTTCATTACACAATCTACTGTTCACAGACATTACGGTACACTGTTTACTCTTTGCCCAGATAACTAAAATTCTTTTACAGCTATACTCACATAAACTGCGATTATCAGATTTTCATCGCAACGTGTATTAAAACAAATAATTGTATGTCACACCTAATATCTTTCACTGTGGTGTTTTTAACATTTTACTATATTTCATTTTGCAGTATATCATCACAAAAGCTTACATTTTGTGTCGTCTCCTTCGTTGCTGTATGTGCATGTGGATTAATCACACCAGTTATTCCTCAGGCGAGCGTATCTCTGATATCCGATGTGGAGAACAGCACAAGAATGGCTAAGTCTCTAAACCAATTTTCCACTGTATGGTAAAGTTACATAGCATGCGTATATTTGATATGAAACACACAAAACAATTCTGCGGAAGGAGCTGTAACGGAGTCAATATTATTTTTCAAACCACTCGTATTTTGTTAACGTTTTCGAGTCTTTCTAATTAAAATTCGCTTTCCCAATTGTGAAAACATAAGTCTCCCACAAGTTAAACGAGGTTTCTGCAAAACCCTGTATCTAAAATGATAATTGCCGATTACCTCGTAAATCCAACTAGAGAAATTAATTATTGCCTACAGAAGCCATTAATTTCGTTCATAAACCAAACTAATTCTTCTGTAACTATTATCCCTACACTATTGTTTTTGATAGATAGCAGTAAAAATTAACTTTTCTGTTTCAAAACAATTATCACAATACACGAACGTGGAAGCTAGGATTTGAAGAGTTGAATAGCAGAGAGTGAAACAATTCTTTACATCTACATATGTATTGAGAACCAATACACAACACGTAGCTTCGTTTACTTATACTAGTTTATTCTCACATCTTTTGACCTTTTAGATCTTGGTTTCATTTAAAGATACATTTTTAAATTGTTATTTCTTTATATTTTCTGATTGCTAAGAACCTTAGCACCACATCATCCATAGAAATGAAAGAGTGGTTATAACTCACTGTTTTTACAATTTCCCAATAGTCTATTGTTTTCTATAGAGCACTGTACTCCAGATGAATGTTATCAGAAATCTCATTGTTAATATAAGATATAAGGAGCCTTTTTAGGTGAGAATTCTCTCTTGTCCTGTGATAGTATGTTCCACTTGCTGAACTTGTTCCCTCTGTCATGTGTCATTTTGCTTCGAAGGTAGTAAAATTCGTTATTTTATCTTTTACACGGTCTCCAATTTTGATGTAAATTTTTCTGGTTGTTAACACTTTCGTCTTAATTTGATTTATTCTTAATATCTATTCCGTATTCAGTGGATTTTTCACCCAATCCATTGGGTTCTACTCTCATTAGCAAGTCTTGTGCTTGATATCTTTTCACTCTGAATTATAATTCTTCTTTTGGAACTGTCTTTAACTTCCTTTATCGCTTCATCGGTACACCGTTTAAATAATAGAAGAAAAATGCTGAATTCCTGATTTATGCCATTTGTAATCCCAAAACTTCGTCTTCTGTTTTTATTATTCCATGTAGTTTCTTACATATAATCTACATTACCCATTTTCTAGATAGTGTGGGCTTGTATATCTGAGGATTTGATGCATCTGGTCTCATTTTTTTTTCGTGAAATGCGTTTTGTAGGTTCACAAATCCTATTAAGATATTTTTTTTCTTTTCTTGAGTCTTCGTCCGATGATGAAGCTAACGACAGAACTGCCTCTCTGATGCCTTTACTTCTGCTGAAGTCAAGCCCACGGAATGAGTTCTCACTTCACTCTTGTGCCAGTAGGGTGAGAGTAGCCCAGAGTTCACCTTCACATAATGTATACAGAACACTCTGCCTTGGGTGATCGCTTACGAGTTCTTTTCAGACAAGACAGTGATCGTCACGCCAGGATTTTGGTGGAATGTATTCTGGAGCACGGCTTCCTGGGTAACGATGGAGTGACGGATCCACGCGGCTTTCTGGCGACAGTCAAATGGAGACAGTTTTGTAACTGACGTTGGGTGACGCCAGCGACAGACCTGCCGGCGTAACCAGATCTTGTCAATTTGCTGGTTGACGGTGATGTTACACCTCCGGCAGACGTAACTAAGCCAGTGGTATTAGCAAGACCCGCGAGAAATTTGGTGATTTCGTTAAGATGGTAGGGAAGATGCGAGCATTTGCTCATGTCCCATAAGGTAAACTCGACCTCTCCCTGGTCTCTAATATGTGCAGTTGATCTTCCTGAAGATTATAAGATGAGGGGAGTCCAGTTACAAACTTACTTTCTTCCAGTAGGTCAAGAAATAAGCGGTAGTCCTGGTTGGCTGATGCGATTTTTTTTTGAGGGGGGGGTGGGGGAATTATTTGTGGTTACACGCTAGAGTTGGAGGAACTATAAGAAGACGGGGCATTTGGTTTCGGAGAGCGGTTGAAGACAACAGATTCTTGGTTCTGAGATCGATGGAGAGCAGTGGGTGTTTGTCGGATATTCTAGACGGAAGTAGAATGCTCAGTTTCTCGCGACAGTATTAATTTGGCGAGATTGGGTTTGTGTGAAATTTGGGACGGTGGCGATGAAATAGACTGGTTTTGAAGCTGTAGTCACGACTCTTAACTTTATGATTTCAGTTCTCTCTCGATTCGGGGCACGACGTTTATGACAGTGAATTGTGGATTACCACGACCTTTTCGTTAACTTGTCAAATGTACGCACTAATTCCGATGATTGTCTAGCCTCTCTTTAGCACCTTGGTGAGAGCAGTTATTTCTGCCACATCACTTTAAGTCGATTCAGTCATGATCTCCAGAAGTAAAACCTCTTTTAAACGGTGTTTCCCAGTACTCTCCGGACCCACAACACATGTATTACTTGTAACTGAGACTGTTAAGCACTTCATGTGTTTCTTCTCATTTTGAATGAAGATGTTCGTCATATTTAGTTTTTCATATGTGCGTGGATGTAAATGAAATAAATGTGCGGTAATCGAATTCCTGTTGATATAATTTCGGATAGTTAGATAACCCCATGTCATTTGAATACAGATAGACGAAGGGCTTCAGCCATACGTAACACATAACTTCTGCTCAGCCTGTAGGTCATAGGATATTTTCTTTTATTTTGTATTAATCATTGATGCTCAGGCATCTGGATATTTTTGTATTTAATCAATTGCAGAATCAAATAACAGCTCACTTACTTCCCCCCATAACAGACCACTTTCATTTTACCTCAACCTTCCAGTATCCTTAATTCCTACCCACCTCGTAACAGATCTCTTTTAAACAGATCATCTGTTTACTTTTCTATTTCTCCGTGTGTTGTTCACTAGAGCTACTTGGATGCAAGAGAAATAATTTGTGTAGTGATTCTCTCACTGATATCCGAATTTCACTGCAGCTCTCCTATGTGCTGAATCTGTCCTTCTAGAGGTCATTTCCTTTCCAGTTCTGTCACAATGTTCTATAGTCCTTTCGTTTTAGATTCATAGTACTTAATACCCAAGTGGATTACGTTCCCGGATTCTAATCCCTGTCAGAGCCTTTTTTTTTTATTTCTGTCTGTCATTGATCAATTGAAGAATATCTTGGGTTACCCTCTCCATTCACAGCTTCCTATTTACAATCATATTTTACTTATCTGTTCCTATGCTTATGTCATTCAGAGGTGCTCATTCCTTAGAATGCGTATGGATATGTCTCTGTACTACAGCACAAACGGATGGCAGTAATGGCGGTACTCCGTCCATAGAATTGGCAGCCGTCAGCGCAGAGCTGGAGCTGATGATACGAGTGTCGCAACTGAGGGAACCATCGACGATGATAGACAGCTGACAAGAGTAATCCGTTTCGCCGGTCTCCATGCCGCGGTTATACGGTCCTGTCTCCTAGACTACAGCCTGGGAGAATTCGCGCCGGAAAAGCTGCAGTCAGTAGGCGAAAGAAACGGCCGCGTCGTGTTAAGAAGCACTGTACCACAACTGATGCGTGCCTGGCACTATTTACACTGTTTCCTATGTCTTTCATCTCTCCAGTTACTTCGCCTTTGGTGTATGTACTACGCCAGTAACTACTGGGTTATCCTCAAGGACACATCTGACGCAAACAAGTGCTTCAAATGAGTGATATGATGATGCGAATGCGCTGTTGTCCACAGGAAGTGGTATATTAGTTTTATCTCGATGATAAATAACATCTGCTTCGGAGAGCCTTCTTCTTTAGACTGTTTGCGTCTGCGTATCACTAAGGAAATTTCTTTATTCGCCAAAGAGCGTCAAAAAGATTTGTGGGCTTATGAATATTACGGTGACCAAAGACAGTATAAGCTATTCACGAGACACTACAAAATAACTTGCAGATCAGATAAGGCCATTTTCTGCAATCAAGAGAAAATAAGCAACCATGTGTTCTTGTTTACTTTTACGAAAACATACGATAGTCGATTTACTTGCATAATAAGACATATATGTATAAAGAAAGCTCGCTTAAATTGTATGGCTGTGTCGGATACATAGGAGTTAGAAAGATAATTACAAACCAATCGATCAGCCGTATCACCCAAAGAAATCTGTCTGGCAACATTTTTTCCTTGATTGGATAAAACTACACACATCAAAAAAGGTTACATCATCTCGGTTCCGAGAGTTCCGGAACTTGTACAGAAAATTGGAATAGACATCAACATAAACATCATTTCCGCCCTTTTTATTGCTCATGAAAACCACACACTGCATGTTGTATCACCATACAGCGAGACCTTCACAGGTGGTAGGTCAGATTGCTGTACACGTCGGCACCTCTAATGACCAGTAGCTCGTCCTCTTGCATTGATGCATGCCGGTTTCCGTCGTCGCATACTATTCAGAACTTCATCAAATCACTGTTGGTCCAAATTGTCCCACTCCTCAACGGCGATTCGGCTAGAGACCTCAGAGTGGTTCGTGGGTCACGCCGTCCATAAGCAGCCCTTTTCTATCTATCCCAGGCATGTTCGATAGGCTTCATGTCTGCAGAACATGCTGGCCACTCTAGCCGAGCGATGTCATTATCCTGAAGTAAGTCATTCACTAGATGTGCACGATGGGGGCGCGAATTGTCGTCCATGAAGACGAATCCCTCGTCAATGTGCTGCCGATATGGTTGCACTATCGGTCGGTGGATGGCATTCACGTATCGCACAGCCGTTACAGCGCCTTGCATGACCGCCAGCGGCGTGCGTCGACCCCACATAATGCCACCCCAAAACAGCAGGAAACGACTACCTTGCAGCACTCGCTGGAAAGTGGGTCTAAGGCGTTCAGCCTTGCCGGGTTGTTTCAGAAATTTTTTCTACACATCTGATAAGAATTAACAGAATATCATTTGGAGTTTCAGAAACTGAATATCTGCATTTATATCGATACAACTTAGTATAAAGTTACTGCAGACCTAACGTGCGAGTGCCTATACAAACAAAAATTCGACTAATGACCAAGTCCATAAATTTAAATGAGTATTGGATTCGGCACCTGAATTTCAAAAAGACGTGGTATAGCAGTTCTCGTACGGTTCAGCACGCTCCTCCTCTCTCTTTCAAAAGTAATTGTTGTAAACTCATTTCGGCCACTAGATGCACAACTAAAATGATTTAGCGGAAATAACTGTGCGGGCGTTGCATATGTAGATTTTAATACTCATTTCATCCAAGACTGGACTGACGGAGGACACATTTAGTTACTGATGTCCAATATTGATTTGTTCCTAAAGTTATATTCCCAACAACAATGAGAGAAAGTAGTTTGATAGGAACTTATTTTAAATTCACACCGAGCTGGGTGGTGTAGTGGTTTGCACACTGGACTCAAATTCGGGAGGACGACGCTACAAACCCACGTCCGGCCATCCTGATTTAGGTTTCCCGCGTTTTCCCTACATCGCTCCAGGCAAATGCGGGCTGGTTTCTTTGAAAGTGCACGGCCAACTTCCTTCCCCATCCTTCCCTAATCCTATGGGACCGATGATCTCCCTGTTAGGTCCTCTCCCCGCAATCCCCGGCCCTCCCAAAACAACCAACCAACCAGTCTCAATTCGTCTCTTATCAAATAGATATGAGCTCTTTAGAAACTCATTTAAATTATTTCGACAGTCAAATAGCACCAATAAAGTAACCCCAGCAACCAAATTTATCTACGAAGGTAAATTAAGGCGTCGAAAATGTATTGAAGACTCGGTCTCACAATTCCGAAGAAATTTACGATAATAGCGCGCCATTATGTACTAGTATAAAGTCATAGGTTGCTTGCATTAAGGGTTGGGTTGTTTGGGGGAGGGGACCAGACAGCGAGGTCATCCGCTTCATCGGCTTATGCGGGGGGAGGGGGGGGGCGGGGGGCGGAGAAGCAAGTCGGCCGTGCCCTTTCAAAGGAACCATCCCGGCATTTGCTTGAAGCGATTTAGGGAAGTTCCGGAATGCCTGAATCAGGATGGCAGGACGCGGGATTGAGCCGTCGTCTTCCCGAATACGAGTCCAGTGTGCTAGCCACTGCGCCACCTCGCTCGAGTGCAATAAGGATTTGGGAAATTACAGTCAGGCTTTTGTAAGGTCGTAGGCTGGCATAGCAGGCGCCTTTCGATTAAGGCCATTTTGCGCGATATCACGTGTCATTATGACGCAGGGATTCGGGAAATTACAGTCAGGCTGCTCTTGTAAGCTCGTTGGCTGGCATCGCAAATGCCGTTCGATTAGGATCATTTTGCACGATATGAATGGCTATGCCAGCGACGTTTGAGCAGTGTCTACGTGGTATCACCTTCTCCATGTTACCTAGTCTCGAGTACCCCAACTGTTTGCCCATAATCGAGAAAATTTATGTGGCTCAAGGACTCCTTACGGATTCGACAGACAGATTACCTCTAACTCATGATATAAAGAGTCTGTAGATATAATGTGGAGCATTACGTGTAAAACCGAGTTACTTACTTCCGATTTAAAATTACTGACAGTAGAATCGCAGCGGAACTGTAATTATGTCATTGTTGTCAGCTGTCATTTTAATACTGAATGTTATTGGATTAATTATGGTAACATTTCATCTCGTACAAGAGGGTGATATATACTGAAATGTAACTGTGAAGACCATTTATGGGAAAATATAATTTCATGAATGGAAAAGGTATGTTCATATCTTCGGTTATTTAACTTCTCCCTTGTATGTGGTTCGAAACATTATTTGGTGTGTAGTAACTCGTAGGGGCCTGGGAACCAGCAGAGCCTGCACCACAGTCGTTTATGCTCTGTTTTAAGAGATTAAGGCCGGGACTTTATCGAAATTGATACACAACTTGGACACAGATTCCCATGGTAAAGAGAGAGTACGTCATAGCAAGGAAGACGGCTTCCCCAAGACGTACCATTGCTCCTCTGACTATTTTAAATATTGTCAGAGTCGACGATCGCCGGAATTCTGCAGAGCCACAGGAATTTTATTCCAGGTGCTGACTCTGAGATCGGGAGGCAAACAGAGTATGATTATAATATGTAACTTCTAACCATTTGGTTTTATACATTTGAGAATTCAACTAATAATTAATTTTATACCTGCAACTCTGGGAGATAGTTGTGCAGATATATGGGAAGCTAATTCTCTCGCAAAACATTTTCCACTCAAGTAACTACATATTATTCACTCATAATAATTGAACTTTGATTTCAAGGCGAGGTAAATTAAATCTGCTACATGAAATCTATTCTCAGTTGCGAATCGGCTGTATAATGGAACGACAGTGAAAATGTGACAGGAAATCAAAGCCCGATTTTCCACTTATCGCAAGCGGTCGCCATTGGACTAGGCTATACGAACACGCTTCACAGCCAGTGGCGGATACAGAAAAACCTGATGGAGGGGGCTCTAAAGATATCTTGAGCTACCTTTAACTGTAATAAAAAATAATCAAATCACATGCAAAGCTTAAGAAAGTTTTATTTAAAATGATTATACGCTGATACAAGACAATGCCATTTTCTGGATTTCTTCCTTAAATGGTGAAATCTATGTGCCTATTCTTCCTGGCAAATTGGTTAATTATATCGTCAGTAGGACAATCAATGTCAGGGTGAGTGTTCAACAGAGCTAGGCCATTAAGTCGATTCTCCTTCATCGTCGACCTCAACCATGTCCTTGTACGCCGCAGTGTTGAAAAACTTCTTTCTTCTGTAGCATTAGATGCAGGTAGACAAGCAAATACTTTGTACAGTATGTGCAAAGTAGGATAGTCAGAGCTAGGACAAACATACAATGCCTGCATAACAGAATCACGATCAGTAATGGTGCTTATGCTCGTTTGCTGATGTTGAAGAATCACTCTCTTTTTAATCACAAAGAGTGATTCTTCTTCAAGGAACGGTAGTTCAGTTAAACACTGCTTCAATTTATGTGCCAGACCATTACCGTCACGTTTCAGTAATCGTGAGATCAACAGTATGTCGAATTTTAAATGATAAATATTGTCTTCCGCAAAACCTTCACTCATGTAAGTCGTAACATGGTCCAGTACCGGAATCATTATTATGATCGCAGTATTCCTTGTGTCTGTCTGCCTGTAAGACGAGGAACACTCGTCTCCACGTCTAACTCTTCCATAACTACCTTCGCCTCTTTAACAACATGAGCAAAGTGGCTATCAACATTAGCTCTCATGGCGTCGTACACCTTGAGCGTCGAATTTAATTTTGCTTTTGCCATCGCGGCAAGCTACGGTCTTGTAAGATTTTGTTGACTGGATATACCGGGTGATCAAAAAGTTAGTATAAATTTGAAAACTGATTAAATCACGGAATAATGTAGATAGAGAGGTACAAATTGACACACATGCTTGGAATGACATGGGGTTTTATTAGAACCAAAAAAAATACAAACGTTCAAAAAATGTCCAATAGATGACGCTTCATCTGATCAGAATAGCAATAATTAGCATAATAAAGTAAGACAAAGCAAAGATAATGTTCTTTACAGGGAAAGCTCAATATGTCCACCATCATTCCTCAACAATAGCTGTAGTCGAGGAATAATGTTGTGAACAGCACTGTAAAGCATGTCCGGAGTTATGGTGAGGCATTGGCGTCGGATGTTATCTTTCAGCATCCCTAGTGATGTCCGTCGATCACGATACACTTGCAACTTCAGGTAACCCCAAAGCCGACAATCGCACGGACTGAGGTCTGGGGACCTGGGAGGCCAAGCATGACGAAAGTGGCGGCTGAGCACACGATCATCACAAACGACGCGCGCAAGAGATCTTTCACGCGTCTATCAATATGAGGTGTTTTTTGGGTTATAATAAAACCCCATGTCATTCCAAGCATGTGTGTCAATTTTTACCTCTCTATCTACATTATTCCGTGGTTTATTAAGTTTTCAAATTTATACTGACTTTTTGATCACCCGGTATTATGCTCAGAATGTCACTCAGTGTAAACAGAGTGATAATAAACTCACATTTAGAGAGAGAGCTCGAATGAGAATATTGGCATTGGCAGCCGTTGTTCGTTCCGTCCAACACTGTATTTCTTTAAGAACTCTGCAAACTGTTCCGAGATCAGCTGCGAATCGAATAACAGCATCATTTCGCTCAAACCATCGCGTTTGACAATGTGACTGCAGCCAGTGTTTTAGGTGACTTCAGTGTTGCGAACCGCTTGCTAAGCGCTGTGAAGAACGATACACTTCTTGAGTAGTACCAAGTGAGTTTGCACACTTGTAACTTTGCAACTGCGAGAGGCAGAGAGGTTGAGCTTATGACTTCGACACGGTATTACTTGCGCGTTGATAGCTTTCTTCTTTATTGTAGGCACAGCTCCTTACAATTGTGACATATTAACTGAGCAGCCATCACAGTCTATACCCACACAGTTCTCCAGTGACAGAGAAAGGCTTACCATTCTCCTTAGGATCGTAGTACATAATACTTCACCAGTAAAGCTACTCTCTTCATCTTGACTCTCTTGAGTTTCATCGTCCATGTTTCCACTACAATCATTGTCTTTATGGATGCCAACGAAACTCAAAAATCTGTCTTGTCACTTTCAGTCACCATCAACATATCTTGCAGTTAAACTCGGGCGTTGTGCGCTATGTCCATAGTCTCACCGAAGATTATGCTGTAATAACGAAAATCTTTGATTTCCTCTATTATTATGAACTGTGTATTAAACCAGGGACCTGGAAACGACGGACAGGCTTCGTCTCGTCTTAGCCTTCAGTGGTTCACAACCTCACAACAGGCCACAGCAGTCCACCCACCTCATCGCCACACCACACCGAACAAAAGGTTATTGTACGGTTCGGCCCCCAGTGAAACCCCCCCCCCCCCACCCAGGAACGTCTCATACCAGACGAATGTAACCCCAAATGTTGCCGTGACAGAGTAATGGTGTACGCGTGCGCGCAGACAATGACAATGTTTGCGCAGCAATCGCCGACGTAGTGTAACTGAATCAGAATAGGCGAACCAGCACGCATTCGCCGATGTAGATGGGAAACCGCCTTACTAACTACCCACAGGCTGGCAGGCACATCGGATCTCGACACTAATCCACCAGGCGGATTCGTGCCGGTGACCGGCGATCAGCACACCTACTCGCTCGCGAAGCAGCGCCTTAGACCGCGCGGCTAGCCGGTCGGGCTTCCTCCTGCATTCTCTATAACATCACTGTTTCACGGCATGAAAGAAGTACGTTACACTTCTGTAAGTGACGTTCGCTTTAGTGGTCTCAAGGGGATGTTTTAGTTGCAAGTCTCCAGCATCAATTCTAAATCCTAGGAGAGCTCTAAAGTTTCCCTCGTTACTCACTATACTTTCACGATAATTTTCGCTCTCTGATACACTCCCAACATCTCTATCCCCCGCAGAGGAATATTTTGCTTTCCCTGAAATTTTACTTTTTTTTATTATAGGTGCAAGACAGTCTCTGTTTCCGCTAGTGCTTTCCATTCTCTGTCTTGACAATTGATTTACGACTTCAAGTTTGCGCTTGTCTCGTGTCGTCAAAAACAACTTTGTATCTGTTGACGCTTGTACGTGGTACTCGAGCTGAGAGGGGCTCTCAAGGTCACCATCCTTACCAGTAAGCCGGCCGCTGTGGCCGAGCTGTTCTAGGCGCTTTAGTCCGGCACCGCCCAACTGCTACGGTCGCAGGTTCGAATACTGCCTCGGGCATAGATGTGTGTGATGTCTTTATACTATTATTTAAACTAGTTGTCACTTGACAGGCAGCGGGCTGCAGGGCTCCCGCCACCAATAAACCAATGGCAGCCGGCGCTGTCGGCTGCCACTGCGATGCCACTTCGCTCTGCTCAGCTGACTATTGTGCCAGCCAGTCCTTAGCGAGCCGTTGTAGACGTGCGGGTGAGAGAGATTTGAGTGACTTGCAGATTCGCGTGTTTAGGATGTCTGATGAAAGCAGTCGCAAGAGAGGGAGGCCGAGGCTGCACACTCCTCGGAAGCCTCCAAAAAGTGGCGGACATGGCTTGGTTATACGCAGTCAGGCGCGTGAATACGTGTGTTCCGTAAGGGAGTCTTTTGAGAGAGAGGGGGATGCAGCAGGGCCTCTCGTTTCTTTGGATAAGGTGGTGGAGCGGACTTCAGCTGCTCTGCAAGTTAGCGAACGATCAGTAATAAGACTGTGCAAGGAGAAATTCACGAAAGAAGGCTCAAGTGAATCATCTAAACTGGAGACACCTGGGAAAAACAGGCGACTAGAAAAGAGGGTCACAAAACTTGACTCTTTTCAGGAAGATGCCATTTGTCGTCAAATATACTCATTTTATTCGAGGAAGGAGTATCCAACACTCAAAAAACTACATGCTACCCTCACAGCGGCTGACGTGTTTCAGGGTAATAAATCGTCTTTGTTACGAGTCGTGAAAACATTAGGATTCCACTATAAATCGATCTCTGGCAGAAAGTTACCAATGGAACGCCAATATATTGCAGCCTGGCGAAGCAGCTTTTTTAGAGAGTTAGTGGGGACAAATTTTGGTGATATCGTTTGGTTTGATGAAACGTGGGTGAATGCAGGACACAGTTTAAAGAAAGGCTGGACAGACTGTACCATCAGCGGAAGTATGTCAGCTCCGATCGGCAGAGGAAAAAGGATAATTGTAGCACATGCCGGAAATTCAAAAGGTTTCATTCCAAATTGTCTGCTGCTATTCAGTTCAAATAAGACCTCCGACTACCACGAAGAGATGAACCGCAATACTTTTGTGAAATGGTTTGAAGACTGTGTGCTCCAGAACTTAACAAAAACTCTATCATTGTTATGGATAACGCTCCTTATCACTCAGTAATACGAGACAAAGCACCCACAAAGGCAACGAGGAAAAACGATATTGTTAGCTGGTTACAGAAACATAAGGTAGAGTCCGACAGTAATTTGACAAGGGCAGAATTATAAGAACTTGTATCGCAACAAAAGCCAAAGAACCCGATTTACATTGTGGATGAAGTAGCAAAAAAATACGGGCATGAAGTGCTCAGATTGCCTCCTTACCATTGCCATTTCAACGCAATAGAGCTGATTTGGGCTCAGGTTAAACGGCATATTCCTACATAAAATAAGAAATTCACATTAACCGACGTGGAACGAGTTTGGAAAGAGGCAGTGGAAATTGCGACATCGAAAGACTGGCAGGAGGTAGTGCATCACGCGAAAGGAGTGATACAGGACGCATGGAACAACGAAGGTATCTTACAACAAAGTGTCGAAGACTTGATTATATCTTTCAATACGAGCAGCGACACGAATAGTTCCACTGACGCTGACTCTGAATTAAGCGGTGTTTTCGCATTGTCTGACTGGTGTGTAGAGTACTTACTGCCATTAAATATTGTGTTTGTGCATTTATTTCGATCAATTCTTATTCTTGTTGTGAGACTAAGAAATACTGTTTGGCCAGCACTGGTCATCTCCTTACTGTAAGTTAGACTGAATTTTAATTCTATTTCATTTTGTATATACACCAAGATGTTATTCAATGTGTGTAATAGTTTCCGAGATTTGCAATCTAAAGAAGAAAACTTTTCCAGACGCAAAAATTTCTCACACTTCATTAGTTAATGTAACAACGGCCCTAATTAAAATTAAGAAAAGATATTTGATATGCTTATAGATACCACTGAGACCGATACTGTACCTAAATTTCAAAATATTTACAAAATATTTATAGAAGATAGAGATATTAAACGTCAAACTTGTTTCGAGTTCAATACTGATAGGGTCGCTTAAAAACACTGTTTTAAGATAGTTAAATACAGGAAACGTAATGCACTACGAAAACTTTTAAGGATTCTTTGCCGAGTGCATTATTTTGGTAATGAATGGCAAAAAATATTTGGCTGTGGCATCAATAGTTTTTCAGTAATGACGTGATAAGTTAGAAGCTGTTTGCGAAATTGAGAATTTAAATGGTTTCAAACAAATTAACGTAATTCTTGTCGTAATTAAAATTAAGAATACATATTTGACAGATTGAGAGACATTGTAGAGATATACATCATACGTGGGTTTGAAATTTTTTACTTACTTTTTGTAGAAGATGCAGGCTTTCAAACGGTTTTCTATCGCCGGGGGTAGCGATGCGCTGAGGCGGCTGCCTCCAGCCAGTGCTTCACGTGACAACGCCGCAACTTCGCAGCGCAAAGGTCGACAACTACTTTAAATCAGACTGTAGGTTAGTTAGGTTTAAGTACTTCAAAGTTATAGGGGACTGATGACCTCAGATGTTAAGTCCCATAATGCTTAGAGCCTTCTGAACCATTTTTACCAGTAAGTTTGGCAGACGTTGTTAGTGGTTCAGTCATATGTTTCTTGGCGATAATGGATTTCTTTCCTCCAACCATTTTATTATTCACAAACATTTACAGTTAATGCAGAAAAGTCCCTTTTTAACTTGCGAGAACATCAGCCATGGATACTTTTCAAAATGACATCGTGCACTTGTCAGCATTCAACCCGTCCCCTCTTGTTGTACTCGGATGTAGGAAAGATATGACCTTTTCGAGGATTCCTTGGAGCTGTGAGACGCTTGTGTTTTATATCATCACTAATATTTGCAGACTCTGATATATCCTAACAATTGCTAATACCCGTGGGATTATAGGAATCAGTCGATGAACTTAGTTGTGGAAGTTTGACGAAATCCTGGGCTCTGCGTGTACATCTGGTGGTGTTTTGCTGCTGAATGGTGACCCAAATCTTCAGATGTTTCTAAATTTCTTTTTCTGAATACATAACGATCCATTTTATTACACTGTTACGACGTAGGTAAATTAGATGCCAATTATTCTCGAATAAACACTTTATTCGCACTGAAAAATGCAAAACTAGCACGCTTAGCACTAAAACACACACGGTCACAATCGGCGTATTTCTAATACAACTAAGCACAATACTCACTTACATCCGTGGTAATAGCGAATAATCGCCGTTGTTCGCTTTGTATCGCTTCCAAATTGTCCCGACGAGTGTAGCTTACAAACTGACTATCGGCAATGACTCTGTTTCCCTTATACACTCCTGGAAATTGAAATAAGAACACCGTGAATTCATTGTCCCAGGAAGGGGAAACTTTATTGACACATTCCTGGGGTCAGATACATCACATGATCACACTAACAGGAACCACAGGCACATAGACACAGGCAACAGAGCATGCACAATGTCGGCACTAGTACAGTGTATATCCACCTTTCGCAGCAATGCAGGCTGCTATTCTCCCATGGAGACGATCGTAGAGATGCTGGATGTAGTCCTGTGGAACGGCTTGCCATGCCATTTCCACCTGGCCCCTCAGTTGGACGAGCGTTCGTGCTGGACATGCAGACCGCGTGAGACGACGCTTCATCCAGTCCCAAACATGCTCAATGGGGGACAGATCCGGAGATCTTGCTGGCCAGGGTAGTTGACTTACACCTTCTAGAGCACGTTGGGTGGCACGGGATACATGCGGACGTGCATTGTCCTGTTGGAACAGCAAGTTCCCTTGCCGGTCCAGGAAAGCTAGAACGATGGGTTCGATGACGGTTTGGATGTACCGTGCACTATTCAGTGTATATGCGGCTCGGTTGTTTCGAGAACAGTCGTTGCCAGAACGTTCGCTTCCAGACTTTATGGAGTGTGAACAAATACCTGCTGTCAAAGCGACAAGCCAATATGTACCTTACGATATATATATATATATATATATATATATATATATATATATATATATATATATATATATATATAATGGTGACGTCATCTGGCAATTTATGTGTTTATGTGTTTGGAACATTTATTGTCGTTTCTCTTCCTTTCTCGTGCATTCGTTACAGGGCCTATATAGTAACAACGCGTTTTTAGAAATCTTCTCGGAAGTCACTATTACCGGAGACTTACGCATCGATAAATTCCAATACCTAACTCGTATTACGAGCTAGCTACGAAAAATTATTGTTACGTTTTTAGTAAAAATGTTGGTACGAGGTTCGCAGTAATATTTTTACTGAGAAATTACTATGAATTACTAATACTTCACAATCAGATGTCACTCTCACTCTCGACTGATCTTCGCACTTGCACATGCTGCAACCAGGACCTTTTACTTACTTATTCTTCAGTCTTAATATTTCTGCTTTGAATGTAAACTAGCTTGCTATTCGGCGAATAGTCCATATTTATAACGCTACGTTTCGAAGGTTTTCTGTACAAGAAAAGAGTAGAACATTCGCGACTTTTCACGTACAAGTGCCAGACAGAATAACGTATCGAGATCATTAGAATGGCCACGGCTTTTCCAATAAGTACGTGTTAGCTATCTATGTCCCAGACAGAAACGTATAAAATATGATGACGCGGGCGCGTGCGCTACGTAAGAAAGTACAACTACTCGATAACTCGATTCAGTCGAGTCGAATGATGAAAGAATCGAATGAATAGCGTGCAGCTGACTGGCTGGAGGGAGGTGTGTGTCAATCCGTTTGTCCCCGCAAGGGGGGGGGGGGACACACCCCGCGTCCAATTGCATGCGCCACTGTTCACAGCCAGACCTAAACTTCCTTATATCGCCAACCATGTGTCCGCAACTTGCACTCGTACATCCATTGTGTACATTCCCGTACAGGGAAACATTTTAATTGAAAGTTGCTTGTACATGCATGCACGCTACTGAAGGCCTGTTTTCCAGCGATCAAAGTCCAATGGGCCACGTGCTTTCCTCAGCCAGCAGCTCCACACATGACCCCGATTCAGCAGTATCAACAAGTGGCCACAAGAAAATTGTCGTGCGCCATGAATACCTAGCCGCAGTAAAACAGTACCGCTGGATACGAACTGCGTGCTAGTCACTTGTCAGATTAGCACAGACAAAACTCATTCCTACAACCCTTTCATCCATAGGTATTTTTGCATCGAACTGACAATTGGCGTCCCAGAATGTGACGTCGGTAGTGACGTGACTACAGAAATAAGACGGTATATTGGTAAGACAATTCTCAGAATTTAGCAGCTATAGCCCGATTCACTAATGATGGCGGTTTACTCATGTTGAGGCACGGATGGAAATTGACTTGTTGCCGGTTCCATGGGAAAATTGTGTTACAAGCACAGACGTGCTTTGCACTTCAAGGAAGCGTGTATACCCCAATCATGTCTCTTGCTTGCTCTTGCGGAAATTGTCGCTTACCCCAACCACCAGCGATGGCAACGAGCGACCATTGGAGTAAATATTTACTGAATAACTCGCTCGTACTGGCTGAGCACAGCGCTGAGGTCACTGCTGAGCGCTCGTTGGCTGTCGGAGACTAGGTGACGTAGGTGCGCAGACCGTCTAAACTCAACCACCGTCGTTCGCGACTCCAATTGAATGGAAAGTCTGTAACAACTGTCGAAACTTCGGTGGTATAGTCTAGCGTTTAGTGTATCGTGATCATAGGATTTGTCGACCTGAAAAAAGCGTTCGAAGATATCAGATGGTGCAAGACGTTCGAAATTCTGCGGAAAATAGGCTAAACTATAGGAAGCAGCGGGTAATTGCATCATGTACAAGAACCAAGAGGGAGTAATAAAAGTGAAAGACCAAGAAATATGTGCTCACATTAAAAACGGTGTAAGACAGAGATGTAACTTTCGCCCCTACTGTTTGGTCTACACATCGAAGAAGCAATGAGAGAACTAAAAGAAAAGGTCAGGAGTGGAATGAAAATTCAAGATAAAACGATATGAATGATATGATTCTCTGATGACATCGCTATTCTCAATGAAAGTGAAGAAGAATTACGTGATCTGCTGAATGGAGTGAACAGTCTAATGAGTGCAGAATATGGACTGAGAGTAAAGGGAAGAAAGACGAAAGTAATTAGAACTGGCATAAATGAGAACAGTGAGAATCTTAACGTCGGTTGGATGAAGTTAACAACTTAGGAAGCAAAATAACCAATGACGGGCGGAGCAAGGAGGACATCAAAAACTGACTAGCACTGGCAAAGAAGGCATTTCTGTCCAAATAGGCCTTAGTTTGAGGAATAAATTTCTAAGAAAGTACGTTTGGTGCACAGAATTGTATGATTGTGAAATAGGGACTGTGAAAAAAACCGGAAGCGGCGAGAATCGAAGCATTTGAGATGTGGCACTACAGACGAACGTACGTAAGGAATAAGGAGGTCCTGCACAGAATAAGAGGGAAAAAGGAATTTGTGGTAAACACTAACAAGAAGAAGGGACAGGATATTAATACATCAGTTACGACGTAAGGAAACAACTTCTGTGGTAATAGAGGGAGCTGTAGAGAGTAAATATTGTACATGGAGGAAGACACTAGAATACATCCAGCAAATAATTGAGGGTCTAGATTGCAAGTGCTCCTCTGAGATGGAGAGGTCGCCACAGGAGAGGAATTTTTCGCGGACCGAATCAAACCAAAGAAAGACTGAAATTTCTGCAAAACAAAAAGAACTATGCGACGTAACAACTAAAATGATTTCATTCAAATTATAGAAACTGTCTTCTAGGAATGAAGTTGTCCGAGAGATTATTTGGGTGTTACGGATTACCGTTGAATAAGTAATTATTTTTGTCGTCCCCATGTATCCGATACAGCCTTACAACTTCAGTAGCCTCTCTTTATACAATTAAAGATTTATTGCTCGAATACGTCGGCTGCCAAAGGCTTTCTTGAAAGTAAACAATAACAGAAGGTTGCTTATCTTTGTCTTGATTGCAGAAAATGACATTATCTGATGTAGTCTCTCGTGATTACTTGATAATGTCTCTGACGTCCTTAAAATTTGTAGGCTGGAAAATCTTTTTGACGCTTTATAACGATTAAAAAATGATCCATTAGGGATATGTCGTCAAATACACTATTTAAAGAAAATGGATCTCCGAAACGATATAACTTGTCATATAGATAAAAGTAATACACTACTTTATATGGAAAATTACCCCCATTCCATGACCCCCGCTCGCCTTGCTTCATCATCTCAATCATTTGAAGCCGTTGCTTGCGTCAGATGTGTCCTTGAGGAATAACCCAGAGGTTACTGACGTAGTACATACACCAAATGTGAAGTAACTCGCCGGCCGGGGTGACCGAGCGATTCTAGGCGCAACAGTCTGGAACCGCGCGACCGCTACGGTTGCAGGTTCGAATCCTGCCTCGGGCATGGGTGTGTGTGATGTCCTTAGGATGATTAGGTTTAAGTAGTTCTAAGTTCTAGGGGACTGATGACCTCAGATGTTAAGTCCCATAGTGCTCAGAGCCATTTGAACCATTTATTGAAGTAACTCGAGAGATTACTGGAACACTTCGTATGACGTAATTACCTCACAGCGGAAACTGTATAAATAGATGCTGGCACACAGCGGTTGTGATACAGTGCTTCTGACATGATGCGATTTGCAGCCGTTTTGTTTTGCCTGCTGGCTGCAGGTTGTGCGGCTCCGAATTCTCCCAGGCTGTGGTCCAGGAGACAGGGCCGTATAATCGGGGGTAGCGAAACCGCCATAAAGGAGTATCCCTGGCAGCTGTCTCTCCTATTTGGAGTGTCCCACAGGTGCGGAGCTTTCATTATTAGCTCCATCTGGGCGCTGACGGCTGCCCACTGCATCGACGGCGTCTCGGCATCACTGCTGACCGTGCGTGCTGGCTCCTCGTACAGAAACAGTGGCGGGACTGTGCTCGATGTTGCACAGGCTATCAAGAACAGACTGTACTATAGCCCAGCTGCCGACTATGACATTGCAGTGGTGCAGGTGAGGTCGGTCTTTTGTATTCCATTAAGCAAGAAATGATCGACGCTAGTCTATATAAACCTAAAAATGAACTAATAACAGAAAAGTAGAAAGAACCTATACCCCTAATTTTGATGATGTGAAGAAGGTTGCTTTACTACTAGTACACGTCACAAAATTTGATGGCAGTTGCACTGGAACAGATCATAATGACAACCCATTCGTGATCTACACGCCCGAGAAACAACCTCTTTTATAACTAAATAACACTTAATGATGAACGTATCTTGACATACGCTAACTACGAGTAATTATGTAATGCTTTTGTTTATAAATATCGAGTTCTAAAGAAGATTCGCCGTTGCCGTTCATGTCGTAGACAAATTACGCTAGGTACTGGAACAGTTCGTATCACGTAGTTACCTCACAGCCACAAAGGAAATATTTTGGTCGCTATACTTGCGAAACTTTTTGAAGGATAATTGCTAACACCATGAGTAGCACTAAAAATGATTATTAGCTTATCCCGTATTCCTGTGTAAACCCCAATCTCAGTGGCATATAATGAATCCCTGTATTAATGACAGTGACTATTACAAGTTGTTCTCGATGTTCTACTTGACGTTCGTCTCACAGTACACAGGTTGTCAAGTATATTATTGTAGTAAAATCTTAGGTCTGACGCCTAAGGCAATTACAGCCAGAAATGAGCAACTGTACACGAACAGAAGAATAGAAGAGAAATCTTTTTCTGTTGTTCTACGTTGCTTGTCCCAACTTCAATCATTGATTAACTTGGTACGTGGTCCCCTCACATTCTCGTTCATCATTTACTTAATCTGTTATCATCTGTTCTCCACGAATTCTTGCTTTACTTCACTCCATATTAATAATTTGAGGATTTAGACTACGCATGAGGCGTTCCTCCAAATCTGTATTTCTCCGTTTGTCTTCCATTTTTTCAAGGATACTTCGCATCTGAGATTGTGTCACTGTGAAACTGTTCCTGTCGACTGATTATCGACACACGTATTCTTTGTAACCGCATGAACTCATCCGGGAAAACACGAACGTTTTATTTTGTTTTGGTATTTTCATTGTACGCTCTATTCTCAACTGAAGAAGCATTTTTGAAGTTCGTAAAAGATGATTTGGTCTCGAGACAGTCGCAAACTGTTCATATGTTTATTCTGATTTTTTGCGCAAATTGTTGATATGATTATTCTGATTTTATTTTTAATGCCCTTTATAGCTTCAGAATTCCGTCATTCCCAAGTATCACCCGAATAATCTATTAACATACGCGGAAAACGTGCTTTAATATGCTTCAAACTTAAATTGCTTTTTGACGCAGGTGACTGGTCTACTGCACATCATTTTATTTTCATGTTTGTTGGTTATTTCCGTATCGATTTCTGAGATATCTTTGGTAGTACCTTGGGCAGCCTATTTCATGTTTCAGATCTTACGCTCTCGCCGTCTATACATTCTGTAATGGCCGATGTAGTCTACGCCCGCATCTGTCTGCCTGAAATCATTTTAGAACCGACGAATGTCTAAATTAAATATTCGTCTCCTTCTGCATGAACGTGTAGAAAAAATGGAAGTCCATCAGTCATTTCGAATCATTTGATGCCATCCACCGACCCTTCTTAATATGTGCCAATCCCTCTACCTTCACATAAAGGGTGTCGCAAAAAGAATGCCATATTTGAAGATGTTATAAATCGAAAGAAGCAAATAAAACACACCGTAGCGAACATGACACCACTTCCTTGTTCATCTTCAAGAAACTAAGGACAGATTGAGCTCCCACTCGAAATTCCACATCAAACCAACTTGCTGGGGGTGTATGCCTCTCTCTTAATGACTCTTGGGTTCTCTGATCCGCATATTCGACAGTTAGGCTCTTCACTAAGTTGTTTAAATGGAAATGAGCTTCATCTAAGAAGATGATGCGGTTTGTGTAACCATGGCTCTCCCGTTCCTCTCCCAGGACCCATTGCACAATCTGCCTATCATTTCCATGATCCGCTGTTTATGTTTCTGCGTTAACCGAACTCTGTACGGGTGTTAAATGCAAATCTTTTGTTAAGATTCTATGAATTGTTGCTGGATATATGCACATTTTCTTGAGCCAGATGGCGACGCGATTTTCCCTGACTCACAGGTACAGAATCAAGTACAGCGACATTGGCCTCTTTCCGGGCACTTCGAAGGCGTCCAGGGCTTTTGACGTCTTCTGTTTAAGTGGTTAATTCGAATTCCTTGACCGATCCACGAACAGGGGATTAATTTGGAGCACTGTTGTATCCAAGAATGATACAGTGTTTCCACGCAGTTTCCATGAAACTTTCGGCATTCCTGTAGTGTCTTTTCACAATCAACATTGGCTATTCCGTACAATAACTTTCCAAAAAAACACGCAAAAACAACGTTGCCAAGACCAAGAAATGAAAATAACGGTCTCTCCAAAACCGGTGTTCTTTTTGAAACACCCATTACTATTATACGAAATCCACACATATCACTCGTTAACATACTTCTGTTCATTAGGTTTCTCACTCCCAGTGCTCCTTCCAGAAGAAAATTTAAATTTTGCATCAGCAATCTGCCCTTTCTTGTGATAAGAAGTCCGTACATAATTTGCATAACCCGATCTTCTAGTATCTCGTCATTTCGTAATTTACATTTTAATTTATTATCACACAGTCTTCTACAAGAGTTCTGTGTTTCAGATTATGTTAGTTTTGTTTTCTCTGATTATGTTATGATTAACCTCTTTTCATAACAACGTTGTGCTTTGAGCTTGATTGTTTAGTGTTTCATTCAATGTCAATGTCTGGGCACTATAGCTCTACTACTGAAGAGAAAGTTCCTCCAATTTACTTACGTACTATTGGTGTACTTTTTCCGTTGTCCTTCCTGTAGAGGAGGATTCTTTATTTTAATAAATTGTTTCCCCAAACTGATGTTAAGTAACCTACCTTTCAAAATTCTGCTACGTTTCATCCCTTGCGGCTTGGGCTTATTTGCCTTAACCCAAATTGTGATCCACTTATACCCTACATTTAATTCACCAGGCTTTCCAAGTTTTCATTACTCTATCCTAGAATGTCTACGTTGCCTCCGAACCTTCGAGCTCATCTCTGCTGTGTGTGCGATATCGTTTCATACACATGCAGCACAGCAGAGATTTTAAAGTCACAAGTTTCCAAGTGGTTCACGTGCTAGTCTCGCCAACTAATGATTATGAGTATGGAGCTTGAAACCAGTAGTGAATTATCGTGAAGTTGTGTTAAAAGTGACTTCACCCGTATTCTTGATGTGAAACGACTTAAGTCGACTAATGTGTGGTGTCTACTTTCACAGCCTAGTGAGTCATTCCCACTGGGCTATGAAGTGCAGCCCGTGGGCCTTCCAGAAGCTGGCTATGACTCTCCGAGAGGCCTCGCCGTTACTGTGACGGGTTGGGGTCAGACAGCCTCCGGTGGCATCTTCCCAACAGTGCTGATCAAGGCGGACATTAATATCGTCGACCGCTCTACTTGCCAGGATAACTTCATTGGTATCAACACAGTAACGAAGCGTATGGTGTGCGCTGGCGATAAGGGCGAGTCTGTCTGCAACGGAGACTCCGGAGGTCCACTCGTCAGTGGTTCCACACAGGTGGGCATCGTCTCCAGGGGAGGACCCACATGCGAGGACCATGGCGCCGTATTCACCAACGTTGGAGAACTCCGCTCTTGGATCACAGACACTACTGGAGTGTAACAGGAAGAACATTTTCGCAACTGATTTTCTAGTCACGGTAGACAACATGTCAACTGGCAGGGCTAACTGTCATATTTTCAATTATTTATAATGCAAGTGAAAGGCGTGAAATCTACTAGCCTGGCGATTAACATCCAAACTGACCATTTTCAACATACCAAAGGAGACAAAATATTATAAAGTGATGTAAACGACGTCAAAGGAGCGTAGAAAAATATAATAAGACGTATTTCAAAGCATTAATGAATATCTTAAATTAGGAAACTAAACTAATAGGTGATAAAAACTACTGAATAAAAAACAAGTAGCTGGAATAAATCTGTGCAGAATAAAACCATAAAGTTTTGGCCATAAGTGTTTAGTGGCTTCATATTTAGCAGGATTCCAGTAACATGCCGTAATTAGTAGTTAATAAGTACAATTGTTAAGAATGTGAAGAATAAAACTAACTGAATGATATAGTTTTTGTCGTAAGTCATAAGCAAATGCCACATAGTGGCTACAAAGTTAGCAAAATTCTAGTAATGTGCCATAGTCAGAAATTAATTAGAATGTTAAAGCTACACATGCAGAGCATAATTGTCAAAAACTAGAAAGAGGAATGGGTGCAAGTCGGACGCAGCTTCAAGAGCTACTTCATTTTTGGCTTCCACCTACTGGGCATGTACGTCATAAGAAAAACTTGATGTATCCAAGCTTTGATCAGAAAGTGATTGTTATGACTATTTTTGTGCATTTCTTCTTGTCTGCTCATTGGTCTGAAACTGTATGAGACAGAGTTAAGGAAGGTTATTTGATAACAAATATTTTAACAATTACGTTTTTATCAATTCTACATGATTCTTGACATACACATTATTGAAAAATCAATTCTTACATATACTTCACAGTCCTGCTGCGTTGATATGCATTTGTTTTATGAATCTTGTAGCAAATATATGTTAAGTTATTCTTCCCAGTCGGAGTGTAGGTTGACTTGGAAGGTTCCTAGTGCCTACTACAGCAATTAGAATTTGACAATAATGATGATACTTGATGTGGTAGAAACTACAGAATTTATGACTATGAGTAGTATGACACATGATGTAACAGATCTGGTAATGGTAAATTGAGGCATCGGGATGAGGGACTTAATCACAATGAAAATGCTGATTATACGACAGCTAAATATGGCTGGAATGTTAGATGATTTCGTAATTATCATTGCATCGCAGGGAACGTTAGAGACAGGCACTGGAAAAATACAGAATTTGGTCTGCACATGCTGGATGGATGATCAGCTCATCCTTGGAGTAACATGTGTGCAGAGAGATCACCACCATCTGATTGACAACTGCAGTTTCTAGCAGAATCACTTGCTGATGACGAATACTATGAACAATTAAATAAGCTGAATGAGACACAGTAAAATGTAATTTTGTTAGTGAGTCATGTGTTTTAAATAGATGTTAGTGCAGTCATTTCGTCTTGTAGTTTTTACACAAGTGTCTATGTTTAGTGTGGTAGCATTTCAACCATTTGAAGCAGTTTAATGACCTAATCGTTCTTTCCAGTACACTATGGTGAAGGGAACAATTGTTGCAAAAAGTGTAGAAATAAAACGACAAGTGGGTGTGGGAGGTTGTCTACGAATCTGGCGGTAGCGCCAAGGTTGGTGACTGACGCTGTTTTAATGACTGGTTTTTTCTTAAAGTACTAAGCATTTGGGTGTTGTGAATGTCACTGAAAAGTAATTAGTCTATGATGACATCATATTTGATGAGCGTAAATTAAGGGTGAAAAGTTAAGATCATTGTTGTAAGTTTGTTACCAGATCTACATCGCTCTTTGAGTCAAAATCCATCGTGCGTGATAGTAATGTCAACATAGTTCTATTACTATTTTGACAGCACAGTCTTTGCAACTTCCAAGAGAAATGGAATCACGTTGACTGTGATGAGGAGGCGGATAGGATAGTGAGAGGGAATTTATTTGGTGTACTGCAATAACATTATTTGCTATTTTCTGAAGATCCTGATACAATGATAGATTTTCTTATTTGTTTAATGTTAAGGAACAGAAATTTTTCTTTACAGGCCACATCCTATCCCAGCGATTTATAAAAGAAGTTTTGAGGCCGAATACGAAAATATGTGGTGAATGAAACTGATGTGTGTTATCATAATAACAGGTTGTTAGTGGTGCCCCAGAAGGGGGCAATCCCAAATAATGTCTTTACAGTATACCAAACAAATTCTCTCTCGCTATCTCATCTGCCACCTAATCACAGTCAGGCTGATTCCAAACTTCTTCCTAGCTACAAACGCTATGCTGGAAATCTAGCAGTATAATTACAATAGCATTCGATTGTTGTTGCATTTCAGAAAATACAGAACGATTATTCAAACTCTCAGACCATGGACACTAGATGAGTTGTTGAAAAAATTTCATAGTATTATAGTCCTGCCTTTTACTTATTTATGAGTATGTCATCAACAGATTGAGATGCTTCCTTTACATCATAAATTCACAGCATCCAATGTTATTGCTTCTGTTATCAATTTCGCAGGTGATCCTGTGGCATGAATGTCAGATCAGGTGCATTTATCAGAGGTTTAACAGCATTCTTGATGGTTAATTGATAAAAAATTATGTATACGTATTGATGATATGTTGATACCAAAGGTGTGTTGAGAGCCACATAGTGAAGTCTTGGATCAATGTTGATCATTTTCCTTTGTTATGGCGTCTGTGTTAATGTAGAAATATCAAGATGCGAGGAGAAATTTCTTTGACATATTGTGACAGCATCAGGAACTAGTAACTAATTATGTGTATATATATATATATATATATATATATATATATATATATATATATATATATCTGTATGTAAATATGATTATTAATATTACTTTGTTTTCTTATAATTTTTGTTGAACTGAATTGAGATGGATGGAAATATTTAAAAATCAGTGAATATATTTAAACCATGATAAGGAGGCATTGGACATATACTTTGAGAATTTCGTCGCCGTAAGATGGAGGTTCGTGGGCCACGTTATTTCTGAGCTAAAATGAGATAAATACTGAAAATACAGTTTACATTTAATGTTGAAATTTTAGGATCATGGATTAAACAAATAATGAAATTACAATAGCGTTAATCATAATTATAATTACTGAAGTGCACTATGCTACTTACATTGGGAATAAATATTGATCACTAGTGATATGTTGATTATTGGCACGTCGGTATCGCGTCCGTGCGCAGTGGAAATTTCCTTATATAATTTCTAGTCTGCGCGAGTATGCGCCCTGCAATATGCAGTGACGTTTTATAAAATTAGAGAGTTTAAATTGGAGGGGCCAGTCTAACGCGCGAGGCTCTCCCTTGACTCCATTCCAGAACAGATAACAAAAGAAGTAATTAACAAAAGACTAGACATCCTTTCTGTGTCTCACCAGCGGTCACATGCGACAGCACACAAGATAATTTGCATTGGCTTTCATGCTTTATTAAACAGGGTTCTCTGATTAAGAAAAAATAGATTTCCATGCTATGGCTAAAAATGTGCCTTTAAACCGCCCCCAAAGTTGCAAGGCAAAAGATCACTAGACAATCTGTCATGTTACGGTCACCAATGTAAATAATTAAATAAAAAATTATATGTAAGTATGATTATTTATATTATTTGTTTTTTTTATAATTTTTGTTGAACTGAATTGAGATGGATGGAAATATTTAAAAATCAGTGAATGTATTTAAACCATGATAAGTCGGCATTGGACATTGAGAATTTCGTCGCCGTAAGAAGGAGGTTTGTGGGCCACGTTATTTCTGAGCTAAAATGAAATAAATACTGAAAATACAGTTTATATGTAATGTTGTAATTTTAGGATCATGGATTAAAGAAATAATGAAATCACAACTATAATTACTGAAGTGCACTATGCTACTTACATTGGGAATACAATATTAATCCCTAGTGATATGTTGATTATCGGCACGTCGGTATCGCGTCCGTGCGCAGTGGAAATTTCCTTATATAACTACTAGTATGCGCGAGTATGCGCCCTGCAGTACGCAGTGACTTTCTATAAAATTATAAAGTTTAAATTGCAGCTAAAAAAGTGCCTTTGAAAACTGTACCTGATCCTGAAAAGACTGAAGTGATTAGAGAACTTCCTGTTTCTAAGTTGAAAAAACGGGGGAAAGCGTATCTTGGTTTAGTTAATGTTTACAAAGGGATTATACACTCCTGGAAATGGAAAAAAGAAGACATTGACACCGGTGTGTCAGACCCACCATACTTGCTCCGGACACTGCGAGAGGGCTGTACAAGCAATGATCACACGCACGGCACAGCGGACACACCAGGCACCGCGGTGTTGGCCGTCGAATGGCGCTAGCTGCGCAGCATTTGTGCACCGCCGCCGTCAGTGTCAGCCAGTTTGCCGTGGCATACGGAGCTCCATCGCAACCTTTAACACTGGTAGCATGCCGCGACAGCGTGGACGTGAACCGTATGTGCAGTTGACGGACTTTGAGCGAGGGCGTATAGTGGGCATGCGGGAGGCCGGGTGGACGTACCGCCGAATTGCTCAACACGTGGGGCGTGAGGTCTCCACAGTACATCGATGTTGTCGCCAGTGGTCGGCGGAAGGTGCACGTGCCCGTCGACCTGGGACCGGACCGCAGCGACGCACGGATGCACGCCAAGACCGTAGGATCCTACGCAGTGCCGTAGGGGACCGCACCGCCACTTCCCAGCAAATTAGGGACACTGTTGCTCCTGGGGTATCGGCGAGGACCATTCGCAACCGTCTCCATGAAGCTGGGCTACGGTCCCGCACACCGTTAGGCCGTCTTCCGCTCACGCCCCAACATCGTGCAGCCCGCCTCCAGTGGTGTCGCGACAGGCGTGAATGGAGGGACGAATGGAGACGTGTCGTCTTCAGCGATGAGAGTCGCTTCTGCCTTGGTGCCAATGATGGTCGTATGTGTGTTTGGCGCCGTGCAGGTGAGCGCCACAATCAGGACTGCATACGACCGAGGCACACAGGGCCAACACCCGGCATCATGGTGTGGGGAGCGATCTCCTACACTGGCCGTACACCACTGGTGATCGTCGAGGGGACACTGAATAGTGCACGGTACATCCAAACCGTCATCGAACCCATCGTTCTACCATTCCTAGACCGGCAAGGGAACTTGCTGTTCCAACAGGACAATGCACGTCCGCATGTATCCCGTGCCACCCAACGTGCTCTAGAAGGTGTAAGTCAACTACCCTGGCCAGCAAGATCTCCGGATCTGTCCCCCATTGAGCATGTTTGGGACTGGATGAAGCGTCGTCTCACGCGGTCTGCACGTCCAGCACGAACGCTGGTCCAACTGAGGCGCCAGGTGGAAATGGCATGGCAAGCCGTTCCACAGGACTACATCCAGCATCTCTACGATCGTCTCCATGGGAGAATAGCAGCCTGCATTGCTGCGAAATGTGGATATACACTGTACTAGTGCCGACATTGTGCATGCTCTGTTGCCTGTGTCTATGTGCCTGTGGTTCTGTCAGTGTGATCATGTGATGTATCTGACCCCAGGAATGTGTCAATAAAGTTTCCCCTTCCTGGGACAATGAATTCACGGTGTTCTTATTTCAATTTCCAGGAGTGTAGATACAAATATATTGGATACGTGATAGTTATGTACAATGATGGGGAAGGCAACTTTTAGGAAGGGGCACCTAAATACAGGCAGAGTTTGAGTGTGTCAAGCAGGCTCTTCTGATCGCCCATCTTTGTGTCATGTGTATCTAACAGAAAATATTTGTGTAAGCATGGATGATTCTAAGATGCGTACAGGCGTTGAGTTATTCCAGACAGTTTGAGTGTGTAAAGCTGGCTCTTTCGAGAGCACCTCTTTTGTCTCACCAGGACCTAACTGAAGGTATATTGTGTTGGTATCGATAGTTCTAAAATGGGTTTTGGTGGCAGAATTTGAAGCGACTGGAATAAAGAAATGTGATGCTTTCGGTTTTGTAAGCTGGGTGCTCATTAAGTGTTAACACAATTATCCATTTACAGAGTTTGAGGCACTAAGTTTTTTCATAAAATTCAGTGGTATTTGGCCGGCAGACATTAATTTTTACATATAATAGTGCATTGGAATATTTGATGAGCACCAAGTTTACTCACGGTCTTCTATCCAAGTTGGATTTGTATCTCCAACAGATGAATTTCTACATTGTGGGAAAGGACGACATTAGCGGTGGTGCTCTTTCAAGAGTTGAATAATGGGACTGAAGATTATCTGAAGGAGAACAATTTCGATGACACTTACTTAAGGTATGTTGCTTTCAATATTTAAGTTGCTGTTGAATTAGTAATTATTGGTAAGGAAAAAGACAGAGATTCAGTATGGAAGAAGGTTGAGGAAAAGTGGAGAGACAGGGCAGCATTGCTATCAGACAGTTCTAATTGGTGAAAGACGATATTTTGTTTATGAAGGGTAGTGACAAGGGTTCACAATAGGCTATTTCTACTCTTGAGGAGATAGTCAACAAATTAATCTGACACACAGATTTATGTGAACTTTGATGCACGAACATTTTTTCGCAAACTTTGTTAAATATGTTACTTATCTCAGTGGGGAGAAGCACATTCGCAAAGTTTTGACTACGTGTAAACCGTTAAAGGGTGGCGCTACTCACAGTCTCCAAACTTGCTCTTTTATTTCTAAATATTTCGTCAAGATTAAGAGAACTGGTGACTGTTGATCTATTCAGTAGTCTTTAAAAAAATGTTCAAGGATAGTCTCATTTTTTTATGTCATTGACTTACCTTCAAAATTCACTACGCTCACACCATCACGGAGTGAGACAAGCTGATCAGTTGCACAAGCATTGCATCATCTTATTCTATTACAGTCCGTTACGTAGACAAAATGATATGTGGTTATGGTTCGCAATTTAGGTGGTTTGTAAATGTACTTCGCACAATAGGTAGATACAGACAATTAATATCTCTTCTTACCACATATCACTCAGTCCCTATTATTGTGTTATGAAGAAGCTTGGGAGATTGTGTAGGCTTTACTATCAGTGTAATCACAGAAATAGTGGTCCATATTTGCACACATTTGAGGACGTGGTCACTGAGCTGACAAATGATTTGACACCCTGGCCCTCAGGCTCAGGGCTGTGCAACCAGTTTCCATCAGAAAAGGTAAATGAAAATGTACCATTTGGCGCGACCACTAAATTGAGTTACAGCTATGTGATGAAACTAGTACAGGGTGATTCAAAAAGAATACCACAACTTTAAAAATGTGTATTTAATGAAAGAAACATAATATAACCTTCTGTTATACATCATTACAAAGAGTATTTAAAAAGGTGTTTTTCACTCAAAAACAAGTTCAGAGATGTTCAATATGGCCCCCTCCAGACACACGAGCAATATCAACCCGATACTCCAACTCGTTCCACACTCTCTGTAGCATATCAGGCGTAACAGTTTGGATAGCTGCTGTTATTTCTCGTTTCAAATCATCAATGGGGCTGGGAGAGGTGGCCGAAACACCATATCCTTAACATACCCCCATAAGAAAAAATCGCAGGGGTAAGGTCAGGGCTTCTTGGAGGCCAGTGAAGAAGTGCTGTCACGGGCTGCCTGGCGGCCGATCCATCGCCTCGGGTAGTTGACGTTCAGGTTTCATAACTAACCTTTTTCGTAGGACTCTCCATACAGTTGATTGTGGAATTTGCAGCTCTCTGCTAGCTCTGAGAGTCGATTTTCCTGGGCTGCGAACAAATGCTTGCTGGATGCGTGCTACATTTTCATCACTCGTTCTCGGCCGTCCAGAACTTTTCCCTTTGCACAAACACCCATTCCCTGTAAACTGTTTATACCAACGTTTAATACACCACCTATCAGGAGGTTTAACACCATACTTCGTTCGAAATGCACGCTGAACAACTGTCGTCGATTCAGTTCTGCCGTACTCAATAACACAAAAAGCTTTCTGTTGAGCGATCGCCATCTTAGCATCAACTGACGCTGACGCCTAGTCAACAGCGCCTCAAGCGAACAAATGTACAACTAAATGAAACTTTATAGCTCCCTTAATTCGCCGACAGATAGTGCTTAGCTCTGCCTTTTGTCGTTGCAGAGTTTTAAATTCCTAAAGTTGTGGTATTCTTTTTTAATCAACCGGTATTTCAAAACATTAAAATGGGTGCAGAGAAGGGTCAACAATATGAAATACAGAGAAGATCAACATACTCATTCATGATAAGGCCGAATGTCTTACCAAAATAGCACAGACTGTCCCTCTCACGACATCAATTGACAAAAATCGTCTCTCTAATCTATGTTGATCCATATCTGGTATCTAGTGTGGTAAATCCAAATGCTATTTAATTGGAGACACAGAAAGTGAAGGTCAAAGGGAGTGTCTTATATTTCCAGTGTCAGGCTCTTGCATGTGTAACTATATAGGGCAATGTAGTGAAGATATTTTGTATAGTCTAAACGTTTGGATTATCTTGAATGATTTTGTATGTTAGAGAATAAAATATAATCAAGTTTCAGGCCATCGTCCGCTGTTTACAGTTGGTCCTACATGTGAAGAAAATCAATTTGTCTACCAGTGAAGTTATGAGAGCAGTCATAAGAGAAATGTGATTATCAGTGGAGAAGATTGAAAGATTGTACATCGGTCTGTAGTGTGGCTTATGAAAGAAACGTATTATGAGGCAACAACATCGTTCAAAATAATCTATTGCTGATATAAAGTGTTAACTTCTTACGGTAAATATTACTATAAAATATATTTTTTCATCTCTTATTTGAATTATTGTGATACATGTTGTGTGCCAAGTTGCATAAGACAATCAGTTTATGTCTGAGTCAACTGTCTTGTACAGAGTTTTACGTCACCTGTAACTGAGGACACTGTAACTTAACAGGATTAGGGGATAATTGTAGTTTCTTGCTTGTAGTACGTAGTGACGATAATTTCAGTTTGTTGGATGCAGCAAATAAGATAGTTGATTACACTAAACTGATATGAATGTGAGATGACTGAGTATCCTTATATGATTTTTCGATGCGTATTCCTAATAATTAAGAAAAAAATTGGCACTGACATGCGTATAAATTCTATTTAGACACCTGAGTAATCTTAATCGTTGTATCCAGTGATGTTCTTACGTTATGAATTCCTGAATTGAATTCAACAATCTTTGAGCGTGATTCCTTTATGAATCCTTACTGGCATAATATGTACATTTAGTGAAAATATGATATAAATTGCAAGGGTACTCTGGTCTTGCGGTTGATTTGAGAGACAACAGGTGACTGTAAGTTTACACCCTGAAAGCAATCGCTTTAACTAGTAAGACTTGCATTTGTATGTCTGTTAATGCGACTGTTAGATTAATTTTGCACTCTGACAGTGATTGTTTTTGAGAGCGTGTATTGGAGGTTATAACCTTTGAAAAATCTTAACTAAAATTTGATTGCTGAGGCCAATTAGTGATGTATGATAAATACATCAAAACAGGACTGATCCTTTATTTAAAATAATGGCAACAGTTTATTGATAAAATAGGACAAAACACAAACTAAGAGGGATGAAAAATAAATCATGAACGATTCGCAACACAAATTGAAGCAACAAATAATTGGCATTCCATTGGGTGGCGTTTGGTTGGCAAAGACTAAGCTTTCTCTGTTTAATCTATTTAATCTAAAAAGTGGATAACACAATCTGAAACTATCTAATACTGAATACGCTTTGATAGACTTATTCTGCTCAGAACTTACGCTACATTGGTGCAGTTGATAACAAGCGGCGAGATTGTGATTCCCCTAACATGACAGGACAGCAGTACTTACCCCTTTCTCGATGTCTAGCACTGTATAAGGTAACAGTCATGCTGCAAAACTCTGCGGAGCAGCTATTAGTAGCGCCTGTAATATTGTGCCGTGGGCACGAAATATACAAAGTCATGGACAGGTGATCTGTCCTTGGTAAAACTATATGTCTGTGATAATTGAGGTCCAGACTGTCGCCACAGTTAACACTTCACCGTAGGCTTTCCCGTCAAAAGTCTGCCTGAAGTCATGCTCGGGAAGAGTGCCACAAGTACAACCCACTCATAATCAGAGCCAAGACTGGAAACTCCTCTCAAGACTGGAGTCTGAATCAGAAGCTGAAATTTTCCTGCTTGCCACCTGCATCAAAATTCCAGAAACTAGAAAACTGGGCCATTGCAACTGCCCATACATGGATTTTGTGCCAATCACAAGACTGCACAATTCCCATACCTCCTCTCTAACTCGTTTGCCTCCCCCCCCCCCCCACTCTTCCCAGTCATTCCTAACCAAAATTACCAATAACCTTCTTTCTGGTGGAGAAGCAGCAAATCTCAGAATTATACATTTCCGTGTAGGGAAGAGAAGACGCTATGCTCACGAATTGTGTTTCCCGTGGCCTATTTAGGTAGCATGTTTTGAGAATTTTCATTTAGGTCTAGGGTGAACAACACATTTATAAAATAGATGATTATCTTGATAAGCCTAACATTACAGAATGTCCGACCAGAGACCTCAGCTGAACTAAGAGAAGTGCTTTTATGTCCTAACATCGATCATTTCAGAGTCACCTTAAATGTTGTGTTCCATTCTAATACGCTTCTTAAGGCCTGAGGCTTCTCAAAGAACTCGAAAGGATGAGGGACGACACGACCTGATGGTTCTGCCTGTAGCATCCAGTCCAAGGCGAACATGGAAACTTGCTTACTTTAATTGATGCCACCTCTGAACACAAAAGGCGATTATAACACTGTCGAAACGTTATGACTGGGCAGCTTCTTTCTCTCCTGCGCCCCTGCCCAATCAGTGGCCAGTAATGCGTTATATGTAGATCCAAGTGTGCAGTTTTTCGATTCTACAGCCAAAAGCATTGCCTACACACAGGTGCCAGAAATTCTTAGAAGTAGCATTCTGTCCACAATAAGGGCTTTGGGATGTTCCTCTCCCTAACAGCTGTACGTAGCTTCCGAGCCTCAAATGTCCACTTCAAGGTTTGCTGTTAAATAACCAAACCGCCTTCTTGTTCTCAACTCCAGAGAATACGTTTTGAAGTAGAGCTGCCGTAAAGTTCCCGCATGTATTTACAATGTACATGCTACCAGCAAGGCCTGCTAATGTTGATAACCTCCTTATTGTCTCACAGAAAATGATTTCTCGGGTGAAATAACAACATAGAATAGCCTTGAATATGAAGATAAGTAACACAGTGACTTGTCGTCTCTCGCAGTGTTGCACAACATGATGTAAAGTGCAATGGGAGGATTAAAAGGAAATGTCTACCTATTGTGTTCAGTTTATGAACTACTTGTGTACTATTTTGAGCTGAATGAGGTTTGACCAAGATGAGGTGCTATGTAGGACTGGAGATGATAGCAATGAGAGTACGGAGAATCGTGAAATAAGTCACTAACTTTGACAGAAACCATGCGCTATGACTGAGCTGAAACAGAGAGACCTGTTGTGAATTTCAAAAATGTTACTGTGAATAGTGTCTGAAGAAATGTCTGTCTTGCTACCTGATGTCTTCGATTGGACTTTACGAATTACACCGCACGATATGTCGACTGGGCACTTGCTAGTCATGTTCAGGTCAGCCCTCGAAGACTACCGAGGACTTCCTCTGTTCTCCAATATATAAAGCGTTGTGAGTATTCTGCTGAAGTTGACAGGTGGACCACACCCAGTGGCAGTACCCCTGATCGTAAACTAGAAAATTCAGCTATTGTCGGTGTTGCCACTCGTCACAGTCGTCTGCGCACTCCATCGTCCTAAATTTGAACAAATCGTAGAGATGACAGAACTCCAACCACTATAAGGCTACTAGCCATTGTCACGGTTCGTCAGGTTTTCTGCCATCACATTTCCAAAGATTGCTGGAGTCCCAAAAAGACATTGCTATTTTCGGAATTAGTGTTTTCTTAAAGTCCACTGAAAGGGTAACGGGGATGCAATAGTTCAGCAAGTGCGGATATGCTAGGTTGCAAAAGGGAAATGCAACGTTGTCGTTCGGTGTAGCGTTCTAGGTGTGCTTGGTCTGGTATTATGATTATGTATATTCCAGCCTTCCACAATAATATATTGTCCTTCACAGACCCCAGCAGATCTGAAACAAATGGATTATTCTAGTCATATCATACGAAATATTGCCAACACAGGAAGGAAAGCTAGAGGTATTGCCGGTGTGTTCTCTTCTTTATCCACATTTGGTTCTTTGGTTTTCCCTGTTAACTTGCTGGATAGAATATGCATTGTCTCTGAGCACTTTCTTTGGATGTATGAGCTCTTTAGTAAAAAAAAAATCTGCACTTGGTACTTTAAGAGGTCTGTGTACAAGTACACATTCATAATTTGTGACAGGCGATGACAACTCGGTATTGTAAATACAGTATCGACTTATGAGAAAAAAATGGTTCAAATGGCTCTGAGCACTATGGGACTTAACATCTATGGTCATCAGTCCTCTAGAACTTAGAACTACTTAAACCTAACTAACCTAAGGACATCACACAACACCCAGTCATCACGAGGCAGACAAAATTCCTTACCCCGCCGGGAATCGAACCCGCGCGTGGGAAGCAAGAACGCTACCGCACGACCACGAGCTGCGGACTCTTATCAGAAACTGAATGCCCTCAGCAAACCGAATTATATAATGAACCCTTACTCACCTGAAATTGCTTGAGGCCTTTGTTTCACCTCATGCTATGTCCCCAGGCCCTGATAGCACTCTCAATCAGATGAAGCAACATTTGACCGTCAATCAACAGCTCCATCTCCTCTGCATCTTCGACTGCACTTGGCTCGATGGTGTCTTCCCCTCGCAACGACGAGACAGCATCATCATTACAGTCTTCATGCCTGGTAAAATCCTAGCATCCGGCCAAAAGTTTGCTTCACCAACAGATTCTGCAAACTACTTGAAAGGTTGGTTGCATCCTCGTATCTGGGGGCATTTTGTCCCACAATGAGTGTGGTTTCCGGAAGGAATGATTGACTAAATGTGGTGTCACCGCCAGACACCACACTTGCTAGGTGGTAGCCTTTAAATCGGCCGCGGTCCGTTAGCATACGCCGGACTCTCGTGTCGCCACAATCAGTGATTGCAGACCGAGCGCCGCCACATGGTAGGTCTAGAGAGACTTCCTAGCACTCGCCCCAGTTGTACAGCCGACTTTGCTAGCGATGGTTCACTGACAAATTACGCTCTCATTTGCCTAGACGATAGTTAGCATAGCCTTCAGCTACGTCATTTGCTACGACCTAGCAAGGCGCCATTACCAGTTACTATTGATGCTGTAAAACATGTACCGTCAAGAGCGATGTTCACCAATTGTGGATTAAAGTTAAGTATTCCAGCAGCTACGTACGTTCTTTGCTACTATAAAGTCCTTGTCCTGTTCTAGACCTCACGCCAGCCTGCGTGAGCTTAAACGCGTGCCTTTCGGCTTCCTCATAGTGGTTTGGATGTCTTGACAGGCCACAACACTAACAACCACCTGAATTGATTGGAATCGGCAATTCGAGGGGTTTTTTCCTAAATTGCAGCATTTAACAGTAGCCTTGTTTGACCCTCATAAGGCAAACGGCACTGCCTGGTGACATCATATTTTAATTACCTTCCATGACTGGAGCTTTCGACACTATCTACCAGTCTTTACTCACCAATTTTTAACCCACTGGTTGTGCCGGCTTACAGTTTGTGCTTCATATAGCGCTCCAAAAAGAATGGCACCTTGCAGCGCTCAGTGCTGAGCACTTTTCTTCATTGTCACCAATGGGCCAGGGTTCTCTATCAGGCCACATCTCAATGCTGCAATGTATGTCAATGTGTTTTACATTTGGCACAGTCCCAGACAGTAGCCTTGGCTCTACGCCAGTTCCAAGGCACCATCCGACAGGCCTCCATATGGATCCTTTCCCATGGATCCCCGTTCTCTCCAGGAACAAAACAAGTCGTGCATTTTTCACGTCATATCATGTGGAGCGTCCTGACCCAGAAGTCAATTTGGATACACACCATTTGGAAGTCGTTGCACAGTCCCGATTATTGGACTGGTCACTGACGAGAAGCTGACTTGGCTAAAAGACTAACTGCATGTGAAATCATAACGCTCTGTTCGTCTTTGCAGAATCTCTTGGTGTGCAGATCGCGCTGCTCCCCACATCTACGAGGCTCAGGCCCAGACCGCTTGGACTGTGAGAGCCTGATTTATGGCTAGGTGGCACCTTCAGCTTTGGTACTGTAAAACCGAGCTCACCATTGTGTAGTTCGATAGCCACCAGTGACTTCCAGACTAGCCCTATAGGCCATCCCCTTGCCGAACTGGGGATCTTCCCACTTCAGATCCGATGGTATCAAATCTTGCTCCCCTTTGCTATCGCCATTCGGCAATTTCGTCACCATTTTGAATATCCAAACATTTTTTGATATCAGGGCATCGATCACCTGACACTTGCCTTCAGGTGGGATTACCACTTTGAGAAACACTCGCAGTCATCTGCCAGGATCTCTACCTATCCTCCTTAGGATCCACATTCTGCGTCCTATTACACATGCCACCTGTTCTGTACGTGGGCCATGAATTAGGACCGATCTCCTTTAAGGAAATAAAATCTCAGTCGCCCACATGAGATTCTTTTTTATTCTTCACTCAATGAGGGCACTACAGTTTTTCACACTGACAGCTCCAAAACCATGAATTGGACATCACGGTCAGGTATACCTTTCAATGTCAGGGAAACGTAGTGCTTTTATGGCGGAGTTGATGGTCACTACCAGAGATCTCAGTTTCATTGACCGCGGTTTAATATGTAGTGACTTAATAAGCAGTCTCCAAGACATTGACCCATGTCCGCATCACAGGGACCAATGTGGCTGACCGAATGGCTGGAGTCACGATAACTGGCCCACCGTTTGCTTTGACTATCCCAGGTGCACATTTGCAGGTGCAACTAATGCCTCTGCTCACTCAGAAACACAACAACATGTGGTGGGCTATTCCTCCTCTAAAACTTCTGCGCTATCAAGGAGACTACTGCTGCATGACGCTCTTCCTTCCGTTCTTCACGGTAGCAATCACCATTGTATGTCGCCTCCACATCAGTCATACCAGATTGACCGATAAATTCTTACGTAACGAGCCACTCCCTCCCACCACCCCCGCCATTGTAGATTTGGAGCCTGATAGTTTCACTTGTCCTGGAGGATTGCCCCTTCACTCTCCCTGTTCAGCATAATTTTTCAAATGATTTAAGTCCCATGTTGGTGGACAACTCACAGACAACTGAACTGTTTCTTCGTTTTAACCATGGCAGTGGTCCTTATTCTCTCACGTAGCGTTTTACACCATCTTCGAAGTGCCTGTAGGCTGCTTGGGGTTAAGGGCCGTGTTCTGCAACTTGCTAGGTCAGATGGACCTTCGGACCTGCCACCTTTGTCTGCTGCCTCTGTTATCTCCGCCCCCCTTTCCTGTGTTTTAACTGCATTCAGGCAGTTTGCCTCCTTTTAAGCTGCACCTTATTTTCAAGTGCTTAAACAGCTACATTCCTGGTGGATGCTATTACCATCAGCAGAAAGAGCTCTTGAGCGCCTGATGATCCTGTTGTTTAGTCACTAAAGATCGATCGGCACACGGATCAAGTAGGGGTTTTAACATGTAACAAATTTTGCTTACAACTTGCTTATTGAACACATAATTTTAGAATGATCTATAAACACGATCTGCGAATCAGGAAAAATAATTTTACCTAATTAGACATATGGCACTACCATGATCGGACAAAAGTTTTCAGCCATTCTTCCACAATTAGTTCTTAATCTTGCTCATGAATTGTAATGAGATGCGATTGAGCTTCCCGTTGCAAAGATTTTGTAAACACAAACCTAGCACGTTTCGCCCTGTGTTTTCCGTTGATGAAAAGCAATATGTTAGTTTTAGTTAAATGTTTCTTTTTGAGCAGTGATTTAAAGCCTGAGTTTTGCTGGTTCGTATCGATAACGGTTGTCCACTGTAGCAGTTATCAAGCATTGAGTTTGCTATGCTCCATGAGATGGAGTGATCTGTCGGCCTGCGAGAGCTTTACAAGACTTGCACGGAGGCTTGGATTGATTCTATTTTGTTGTTCGGACCTGAGCGGATGGGCAAGACAGCGCCTGCTGAGGGGCACCCAGCGGGACTCTGCAGACCCTTAAGGGGAAGCTCGTGTGCTGGCAGGGCTCTATTCTGCGAAAATAAATGTTACTCCCCTAGCACCAGCTAGTGAGATGCAGTGTGGACGGACTGAGGAGGTCGCTACTACTGCCTGCATCTCATTTGTCCGCTGCCGTCACCAGCAACAGGGAATCAAATTTGCTACGTATGATTCTGAACACTAGCTTCCGTAACTACTGCTAGCCGCAATAAGAACCTGTTGACACTCATGCTGGCCAATTCCTTTTTTGGGCTGACAATGTTCATCAACTGCTGTGACGATGGTTTCTGATATTATATTAGAGGTCTGGTCGCCTTTGCTTCTGAATATATTAGAGGCCTCTGGATTGGATTAACTGAATCCGCCCCAATAGCTGAACGGTCAGCGCGTTGGAATGCCACGCACGGGGGCCCGGGTTCGATTCCCGGCTTGGGGTTTCTCCCCTCAGGGACTCGGTGTTTTGCTGTCATCATCATTTCATCCCCATTGTCAACGCGCAAGTCACCCAGTGTGGCGTCGCACTCAATAAGACTTGCACTTGGCGGAGGAACTTCCCACCTAGGAGCTCCCTACCCCTGACGCCATATGATCATTTAATTTTTTTTTTCATTAGCTGAGACCTGTTCTGTGTTTAGGACTTCAGAGAACTTGTGCGTCCTCTATAAGGTAAAATTTGTAATTTCATTAATTTCCTGGTTGTTTCCAATGGGCTAATCACAATTTTAGTAACGTTAAATTATATTTTAATTAGTAGATACTTCTGGTGCTTAAGAACTCAGGAAACTGTTCGTCCTTGAAAATGTTATAACTAGATTTAACCAACTCTGTTGAATGTTATAATACGGGTAGTTACTGCAGGGATGTCAGGCAGAGTGCATGTCCAGCAAAGATGAATTCATTGGGAAACCTGGTGGTTACGGTTTCCCAACCTGTTGTGTTGCTTTGGGATGGTTTTGGTGACTGATGGTTTTTGTTGATCTGGCAGCTTACCTTTCAGAGACTTCACTCAACCATCTAATTAAATATGTGGAATGCAGGTAGCAGCTATCTAGCTGAATAGAGGTTTGGTAAACACTAAGGTTGAAGATATGAAAAAGGTTTCATGATACATGGATGGAATCAAAAAATACAAGTGGGGTTTGTAACTTCCAGTCGTTCACTCCTGATGCTTTATATTATCAGGGTTCCCTGTACACAGCCACTTTCTGTGAATCCCACGATATAAGTTTCCAAGATTTTATCTCTACTGACATGGGTAATTCATTCCTTGCAGATGTCCTCTAGAAAAGTTCATATCATAAAGTTCTAATCCGTCTGGGACACAGAAATTGACAGTATTACATTCTCCGCAAACGCTATGCTGTTACTGTATTCGACATATGCTCAGTTAATTGTTTATAAGGTTGGAGGTGCGACCTGTGCTCCTTGACAGTGAGCATGATGGGAACGAACGTTGGAGCACATGGTCTTCTTGGACAGCATAGCTTTAGAAGCTACACTAATGCACAGGCCAGCTAATCAGGGCGGTAATAATTAAACATTCGGTGACTGACAGGCCAGAATCAGAAACAAGTGATCATAGGACAATTAAACTTGATAGAAACTTTTGTAAGAACACATGAAAGAGAAATAACGAATAAAAATGGTTCAAATGACTCTGAGCACTATGGGACTTAACATCTATGGTCATCAGTCCCCTAGAACTTAGAACTACTTAAACCTAACTAACCTAAGGACATCACACAACACCCAGTCATCACGAGGCAGAGAAAATCCCTGAGCCCGCCGGGAATCGAACCCGGGAACCCGGGCGCGGGAAGCGAGAACGCTACCGCTTGACCACGAGCAGTGGACTGAAATAACGAATAAATCACTGAAATAAACACATAATAATTTCCAGAGGAGAGTATAACATTTGTTAATTACGCACCATACTTCCGTTCCAGGTTCCAAACGTTGCTCAATGTGACCATCTACATCCACGACAGTCTGGAACCGCGCTAGAGATTGCTCTAATGCTGTTTCAAACGTATAAGGTAGAATTTTGGCAATCTCCTTCGATATGATCAGCTTCAACCTCCAACGTGTGTTAGTGCCTCGTTGACACATCTTGTCCTTCAGATAACCCCACAGCCAGAAATCGCACGAGTGACCTTGCTCGACACACAGTTTACAATAATCGACCAATGACTCTATTTTCTCCTAATTTGTTACGGAGTAGCCGAGTGACGTTACAGGGAATGCGTCGATACTCTCGCAAAGCAGCGACTTTACGAGTCATGTCCTGTTCACCTTGGCCAGTGCCATGTTGAATGTCTGCTACCTTAGTGCATACTGGTACTTGTGTTTTAGTCTTACGTCGCCGTGCCAGTACCGGCGCCTAGCGGCAAGTTATGACGCTAAAACCATAACTACGCAAATCCTGCAGCGCACATTCTGAACATCATTCTTAAAAAGTGCGATACCCATATAGCAAATGGATTTCCGCCTACCCTGGATCAAGTAGCGGAATATTAATTCATCTGACTGTTTTCCAGTGACGCATGCACATTTCCTTGCAGTAGAACGACTGACCCTGTTGCTAACAGGTCTGGAAATAACAGTGACGTAGGGTTTATACAATGAGTACTGATAACAGCAGAAAGTGATTAAAGTCTTTACTATGAGATAGCAGGAAACACACTTCTCTCCTTAAAAGCTTCGGCGAACATCAAAAAGCTGCGGACTGATAAGCTCCATGGCAACATTCGAACAACACAGATTTCCATAATTTCGCTTCCTGTTTTGTCCAGACGGGTCAAAGTTGCCTGTAGTCTGTTGATATTTCGTAGTGCGATTCACTTACAACGGCGGTGGTGTACGTTACTCGTCCTCTCTGATGGACGTCGTCTGATGTATAATCCTGTAGCAATTACCGTTTAGTATTCGAACCGTAATGACAAATGTTGATAACACTAGCTGCAACGGAGAGGAGTCTACATATATCGCATTTTTTTTACCATTGTTATATCGATATCGTTAATGCTGTTCAGTACGAGACATTCCGCCACAACATGTCAACTTAATCAGGTTACATCTGAGGGCTCATAAACGACACATAGATTGGGGACACTGTCTTTTTCTGACATCAGTATTTCTGCGATATCGTGTCGTCATCTGTCACTTTTTACTTCTCGAAACATTCACTCAGCATTTCTTGACAAGATAGTTACCAGAAAAGACACGCCCTTATATTCCACGACTTATATTTCCTTGGGAAAGCGAGTAGTTTCTGTGTGTTGATGGTTTACAGTGAAATGAAAAGTAGTGAATTCACAGACTCCTTCACCTCTCCTTATGTATCTGGAGAAATACATGAAACAATACCAAAGTTATAAAATTTAGCACATTGAATAACAAAGCAATGCTTTATTCCATGAAACTGTGTGACTGACGCGGATACAGCCTCGGATATTTTGAACACTACAGACTAGCTTCTGTCTACAGAACGATACCTTGTAATAGTGTAATATCAATAATCTGTTGTTATTCCTTAATGATCTATTTAGCGTATTAAATCACCTTTTCCCACCAATTTTGATTAGGTGAAAGGTACATTTGGGGAAAAAATACTACACAACGTAAATAGGAATCGAAAACATGTCGCCGCTGCCAACTGACTTTGGCCTCTCGGCCAAAGGAGCTTCCCTCAAAAAGTGATAACTTTATGGGTGAAAAATGGCAGTCAAAAAGCTTTTTATCTTAATTTTTCGGAAAATTTGTATTTGCGGAGGCTATATATAATCAGTGCTCTGTTTTCATTTAACTATTGATCCCATCAATTATGAGTCGATTGCGCGCTACAACTTTAGGTTTAGTTGTCTCAAAAATGGGATGGAGGTTAGTGAACCCAATTAACGTAGAGACCTTAATTTTAGGTGGTACACAAGAGACGGTGAGAAGCTGATTTGAACCAACTCTCCATGTGTTAACAAGCGACTAACTTCCTCATTGACAATTTTTCAATATTTTCCGTACTTATGTACATGCTACAGTATCTTCGACTTCTCTGCTGTTCTGAAGAACAATAGAATATCTGTGACGTATGTCTGTATCCGACCCATCTAAAAATACTTTAGAATGGCATGTCTTTATTCAGTCTTTGCATGGAAAATGATTTCTTTGTTACTATTAGTATATGTTTGATGTGAAGAACTGGTCCTAACAAAAACTTCAAGTGTGAGAATAACTAGGATCATAATCGGAGCACTGTTTGTACTGCATTATGACTACTGACATTATTTCCGAAATTATGTGAGCAGCAGCTGTAGTTTCATACACAGGTGTTGGAAAATACATATTCATACAAGAATTTTTTTAAATAAAACTAAAACACTACTTTTCCTTTTGAGACCTGCTGCTTTTGTTCATTCTGCTATTAAATATTGTTCCTTACAATGGAATGGTGCCATCCGACTAGACGAAATCTGCCCTGAAACTTAAGTGAAAAATACGCTGAAAGAAACATAATGTCAAAATTTAGATGTTAAGACATACTTCAAATATTGCCAGCCACGATAGCTATGTGGTCAGCGTGAGAGGTTGCCGTCCTATGGGCACGGATTCGATTCTAGACTGGTTCGGAGATCTTTTTCCACTCAGGGACTGGGGGTTGTGCTGTCTTCATCATCATTTCAGCCCCATCCGGCGCGCAGGTCGCCCAATGTGGCGTCGAATGCAATAAGACCCAAACCGAGGTGGCCGGACCTGCCCCGCAAGGGGCCTCCCGGCCCATAACACCAAACGCTCATTTCCATTTTACTTCAAATATGTTTTAAAATTGTAGAAAACTGCCGAATTCGTAGCTCACCAGGTAGCTGGAGAAGTCTTACACCACTGCTTCAGTTGTAGCAGACAGAGCACGCATAACACGCAGGGAATGTATCCTTGATAATCGGCGCCTCGGTAAAGAGATAAGATGGCAAAACGCAATCATAATTGGGAACGCATATTTCAGTTTCCGTTGACGGTTTCTTTGCCACAATAAATTGTTCAACTTTACCACCCCCTCGATTTTGCAACCCATTTAAATTTCATAATAATTAGCACATGCCTTTGCAGTATCATTAAGTGTTAACAATGGAGATAAAAGTGAATTAATTTTCTTTGTGATTTCTTCTTATATGCTTGGTAAGAGCATCTGTCTTTGTGCAAGTTCCAGAGTTTCACCGTAATGTGGGATCCAATTAACGTTTTCAACCTTACAAAGATGAAATATGAAGATTATGGTATGGGATCAAATCACTTGCTTATCCTGACGTCCAACATTTGTGTTATTTTTCTGTTAATTTTTTCAACATTCACTCGAATGATGTCAACATTTCGTCAGAGACTGAGGCAACATTAAAAGTAACAAGAAGCTTCTCACACAATTCTGTGAGATGTGGTTCAAACGGTGATCTGCTAATTGAAGTTAAGATGAAAAATTGGAGTACAGTCCAAGCTAAAAGGAAACATGTACAGATATAGTTCTCAGTAACGAAGAAAAGGCTGCAAATATTTTGGTTAAACGAAGGGGGGACAAACTACTTAAACTTAAGCAGTGTGCATAGCCGCTTTCGTTTCGTAAAATGTAAACATTAACTGGAAGATTCAGAGAAAGATTTATATGAAGTGCGAAATATGCGCGAAAATGAACCTCGAAAAAGCGTGGAAGAAACACTCCTTTAAAGATTTAGAATCGCTTGTTAGAGTTGGTGCACTAATACCAGTTGAGATCTGCTGGACTTTTGGCGCACTAAAGTGATACGAACATTGTAAGTAGCCTGTTTGTATGTTGGCAGCGCTATGGACTGTGTTAATATCGCTGGCGGCACTCTGCGCCCTCGGCGAGAGATTTTGTGGTTGAACGGACTAGCAGTTAGCGAATGGATAGAGAAGTGTAGGGACATGAAATTCTTAGTGGAGACTCTGAAGATTTTCTGTGAGGTAAGTGACTTATGAAAAAGAATGGGGTTTGCACTGTTAGGGTTCGTGACTGAAATGAGTATAGGTAGTTAACAGAGATGGAGGTAATTTCATATTTCTTTAAATTTATATATTTTGGATTTGTATTATTGTTAGGATTTCTTGCAGTTGAGGGCCATTCTTTTTTGTTAATTATTGGAAGTCATGTTGTCAATGTATAGCAGTCAGATTGCGTTGGGCTTGTATACTGTGGATAATACATGGGTAGATTACGTCTGAGTTGTCTTTGTCAGGGAAAATTCTCTAGGTCAGTGTTTAATAAAAATAATTAATGAGGTAGTTTCTACATTACTGATTTAAATTATTCTTCAACCTGGTTAAAGGGATTCTAGAAATTATGCAAAAAAGAAAGTTACGAAGCTTATCTGATGTAAATGTATAGACAAGATGCTATTAATAAGTAACACTATGAAGTAATTCGTAGCTGATATTATCCCCTCAAACGTTGTGTATAACTCCAATCAGTCAGGTTTCCGGCAAGAACTGAGTGCAAACCGCACTTTATCATTTCAATCGAATGCTCTGACACATTCTTATAAAACAATGCCAGTGATAGACATTATTGAATCACTTTTTCCACAGCTTTATATCTGTTTCCAGGAACATCAAGCATAATTAGGACCAAAAATTTAAAAGATCAACAGTTTTTATTTGTAAGAACTTCGTAATCGACCAAGCAAAAACGGGAAAAAATAATTTTCAATGCTACATCCAAAACGTCTTCTGCAATTAATTCGTTGCTTTTCATGGACTGTCAACCTAGACATAATGACAGCCCTGTCTTTAGGAGGAGGACGAAAAGAAATTCGGATTCCACGCGGAAGAAATACCGTGATCCAGCATCTCGATAAAACGTAATTTCAACAGCGTAAAGCATTTTTCTCAATTATAATTTCCGATAACTCTTTGTAAATTCAGGTTCATCAGCGGAAGACTGTTGTTAGACTTCAATTATTTCTGCTGCTGATACGCAGCATACGACCATGACCATGTCTTACTCAATTCCAATTCTGTCCAAATACAAGTTGTAATTAGCGTGAAGTGCATGAATGCATGAATTTTTCTTTTATAGTGTGTGCCTAGTGTAAGAAAATGCTGTTTTTCTTCATTTAATACACAGCATGGAATAAACGAGGAACTGTTTCATTGTTAGTAAAATGTATATTATTAGAATGTTATCATAATAAATGTGTTCCGGGAATTGTTACGAGGGTCACTCCGAAAGAAATGCACACTATTATTTTTAATCCATCTTTTATTCTGCATGTTTGAAAGTTATACAGTCTGTAGATACATCCTTTACGAACAATATTTTAATTTCTCCACATAATTTCCATCCCTCTCAACTGCCTTACGCCATCTTGGAACCAGCGCCTGAATACCCGCACGGTAAAATTCTGTTGAAGCCACTGTTTGGTAGCGTGCACAAGGGAGTCATCATCTTCAAACCTTGTTCCACGAAGAGAGTCCTCAGTAGGCCAAAGAGATGATGGTCACATGGAGCCAGGTGAGGACTGTATGGCAGGTGTTTCAGTGTTTTCACTCCGAGTTTTGTGATCGCTTCCATGGTTTTTTGACTGACGTGTGGCCGTGCATTGTCGTGCAACAGCAAAACATCCTGCTTTTGCCGATCTGGTCGAACACGACTCAGTCGAGCTTGTAGTTTCTTCAGTGTCATATGCATCAGAATTTATGGTGGTTCCACTTGGCATGCTGTCCACAATCAAGAGTCCTTCGGAATCGAAGAACACTGTAGCCATAAGATTTCCAGCAGAACATGTGCTTTTGAATTTCTTTCTTGCGTGAATTTGCATGATGCCACTCCATTGATTGTCTGTTCGCCTCTGGTGAAAAATGATGGAGCCATGTTTCATCATCTGTCACATTTCTTCCAAGAAATTCATCTTCACCATTCTCGTACTGTTCCAAAAGTTCGCTGCATATCGTTTTTCTTGTTTCATTGTGAGCCACTGTCAACATTCTGGGAACCCATCTGTCACAAACCTTTTTTAATGCCAAGATTTTCAGTATTCTGCAAGCACTTCCTTCCCATATCCCAACGTAGAGTGACAATTCGTTCACTGTGAAGTGTCTGTCAGCAGTCACCAATCCGTTAACTCTCTGCACATTGTCTGGAGTGTGTGCAGTACGAGGCGTGCCACTGCAAGAACAATCCTCAATATTGCCGTGCCCGCTTTCATCACGTAACCTGCTTGCCCACCGACTAACTTTACTGCAATCGACAGCAGCATCTCCATACACATTTTTGAACCTCTTGTTGATGTTTCCCAATGTCTGGTTTTCACAGCACAGGAATTCTATGACAGTACGTTGTATCTGTCGAACGTCAAATGTAGCAGCCATCTTGAAGACATGTTGTGACGGCGCCACTCACGGGAACAGTTTGAACTAAATTTGAGGACAAGTGGGAAGAATGTGTCTACACACTATAAATCTTTCACACGTGCAGAATGAAAACTGTATTTTTACAAAAATAGTGTGCATTTCGTTTGGAGTGACCCTCGTATGAAATTTTTAATGTCAATAAATTTGAAGTCAAATGCTAGCCGAAGGATATCGGTTCGATTCCTGGCAGCATCAGAAGCTTTTTCGTCCAGGGAGTGGGTGTTGTATTGTTCTTACAGTCGTATCGTTGTAATTTATTTGCCACTATCGAAATTGGTGTAAGGACATGTCCCAATATTAGCCGAGCGCTCTAAGACGCTGCAGTCATGGACTGTGCGACTGGTCCCAGCAGAGGTTCGAGTCCTCCCTCGGGCATGGATGTGTGTGTTTGTCCTTAGGCTGATTAAGATTAAGTAGTTTGTAAGCTTCGGGACTGATGACGTTAGCAGTTAAGTCCCATAAGATTTCACACACATTAATTAACATGTCCCAAAAGCCAATAAGAAAATGAAAAGAAATTAATGATCCGACTGATGAAAGACATGTCATGTAACACCATCCGCCGCCTTGATTTTTTTTTCCTCTGCCAGGCACTTGTGCAACAATTGCGTCTCCAATAGTTTAGCTGTCGATGTGGACTGCAACCTTTTCTAAAGATTGATGGTTTGTGACATTTTGATATGTTTTAACTGCTTAAAATTTGCGTGTGTGGAATTTAGATTTGGCGCTATACGGCGCAACCTTCTCTTGTCATGGTTGGGTCTGCATATTTGCCGTTTCGCACGGAAGGCAGGAATGGCTATACAGACGGCTGCTAGAAGTGGTTCTTCGTGCGGCAAATATAAGTAACTTTTCAGACTGTTGCAGTGTGTCTTAGTAGCTAAAATTTGGACAGGGTTATTGTTTTCGGTGTATTCTGCCTAAATGGAATATTTGAAGGTAGATTTCGACACGTCGGATTTGACCGCACCTTTATTAGTTTCCTTACCTTCATGTACTACTAAACACTTGTGTTTCAATATATGTATCGATTATTTGTTGTTGGCTCTCTTTTGGACTTTAAGTCTGAAAATTATTTGCTGCCTAAGGCAATATATATTTTACCAGAGCATTAAGTACACATCTTTTATCCAAACCCGGTAAACCAAGGATTATCCGTTGCGAGCTCTCGACAAGTCGCTTTCGTCATGTAGTTGTTAATGCCCACATATCTGCTAGAATTTTTATTTTTTGTGACACCGCCGTCTTGAAGGCACTGCAGTTATTTGTATTTTTATTGCTGAACAGTCTGAAATGAGTAGGGAATGAGCTTTTTGTATGCTGGAAAGAGCTAAACTCGCCACTGTCTGCAAACAACTGGAAGCTGCGTTGACGGCAGCTTACGGGTTTCGGTGTGCTGTGCTAAGCTGCGTGGACTTCGGAGCACGAGGGACCTAAATTGTGACACATCCGGTACCGTTGCATTTCCTTGGCAGAAACCCTATGTAGGAACTTGTCTGCTTAGCAGAATGTGTAAGGTGGTACCCAGTGCTGGCAACACACTCAGTGAATGGCTAACTTTCCTACAAAATCAGGACAGAGCTGGGGTATATTTCAGAATGGAAGCTCCAGTGATATACGGAAATGGGAGTCCCTTAGAAAATTAGCATGCCGTTGTTTTATCCGTATGCTTGCACGGAGCTCTGGTCCAAGATATGGACGAGGTAATGCGGGCGGCAATTGAACACATTGGGAACACCGGGTTGACTGAGTTTGGTACGAATGAAGGCCGCCGCCTAGGTACAGAGCCCATTCTTACTTCCTGTAGAGGATTTTCTCAACTTTGATAGCTAGCCTTGGACGTGAGGCGGAAGACCGCTAGCTATTTCAAGTGCTCGAATCGACAGTAGGCCTCTGGTTTGGAACCGATTGGATGGCCTAAATCAGAGGATCGTTCGATTCCGTTTCGATCTCAGTAGCAAATATCCCGTTACCAGTGCCCCATCACTCGGGTAAGCGTGCATTTCTCACAGAAATCAGGTGCTCAGCTATCAAATTATATGTGGTGTGTGTATTAATTTTAACCCATGGAAACCTTCATCGTTAAATTACCTACGGTGTTCACAGAATGGTTATTCACGTTACCCACGGAGCTCAAATTATGTCGTTGTAGATCGGAAAGAGGAAATATCAATCTGGTAATAGTAAACTGGAGGACCAGTTGTTCTAAGGCCCCAGAATTAGGCTCGCAGCAAAATCTAGACGAGTGGTCCACGGGTAACGTCTTTGACTAGTACTGAAGAAACGCTGGGTCCTGAATGAAAATCATTGATTAGCGGCCGAAAAACTCCTCAATAATGTCACGATCGCCTTGCCAGTGGTCTTGTCAAAATGGGCGTAGGAGACAACGAGAGTTTAGGGGTAACATATATACACTGGGGTGGGAAACTGCCCTAAAAGGTGGAAGATAACTGGCAGTGGTAAACGGCTTGAGGCTACAGAAGGCAATGGAAACCACTGCGTTAAAATCATCTAAGGTGTACCTACAAGACACATGGCTCATAAATAATGATCTTCCGATTGGCAAAAGATTGTGGATAAATCTCCCATTCGGAACTGTGGGGGGAGAGTGCCAAAGGGGAGATGATCATGAAAGAAAGGTTGACTGACAAACGATTAACATTCTAGTAGCGTTGGCATGGAATCATCTTTGTTCTCCAGTATGGGTTCTGTTACTTTAAATTTGTCCACAAATTAAAAAGGTTATCGAAGAAGAGTAAAAAAAGAAAACATGTAAACATGAAATTGGCGTGAAAGTGTCGACTTTCTTAGTCTCTCCTTAAGGTACAAAACGATTCTTAGCAATTGCAATTAACTTTCATTCTTATGCAAAATCCAGCTTCAGGCAAAGCTGTAGGTTTAGGAAAGCAGCGAAACCGTGTTATTTTGGTGCAAAATTTTACTTCTTGTTTGATAATAATAATCACTACAGGGCTTTATTTACAACACAGGCTGAAGTTCAACTTTACTGTGTTGAAATGGGCAGACGATAGTGTGCATACCGCGCAATCGTCGTGTCACCAAGCTGACTATTACCAACAAATTCACAGGCTAATAATTAACACAGAAATCAAATTTGTTAGTCTGGTTTGTCTCCTCAGTAATGGTGTGGAAGTAGCTTGTGCTAGTGGACACAGAGACTCCTTGCACGTTCTGCCACAATGAGAGCGAATTACTTTCTGATTTCGTCATTCTGTATATGTTATCTCGACTGTATAATGGCTACGAGATGGTAAAGGCACCATCGAGAGATGAAAAGGGTTTTGTTTTCGACTAGCATGAACAGCTCGGTCCAGGATATCTATAGGCTAAGACTGACACTGATAAGTCAGTCATTGCTGTTTGCTATAGATGCTAGCATGTGGCCGTTCTCCTTAGGAGAACAAATATGGGAAAAATAATAGCTAGGTAGCATAATACTGCTTATTGTTACAGACTGGCTAATCTACATCTCTCACAAGAAGGGAAAGGACCACAATTCTTCTTGGAGGATGTAGTCTCTCTGTGTATGAAGTACTATAAGAAAAACTGTTCATTTCCTATTCTCCATCAAGTAAACATCACAAGTAGTGTTCTTATTCTTAGCATAAATGTTCGAGTGAAGTGGTGCAGTGGCTAGCACAATGGACTCGCTTTCGGGAGGACGTCGGTTCCAACTCGCGTCCAGCCATCCAGACTTAGATTTTCCTTGATTTCCCCAAATCGCTTCAGGTAAATGCCAAGATGGTTCCTTTGACAAATGGCACGAACGACTTTCTTCCCCATCCTTCCATAATCCGAGCTTTTGCTTCGTTTCTAATGACCTGGTTGTCAACAGGGAGTTAAAAATTAATCTCCTCCTACTCCTCGTCCTCCTGATTCTCTACATAGAAGGTTCCCAGTGTAAACAACCATGCCGATTAGTTGTTGTTGGCTCTCTTTTGGACTTTAAGTCTGAAAATTATTTGCTACCTAAGGCATGCCGAAGGCTACAGCACTGCCAAGTTTTGGTGGGGAGCGACCCCTCCATTCTTCTTCATCTCTAACTCCAGCCCCATGTGACTAGCCCTCCAGGTGAGCCTCTGCCAAGCTGTTCCTCCCTGCATTAGTCAGTCAGCAGTGAATGTAAATGGCTTGTTCCAACCGGTTCCCACTTGATGCTCTGCCGCTCGGCGAGCAATCGTGTTGACATGAGCGCTGATGGCACCTGCATCCATGTCTGAAAGCATACTGTCGAAGCCACCATCGCATTTGACGCTCGAGATTCTGCCCTTTCTCATAACAGATCCATGATAGCATTATTCTAGCGCTATGATTATCATAACAATTACAAAATTTCATGTCTATTCTACGTACTTGGTGTATCCTACCATAATATTCAGACATTCACTATTTCCCATTCTCCCTTTCCAGTAATGCAGAACTGAGACAATAAAGCATGAATTTAATCTCCCTTGCATAGTAATAATCTGTCTCTGAAGTTATAAACAAATCAAATGGGTATTAGTCCATTTACAATTATCCATCGTATAGTTACTATGGTTATCATATAGGCATTGCACCTGTGAAAAGTTTCGCTTTAATGGCACATCTACTTTTTATATTTACATTGGTAATCCATTACAGACATACACTAATGATTATTCCATGGTTATTGAGCTATTGGTAGTAGATTAAGCTATTCCCTTATACTTTTGTTATTTTTCAGGTTCAAGGTAACGTAAATTAGGTACATGAACATCGTGTTCTAGTTATTTATCTTCAGACAAAGAACAAATAAAGTAGGCTGAGAAAAATGGTTCATATATTATGGTTATCGTTCCTGTGCTTAGGTCTGTTTTTTGATTGTTCCATCTTTCCTCCTTTGTTTATGTACCCATGACGTCCCTATTTATCTCTTATTCCTTGTGACACCGTGGTTATTCTTCTTACTGCTTTCCTCATCATATTCTTTACCTGCGAACAATGACTTCACAGTACACAACACAATACACACACAAAAATAGAGTCTATTGCGATCATCTCCATTTAAACAGAAAACTATGACAGGTACGTTCCCAATTCCGAACATCACGGAAACGATTGATTAGAATGTTTGGATTGGGTATACAAATTTCAGTCAAGTGCTCACAGCTTTCAGTTCGTGGAGAGTAGCTACATACAGTTCCATGAGTGCATGAGTGAATGTACACTTTTCTTTCTAATATTTATTTCATTCGCATTAAATGTACGTGGATTACTATGCATCTGCGTTCACTATGTCTCACACGGTTTCACTTCTATCGTTCGTGTTCAGTCTGCTGTATTCTGCTCAACACCTACAGGAAACATTATAATACTATATTCTCCTTACAAAACTTAATATTACCTTGCTATCAGTGGGATTGTTGTAGACGGTTTTCTGGTCTAGATTTACATTATTGATTTGTATTCTTTTGATACCACATTGCTCTTCGCATTTCCCAAAAGACAAGAAATCTTGCCTGTCAGCCAATAGCTCATACATTTGGAGCTGCTAGAACAAAAATAAAACAAAGTCCACATCAAACTGTAGTTTGCTGCAGTATCATTTCGCAGGAGTAGTATTAAGCAGTGAGAAAACCATCATAAACCACTGCATAAGCAGCCATATACCATTGGCTGCAGTGTGGCAACATAAGGGTGAGAATAACATGTATGTAAGGAGAGTAAGAGACGAAGCTAGCTCCACTCAGAAATACACTGCACTGTGTAGTGGTAATAACTGTGGCAGGAGAGTTAATGTTTCCACACCTGTACAAGTCTCTTGCTGCGGGTGATGTGACTAGATTCCAGGGTTTGGTGAAACAAGTGCGCCTCAGATCTTAATAAATATAGCTGAATTTTAAGGCAGAGGCATTCCTTATACCAGAGTGTAGCACCACCACCAGGACAAGAGGGCCACACCAGACAGTGGGATAACAGGGCATTGCCGGCAGCAGCCATGGGTTAGAGACTGGGCTGCGCTTGCTCCCACCAGCACTCGGTTCGTGATGGGACACTGTGCCACAGCACTGTCAACCTGCCATTAGCACCTGATTCTGGCAGCACTGAGTTCCCCACATGACTTAATACCTCACTGTCTGACTCCCCCCAGAGAGCAGCAGTTTGGGTTTCGCCCACATCAGTCTCCAAACACCGTCACGGTGAATGCATGGGGCTGACAAAGAAGTATTGCCCTACTGATATCACAACCATGGTTTACAGAGGCTGCCAGCCATCCATACATATATTGTGAACAATGTGGTGCGTCTACAAAGCATCTTGTCACTTGGGTGCAAGCAACTCCTACTATGTCAGACCCAGCCAGGGTCAAAAGTGTGAGATGTGTACTACTTCACTGATCCATGACAAAGAATGTACTGAATATGAATAAAGCATACTTTTTTGTCAGAAGCAATTCCATTGGGCCCTCCGTCCTGTCTCTACCACCACTCAATCCCACTGAGTGCAGTTGTGGACTTCAGAGTTGTGTCATGGGAGTCAACGTCACCTTAGTCATCTTTCGGGAAGAATGAGACAATTTTCTTCTTTTTTGGTGACAATCAGGGGTTCAAGGTTAGGGAGCATTATAATTTTACAGTTACTTTCTTAAAAGTGGGGGAACCAGTGAACTTTTTAAAATATAAATGTGAGTTTAGAAATGAGTGGTTAGGTCCCGTGCATTGTACACAGTGCAACTTGCTTGGCCGTTCTGCCCCTTGTGCTGAGTCTGTAGCGGTTGCTAGTTTTACATGTAATTGTTCAGGCACATCGCTAGACAGTGTAGCGAGAGCAGGTGGCTCATGATTAGACAAAAGAAGTAGGTTGGTAGAAGAAGTATCCGCTGAGTTTCTATCGTGTTTACTGTGCGATTATTGTTTCTATGTTCGTTTTGGGTTGTTTGTTTTGAGCAGTGAAAAAGAGTGACGATGAAACAATGGCAAAATAAGTGACGCAAGGCATCACAAGAAAGGAGGCTGTACAGTCATTGGTAAATGAGGTAGCTCAGTTAGGGGTGGATAAGTGGGTTTAGGATAATAGAGTAATGGAGAAAAACAAGGATATAGAATTAATAGAATTGTTAAAGTCACAGGCTCTAGAAGTGGTGTCTGGTGCCTATTTAACTGGCTGGTAACGTGCTTGCCTACCACGCAGTGGGCCTGGGTTCGATTCATGGCTGGTTTGGAGATATAGGCGTCCGTTGTGGCCGAGAGGTTATAGGCGCTTCAGTCCGGAACCGCGCTGTTGCTATGGTCGCAGGTTCGAGTCCTGCCTCGGGCATGGATGTGTTTGATGTCCTTACGTTATTTAGGTTTAAGTAGTTCTAAGTGTAGGGGACTGAAGACCTCAGATGTTAAGTCCCATAATGCTTAGAGCCATTTGAACCATTTATTGGAGATTTTCTCCACTCTTGGACTCGGTGTTGTGTTGTCCTCATCCTCCTTTCATCATCACCGACACGGAAGTCACCTAATGTGGCGTCATCTGAATTAAGACTTGCAAACTGATAGCCGAACTTCCCTGGATGGGGCCTCCCTTCCAACAAAGATACACCATCGTTTCATTTCTAGAGGTGGCGTGGCTGTTGCTAACCTTGTTCCTGCCTTTTCTGGTAGCCTTCCTGAAGAGGTGGTAGCAGTTGTGGAAGGTCTCAGATCATCAGCTGACATAGACGCTTGGTCACATAAGTAATTTTTACGGTAATATAACAGAAACAGTGAAGTCGTTTGTAAAGTGTGTGAATGTGCTGCACAAGGCAGAGACTTTTGATAAAATCATATGGAGATTCGAATAAACTTATAGAAACAGAACGCTGCACGTTTTTTTCCATGACCAATTGAGTGTGGTTTGCAAAAGGCGTAATGAAACAGTTGAGTAAACTGCTGATACAATTTGGAAACATAAGTACACAGTTATGAGTTAACACAGAATTATCAGGCCCAACCTGATGCTGTGTGTGATGCTTTGTGTAAAATGTTTTAGTTGTGGAAGTACAGGATCTTGTGCAGAGGCACTACTACCAGCCATGGAGGCTTAATAACGATGATATGGCATTCTGACGATTTAATGAGGGTATTGGAAAGAGTGGTCTCTGGGTAAGAAGCACCCATTACACTTAGGAGAGAACCCTACACTCGCCAGAAGAGGTTTGCAGTAAAGATAAATGCCGTAAAAACGAATGCAGAGGCGAAATGATCCATAGTGATTGACGTAGGTCGTAGCAAATATAAAGGATACAAGGATGCATGTGTCAGTGACCTCAAGAGAGTTAGTAGGTAGGAGGCGTGCTTGGAATAGAGTATAGTGGAAAAAGAACTTTACACTCGGTAATGATGAATTCTTCGTTCGACACAACCAAGATTAGGCACTGTAAACGACGCTGCAACACGATCGCAGACCTAGACTTTCTGCAATAACATCGTGCCATAATTGACATTTGATGACATATGCCACAGCTTAGTGGGTAGACGTTCGGGCTAAGAGAAGTTGTCAGTGTTGATCCGTCATGAGGAGCGTCTGGTATACAGGACAGTCCAATTTAAGAGCGAGCAGTGAGATTAAGGCTTAATTCGCATGACTATGTGTCAAGTGACACTGTGAAGTCGCTTTGGGCGATGTGGAGCATGATAAGTTTTCTAGAGCAGTCCCTGGAGAATGGAGAGGTATTGGATGCAGCGTGTTGTCTGGTGAGACGTAGTACTGTAAATGTACAAAAAGGGCTGGACACAAGGTAGTGCCTACAGAATGTAGATAATTTTAGCTCTGAGGAGATTAAGTTGTCAAAGAGAACGTTGTGGGCTACATTAGAGATTCCAGATGAGGAACATTGCTGCATTGGACCTGTGGGCTGTGAGAGGACACCGGATGTTGCTAGGAATGCATTTCTCGAAAAGTTAAAGCAGTTGAAGGGCACAGAAAGGACTAAGTAAAGACCTGTTGCTAAAAGAGAGGTTTCAGCCGTAAATAGAAATATTAAAAAGGGTAGGAAGATTTTTCTGTCTAGCAAAAGTGACAAAAAGCAGATTTCAGAGTACCTGATGGCTCAACATATAAGTTTTGTCTCAAGTACAGATAGTGTTGAGGATCAGTGGACAAAGTTCAAAACCATCGTACTTTATGCGTTAGATGAGTATGTGCCAAGCAAGATCGTAAGAGATGGAAAAGAGCCACCGTGGTACAACAACCGAGTTAGAAAACTGCTGCGGAAGCAAAGGGAACTTCACATCAAAGATAAACATAGCCAAAGCCTTGCAGACAAACAAAAATTACGCGAAGCGAAATGTAGTGTGAGGAGGGCTATGCGAGAGGCGTTCAATGAATTAGAAAGTAAAGTTCTATGTACTGACTTGGCAGAAAATCCTAAGAAATTTTGGTCTTATGTCAAAGCGGTATGTGGATCAAAACGAGATGTCCAGACACTCTGTGACCAAAACGGTACTGAAACAGAGGATGACAGACTAAAAGCCGAAATACTAAATCTCTTCTTCCAAAGTTGTTTCACAGAGGAAGACTGCACTGTAGTTCCTTCTCTAGATTGTCGCACAGATGACAAAATGGTAGATATCGAAATAGACGACAGAGGGATAGAGAAACAATTAAAATCGCTCAAAAGAGGAATGGCCTCTGGACCTGATGGGATACCAGTTCGATTTTACACAGTGTACGCGAAGGAATTTGCCCCCCCCCCCCCCTTCTTTCAGCGGTGTACCGTAGGTCTCTAGAAGAGCGTAGCGTTCCAAAGGATTGGAAAAGGGCACAGGTCATCCCCGTTTTCAAGAAGGGACGTCGAACAGATGTGCAGAACTATAGACCTATATCTCTAACGTCGATCAGCTGTAGAATTTTGGAGCACGTATTATGTTCGAGTATAATGACTTTTCTGGAGACTAGAAATCTACTCTGTAGGAATCAGCATGGGTTTCGAAAAAGACGGTCATGTGAAACCCAGCTCGCGCTTTTCGTCCACGAGACTCAGAGGGCCATAGACACGGGTTCACAGGTAGATGCCGTGTTTCTTGACTTCCGCAAGGCGTTCGATACAGTTCCCCACAGTCGTTTAATGAACAAAGTAAGAGCATATGGACTATCAGACAAATTGTGTGATTGGATTGAGGAGTTCCTAGATAACAGAACGCAGCATGTCATTCTCAATGGAGAGAAGTCTTCCGAAGTAAAAGTGATTTCAGGTGTGCCGCAGGGGAGTGTCATAGGACCGTTGCTATTCACAATATACATAAATGACCTGGTGGATGACATCGGAAGTTCATTGAGGCTTTTTGCAGATGATGCTGTGGTGTATCGAGAGGTTGTAACAATGGAAAATTGTACTGAAATGCAGGAGGATCTGCAGCGAATTGACGCATGGTGCAGGGAATGGACGGCCGAAGTGGCCGCGCGGTTCTGGCGCTGCAGTCTGGAACCGCGAGACCGCTACGGTCACAGGTTCGAATCCTGCCTCGGGCATGGATGTGGGTGATGTCCTTAGGTTAGTTAGGTTTAACTAGTTCTAAGTTCTAGGGGACTAATGACCTCAGCAGTTGAGTCCCATAGTGCTCAGAGCCATTTGAACCATTTTGTTTTGCAGGGAATGGCAATTGAATCTCAATGTAGACAAGTGTAATGTTCTGCGAATACATAGAAAGATAGATCCCTTATCATTTAGCTACAAAATTGGAGGTTAGCAACTGGAAGCAGTTAATTCCATAAATTATCTGGGAGTACGCATTAGGAGTGATTTAAAATGGAATGATCATATAAAGTTGATCGTTGGTATAGCAGATGCCAGACTGAGATTCATTGGAAGAATCCTAAGGAAATGCAATCCGAAAACAAAGGACGTAGGTTACAGTACGCTTGTTCGCCCAGCAGTGTGGGATCCGTACCAGATAGGGTTGATAGAAAAGATAGAGAAGATCCAACGGAGAGCAGCGCGCTTCGTTACAGGATCATTTAGTAATCGCGAAAGCATTACGGAGATGATAGATAAACTCCAGTGGAAGACTCTGCAGGAGAGACGCTAAGTAGCTCGGTACGGGCTTTTGTTAAAGTTTCGAGAACATACCTTCACCGAAGAGTCAAGTAGTATATTGCTCCCTCCTACGTATATCTCGCGAAGAGACCATGAGGATAAAACCAGAGAGATTAGAGCCCACACAGAGGCATACCGACAATCCTTCTTCCCACGAACAATACGAGACTGGAATAGAAGGGAGAACCGATAGAGGTACTCAAGGTACCCTCCGCCACACACCTTCAGGTGGCTTGCGGAGTATGGATGTAGATGTATGTGTAGATGTAGAAAATATCAGGATCTCCTTTTTTCCGTAAGTGCTTTTACCGTCTACACCAGTAACACAACACAGGATTGTGACAGGGAATGAGGCACTAACATATCGGAGATCTTGCAGAATACTGTGATTTGTGCAACCAGTTTTGTTGGATTTTTTTAATTGACAGTTGGCTGACTCAATAACAGAAGAAATTATCTAGCCTGTTGCGATTGTCTCCATCCAAACAGAAAGCTACGACAGGTACGTTCCCAATTCAAAACATCAGAGAAACGAATGATAATCTGGGAGAGTGTCTGTACGTCAGTGGATGTGGATAGCATCCGTAAGAAGAAGAGGAAAGAGCAAAACAGCGTTTTCAGCAGATTTTGGACACTATCAGTACAGAAGAATACCGTTCATGTTCAAAAACTCTCCAACAACATTCCAGCGTTTATTGGACAGAGTAATAAAGGAACTAAAACAGTGCAGTATTTAGCGTACATCGATGATTTAATCGTCTTTTCGAGAAATATGCAGTAGCGTAGGCAGTCACTGACAAAAGTATTCGAGAGGTTGTGAGCAGCTCCTTTCACGCTAAGTACTAAGAAATTTCTCTTTACACTAGTAAAAGTCAATTATTTAGGCCATGTGATTAGTAAGGATGGTGTAATAACTTATCCTCGATTATGGCAAATAGTGCAAGATTGACTGGTATCATGAACAACCAGTGAGTTGCTATTTTTTCTTGGTCTCACTGTTATTATACAAAGTTCATGAAGGAGCTGATGGTTAATTATTACATGACCGCTTACAAAATTGTGGAAGGAGGATGTTAAGTTTATGTGGTCAGAGAAATGTCAGTGAGCGCTTGTCTAACTAAAATGGGCGTTAACACCGAATCCAGTCTTGCTGTTTCTGGGCCTTCAGAAGGAGTTTATACGGTTGTGTGATGCATCGATCCACGTTCTTTGAGTCACGAGGTCGACGGTCAAGAATACCTTACAGCCTTTGCGTCAAGATAACTGAAAGGAGTGGAGAAGAATTATTCTACAACGGAGAGGTAGATACGTTTAGCTTCATGTACTGTGTAAAATATTTCCGGTGATACCTGTGGGGAAGGAAGTTCAAGGTATGGACGGATCATATTGCTTTCAAGTGGTTGCTAGGTATGAAGGACGCGTCCAATAGACTGATGAGATGGGCACTAGAACTAAGTACACAGTAATCCACTAACCAGTGAAGAAACGGCGAAATGTGGATGGGTTAAGGGGAGTGTCAGTGCCCTGTCCTCGTAATGTTGAAATTAACATATTCATATCCCGTTTTCTCAGCAACTATCCAAGGTAATGAAACAAATTTTTTCAGGATATAGAGTAATATAATACATTCACTGATCTACTATGAAGTGCTTAACATTGTTGACAACCTAGATATCACTTTTTAATGAAGATCTTAAAATATTTATGCTATTTTTTAAAAAGATGATAGAATTATGAGTTTTATGTCTACCATTGCAGTTTCACCTAAATATAATACCACTGCAAATAAGACATAAAAATTTCAGAGCTTTAGCTCAAGTACTTTCTGAGATAATGGGAAACACTTGCAAGAAAATTAGTTTCTCAGAAAGCGTACTTGAAGTAAAGGAAGACTCACTGCTGAACGAAGAGAAAGCCAAAAACTCTCCAGCTTTGTAATCTTTATTTTCTTGAGGATAACCGATATGCAACCTCTTTCTGCGTTTGAGGGATGCTGCTATTTCTGTTGTATTTTTGACCATAATTTCTGTGTTAGAGACTCATTGTTTACTGCGTTCCCGTCGATTATTTCTAAATTTTGGCCACATCTAATTCCAACTTGCTTCTGAACCTTCATTCTGCCTGAGTCTCCATCACTGAAGGTGGTAATAGCATCGTTCGCACGTTCTTCTGTGTTTTTAAACTCAAAAATATGTTTATGGCACCCTGGTCCATATATCGTTGTTGAAAGACTAATTAACATTTTCAGTTTTTCCTGTGAGGCATGTCTTCAAAAGATCTGAATGTCCTATACTCTGTATACTGGCTTTATTACGGCTCCAAAAAACTTCAGGAATTGAGTTTCTCTGGGTATACTCGAGTGTTGCTGCCCCAGCGTTGCGGTATTTATACCAGTCAATTAAATATAATTTGTTTAGTGGCTTCTCAAAACTTAACGTCTTGTGGAAAACGCTGTCCACATTGCTTTTCTCATTCCATCCAGATTATTTGTAGTCTTTATAATGGCTTGGCCATAACGTTCACTTAGCTGATTGGATCTTTCGTCAGTGAAACGTCCTCTAATACTCTTGCCATCTTCAATCTTTTAGTTAGAATAGTTCTGTCTGATTTTACACAGTCGGGTGTCGATTCGTTTCTGCACATGATAGACATATTCTGACTTTTGAGGTGTTAGGACGTCATGGGGCCTGGTGTTATTTGCTGATTTGAATAAAGTGAAATCACTATGACCAATTAATTTAGCATAGCGAACATCACGTTGTTCCTGAGAACGCTGAAAGATCTTCACAGCAGAGGAACTTTCCACTGCTCAGCTCGATACTTCAAACGATTTCTGACAGTTATGTTAATGTAACTGCTGCTTTTCATTATTGGCATTCATGTTTGTGCATCCATGGCAAGGTTTTGACAATACATTAACATGAAGCACCTTCCTAGTATCAATACTTAGGGCAGCTGCACAGGAGTTTTAATATTGACGGTCACTTTTTTTGGCGTGATCCGTCGAATACTATGAATATGTCATTACCATCAATTTCTCCAATTACTTCTACTGTTGCAGATTACATTGAATCTTCTGCAATTACTTTTACTGTTTCCGCTAAATCATCTGTGTGCCTCGATACATGGGGGCATGAGAGATTCCTACGAGCACACAAAATTTTTCCAACCATAAGGCTTCACCTATGCATATGAGCCCATAGAAGCATCTCACATAAGACTCAATCCAGTTAATGTTTTTACAGTTTTAAGATTTCCAAAATTTTTTGTCGCTCTCATAACTGAAACAAATGTCTTCCATACTTCGAACTGAATCATTCTTTTTCAGGATTCCAGCACACAAATTACAGTACGCCGTTTGAGTAAAGATTGCTTTTAGTACACGTATAACAAATGTTAAACTGATATCACTGGCACCAGTTTTACTGTATACCCCATTACTGTTCACAAACTTCTTCTTGGAAGCACTTGGTGGTGAAGAAATTTGTTCATTGTTGTTTCCCCTAACCTCGTTCTCCGGATGTAAACTTCCAACAGGACGTGTTCCGTGGAATCTACTTCGCCTAACTTCTTCTCTTCTTAAATACTCCCTTTGGTGAAGTCTTCTTTAAGAGAGAAACACAACTCAATGAGAGAAACGTCAAAATACACACAACGAAATATGTAATACGCCGTACAACAAAGTGATATTACAATGCATTACATCAAAAGCAGGAACTGGTATCACAGCAACTAATGGAGCTATGTAGCAGGATGTTTACTATAAACCAATATAAAACACCACCTTCTAGAGCAAACAGCTCGGAGATGTTTTGTAACTGAACAAGTGTGCATAGAAGCTGCAGAAATTAACTATGCAGTAAATTATTTCAAGATGAATTAAAAATACTTCCAGTCGCCCTAAATCAACGAAAGTACAACAATTAAAGAGAAAACTTTAAACAACGGTTTTATACAAAAAATCGGTATTTCATACCCGCACTACATTTTATACTTCCCTTAAGCAAGAAAACCACAGGAGTAGAAGCACTGGTTCAGGACACAAGTGAATGGCAACAAGTCAGAGCACCAACGAGGAATGAAAGAAGTGTAGCAAGCAACATCAGTTTATCATGCATAACAGATTATTGTGTAGAAAAACAAAATAAGGGCAATGGGTGGTTGTGCCAGTAGAGTTGAAGCAAGTATGTGAAATGCGTTAGCGTAATTTATCAGGACCCAGGGGATGCAGGACGACGAGTCGGTGAGTGGTGAAAAACTACGGGTGGAAGGGAAGAAGGAATGATGTAGATCAGTAAATTAGAATTTGCGTAGAATGTTCTTGGGAATTAAGAACCCACTTCAGCTGCATTTAATGTAGAATGTGCACAGCATGCAGATTTGAATCGGAAGCTTGTACAATTTCAGTGCTAGAAAGAAGAAATGGAACCATTCAGTTTCATTCGGGTGCGCGTGTTAGGACTATTCAACCAAAAACCAGCAGGTAATCGTTCTGTTCTGACCGTAATAGACTATTTTCCTCGTCACACTGACATGTGCCTACGCCAGATCAACAGGCAGCCACAGTCGCACAAGCGTTAGTAAATGGGTGGGTATCGAAGTCTGGGGGTGCCAGAACCAATAACTAAAGACAGATGGATGGACTACATGTCGGACCTGATGAAAGATTGTGTCACTTATTAAAGAAAGAGAGTTAAGAACTAGTCCACATTTTCTTAACGTTGGTGGATGGACAGACTGGGTTCATCGAACAACTGGGAGGATTCTATGTTAGTATGTGAAAGCACACCATTCTGATTGGGACATAAACACTACTCGCCATTAAAATTGCTACACTACAAAAATGACGTGCTACAAACGCAAAATTTAACCGACACGAAGAAGATGCTGTGATATGCAAATGATTAGCTTTTCAGAGCATTCACACGAGGTTGGCGACGGTGGCGACACCCACAACCTGCTGACATGAGGAAAGTTTCCAAACGATTTCTCATACGCAAACAGCAGTTGACCGGCTTTGCCTGGTGTAACGTTGTTGTGATGCCTCGTGTAAGGAGGAGAAATGCGTATCATCACGATTCCGACTTTAATAAAGGTCGGATTGTAGACTATCGCGATTGCGGTTTATCGTATAGCGACACTGCTGCTCGCGTTGGTCGATATCCAATGACTGTTAGCAGAATATCGAATTGATGGGTTCAGGAGGGTAATACGGAACGCCGTGCTGGATCCCAACGACCTCGCGTCACTAGCAGGCATCTTATCCTCATGGATGTAACGGATCGTGCAGCCACGTCTCGATCCCTGAGTCAACAGACGGGGACGTTTGCAAGACAACAACCATGTGCACGAACAGCTCGACGACGTTTGCAGCAGCATGGACTGTCAGCTCGGAGACCATGGCAGCGGTTACCCTTGACGCTGCATCATAGACAGGAGCGCCTGCGATGGTGTACTCAATGACGAACCTAGGTGCACGAAAGGCAAAACGTCAGTTTTTCAGATGACTCCAGGTTCTGTTTACAGCATCATGATGGTCGCATCCGTATTTGGTGACATCGCGCTGAACGCACATTGGAAACGTGTATTCGTCAACGCCATACTGGCGTATAACCCCGCGTGATGGTGTGGAGAGTATAACACTCCCTGTCTGCTACTACTATACCATAACCTTGAAGTTGGAGGTAGTTTGTAAAATAGAACTATTTTATTAGAGTAATTATGGCATAAAGGAACAGAGCAGTGTACCCCTCTGAGAGGAATTTTGCTATGTTGACCTGTTGTACCTAACGGAGGTGGCTTATCGGAAATAAAAGTCAGAATTACGTAAATATTCAGACAGTAACAAATTATGTTTTACCTAGCTACACTGTTTAAAGGACAAGGAAAATGGTCATCGGCCTAATTAGGCAAGAGAATGATTAACATTGTAGTTTAAGAAATTAGGTAAGAGTAACTTTAACGGACAAACACAACCTATATTTTGCCACACGCAAGTGCAATGAACTCTGACACCTGCATATGTTCATGGTAAAGATTGGAAGCTGACAGAACAGGACAGACTATTTGCATTAATATAACAGCTAATGAAACACACTATTACTTTCAGGGCTTATTCAAACTGAATGGTCTTAATAACATTACTAGTAATATTCACTGCAGAATCATTAATTGGACAGGTTCAGTATTATTGTTCAAACATTTTCCTAACTGACATAAAATTACAAATGTAGTTCACTACAAAATTATGAACTGGTCACAGGTTAAGTGTCTCTCAACTTCATACTATTTTATTTAGAATGAAAGTTAAATGGAATTCACTAACAGGTTACTTCTCACTGTCTTTTGAATAAAGAAATTATTGTTTTCATAAATAGTAGTCTTCCAGTTACTTGTTACCTAGCATTGGCACAATAGAGAAACTGTGGATCCTGTTATACTGTTAATATGCACTTCCAATACACAAGAGATACAAACACTTAGCTAACATGAATATCTAACTATCCACTATTGCAGTTTTCCACTTTTACTACAGTGAAACGTAATGTTGACAAATTTTCAAAAAACTGACTCACCTTTTAAAATATACTACAGGCAGCACTATGATCATTAACTAAGCAAAACTTTATTATCTTCAGTTTTAAGAGTTTTTAATTTTTTAAAATTGAAACAGAAAATTGTCTTTGTTACCACAGTCGTCTACTTTGAAGTAAATGATTAAATAGATAACTTTGAAATTCCACAAATCTTTAAATTGGACTGTTTCCATCACTGGGAGGCTTTCACAAAACTATATTTACTACCTCCAACAATTTCACTAAATCCACAGTAAATCTGAATACTCTCTTCTTACCAAAGATCAAACAATATTATTTAATGTTTTTTCACAAACTAGGACACTTGGTAATCATAGTTCAAATGGAGAGGAACCCCAGAGGTGTTGTAATAGGGAAATAAATCAAGGTAGGTACATGAATTCAGTTATAAGTTACCTTATATTTGTGCACACTAACACATCCAATAAGCTGATCCTTCACTGTACATTATTGTACTATTCCGTTACAGTGATTACGCAATGTGGTGGCAACTGCATGATGGTAAGTGGATTTGCAGGCAGAATTGCTGGACTCTGTGCCTTCTTGGTGGCGATTATGGATACCAATTCCAGAATCGTTACAGCTACTTATCCATACATCCGAGGCATTGGAAAGTGGCAGGAAAAGCCTCACTCGGAACTAGCACACTATACAACTTTTACATGGCAGTGCACAGTTTGGTAGCTCGTCCCCGACTGACTCTTGGTTCCACCTTTTCTACCTACGTCAACCGCATTTTGCGCGCGCTACACTGTTCCGTTCCCGAGGGGAACCACAAGATGTTTTACATACAAAATAACTAAGAACCCTGAGTGAGGATCAGCAGTTTACATAACAGCAACCAAATACATCACATAAAACAGAACATTTGCACATATTGACATTTCTACAAAAAATTATTCACACAGATATTACAATTATACACAGTAAGTTTTGTTCCCTCAAAATGAGACAAAGAATTTAAATGACAGATATACTACATTGCATAAAATCAAACCATGACATCAAACTTTTTACAAAGAAAGGAGTATACAGTTTTGTGTTATCTATTCAATCAAACACATTTACAGAAGCTCAACGATGTAACATTAAATAAAACAAAAGGCAAAATAAATCAGTAGAGTATTAGAGCTATGGTGTTACAGCTGCCATTGCTTACACGTCTCGATCACCTCTTGTTCGCATTGACGGCACTTTGAACAGTGGACGTGACATTTCAGATGTGTTACGACCCGTTGCTTTATCCTTCATTCGATCCCTGCGAAATCCTACATTTCAGCAGGATAATGGACGACCGCATGTTGCAGGTCCTGTACGGGCCTTTCTGGATACGGAAAATGTTCGACTGTTGCCCTGGCCAGCACATTATCCAGATCTCAAACCAACTGAAAACGTCTGGTCAATGGTGGCCGAGCAACTGGCTCGTCACAATATGCCAGGCACTACTACTCTTGATGAACTGTGGTATCATGGTGAAGCTGTATGGGCAGCTGCACCTGTACACGCCATCCAAGCTCTGTTTGACTCAATGCCCAGGCGTATCAAGGCAGTTATTACGGCCAGAGGGTACTAATTTCTCGGGATTTATGCAACCTAATTGCGTGAAAATGTAATAACATGTCGGATCTGGTATAATATATTTGTGCAATGAATACCCGTTTATCATCTGCATTTCTTCTTGGTGTAGCAATTTTAATGGCCAACAGTGAATTTATGCTTCCACGTAAGTGCATATAACTCTGAAGTGCACCTTAGCACGGGGTTCTCGCCATTCGTGGTTGAGCATGAGATCCCATTGCCGTTTGACATGATAAGACAGACTGGAGGTAGGAATGGAGAATCAGAATTTGCAAGTTCGGTTCAGTATGTGTGGAAGAGGGCCCATCAAGCAAATGCTAAGGCCTTGGGGAAGCTAGAAGAGGCAGTATAGCAAGTGGGAACGTTACTTCACTACAGAATAGGCTAATATTGGTGAAGTTGACGATTCCACACCAGGACAGATCTTTTGTTATGGTTGATGTGACTGGACGCCATGTTTCACCGAAACAAATACACAGTGGAGCAATAAAAGTATGTCTGAATTTTGAGGATGAGGCATCCCTTTGGCTAGAGTTCATCACCACCACAATGCCTGGTCCACTCTGAACGGTGAGACTATGTGGCTTAGCCACCAGCACTAAGTTCTACAAGGGATTTAGTGCCACAGCACTGTCTACCTCCCATCCGCACTGTCGCCACCTACAGGGTGAAAAATATTTAAACCGACAAACTCTGGGGGGTTGTAAGGGACACCAAAACAAATACCTTTCCCTAAAGTCATTCTTTCCTATGAGGAGTATTTAAACCGGTATAGGAAGATTCCTCTGGCGGCAAACTAATTAAACCAACAAACACTTTTCCATTTTTTATGAGCAAGAGACAACACATTAACACAACCCAATTTCAATTACAGTAGATTTTCAAAAATGCAAACGTAAACAAAGGTTACACCGTCGGATCATGTTCTGTCTGACACGGGCAAAAACCCCAGCAGTATCCTGAATTGTTCCTGCTGCTGCTACTATCCGGGCAACCAGATCCTCTTCTGATGCAACAGGAGTTCCGTAAACAATGTTGCGCATCTCTCCCCACACATAAAGTCCAGAGGGGACAAATCTGGGGATCGAGCAGACCATGGTACAGGACCACCTCTGCCAATCCACGTTCCTGGGAACCGTCGGTCCAGGCAATGTTCTGGCGAGAAAAATTGTAACAGTGCATGCCATTTAATGGCCTAGGTAGCAGATACTGCCCATTTAAACTGTCCCCAACAACACCGACCCACACATTAACGAAGAACCGCACTTGATAAGCGCTAGTAACTGTGGCATGTGGGTTATCCTCACTCCAAACACGCGAATTGTGCATGTTGAAGACTCCATCACGCCCGAACGTTGCTTCATCTTTAAACAACACAGAGGATGGAAATGTAGGATGCATTTCACACTGTTCCAGGTACCACTGCGAAAACTGTGCTCTGTGTGGGGAATCAACTGGTTCCAGGTTTTGGACACGCTGTAAGTGAAATGGACGTAACAATTGCTCTCGAATGACTGTTCTTACATTCGTCTGATTCGTCCCCATGTTACGTGCAATTGCACGAGTGCTGATTGAAGGATTCCGCTCCACATGCTGCAAGACAGCTTCCTCAAATTGCAGCGTTCTTACCGTGCGACGGCATCCCTGTCCAGGTAATCTGCTAAATGACCCGGTCTCACGCAGACGTTGGTACCCAGCAGCAAAGGAGGTACAGTATGATGCGGGATAACGAGATTCGGATATTGTTGTTGATAAACCCGCTGTGCAGCTCGTCCGTTGTGGTGCACTACGTAGTACGCACTAACCATATCAGTGTACTCATTCCAGGTGTGTCGCTCCATTAGTAAACAGAGACAATGCACTACTACACTGGTGGATAGCAGTTGCCTACAACTGAAGAGTGTAATATGCCCTCTAACAACTGAAGATCGTAATACGGCCTCTAAGAACTGAAGAGAGTAATACGGACTCCAATGGTTTAAATAATCCTCATAGGAAAAAATTACATTCGGGAAAAATATTTGTTTTGGTGTCCCCGACAACCTCCCAGAGTTTGTCGGTTTAAATACTTTTCACCCTGTATACTGCGTTCCACACAGAACTTATTCCGCCATAGACCCAGTCCCAGCCCCTGTCTGACTCCTGCCAGAGGACAGTGGGTTAAATCCCACGTACAGCAGTCTCCATGCGTCGTCGCAGTGAATGCCTGTGGGGCTGAAGGGTTGCTCTAGGCGGTTCTGGCGCTGCAGTCCGGAACCGCGGGACTGCTACGGTCGCAGGTTCGAATCCTGCCTCGGGCATGGGTGTGTGTGATGTCCTTAGGTTAGTTAGGTTTAAGTAGTTCTAAGTTCTAGGGGACTTATGACCTAAGATGTTGAGTCCCATAGTGCTCAGAGAAATTTGAACCATTTGGTTGCTCTAGGCGCTATCGCTGACGAAGTACAGCACCACTGATATCATTGCCATGGCCTGCAGAGGCCACTGGCCATCCATTGGCATGCTGTCAGCAATGCAAAGTGTCTCATAGCAACATGTCACCAGAGCAGATGAGGGCAGATATCACCGCCCGTACGTCAGTGCCGACCTGAGGCATGTTCTGCTTCACTTAGCCACGACAAAGCATATACCAAAGTTGAAGAAAGCATTCTTTAATGTCAAAAGTTTTCCACTTGGCCATCCAACCGATCACCACATCCAAACACCCCACCGAGTGCACTCAGAAATATCACCACGCCCAACATTCCCTGGCTCTGAAGTACTCAGGAGACGAACTTCTTCATAAATCCTGTCTGACTGCAAAAAGGTCCTAATGCAAGTAGTTTCCCGTTGCAATCCTCCGACCGTAATGGGGATAAACGATGATGATGAAGACGACACAAATACACCCAGTCACGTCGGGGCAGATGAAAATCCCTGTTCCCGCCGGGTATTGAACCCGTAACTTCGTACTCGGGAAGCGGGAACGCTACCGCGAGACCACAAGCGGCGGACAAACTCAGCATTACTGTATCATAATATTCATTGCTCTACTATAGCTCTGTTTCATCAACGCATTTAGCCTACATTTGTGCACCCGGTACTCACATATACAGGCCATAACGACAGGTTACTCCTTATTTAATGAAACCATCACTATTCTCACACCTGGCTTCATTCTTCTTTTGTCTGATTAATTCTAATCCCAGTCAATGTACCGCCCTCACAATGTACTGCGAGAACCTTGTACAATTGTACACCTCCAGACGATGCCATATACTTTAGCTTGTTTACTTACTCGCCTTATGCACTCCATTTCCGTCTGAACGTCCTCTTCATTTGTGTTCACTTCTCCTCCTGTGTCACTAATTAGTATCTTATTCTAAGAAGGGTTTGATGTGGTTAATGTGGTGTGCAAAAACCGATTTAATCGGCTTAATTGTGTCCATGTCAAATGCGTTAGCATGTGCAATCCTACTCATCATAAGTTGGGTGTTACATACAGAAAAGAATTTGTGATAAGGCCACGTATGCTTGTTAAACAATATCGAGGAATTTACTAGTATCTTCTGACCCACATGATAATCACGCAACTTACTTTTCCAGAGAGCACGTTCGTTTCACTAGCATCCTGCATCATTTATGCTCCACAATGCTGGTCGGCGAACTCTTTGCGCTTTTTTCACCTCCTTGGCGGAAAATCAACTACTTCTCACACTTTGTCTCATGGGTGGCTGTATTTTAAGACAGACAATGGGGGCAACAACGTGGTACTGTGTTGGATCTTACTGACTACATCTATAAAATTCTTCAGAATTTCATCCCTTATGGTAAATTGCTTGTTGCAGTATATTCTGAAAAATTTCCGAAATGTTTTATAATCAATCCTAAAGAATTTCAATTTAGGTGGTACAATCAAACAAAAGTACTCTTGATATTATGTATGTTTAGTGCCGCTATCGAAAGTAATTGTGTCTTTTTGACCTGTGTGAGGAGATCCTCACGTAGCTCCTTCGATACAGTCAGCCTTAAGGATTTCAATTTAAGCAGTATGATAAAATAAAAATAGGCTTGATCCTATTTCTATTTAGTGTTGGCTTTGGTTGTACCAACTTCAATTGGGGACTGCTGTTATCCAAAATAGTTTTTTCTTCACGACCGACTTCGGTGAGGTAATGTTTACATAACATGTTCTCAAATATTAATGTAAGTTCTACTATGATCAACACATAGCAGAACCATCGTCATGTCATCGGAAGGGCTCCCTTTAAATTTTTTGCACTGTGTTATCTCAAATTTTTGGGAAAAATTGGGTACAATGGAGCATGAGTGACTCTAGTTTATGGTTTTGTTTTCTGGTGTGATTTGTGTAGTGGGAGGACTCTTCTAATCCATCTTCCAGTGTTATTGAAGTGAGATAATTAATTTTAATTTGAAGAAGCACTTCTCCTGTCAGAAGCTAACGTAACTGAATTATTCTGAGCTCTGTATACAATATGACTTCGTCTATTACCTCCTCAAGTACACAAGGAGCCCACAGTAAAGTGACAATACCTCATTGATAGAATAAAATTCCCATTCTAAGTAAACAGATTTGCGTGATGCCTGCCTGATTTCTGTCTTTCCATTAATCTTGTAATTACAGGAGTGACATTTCCTTATTTTGCTCTCTTGCCATCTCTCTCCTAGAAGTGGTTACATAATTTTCGAATACTACCTTTATCAAATACAAAATACTAAAGCAATTTTCTTCCAGGTGTTCAATCATTTCATTCGTTACCCCTGTCAGTCAACATAACACTGCACCCTCGATGACTCTCATCTTCCCTGATATATACGTGACTGAGAAGTCAAATTCCTGCAGGTACAAGATCCGTCTAATTAGTCTTTCCTGGGTTAATTTTACTTACACCACGAATTCAAGACCCTTGTGATTACTATACACGGTAGTCTTGCACCCAGACGGGTCCATATGACTGTTAGCACTTCCAATTCAGTTACTGAGTAATTCTCGCTCTTGATATTACTGTCAAAAGTAATGGTCTTGTGTTCACACTTTTCATGTATCTCGATTTCCTGAAAGATCATGAGCCCAAGCCCTGTCTTGGCACTGCGAGTGGCCATAAAGAAGTCTCTCGTTCTCGCGCTAAATCGGGATGTCATAGACCGATCCTCTCACCATAATGTCCTTAATGCTTCGAAATCTCTCTCAGCTGTTTTGTCCCAGGACCAAGGTGTCTTCTTGCCTGTGATTTAACTTATCCATGGTGTTGCTGATGTGGCTACCTATATGAAGAAATTATGAAAATTGATAAGTCCTGGTCCTTGGTACTGGTAATGATGCAATGATTTCGATCTTGTCCAGGCATGGTGATACGATTTTCCACTGTAATAATATTACCCAAAAAGTTATTTGGCCAAAAAAAGTTTTCCATTGTTTTTTCTTACGCCATGATTGTTTAAAGCACTGGGCAGAGCTTTCAGAACCTGATTATGCTCTTCCCATGATTTGTCCTCCATTTATAGGTCATCGACATAAGTTGTCACATGTTTTGATGAATTATGGACGGTAAGTTTAATCTGCAAATAAAGGCACCATATGAGATATTCAGTCCAAATGGTAGGTGCGGTACTGGTAACATCACATAGACACAAGAAAGGACGTAGTTAAGGTTAGGAAAAACTAGATTTCAGATCTCTCAAGGACAAAACTGTGACCCCATGGAACCTCTGCAACAACTCTTCTAGTTTCTAAGGCCTATCAATTTTTGTTGCACTAATTGTTTGTATTTGCCAAGAATCCAGAGCTAGCCTTACTGATTCATCTTTCCACTCACAACTTACTATTATAGGTTAAAACGGAATTTTCAATTTCTCCATCCATCATTTTTCGAACCTCCATACAAACTTTACGTCTGCAGCCTAGTGGGATTGCATAGAGGGCTACAAATATTTCCTGTTCTGCTTTACTTTAAGGAGTTCTAGAAATTTTTAATTTTTCCCGATTTTGGTGAGGAAACTTCATCACTAGCAAGACAGATATCTCCTAATTTCTCGCTTGCTCCTACACTAATATTTTCAGGTTGTGACACCAGTTCGTTGATTTTCTAATAGAATTCACTTCTAATCATTTTCTTCTCATCTTACAATTGCCTCTCTTAGTCAAGGTTCTTGCTTGTCTTTTCTTCCATACACTAACCTTGTTGGTACCATAGTTTCAATCAGCTCGCTGCTATCTTCACTTGAATTACCTGCTTCCCGAAATAGATATTTTTTCTTTCCTCACGTAGAATTACCTGTCTTCTGTGAAGACCTAATGTCATTTGATTACTATTCAAGAAATCCATACTAATAATTGGATCAATCGTCAATTTAGGTGCCACCAAGAAATTCCTATCTGTGTGTGACCTTGATAAACTAATTCTAGACTAGTTTGGCGATTTTCCTTAGTGAATTTACCCAGTAAGAAAATTCCTATTTCATTGTATCTTCGAATATTCCGTTTTAATCCAGTCCTGGAAGGGGCCGCCAAATTATAAATTTATTATGCGAAAGTAGAATGTAGCTGAACCTGAATTAATCATGAAACAGACACATTCTTGAGAATCTGTATTTTATTTAAGGCGCGCAATGGATTTACTAATGCTGTCGGTAATTTAGGCCCTAGCAGTGAGTTTGAAGTTGGGGGAAGGGGTAATCACATAATATTATTCATTGAAAGGGCGTGAGAGAGATAATCAAGTTAAGATTTCAGTAAATCTGCAGTTTCTTACAAAAGACAGAGTTTGAAAGCATTAAAAAACAATTATGTGAATTTAAACTTTAAAATAATGTGTATTACAACAAGAAATATGAGGTGGAAAGTTACTAAATGAAGTGAAGTCTCTTAACAGTCTCGCATCTGGCTCTATGAACTGATTTTTAACCTGACTATGACGATTACAGTGGTTTTCTGCCACAACAACCTAAGAATCCAAAAATATCTGAAGAAACACTAATGAATATGAGACAGTGAAACCTATTTTGCACTTGATGTACTATGTGATACAATATCAGACCTGTAAATGTCAACGTAAAGGGAGCAGAGAGGAGACACTGTGACCCCGTGGTCTGAATTTCGGCTGAAGACGTTGACAGTGGACCCCACATGACTCCGCCACTTGAGAGCAGAGCTGAAACTCTTTCAACCATTTGCTATCCATGACTTTTTGGGATCTGGTATTTTCTAAATCTCCCAAAAGCAGCTTGCTCCTTTCTTCCCACGAACAGAAACGCATCCACCAGTCCTCTCAAGAGTCATCGGCCACGAGCTACCTTCACATTACTGGACATGTGAAAACGTTAGAGAAAACTGTCCACGAAGCATGTCGTTAACTGCGCTGCATCTTCTGAATGTTATATAGAACACAGCCGTTTTGTCATGTTTTCTAGGAATTCCAGGGTATGCTTATCTGCTCAAGTACTTCTTTTAACAAGCTCCTAGTTCCGAACACTTGATAACCGAGTTCCGTCTTCTGGAACAAAGGCTTTTCACACTATGTGATAAATAGTATCCGGACACCCACAAAAACATTCCTGATTCATATTAGGTGCACTGTGCTGCCACCTACTGCCAGGTACCCCATATCAACGGCCACAGTAGTTATTAGACATCGTGAGAGAGCAGAATGGAACACTCCTTGGAACTCACGGATTTCGAACGTGGTCAGGTGACTGGGTGTCACTTGTGCCATACGTCAGTACGAGAGGTTCCCACACACCTAACCATCCCTAGGTCCATTGTTTTCGATGTGACAGTGCAGTGCAAATGTGAAGGGACACGTACAGCACAAAAGCATACAGGCCGACCTCGTCTGTTTACTGACAGAGACCGCCGACAGTTGAAGAGGGTCATATTGTGTAATAGGCAGACGTTATCCAGACCACCACACAGGAATTCCAAACTGCATTACGATCCACTGCAAGTACTATGACAGTTAAGCGGGAGGTGAAAAAACTTGGCTTTCATGGAGGAGCGTCTGCGCATAACCACACATCACGCCGGTAAATGCCAAACAACGCCTTCCTTGGAGTAAGGAGCGTAAGCATTAGACGACTGAACAGTGGAAAAACGTTGTGTGGGGTGGTGAATTACGGTACACAATTTGACGATGCGATAGCAGGGTGTGAATATGGCGAATGATAGGCGAACGTCATCTGCCAGCGTGTGCATTTCCAGCAGTGAAATTCGGAGGCGGTGGCGTTATGGTATGGTCATGTTTTTCATGCAGGGGGCCTTTACCCCTTGTTGGTTTGATTGTCACTATCACAGCACAGGCCTACATTGATGTTTTAAGTACCTTCTTGCTTTCTACTGCTGAAGAGCAATTTGGGGATGCCAACTTTCAACACGATTGAACACTTGTTCATAATGCATGGCCTGTGGCGGAGTGGTTACATAACAATAACATCCCTGTAATGGACTAGCCTGCACATAGTCCTGACCCTGAATCCTACAGAACACCTTTGGGATGTTTCTGAACGCCGACTTCGTGCCAGGCCTCACTGACCGACATCGATACCTCTCCTTAGTGTTGCACTCCCTGAAGAATGGGCTGCTATTCCCCAAGAAACCTTCCAGCAACTGATTGAACGATGCCTGCGAGAGTGTAAGCTGTCATCAAGGCTAAGGGAGCGAGTGGGGGGGGGGGGGGGGGAGGGCAACACAATACAGAATTCCATCATTACCGATGCAGGACGCCTTGAACTTGTAAGTCATTTTCAACTAGGTGTCTGGATACTTTTTATCACATTTGTACCTCGGCCGTCCCGCTGACCATGCTATCAACAAGACAATGTCCTCTCTCCCAGCTCATCAATAGGCTAAGCGACTTCCTATCCCCACCTCACCTAAATGGTAAGGACGCTATACCGGCAGTTCTTCTCCTCATGTATCTCCAAGGGCAGTGTGCCCACAGGTCCTCAAGGCATCCTTCACTGTCCCTCGTTAAAACATCCCTCACCTCCAAAGCTGTTCTATAGAGAAAATTGATATACCTAGTAGCGTGTTATATTATAGGAGGTTGAGAAGAGGAAGTGAATATCTGCAATATCAAGACTCCTGTTAAAATAACTCAGCTTCCCTCCAGTTCCATGATCAAGGGTGAATAACTGATGATAGACGAACTGAAGGATTTGACGCTTTTAAGTTTCCGTGGTACTCGTAGTACAGGCAGTTTTAAAGGGTAAAAACTGTAAGAGAAGACAGGGAATCCTCTTCTGACTAGCGGTCTCTTGGATTTGTTCTTTAATACACGAATGTTTAGTGCTCAGCATTGGATTGTGTAGGTTTGGCCAACTTGGTAGAAATATTGTCTCTAGGATTAGGAAAACCATGCATGAACCGCTTGGAGGCATTAAAAAAATATTACTTCCACCACTACAAATCAAATTAAATGATTGAAGCAGTATGTAGGGTTTTCCATATAATGCATTATATTTTAAACACCTTTATACTAAATTTCCATTCATCAGTCATCAAACACTGAAAGCCTCAATTTTTGTTGATATTCTAATTCAGTAGTAGAGGAAGGAGCACGAACTTGAGGTTGCAACGAATGTTAGTGGAAAAGATACTTGGACTTTCTTCAGATCCGTTACTGAAAACTTTCTAGGGAATAAAAAACATCTAATTTACAAGAACATAAAGCATTATAGAAAAACTTCGGGAAGTTGGTTTGCTATTTCATTTCAAAAGTCCACTTCCTGCACTTTTGTATTGAGTAATTACCTTTGACTTACGAATACTAAAGAGAAGAACAAGAGGTTAAGGACATGGAGAAGAGAAATATGGTAGATGGAATCAAAGTTGGTGGCCGTCTATTGTTGAATAGGGACAGTAAGGATAAACGTCTTATGAGAAAAACAAAAGAGAGGTAGTTTCAAATGTAAGTGTACAATACACATAATGTTTCTAAGATGACTGTTTTTCAAATTTGTGTATGTGCCTAAAAACAATATTTGTAAATGCATAGACCATGATTGAATTTTATTGTAAGATTAGTGATTCAACGTCTTAAATCACTGATAAATGGGTCGTTAATTTTTAAAAACTCCTGACCTGATACAACAAAATGAACGAAACTTTCGGAATCAGCATTAAAATTTGATTTTAGAAAACATGTTATTGAGAAATCATCTAAGAAAAATTTGAGAAGTGTAGATTTTTTTAATAGCTCGACACATGTTTCATCACCAATTATTCTACATTGGTTTAAAGTCCATTTTCCTAGTAGGTGATAAGTTTTCAGTAGTAGCACATAAGAACAACACATTCAATTGTCAGTTCACTTCAGTGTCACAACTACACTCTTGGAATTATTATCAAGTTCTCTTTTCTGCAATTTGCATTCGACCCCAGTACTTTTTTTTTAAATTCACAAAAACTAGCCGTACCACATCAGTTCCTGTGTCATGCACATACTTGAACTGATTTGAATTTTTGTTACCAGTTGTAAATGTACAAAATGTGCCCTCCTCCCAAATGAAATTCCACACTTCTCCAAAATAACCTTTATTAATTACTACAAAAGTCGTTCCCCTTGTTTAACGAAAAAAGTCCTGCTATTACCTAGTTGTACAGTAACGCAGGAAACCGGTTGTTAACAGTTTTCCGGTAATCATAATGTGTGTGAGATGTAGGTGAAAGATTATGGCAGGTCGTTTCTACTGTTTATTTCTCTAGTGAACAAATTTGCACATGGGATTACAGACAGTGTTTATGTAAGACTACATATTGTAATAATTGTTTCAAAAAATAATGTGGATGTGTACTATTTTACGAACGCCACTTGGTTACATTGGAGACAGTGCACAAAATTTTAAATCTATCAGAAAACACGAACGTATGAAGGGTGGCTATAGACACGGGCATGAGATTTTTCTGGAGTCGTTTGTAAGAGTATCCGACTCAAGTGTGAGGAACAAAACCAGAACCTTCTGTCTACATCTCACATAAATAGAAACAGTGCTTATGTTTCCATTATCAGTCAGTTGTCGCGGTAAATACGACTCCATTTCCAAGTTCGTGTTACCCATAAGTGGAGCTATTGATAATTGTGATGCAAGTCATCTGCCCCTTCAACTAACACGTTAGTGGCCTTGTCATCCTCTTGAAGCACCTACTTGCGTAAGTTCTCTCCTTGAGATCAGTTATTGACGTAACGTGCACGCCAAAGACGGCTACATTTGGACAACGAATGCGGCCGCAGGAAGTATAAAGAGGTGCTGAAGTCGAGCATTTGTGATACATACATCTGAGACAATGAAGTTTTCATTGATCGTATTGAGCCTACTGGCTCCGTCTTTTGCTGCGCCGAAGCCTCTCAGGCTATGGTCCAGAAGACAGGACCGTATAATCGGGGGCACCGAAACCACCATAACGGAGTACCCCTGGCAGCTGTCTCTCCTCCTCGAAGGGTCCCACAGGTGCGGAGCTTCCATCATTAGCTCCAACTGGGCGCTGACGGCTGCCCACTGCATCGACGGCGTCCAGGCGTCTCTGTTGACCGTGCGTGCCGGCTCCACGTACAGAAACAGTGGCGGGACTGTGCTCGATGTTGCACAGGCTATCAAAAACAGGCTATATTACAGGCCGGCTGCCGACTATGACATTGCGGTGGTGCAGGTGAGCTCACTCTTTTTCTGTCCACTGAAGTGTTTATAAAGAAACGGGCATTGTCGGTACATAGAAGCCCATTTAAATGAACAACTAACTAAATATCATTTCTGTCGATTGACTATCGATACGCGTAGTCTTTCAAACAGTTATAAGTTATTACTAACCATGTGAAAAATTTTAATTCCTTTTGATGATTTTATAATGCACATTATACCTTCTGTTCACAATATACGGAGCATTATTTGAAGGCTGTAATTGATAATCTGATGACTAGATATCTGAAAATAGTTAGTGTGTCTATTCTGATTTTATTTATATTGCCTTATTTTGATCTAGATTTCCGTCATTCCCAAATGCGACGTATACAAAGTGACCATAAATAAGGAATTATATTTTACACTTCCTGCTTCTATAGCGTAATGTGCAGTGCGGTAGCTAGCGAGACAAGTAACTTGGAAAGCCCATTAAGTGATTTGAGTTCATAATCTTCAGCTGTTTTGTCTGTAAACCACTTACCGATAATGAAAAGGGTCGCGGAAATGTACTCCAGTACATGTCAATGTAAAATCATTTCAGAGTCAAGAACTCTAATTCTTTCCATTTTTTGCTTTTGTATACCATTATATAAAACACATACGCTACATATTTTCTGCCCCATACCTCCTTCTAACACAAAATTTACATTTTACAATAACAAAATGCCTTTTCTTCCGGTAACACTGTTCCATACACAACTTTCCTTACCTGCTCTATCTACAGCCTCCACATATAGTACCTTACCCGTTAATTTAGCATCACACGAACTTCTAAGAAATATCTGTTTCCATTAACACTGGATTCGACATCTCCGGTTAGCCTTTTATCTCCAAACAGTGTTATGCTCTGAGCCTGAATTAGGAGGATCTGTATTCAGTGTCAGCATTTAAGATATTTTTCTGCTTTAGCAAAGAGGTGTTTCTTCCAATTTATTAATGTACTATTCCTATTGCTCTTCCCCGCCACTACCTGTATGCCATAATTCTGTTTTCTAATTATTTCTTTCCCAATACGCTAAGGACTTACCGCTTGACTACTAACTTTTATCTCTTTCAACATGAGTTTACATGTATTAACTGAAATTATAGGCTAGTTATGAGGTACACTGGATTCTTTAGGTTTCCCAATATTGAATCAGAGCAGATGGACAAAAATTTGGAAACAGCGAAACCACGGTACATACCATGTCTAATACAGTGCGAGAAAACCGCCAGTAATCCAACCAGCTTCCAGTCTTCCACTAATGGTCACATACAGCTCCTGTATGGTTTCCAAGGGAGTCTTATACCATGCTCCCTACATAATATTGGCAATTTCAGGTATAGGTGACAGAGGTGGATAGTAAACATCATCACTTCTCTACATAATACCCCACAAAGGCTCAATAATATCAATATCTGGTGACAGTGGTCAGCCGAGAGATGCGAAATCTTTTCCTCATGATCACACGTCTAGTCTTGGACGATGCGATCTGTGGGACCAGGAACTTTGTCCTCTTCCAATACAGCATTACCGTAGCGGAAGAAACATTTTGCCGTGGGATGAAACTCATTAGCCAAAATTGTCATATAACCCACGGCAGAAATGCCATATTGCGGAGTAACTGCGGGACCCATGGAATACCAAGTTACGGCTTCCCGTATCATCATTGTGCGCCCTCCGCCGTGTTTGGCAGTTTGGACGTAAACTCGGCGGGAAGTCGGCAAAAGTTTGCAACAAAACTCTTCCGTAGAAATGAGTTCCTTCGATTGCTTCCAAAGTCCACGATCTATTGTTACGGCTCCACATTTCCCTGTTATATACATTTGGGTCACTCGAGTGTGTTTCCTGCAATTCCCAGAATATTGAGCTAACTTTGTGTTGCTTTATTTCTTGCAGTTGTCGTCCTCTTACCTTCCGTCGCAGTCCTTTAATAACCGTCTGCCATGATCAATCTACACAGTCCTTCGTCCGCGTTGTGTGCCAGCGTATTATGTTTTTCCGTTTTCCCCGTATGCGGTACAGATCTTCGTTAGCGCACTTCTTGAACACCGAACACTTCGGCTATCTTGATTGCGTAAACACCTCCCATACGAACTCCAACAACATACCCACGTTAGGATTCATTTAGCTCCGACGTAAAGCACTCACGACTATACAGAACACCACTCTGACCAGGACTGACTTGCGCCACACTGAGGCATCGCACATGTGCCATTCGTGGCCAAACACCACAGCGCAACGTCCAGGCTTGGTTAGCATCTGCATTTATGTTCAAGTATGAATGTCTCATGGTGACTCTGGATTTCGGTCGAACCTCTGTGCTTTCTCCAAGAATGTTACATTGTCCCATTTCATATCTGTATATACAGTTGTTACATCCATATGTACTATAGTAGAAGTCTCAACTGAGTGCCCTATTTAGAAGCGGAACACGTAATCATATCGCCAGCAGTTAATGATTAGCATGTTAATTGAAATAAGTAGTGAAGTACCATGAACTTAATTTAAAACTGAATATCATGCAGTTACAGTCAGCTAAAGTGTGTTGTCTACCTTCACAGCCCGCTGAGTCTTTCCCGCTGGGCTCTGATGTGCAGCCCGTGGGCCTTCCAGACGCCGGATATGATCCTCCGAACGGCCTCGCCGTTACTGTGACGGGCTGGGGACTTATAGCGTCCGGTGGAAGCAATGCAAACGCACTGCTGAAGGTGGACATTAGCGTTGTCGATCGCTCTACTTGCCAAGAAAACTTCGGTAGCCTCGTAACGAAGCGAATGGTGTGCGCCGGTGAGGCAGGCAAGTCTGTGTGCAACGGGGACTCGGGAGGTCCTCTCGTCAGTGGTACCACACAGGTGGGCATCGTGTCCTGGGGAGGCTTCACATGCGAAGGCTATGGCGCAGTGTACAGCAACGTTGGAGAACTCCGTTCGTGGGTCACCAATACTACCGGAGTTTAACATGAAGGACAGTTCCGCCGCTGATTTTCCCACTGTACAATATGTTACACTTTTATTCATATTAGAGGTGGCACTTTTGTATTGATATTTTTTGTATTATTCTGAATGTAAAACGTTGTAATTTCTCTTCTGCCTGAAATAAATTATTAGTTCTGCATGCCTGACATTCTTCATCTTATTGCATCTGTCAGAATATCTCTCACTTGTACTGTTTTCTCTTTTTTTAGCCAAGATACATACACCTTACGTAATACATATACCAACACTGTGGAAAGAAGAGGCCCATTTGTCGGATAAATAGTTTTTCTTGTTCGATGTTTAATAGAAGTTTTCTTCCGCCTGCCTAACATTGTTCCTTCCGTGATGTTCCCAAATGACTGCAGATAGAGGTTCATGTCGGATAGATTCGTAATCAGGCCAAGGCCGCAGTTGTCTGAGAAATTCGGAGATCTTAGACCAATCCTTAAACCCCACTATTTTGATTGTTATTTGTGTGAAGTGTTATGCAACGCTTACAAATAGGATAGAAAGTATACTTTACAAGACGCACCAAAGAAAGATATTTCCCCTACTCCTGCTAACAAGTACTCACAGCTACAGCATTCGTGTTTTAATTACAAACATTAATAACTTCAACGATTTACCTTATGATCACACGATCATCAGGTAACCTGAACAAAAAAATGAATGAACTAACTCAAAAATGTCGACATAAATGCCAATGAGTAAACCGTCAGAGATTTCTCTGACTTCTCTGTTTCAGTTCTATGATGTTGAAAATTTTATCCTAAGTTTATTAGTAATTCCATCCAAATGTCACGTACATATTTGACAAGCTGTGCAAGCTGGTAAACGTTTACCAAAAAGTGTAATGAGAACATACCTACGTGTTGCAGAGTCATGTAGAAATAGGAATGTACGTCATTTCGTAATAATACGGTCATGCTGTTTTATTCCCAGCAACTGATTCTCTCAAATGAACCAAATTGAAGGAGGAATCATAGTCAAGAATTCAAGTTCTAGCGAGAACATTACAAGAGACATTAAAACAACGAACATTTAGTAAAATATTCGATGACTTACACAAGAATATCAACATTAAACTGTTGTTGGTGATATACTGAGATTATCATTACATAGGCTTCCTCAGCCAGAGTCAGGTAACATGGAAATATTTAATGCACACAAGGGATTTACTAATGCTATCAGTAATTTAGGCCCTAGCAATGAATCTGAAAATGAGGAGAGGGAAAATCACATAATATCTTTCGATGAAAGGGTTTGAAAGAGATAATAAACTTAATATTTCGGTGACTCTGTAGTTTCTTAGAAAAGGCAGATGGAGTTTGGAAGCATTAAAAAACAATTACATTACTTAAAACCCGAAAAATTTTGTGCATTCCAACGACGACTCTGAGGTGGGAAATTACTAAATGAAGTGGAGTTTCTTAATAATTTCGCATCTGGCTCTATGAACTGATTTGCAACTTGACTATGACGATCACAATGTTTGTCTGCATCAAAAGAGTAAGTATCCTAAAGAACTGAGGAAGCACTCATGAATATGAGGCAGTGAAACCTATTTTGAACTTGATTTACAATAATCTCGCTTGTCCTAAAAGGAGAGAGCTGTAAACGCCAGCGTAAAGGCAGCAGAGTGGAGGCACCCTGACTCCGTGGTCTGAATTTCTGCGCTAAGATTGGTCAGCTGAAGACACGGATACTTAACCCCACATGTCTCCGCCACTTGAGAGCACAGCCGCAACTCTTGCAAACATCTCATATCTGTGACTTAGCCAAAATGCAGCCTGTTCCTTTCTTCCCACCAACGAGAACGCATCCGTCAATCCAGTTAACAGTCACCAGCCATTACTGGATGTCTGAAAATGTTAAAGAATAATGTCTACAAGGCTTTTCGTTAGCAGCGCTGCATCTACTGAATGTTATATAGAGCCAGCTTTTTTGTCAAATTTGCTAAGAAAGAAAGGGTAAGCTTATCTGCTCAAGTACTTCTTCGATAATCTCCTTGTGCCGAACACTAGCTAACCGTGTTCTGTCTTCTGGAAAAAAGGCTTTTTACCTCGGCCATCCCACTGACAATGCTATCAACAACACAGTGGCCTCTCTGCTAGTTCACCAATAGCCTAAGCAACTTTCGATTCCCACCTCACCTGTATTCCAGGGACGCTACACCGGCATTCCTTTTCCCCATGTATCGGCAAGAACAGTGTTCCCACGGGTCCCCATGGCTTGTTTCACTGCGCCTCGTTATAAATCGTTGGTCTCATAGTCACGTCTCTCTCCTCACTTTGTTGAAAGGAGGAAGTGAAATCAGCTGTACGTTCACAGAAATATCAAGACCCCTGGTAAACTAACTAAGCTCCCTTCCGGTTCCGTAACTATGGACTAAATAACTGAGAGGCGACGAGCTGCAGGACTTGACTTCTTTCAGCTCCCATGGTACTACAGGGAGCCGTGAAGAGTAAAAACTGTAGCAGAAGACGCAGAATGCCCTTCTGATTAGTGGTCTCTTGCTTTTGTTCTCTAACACACGAATTTTGGTCCTCAGCGTTGGATTGTATAGGTTTTGGCCAGCTTGTAGAAATTTTCTACGTGGGACTAGAAAAATCATGCATGAAATATTTCTTCCACCACTCCAGATCAAATTAAGATTAATGAAGCAGTATATAGGGTTTTTCCATAACATGCGTTCTATTGTAAACGCCTTTACACGAAATTTCCATACATCAGTCAAGAAAAACAGGAAGTTCCAATTTTTGTTGATACTGAAATTCAGAAATAGATGGAGGAGGACGACCTGGCGAGTGCAATAAATGATAGTGGAAAAGATACTTTTAGTTTCTTCACGTCCGTTACTGAAAAGTTTCTAGGGAATAAAATACATGTAATTTATAAGAACACAAAACATGGTTGAGAAATTTAAGGAAGTTGGTTCGCTACTTAAATTCAAAAGTCCACTTCCTACTTTCATGTATTGAGTACTCCCCTCTAACTTACAGTTACTATGGTGAAGAACAAGAGATTAAGGAGATGGACAAGAGGTAACATGGAAGATCGAATCAAAGCTGGTGGTACACTGTTGTTGAAGGGGGACAATAAGGATGAACGTCTAAATGAGGAAAACACGAAAGAGAATGTTTCACAATTAAGTGTAGAATACTCATAATGTTTCTAAGACAACTGAATTTCACATATGTGTAAATGCATAAAAACAATAGCTATAAATGCATTGACCATGATTGAATTTTATTGTATTGTATTGTTTCAATGTCTTAAATCTCTGAAAAATTAGTCGTGGTTTTATGAAAAGTCCTGACCCAATACAACAAAATGAACGAAATTTTCGGAATCAGCATTAAAATTTGATTCTAGAATACTTGTAATTGAGAAATCATCAAAGAGAAATTTCAAAACTGTAGTCTTCTTTTATAGCCCGACACACGTTTCAGTACAAATTTTCTAGACTTGTTTGACGGTTAATTTCCTGGTTGGTAATACGTCTTCGGGAGTAGCACATATGAACAACACACTCAGTTATTACTTCACTTCAGTGCCACAAGTACACTCTTGAAATTATTTTGAAGTTCTCTTAGTTCCTCTGTCTGTCACATACTGGAACTGAATTGGATTTTGTCACCAGTTGTATATGTACAGAACGTGCATTCCTCGCAAATGAAACTCCACATTTTTCCAAATTAAACTTTACTAGTTACTGCAAGATTCCTTGTCCTAAAAAAGTCCTGCTATTACCTAGTTGCACAGTAACGCAGAAAACCGATTGTTAACAGTTTTCCGGTAATAATAACGTGTGTGAGATGTAGAAGAAAATTTATGGCAGATCGTTGCTGCTGTTTATTTCCCTAGTGAAAAATTACACATGGCATTATTATTAGTGTTTATGTAAGACTACATATTGTAATAACTGTTACAAACAATGACGTACATACGTACTATTTTAAGCACTCCACTCGATTACATTCAACACAGTCCACGAAATTTTAAACGTATCACATAAAACAAGAGCATATGGCTTCACTATAGACACGTGCATGAGATTACCCTGAAGCTGTTTTTAAAGATCTCCGGTTTCAGTGTGAGGAACAAAACCAGATTGTCGTGTCTATATCTCATACAAATAGAAACAGTGTTTACGGTTCCATTATCAGTCATTTGCAGCGGAAAATACGACTCCACTTCCAATTTCGTGTTATCCAAAAGTGGCGATAGTGATAACTGTGCTGCAAGACATCTGCCCTTTCACCTAACACGTTAGTAGCCTTGTCATCCTCTCGATGCACGTACTTGCGTAAGTTCTCTCCTTGAGATCAGTTATTGACGTAACGTGCACACAAATGACGGCAACATTTGGACAACGAATGCGGCTGCAGGAAATATAAAGAGGTGCTGAAGTCGAGCATTTGCGATACATACTTCTGAGACAATGAAGTTTTCATTGATCGTATTGAGCCTACTGGCTCCGTCTTTTGCTGCGCCGAATTCTCTCAGGCTATGGTCCAGAAGACAGGACCGTATAATCGGGGGTACCGAAACCACCATAACGGAGTACCCCTGGCAGCTGTCTCTCCTCCTCGAAGGGTCCCACAGGTGCGGAGCTTCTATCATCAGCTCCAACTGGGCGTTGACGGCTGCCCACTGCATCGATGGTGTCCCGGCATCTCTGTTGACTGTGCGTGCCGGCTCCTCGTACAGAAACAGTGGTGGGACTGTGCTCGATGTAGCACAGGCTATCAAAAACAAATTGTTCTACAGCCCGGCTGGCGACTATGACATTGCGGTGGTGCAGGTGAGGTCACTCTTTTACTGTCCACTGAGGTATTTATAAAGAAAGGAGTAATGTCAGTACATAGATGCCCATTTAAATGAAGATCTATTACAACACAGTTTCTGTCGATTGATTACTGATACACGTATTGTTTGTCACTGTATTAGGTTATTAGGAGCTATTTGAAAAGTTTTCATTCCCTCTGATGTTTTAATAATGCATAATATATTCTCTGTTCTCAATCTACGAACCATCTGGTAATGAGACAATTGACAGTTGTTTGTATGTTTATTCTGATTCAATTATATAGCCTTGTTTTGACCTAGATTTCCGTCATTCCCAAATGGCATGGTAATGAGATATTTGACAGTTGTTTGTATGTTTATTCTGATTCAATTATATAGCCTTGTTTTGACCTAGATTTCCGTCATTCCCAAATGGCATGTATATAACTAATAATAAATAAGGAAATACATTAAACTCTTCCTGGTCGTATAGTGTAATGCTTAGTGCGCTAGCTAGCAAGAGCAGTACCTTTAAAAGCCGATTTCATGGTTTTGGATCATACGGTTTTACTGTCTATATCTCTAAATCAATAAGGAAAACTGTTGTAGGAGCGTAGTCCTGGGCATACGAACGTAAGACCATTTGAGAGTCAAGAACTGTACTTCTTTCGTTTTCAACTTTTTTTTTTGCTTTTGTATACCATTATATAAAACAAATGCTATGTATTTTCTGCCCATAGCTACTTCTACCACTAAATTTACATTTTACACGAACAAACTGCCTCTCTTCCGGTAAGTCTGTTCCATACATAACTCCCTTACCAGCTTTCTCTAAATTGTCAATGTGTAGTACCTTACCTGTTAATTTAGAGCTACACAAACCTCTAAGAAAACTCCGTTTCCAGTAATATTACATACGACATCTGTAGTTTCCTTATCGTCAGCCTTTTATTTCCAAACAGTGTTGTGCTCTAAACCTGAATGAAGAAGATCTTCAGTCGGGGTCAGCATATAAGGAATTCGCCCCTAGTTGCCTGAAACAATTCTGTTTTCTCATTATATCTTTCAGAAAATTATAAGGACTTAACGCTTGAAATTCTACTAAGTTTTATCTCTTTCCACTTGAGTTAATTTGTCTTAACTAAAATTATAAGCCAGTTATGCAGAACACTGGATTCTTTAGATTTTTCAATATTTAATTAGAGGAGGTGGACTGAAATTTGGATACACAGAGACCACGATATATATCATGCCGAACATAGCGCAATATACCCGCCAGTATTCCAAACAGCTTCCACTCTTCCCCTAATGGATACGTACAGGTCCTGTGTGATTTCCAAGGGAATGTTATACCATTTTCCCTGAAAAAGAGTGGCATTTTCAGGTAAAGGTGACAGAGGTGGATATTAAACAGCCAAAGTACCCCATAAGGGCTCAATAATATTATGATCTTTTGACAGTGGTCAACAAAGAGTTGCGAAATTTTATCCTCATGCTTACAAATCCAGTCTTGGACGATGCGAATTTTGGAAATAGGGGCCTTGTTTCCTAGGAACAGAGCATTACCGTAGCGGAAATACATTTAACACGGGATGAAGCTCATTAGCAAAAATGGTCACACAATCCGCGGCAGTAATGACATCTTGCGGAGTAGCCATGGAGGCCATGAAATACCACGTTATTCCTGGCCATATCATCACCGAGCGCTCGCAATGTTCCGCTCTTGGAAAGTAAACTGGGGGGGGGGGGGGGGGGGGAGTTGGCAAAATCTTGCAACAAAACTCAACCGAAGAAATGAGTTTCCTCTATTGCTCCTTAGTCCATGTCATATTGTTTTGCCACCAAGATTTCCCGTTACAGGCATTTGGATCACACAAGTTTGTTTTCAAAATTCCGGTTTTCCATGCAATTCCCAGAATATTGAGCTCCTTTCTTGTTGCTTTATTGCTGAGAGAGGTTACAAAACAGACGTTTAATTGTGCAAAGGTTCTTGCAGTTGTCCTCCTCTTGCTTTTCGTCGCACTGCTTTACAATGACAGTTCCCATGATCAGTCAACACACTCCATCGGCGGCGTTGTGAGTCAGAGGATGATGTTTTTCCGCTTTCCCCGTATGCGGTACAGTTAGTCGTTGCCGTACTTTTTAAAATACGAAACGCCTTCCTTACGCACTCCAACAATGTACCCACGTTAGGATTCGTTTAGCTTCAACGTAAAGCACTTACAACTATACAGAATACTACTCTGACCGGTACTGACCCTTGCAGCATACTGAGGACATCGCAGATGTGCCATTCGTGGCCAAATACAGGCTTTGGTGCCAACTGCATTTATGTTCAAGCATGAATGTCTCACGTTGTTCCTAGATTTTCGTCGGACTCCTGTGCTCTCTCCAAGAATGAATACATTGTCCCATGTAATTTCTATATATTATGTTGTTACATGCACTTGTACTACAGTAGAACTCTCAACTGAGTCCCATATTCGCAAGTGTCTACCTAGTCGTCTCGCCAACAGATGATGATTAGCATGCCAATTGAAATAAGTAGTGAAGTACTATGAACTTCTTTTAAAACTGAATATCAAACAGTTTAAGACCACTAAAGTGTGTTGTCTACCTTCACAGCCCGCTGAGCCATTCCCGCTGGGGTCTGATGTGCAGCCCGTGGGCCTTCCAGACGCCGGATATGATCCTCCAACGGGCCTGGCCGTTACTGTGACGGGCTGGGGACTGATAGGGACCGGTGGAAGCTATGCAAACACACTGCTGAAGGTGGACATTAATATTGTCGATCGCTCTACTTGCCAGGAAAACATTGGTACCCTCATAACGAAGCGGATGGTGTGCGCCGGCGAGGCAGGCAAGTCTGTCTGCAATGGGGACTCGGGAGGTCCACTCGTCAGTGGTACCACACAGGTGGGCATCGTGTCCTGGGGAGGCTTCACATGCGAAGGCTATGGCTCAGTTTATACAAACATTGGAGAACTACGTTCGTGGGTCACCAATACTACAGGAATTTAACAGGAAGGACAGTTCCGCCACTGATTTTCCAGCTGTGGTAAACAACAAATGAGACATGTACTGTACTATACGAGTATGTTACTCTTTTATTCATATTCGAATTGGTCGTTTTGTATTGCCATTAGTTGTATTATTCCCAATGTGAAATGTTATAATTTCCTTTCTATCTGAAATAAATTCGTAGTTCTCTGCATACGTGACGATATTTATTTTATAAAATTTGCCAGCTTATCCCTCACTTGCACAGTTTCCTCTATCGCCAGCCAATATACAGATACTTTACATCACATGCATTTATCAACACTGTCGAAACCAGAAGCCAATTTGTCGGTAAAATATTTTTTTCTCGTTCTGTGTAAAATAGAAGTATTGTTCCACCCGCTTAACCCCGCTCCTTCCATGGTTTTCCCACAAAGTGATTCATATCGGATAGATTCGTAATCAGGTCAAGGCCGCAGTTGCCTGAGAAACTTCGGTACGTTAGACTAATCTTTCAACCGAGCTATTGTGCTTGTTATGTGTGTCAAGTGTTATGTAACTCGTTTAAATAAACTAGAAAGTTACTAAGCTATACTTATAAGTGTACCATACTGCGCAGACCAAAGCATGCCAGGTAATATGAACTCACAGCTCTTGCATTCGTGTTGTAATGTGAAACATTATTTAATTAAAAATCATCTGGTGATCTGAACAAGACATTAATAAACTAACTAACTAATACTCGAATAAATGTCAATCAATTAACAGTCTGATATATCTTATTGCGTATTACTCTATCTTGTCTACATATCTCCATTTGAGTTCTATAATTTTGAAAATTTAATCCCAAGATTAATAGCAATTCCATCCACAGGTCAAGTACATATTTGACAAGCTGTGAAATCTGGTAAACGTCTACAAAAAAAAGGGGTGAGAACATGCCTACGTGTTGCATAGTCATGCAGAAACAAGAAGGGACGTCGTTTCGAAATAATAATGCGTTCTTGCTGTTTCATTCTCAGCAACCGATTCTGTCAAATGAAACTAATTGGCAGAGGAATCATGGTCAAGAATTCAAATTGTAGAGGGAACATTGAAAGAGATACTAAACCCCGAACATTTAGTAAAATCTTCGCTGTCTTACACAAGAATATCAACACTAAACTGTTGTTGGTGATATACTTAAATTATCATTACATAGGCTTCCTTAGCCAGAGTCAGTGAACACGAAAATATTTAATGCACACAAGGGATTGACTAATTCTATCAGTAATTTAGGCCCTAGCAATGAATCTGAAAAAGAGGAGAAGGAAAATCACATAATATCTTTCGATGAAAGGGTTTGAGAGTGATAATAAACTTAATATTTCGGTGACTCTGTAGTTTCTTAGAAAAGGCAGATGGAGTTTGAAAGCATTAAAAAACAATTATATTACTTAAAACCCGAAAATTAATGTGCATTCCAACGACGACTCTGAGGTGGAAAATCACTAAATGAAGCGGAGTTTCTTAATAATCTCGCATCAGCCTCTATGAACTGCTTTGCAACCTGACTATGACGATCACAATGTTTGTCTGCAACAAAAAAGTAAGAATCCTAAAGAACTGAGGAATCACTCACGAATATAAGACAGTGAAACCTATTTTGAACTTGATTTATAATAATCTTGCTTGTCCTAAAAGGAGAGAGCTGTAAACGCCAGCGTAAAGGGAGCAGAGTGGAGGCACCCTGACTCCGTGGTCTGAATTTCTGCGCTAAGATTGGTCAGCTGAAGACACGGATACTTAACCCCACATGTCTCCGCCACTTGAGAGCACAGCCGCAACTCTTGCAAACATCTCATAACTGTGACTTAGAAAAAATGCAGCTTACTTCTTTCTTCCCACCAACGAGAACGCATCCATCAATCCACTTAACAGTTACCAGCCATTACTGTATGTGTGAAAATGTTAAAGAAGAATGTCCACAAGGCTTTTCGTTAGCAACGCTGCATCTACTGTATGTTATATAGAGCCAGCTTTTTTGTCATATTTGCTAAGAATGAAAGGGTAAGCTTATCTGTTCAAGTACTTCTGCGATAATCTCCTTGTGCCGAACACTAGCTAACCGTGTTCTGTCTTCTGGGAAAAAGGCTTTTTACCTCGGCTATCCCACTGACAATGCTATCAACAACAGAATGGCCCCTCTGCTAGCTCACCATCCACATCTCATCTCTATTTTCTAGGACGCTATACCAGCACTCCTTCTCCCCATGTATCGGCAAGGGCACAGTGTTCCCACGGGTCCCCATGGCTTGTTTCACTGAGCCTCGTTACAAATCGTCGGTCTCACATTCACGTCTCTCTTACAAACCTCATATATAGAGCAAATTCATGTACCCAGTAGCGTGTTATATTACAGAAGGTTGAGAAGAGGAAGTGAAATCAGCTGTACATTCACAGCAATATCCAGACTCCTGGTAAACTAACTCAGCTCCCTTCCGATTCCGTAACTATGGGCTAAATAACTGAAAGGCGACGAGCTGAAGGACTTGCCTTCTTTCAGCTTCCATGGTACTACAGGGAGCCGCAAAGAGTAAAAACTGTAGCAAAAGACGGAGAATCTTCTCTCTTGCTTTTGTTCTCTAACACAGGAATTTTAGTGCTTAGGATTGGATTGTATAGGTTTGGCCAGCTTGTAGAAATTTTGTACCTGGGACTAGGAAAATCATGCATGAACCACTTGGAGAAAAAAAAAATTTCTTCCACCACTACAGATCAAATTAAGATTAATGAAGCAGTATGTAGGATGTTCCATAAGATGCATTCTATTTCAAACACCTTCATAAGAAATTTCCATTCATCAGTGAAGAAAAACTGATAGTTTCAATATTTGTTGATACTCAGATTCAGAAATAGATGCACTAGCATGAACTTGCGACTGCAATAAATTTTGGTGGAAAAGATACTATTATTATTTCAGGTCCGTTTCTGAAAACTTTCTAGGGAATAAAAAACATTTAATTCATAAGAACGTAAAACATTGTATAGAATTGTCAGGAAGCTGGTTTGCTACTTAAGTTCGACAGTCCACTTCCTACATTCATGTATTTAGTACTTCCCTCTGATTTAGAGATATTATAGTGAAGAACAAAGATTAAGGAGATTGAGAAGAGGTACCATGGAAGATGGAATGAAAGTTGGAGGTCTCCTGTTGTTGAAGAGGGACAGCAAGGATGAACATCTTAATGAGGAAAACAAAAAGAGAAAGTTTCAGAACTGCGTGTTGAATACTCATAATGTATCTAAGACAACTGTCTTTCACATATGTGTATGTAATATGTGAATGTAATAGCTATAATTGCAGTGACCATGACTGAATTTTGTTGTGAGATTAGTGTTAAAACATCTTACATCGCTGGAAAATGAGTCGGGGGTTTCATGAAAGGTCCTGACCTGATACAACAAGATGAACCAATTTTTCAGAATTCGCGTTAAAGTTTGATTCTAGATAACTTTTTATTGAAAAACCATCAAAGAAGATTTAAAAAACTGTTGACTTTTTTTATAGCCCAACACACGTTTCAGTACAGATTTTTCTAGACTTATTTGGAGGTTTATTTTCCTGGTTGGTGATACGTTTTCGGTAATAGCACATATGAACCACACACTCAGTTATCATTTTGCTTCAGTGTCACAAGTACGCTCTTGGAATTATTTTCAAGTTCTCTTCTCTGCAATTTGCATTCGACCTCATTCCTTTTTTTATATTCACAAGAACTAGGCCTACCACATCAGTTCCTCTGCCTGTCACATACTGGAACTGAATTGGATTTTTGTTACCAGTTGTGAATGAACAGAACGTGCATTTTTCCCAAATGAGATTCTACATTTTTACAAAATAACCTTTACTAGTTACTACAAGAGTCGATGGCCTTGTGTGAACTAAAAATGTCCTGCTATTACCTAGTTGTACAGTAACGCAGAAAACCGATTGTTAACAGTTTTCTGGTTATCATAATGTGTGTGAGAAGTAGGAGAAAAATTAAGACAGGTCGCGCATCTGCTGTTTATTTATCTATTGAAAAATTATATGTGGCATTATTGTTAGTGTTAATGTATGACTACATATTGTAATAATAGTTTCAAACAATGACGTACATGTGTACTCTATTACGCGTGCCAGTTGATTACTTTCAAGACAGTCCACGAAATTTTAGACACATTGTATAAGACAAGAGCATAAAGCTAGGCTATCGACACGTGCGTGAGATTTTTCTGAAGTCGTTTATAAAAATCTGCGATTCCAGTCTGAGGAGCAAAACCAAAATGTTTTGTCTAGATCTCAAACAAACAGAAACAGTGCTTACGTTTCCATTATCAGTCACTTGTCGCAGAACATACGACTCCACATCCCCGTTCTTGTTATCCAGAAGAGGTGACAGTGATAACTGTGATGCAAGACATCAGCCTTCTCACTGAACACGTTAGTAGCCTTGTCATCCTCTTGAAGTCCCTATTGTGCGTAAGTTCTCTCCTTGAGATCAGCTGTTGACGTAACGTTCACGCCAACGACGGCAACATTTGGGCACTTCAGAGACAATGAAATTTTCAGTGGTCGTATTGAGCCTACTGGCTCCAGATTTTGTTTCGGCGAATTCTCTTAGGCTTTGGCCCAGAAGACAGGGGGTACCGAAACCACCACAACGGAGTACCCCGGCAGCTGTCTCTCCTATTAGAAAGGTCCCACGGGTGTGGAGCTTCCATCATTAGCTCCAGCTGGGCGCTGACGGCTGCACACTACATCGACGGCATCTCGGCATCTCTGTTGACCGTGCGTGCCGGCTCCACGTACAGAAATAGTGGCGGGACTGTGCTCGCTGTAGCACAGGCTATCAAACACAGACTGTATTCCATTGCCGACTATGACATTGCGGTGGTGCAGGTGAGGTCACTCTTTTGCTGTCCACTGAGGTATTTATAAATGAGCCTTGTCAGTACATAGGAACCCATTTTAGTGAACAACTAACACCGTTCCTTTCTATTGATTATCGATACACATAGCCTTTGTCGCGGTATTATGTTATTGGGGTTATTAGGTACTATTTGTAAAGTTTTCATTGCTTTTGATGTTTTTATGGTGCATATTCTATCCTCCGTTCTCAATACATTGAACATTATTTGAAGGTCGTAATTGATAATCTTGTCACGAGACGTTTGAAAGTTGTTTGCATATTTATTCTGATTTAATTATACTGCCTTGTTTTGACCCAGATTTCCGTCTTTTACAATTGACACGTATATAAACTTATAATAAATAAGGAAATACATTCAACACTTTCTGGTCGTATAGCGTAATGCGCAGTGCACTAGCTGGCAAGACAAGTACCTTTAAGAGCCGATTACATGGTTTCACCTCATAAGCTTTTACTGTCTATGTCTTTAAAACACTCATTGATGAGGAAAATTGTTGTAGGAGCGTACTCCGGTACATACCAGCGTTAAACCATTTCAGAGTCAAGAACGCTACTTCTTTCGTTTTCTGCTTTTTTTTTGCAATGGTATACCATTATATCCATGACATAAAACACAATGCTATGTTTTTTCTGCCCGTAGCTACTTCTACCACTAAATCTAAATTTTACGCTAACAAACTGAACTTCCTTCCGGTAAGACTATTCCATACATAACTCCCTCACCTGCTCTCTCTAAATTGTCAATATATAGTACCTTACCTGTTAATTTCGCACTACACGAACTACTCAGAAAACTCAGTTTCCTATAATATTACATACGACAGCTCTGGTTTTGTTATCGTTAGTCTTTTATCTCCAAACAGTGTTGTGCTGTGAGCCTGAATGAAGAGGATCTTTATTCAGAGTCAGCATTGAAGGAATTCGTCTCTTTTATCAAATAGGAATTTCTTCTAATTTATTAATATACTATTCGTATCTTTCCACCCTACCACTAGTTGTGTGAAACAATTGTTTTCTAGTTATTTCTTTCACAATATTTTAAGGACTTACAGATTGAAATTCTGCTAAATTTTATCTCTTTCAACTTAATTTGTCTTAACTAAAAATACAAGCCAGTTATGAGGTACACTGGATTCTTTAGGTTTTTCAATATTTAATTTGAGCAGATGGACGGTAATTAGGAAACACCGAAACCACGATACATGTCATGCCAAATACTGTGTAAGAAATCCGCCCGTATTCCCCTAATGGATATATACAGGTGCTGTGTGATTTCCAAGGGAATCTTATACCATTTTCCCTGCAAAATAGAGGCACTTTCAGGTAAAGGTGACAGAGGTGGATAGCAAACTTCAACAGTACCCCATGAAGGCTCAATAATATTAAGATCTGGTGACAGTTGTCAACAGAGAGATGCGAAATTTTGCCCTCATGCTTACAAATCCATTCTTGGTCGATGTGATCTGTGGAAACAGGGGCTTGTTCCCTTGGAACATAACCTCGAGTAGCAGAAAACCATTTATCATGCGATGAAACTCATTAGCGAAAATGGTCACATAATCCGCGGCGGTAATGCCATCTTGCTGAGTAATCATGGAGGTCCTGAAATACGTCGTTATTTCTGCCCATATCACCACCCAGCGCCTTCCGTGTTCCACTCCGGGGAAGTGAACTCGGCGGGAAGTTGGCAAAAGCTTTTAACAAATCTCACACGAAGAAATGAGTTTCTTTTATTGATTCTTAGTTCAGGTTGTATCGTTTCGGCATTTCGATCACACAAGTGTGTTTTTAGAATTGCAGTTTTCCCTTCAATTCCCAGAATATTGAGCTCCCTTCTTGTTGCTTTATTGCGGACAGAGTCCGCGAAAGTGACATTTAGTTGTGCAGATGTTCTTGCAGTTGTCCTCCTCTTGCTTTTCGTCGCATTGCTTTTCATACCAGCTTCCCACGATCAATCAACACACTCAATCGTCGGCATTATGAGTCAAAGGGCGATGTTTTTCCACTTTCACCGTATGCAGTACTGATAGTCGTTAGCGTACTTCTTGAAACACCGAACACTTTGGCTATCTTGATTGCGGAAACACCTCCCATACGAACTCCAACAATGTACCCACGTTAGGATTCATTTAACTTCGACGTAAGGTACTTACAACTGTACAGAACACTATTCTGACCACAACTGACACTTGTACCACACTGAGGACATCGCACATGTGTCAATAGTGGCCAAATAAAACAGCGCAACATCGAGGCTTGGTTAGCATCTGCATTTATGTTGAAGCATGAATGTCTCACGGTGTCTCTAGATTTTCGTAAACCACTGTGCTTTCTCCAAGAATGGTTACATTGTCCCATATAATTTCTGTATATTACGTTGTTACACGCAATTGTACTACAGTAGAACTCTCACCTGAGTCCCATATTTAGAAATGTCTACGTAGTCGTCTCGCCAACAGATGGTAATTAGCATGACGATTCAAATAAGTAGTGAAGTACTGAAACGTCCCCTTAGAAAAATTATACAAGACTGTGCCTAAACTGACACACAATATTTTGGGCGCAACGCAATCTGACTTTCACTAATCCCTACAAAAGAATGGCCCCGACTAACATTAACCTATACGTTTCACAAATCACTTACCTCACAAAAATCTTCGTTACTCGAACTACTGCAATACAGCGAGCGCCACTACTGCCAACTAAATAAAAGATTCAAACTACTGAAGGCACTAACTGCTGATAGGCATAGTTAGCAAATGAAAGATTTTGATAGAGAACAAACAATGTATTTACCTCAATAGTGTTCAACAATGATAATATATATACAGCAGTTCATGACATCCATTCTTACAAATCTACTGTTTCTGATGGACACACGTCCAGATCATCCGCTCTCAAAAATGCACCATCTCACTTCCCCACATCCACCACTGCTGGCGGCTCATCTCCAACTGCGCAACGCTACGCGCTGTTAACACCCGACAGCCCAACACTACAATAGCCAACAACAATGCAAACCAGCCAAAGACTGCACACAGCACAGCCAGTGATTTTCATACAGAGCGCAACGTGGCGTTACCGATATAAAAACCTAAACAGCCTACTTACACAGCCCCCATGCTCCCCACAAAAAATTTTACAAATTGTTTTGGGCAGTGGCCAATAATTATTTGATAAAATTTTTCATAATTACAATAAAAAAAGACATCAAATGCACACACTTATCGATACAATGTTGGTCAAAAGATAAAATTTTCTCACAGTCCATAAAGACAATCCTGATCATCCATCATAGCAAAGATGCAGTTCCTTTTCTCAATGTCTGTGCAGTAAAAGACAATGCACATGGAAGTAGTGGATTCCAATGCAGTCTTGAAGAAGTAGTGTTGTCCTTCCAACAGAAAGACAGTGCTGACTCTTGACATGCAGACAGGTAATGGGCCACAAGAGATCAAACCCATCGCAGAGTCAGTCGTAGTTTTGAAGAATATTGGTAGGTAGGTCATCACAGAGCAGACCCACTGTAAACCTGGTAGAGAATACGGTATTGGTGGGCTATCAGAGGTGCAGACCCAGTGCAGTCCATGTAAAATAATGGTATTCGTGGGCCATCGAAGGTGTGGACCCACTATAGTCCTTGTAGAGATGGCTAGCAGCCATCCGTTGCGACTGTGCAGGTGCACAATCACCATAGAAGTGTCTTGTGGACAATATAGCAAGTCCATGAACCACCACTTGTGCACTCACAAATTTTTTTTTTGAAATGTCCTTAGAACCAGCAATGCTGTTATCCAGTCCCTTGCTGAATTATTAACACACGTGCAAACACTATCAATCCCAACTTCTCACATATTGTGCATATACTATGACCAACAGCAACGTGTGCAGTGAAATGTAACTTACAAGTTACTTAATTTGGTGAACTGGTGTCAATTACCATTTTATAACGTAAGAATACAATAACAAAGGTACAAACTACATCATTAAAGATCATAATAGTACAGATTACATTTGTAGTAATACGGGCTTTACAAAAGGATTGAACTAACATATACATCAGTGTTACAGGAATTATGACATAAGTAAATACATAAAAGATCAGAATAACTTTTGAAACATCAACTTCACACATGAGCATTAAAACAAAACAGAATAAATAATGTCTAAACATCTTTACAAAGTAAATAACATATTATTAATGCCAATTATATTTGAGGATAACAGTATTCCTCATCATAGTGAATGTAGCTTAGTATTAGGAGAGAAAAAAATTCTATGAAACAATACACAGAGACAGAAAGAAAACAAATACACAAGGGTACACAAACACATAGTGGGATAACACAAAAGGAAAGGACAGGGTTTGTTTTCAGTGTAACATTTGGTACTGCAGTTCAACCCAATACTTCATTCAATAGATTGTCCCTCTTATTTCGACATTTGCTCCAGCCAAAAAAAATCCTATCCAAGCATGCTTTCTGTATTTATATGTTCACATATTTCTTACCTCACTATTTATTTTCCATTACCTTACCTCATCATTTATTTCCGAGAAAATTCTACCTAAACCTAATGTCCCTAGACCCTACTTTTTTGTTCATATCCTCTTTCAAAATACTTTTTTTGTCCAAACCATTTTCTTATAGCTTCTCAATGTAATTCTTCTAATTCGTCACAACTCGTTCTCTCATATAGCCTACCACATCTTAAGCTAACTGAAATCTACTGAGCTCAGATGCTAAACTAAGGAACGAGGCAATGCAGCAGCACAAAACAATTAACGCAAACAGCAATGACAAAAAATGCAAATTGGCAAAGGAAGCAGCAAAAAATATAAATTAGCAAAGCAATTGCAATATTACAACTAATATAAGGCAATGTGCAGCAAATAAGAAAAATAAATCAGTAGTAACACTGGCTTAACAGAGTAATACAAAGTGAAATTCAGTAGCACTATGCCTGGCAAACAGCAGCAGGAAGTGCAATAACTTATATCTAAACATTACAAAGCTCAAGCAGAAAAAATATTACTGTAAGGATGGCCATTTCTAATACCTATGTCACATCTTAACACTAGAGTGATGCATCACGAGAACTTACTGTAGCAGACAAGTTACCAAATCGTAAAAAAATTATTTATGCAGTTCCTGTGAAGGAAAATGATTATTTGTGCTCTCTTTTCTAAGAAAGTGCATCATAAACGTATTCTTTACTTGGGCTGTAGACAGAAAATAGTGATATTAGTACATCTATTAAATTTTATTTTAACCAATGCTACAGTCCAACTAGAAACTAGATATTAAACAAAATGAGCAAACTCTCAACTAGAAAGGCAATAGATGTAAAATATTTCTCATCATTTCATTAGGCATTTTAGTAAATATCATAAATTAAGAACTCCACAGTGTAATCATACGTTTTCAAGTTTGAGCGTGTTGTATTTGCGATGCTTTCTACAAAGAAATGTCAATAGCGAGGATAATGACCTCTATTTTTCTCCACCTGTACCTCTGAAAGGCACACACTAATGGTTTTTTTCCAGGTGACTGTCGCACAGCTGGGTGCCCACGACGCATTACATGACGGTCACTTTACTTTCTTACCGAAACCAGTTTGCACTACAGTGACAGTCTCATATAAAAAAATTTCACAGGTCGAGAATTTGCGTTGCAAATGTGTAGAAACAAAGTCCTATAAATATAACAGTGTCCAAAATATTTTCGCCGGCATTGTGATACATTCACGCATTTACACACATTTCATAACTCTTAAAGTACGATTCTTGGTTTCCAACATCCTTTTTCACAAATCAGAGTCCTTAACCACTACTCATTATGCCTTACCTTATTACACATATACATATTCGTCGACACTTCTTCAATATTTCATCATAATAAATACGTAGCATAATCAAATTCCTCATATAGCATCAGCTTATTGATCATAAACATACCTCAACATTATAATACACATTGTCATCATAATAATAACATCATAAAAACCCAGTCAAATCCCAAAAACGTCGTAGCTTCCTCCAATAATTACAAAACCTAAAGATAATTCTCTGGTCATTTCAGTAGTGTCATCTACCTCAAACGTACTTTAAAAACCATGATCCCATTCCAAATACATCATTCAAAGCTCTCATAGTATCACAATGGTTCCGAAAAAATATGAACAGTTCACAAAGTACAGACAAAATACAATTTCATAAGTGTGAAGTTATCCACCTATGTAATTGCGTAAACATGTGTCACTAACGTAGTAAAATAAATGTTTGTTTCTCTGTCAAATAATCAGATAGCTGTCTAATTCTGTGTTAGTGAAATATGGTACCGATGTGTAAAGTTGTATAAGCAAATACCATATTAGCTAGGGCTTCATGTGCTTCCCAAACACATGGTACACAAAGTAAGCGTGTACCCCCCTGAGGATTAATGTAATTATACCATCAGGTGTTACAGATTACAGCAATGGAATGAAATGTATCATGGAAAACTTTCTATGTAATTCAAAAATCTTTAAAAATAAATGTTTTAAGTGCAAAATTAATCACTCAAATGCGTGTCCTTTAGCGCTAAATGTGCGTCTTGCTGTAAGATAATTCTATAGAAGTGTCGTAGTTATCGTCCTCTGTAAGCAAAGTTCTGCTGAAGTCAATGTACTTACCTCATCATAAACGAAAGTGAAATGCTTTGCGTATAGATGTCGTAGTTATTACGTACCTTACCATGATCAAGAAAGTGCTATAATGTAACGTATTGTTGTGCTACGAAAAAGGCTGTCTCATTGTAGCTATACCACAAAAGTTACTACTAAAACATGTTTTACTTTCCAGAAAAATACATAAAAACTGTGCAGATATAAAACAGATACACCGCAAAAGCAGGAATTTAAATTGTGTCACACATTAGTAGCATCGTGTTATAATCGTGTAGCTGTCAAAGAAACCAAATACTGAGTCATCTTTAATCTCACAGAAAGTACTTCAAATAAAGAATGTTTTTTCAACTAAACCAAAATGTTGCATTAAAATCTCATTAGCAGTATATATTCTAAGTATGTAAGCCTTATAGTGATTACGTAATTGTGCAATTAGCAAGCAAGAATGTACACACACAATAAGACCGTGTCCTCTGTTCACTATAACAATGCATTCATAATTTCTGTTTAAATAAGTTCTCTTGGTTCTTGACTGGATATTTAACTTCAAACATTGTTGCATGTTAACAGATTCTAAGTCTGACACAGCATACTAGTAATGTAAAGTGAAAAAGTTTATAGAAAGACTAAGTTAAAAAGTAGATTATCATTCAATAAACGGTTTTACATGTGAAATGTGGTGTAAACCTTTCCTCTTCCTACTATGCAGAGCTCCAGCTTCAACGGAATTATCATGTGGTATATGGTACATCGGTAAAGAATGCTCAAATTTTTCTCAAGGTTAGCGTCTATGTTATTTTTCTCTGAGCCAGCCGGCGCATGTGGCTGCCTGCGGTGTGAGTCATTGTCTGCTATCTCTTTGTTGGTGTGCGCCGTTATTGGGATTTGGAGACCTAACTTCTACAAATTCACCTTGTCAAGAGAGCCCTGCCCTGTTTGAATCCCGCCAGTTATGATGCAATTCAGGTCTGTCGTTACGATCATATCGTCTGTCGTCATGTCGGTAGATTCCATAGTTTCTTTCTTGTCGGTCACGTGGTGGAGAATTTCTCCCTGAATCGTAACTGCGCGCTGGACCGTTGCGTCTAAAGTTATTCTGTCTCCCTTGATAATAATTATTTTGGTTGCCATATTGTCTGTTTCGCTGATTGTCTCTGTGATAGTCACTACCGCGGAGAGGTAATCTTTCCCTGTAATTATTACTACTCTGCCAACGATTGTCGTATGGGTGGTGTCTGGTTTGGTCTCGATTTGTGTTGTGAGAATAGCATTGTCGTGTCCAGTTATTATTTCTTTCATCGCGGAATTGCGACGGATGTGACCTGTAATTGTTGTGTTCCTGTTTTCGCGTTTCGCGATTGTCAGTGTCAATTTCTAATTCTTGTAAGAGTCCCTGAAAAGCTTTAATGTCGTCTTTGCAACGTCCTGCTAAAATAATATGTCATAAATGTTCAGGTAATTTGATTAATCAAATGCGGATGAGTTCTGAGGGGCTGTATGGGATTGACAGGAACTGATTCTTGTGCAACATGTCTTCAAAATATTACACAAGACAGGAAAATTGAGATTGTTCGAAATGTTTCATCATTATGATGCTATGTTTTACTCGGTCTTGTGTAGCTTGAGACCAATATGCTGAGAGGAAGGCATGATAAAATTCTCCTTCACTGTGGCAATCGTGAATGACCGATCGCATACTTACAGCTGGTTCATTCTCTAAATAGCCACACATAAATTCTAATCTGTGCTCTAATGACCATTTGGTCATTGTGAGAATTGTTGAAGCCACGCTTGTGGATGAATGTCGTTGCCAGAAATCTTAAATGTTTTGAATTTGCGTGTAGTAATGAACAGCTTATAGTCAAAATCATCGTGTCGGCGAGTCGCATGTCGGTCATTGTTACGTCGTTTCGGCGGTTCCATTTCAAAATTCGGTGCACCTTGCCAATTTCTTTCATAATTTCCGAAATGCGCTGTGTTATCATTTAGTGGCTGTTCCGTATTTCTATGTCCCTCGTCCCGTATTGGAGGGCGAGTTTCCTCTAAAATATGTAATTCTTGTATTACCTGTGTCAGCAGATCTTGTACTTCCGGGATTTCTCTTTGGTGTTGCGTATTAATTTGATTCTGATTTTGTTTGAATTTCCTAATTTGTTCACACTCTTCTGTGTCATTAAAGACTACCGGTTTTGTGTCATTCAGATTATCATCTACCTTCGTAGATAAATTATTTAGCTGATCCGAATGTTTAACTACTTTCTCTGATGATGAACTAATTTCCTCCCTGTGTCTTTCTGAACCAATTTTCAGAATATCTACTGTATCCTTTAAGTTTTACTGAGTTTTTGCAAGTAGCGTAACCGAATCGGTAGATGCAACTGAGTCAATTTTAGCTTGCAAGGTGTCGTGATTTTCATGAACAATAGTTTGCAGTTCGTTTGTGGCTGCTTCGTGATTCTGTAATGCATTTTCATGACGCAAAAAAATAGGTTGGAAATGCTCACAGATTTGTGTTTTTACGTCATTACAGACTTTTTGACATTTCGATTCAAAGTTATGTAACTCAGTAGTTAAATCTTCACGTGTTTGTTCAAGCGTGATGTTTAACTTCCGAAGATTTTGTTCCATTGTGTCTAACTTTTGAAGCTTTTGCTGTATTTGTCTCTGATTTTGTTCCATTGTGTCTAACTTTTGAAGCTTTTGCTGAGTTTGTCTCTGATTTTGTTCCATTTGCTGCATTAATTGCAATAATAATGTATTAGTGTCTGGAATCTGTTCCTCTATGGTCTTTGGCAGTGCATTTTCACCGGCAATATTCACATTTTGACAAGTAGAAAATGCGTCTTGACTCATTTGAGAAAACGGTGAGGACCCAAAACCTGAATCTGCAGGATTTTCGAGATTGTGTCCTGTCATTTCGGATTCCTGAGGCGAGCTGTTGCCGACCGATCGATCGATAATGCTTCCCTCTGCACTAATTGTTTCACTGTCCACGCCATTGTTTGACGCCCGCTCCATTTCCCTATGCACAGTTACCAAATTACTACTTTGAATGTCTGATAATTCATGACAGAGTGGTGCTGATAAGCTACACTCGTCATCACTATTATTTCTCAGTTTACTTTGGAGCCCAGTATTACGTTTTTCACACGCCATGGTTGTCACAATATTTCACACGACAACACAGAAAAGCACAATTTGAAGAGCAAAAATAAGCGAACACATTAACATAGCACTGAAAATAATATCTAGTTAATTGCAAGCGCAGCTGCGAAATACTTGGTGCAAATCTACATGCATGCCACAACTGTTTTACTGCACAATAATGCAAGACTGCTACTACAAAGGAGATTCTCTCTACAATTACGCGCTAGCAATAAACAAAAGCTACACTAATTAAACTACAAGAAAAAATCAGAAGATTTCAGTGAGGAATCCTCGGCTAAGGGTCGACATATGCAACGTCCCCCTAGAAAAATTGTACAAGACTGTGCTTAAACTGACACACAATATTTTTGGCGCAATACAATCTGACTTTCACTAATCCCTACAAAAGAATGGCCCTGACTAACATTAACCTATACGTTTCACAAATCACTTACCTCACAAAAATCTTCGTTACTCGAACTACTGCAATACAGCGAGCGCCACTACTGCCAACTAAATAAAAGATTCAAACTACTGAAGGCACTAACTGCTGATAGGCATAGTTAGCAAATGAAAGATTTTGATAGAGAACAAACAATGTATTTACCTCAATAGTGTTCAACAATGATAATATATATACAGCAGTTCATGACATCCATTCTTACAAATCTACTGTTTCTGATGGACACACGTCCAGATCATCCGCTCTCAAAAATGCACCATCTCACTTCCCCACATCCACCACTGCTGGCGGCTCATCTCCAACTGCGCAACGCTACGCGCTGTTAACACCCGACAGCCCAACACTAAAATAGCCAACAACAATGCAAACCAGCCAAAGACTGCACACAGCACAGCCAGTGATTACATACAGAGCGCTACGTGGCGATACCGATATAAAAACCTAAACAGCTTACTTACAGTACTAAGAACCTAATTGAGAACAGAATATTATAGAATTTAAGTCAACTAAAGTGTGTTGTCTACCTTCACAGCCCGCTGAGTCATTCCCGCTGGGCTCTGATTTGCAGCCCGTGGGCCTTCCAGACGCCGGATATGATCCTCCGAACGGCCTCGCCGTTACTGTGACGGGCTGGGGAACGACAGCGTCCGGTGGAACTTCTGCATCCGCACTGATGAAGGTGGACATTAATATTATTGAACGGTCTACTTGCCGGGAACACATGGGTAGCCTCGTATCGAAGCGGATGGTGTGCGCCGGTGAAGCAGGCAAGTCTGTGTGCAATGGGGACTCGGGAGGTCCACTCGTCAGTGGTACCACACATGTGGGCATCGTGTCCTGGGGAGGCTTCACATGCGAAGGCTATGGCGCAGTTTATACAAACATTGGAGAACTACGTTCGTGTGTCACCAATACTACGGGTGTTTAACAAGAAGGACTGTTCCGCCCCTGACTTTCGAGCTGTAGCATATGTTACACTTTTGTTCATATTAGAGGTGGCACTTTTGTATTGCCATTAATTGTTTTATTCTGAATGTTAAATGTTGCAATTTATTTTCTCTCTGTAATAAATTCATAGTTGGCTCAAATGGTCCAAATGGCTCTGAGCACTATATTTCACTACTGAGGTCATCAGTCGCAAAAAATTCATATTTCTCTCCATTCATGACTTATGGCATTTGTCAGGTTATCCCACACTTGTACAGTTTCCTCTATCGCCAGCCTAGATACACATACCTTACGTCACATGCATTTACTAACACTGTCGAAACTAGAAGCCCATTTCCGGTAAAATATTTTTTCTCGTTGTATGTAGAAGTATTGTTCCGCCTGCCTAACTTTGCTCCTTCCACAGTTTTCCCACAAAGTGATTCATATCGGATTAATCCGGAATCAGGTCAAGGCCGCAGTTGTCTGAGAAACTGAGGATTTTAGATTAATCTTTAAACCGCACTATTTTGCTTGTTATGTGTGTCAAGTGTTATGTAACTCTTTTAAATAGGCTAGAAAGTTACTAAGTTATACGTATATGTACACCACACTTCGCAAACCAAAGCAAAGAAAGTTACTTCCCCTACGCTACTCACAGCTAATGCATACGTACTGTAATGGTAAAAATTAATGACTTTAACGGTTTTCTTTATGATGACAAGATCATCAGGTGATCTGAACAAGAAAACAATAAAATAACTCAAAGATGTCGAAATAAATGTCAGTTAATTAACATTCAGATATTTATTACTGAATTTTACTCTAACTTGTCTACACATCTCTATTTCAGTTCTATAATTCTGAAAATTTTATTTTAAGTTTATTAGTAACTCATCCCTTATGTCACATACATATGTAACAAGCTGTGCCAGCTGATAAACGTTTGTCAAAAAATGTGATGACAACATAGCTACGTGCTGCATAGTCATTTAGAAACACGAGGGTACGTCGTTTCATAATAATACGGGCTTGCTGATTTATTCACATCATGCGATACTGTCCAAATGAAAGAAATTGGCAGAGAAATCACGGTCAAGAACTCAAGTTGTAGAGAGAATATTGTAAGAGGTACTAAAATAGAACATTTAGTAAAATAACGGATGACTTACACAAGAATAACAACACTAAACGGTTAACATGGAGATATTCTCCCTATGGTGCCGCATCCCATTGTAAAATAACTGAGGCTGGGTAAAGCCGACGTTTAGGCCATGGCTACACTGGTCATTTCTGCTTCTACTGTTAGTGGTGTGAGCCCAGATGATGAAACATCGGTCTGATTATTTTTACGTAGTAGAGTTTGTGGAAATTGATTTTACAGTCAGTTATTAAGTATGCTCAGATTATCAGTGGCAATGGCACTTTCAAAGGAACTGAGAAGCGCAGACTATTTCTGGCTGCTAGTTGTCTGTCAGTGACGTTCTGCTGGAGCTTGTTTGTCCGCTGCCGTCTAACACACATCTCATTAATTCAATTAAACAGACACTACCTATTACCCGTATTTGTGCAGCTTGAAGGTAACATTAGTTGTGGTCTCTGTCATGTTGATTAAAGTTTGCTAGGCACGATGGCAGAATGGCCTACGTTATTAGTGACAGATGCTTTTTCATTTCTCTTACACGTCGCAAATTTGTAGAGACAAACATTTACGTCTTGGTCACTATTCGGAAAAATCAAGGAATTTTTAACTTCATCGCGTCCGTACTATGATGCATATGAGCAAATCTTTTGTAGTCTCGTGACGGATGGTTCTACGTAATTGTCGTAAAGAACACAAAGTGGTCTGGTATGATTTTTCCTCCTACATGCCTTCCTTAAAATTTTAGAGTTCGTGTGAAAAGTTGCAGTAAACTGAGTGGGCGGTTTAATGTCGACAGACACGCCAATGATGCTTCAAATGATGAGGGATTCTTTTACTTGTACACTTGCTGTGAGTCTCACAATATCTATTTCCGAGATTTGTTCCTAATTAACACGATAAATTTGTGACCCACAGATATCTTGTACAAAGGCGGTGAGTTTTTTGACACACAGAATTCGACTGCAAGCGGTTACATCCTCCCTTAATACCTAAGCATTTGCGTGTGTTAATGCTTTCAACATATGTTGAATTACTAGTCTGCCGTCCAACAAATGTGACGTGAACTGCTGGATGGGAGCATCATGGGACGAACTGTAGGAGACGAGGCCTTCTCCGACACGTTAGCCTCAGAACCTACAATAATTTCCGAAACTAATATACATTGGCTCTTCTGACTCACGTCTAGTGACGCGTGTACATGTCCTTTGACGCGAGCGACTCACCGCGTTGCTAACAGGTGCAGAAAAAAACGTAAGGATTTCTCCAAGGATTACCTACGATTCAAGTCTTCTGGAGTACGTAGACGAAAGAAGATGTCTCAGCTGTAAATCTTCCACAAAGTTCAATGATAAACACGTTACCCGAGGCACAGCAGTTTTAGCTCACAAAAGTTCGCTTGTTAGCAGCGCAGCCTCACAGTACGTGGTACCTACTGCTTCTGTGAAAAAAATCACTCTAACGTCTGATACTTTGCGCCAGAATACTGCGCACCAACATTTCAAGTTCTCTAATTGATGGGGGTTCCCCGTATAATACACTCTCTTTACGTCAAGCCAAATTATCTGAATACCTTTAATGAGTTAGTTAATTTAATAATAACGACTGATATTCTTTCCACATATTCAAACATTATTACAAGAATCTATTTGTACACAACGTATGAAATAGTTTATTATTTTCAATATTTAGCCACTGCATCGGCCAGCAGGCGGTTGGCCCCTCTATGGTTTCGTGTACCAGCTGCCACCAGCTTGCTCTAGTGTGACTCATGTTCACACGGGCAAATTTCAGGAGCATACACTGCTCCCCTCCTTGCATGTGCAGCTCTGAAGGAGTTACCACTACTCAACATTTCACTTTCTCTATCTTTAGAGAATTACTCGAAAATGACACTGTCATATTACATATGTCCCTCTACTTCTTTACGGGTTATTGAAAGATACACGAGATGAAACACCATCTTAACTCGTATAATAGTTACATTATATTTCTGTAACAGAGTGTACCTAGTGTAAAACTTTCATCATGGTTAACAGTAAAAAAATGTTCATAGTTCCTTTACATCAAGCATCTGAACCCCAAGACAATTTTTTAGTTGATTTACTTCAAACCGCTCTCCCATCCCATTAACAATTAGAAGTTACTTCAATAATTCTATTTCAAAAATAATTACAATACATTTTTTATCTACAAATACCACCACAATACCAAATCTATCTTATACTATCACAGTTATTACCAACTCTCCATCAATTTTTGATAGATTTCATTCATTCATTTCGTATAGGCCATCTTTGGACCACGTTAGTTCCACTGTCTTGCTTTACGTGTTCCGATGTTTGCCCAGTGCTCCCGCATTCGCTTTCGGTGTTGCTCCTTCCTCTCCTGGGCCCAAGCCTTTCTTGTTTATAGCTTTGGCTTTTCCGGAAAATCCTGCCACGCCATAAGTTTCTCCTTGACTGGGACACGCTCCAAGATGTCGTCATGGGTGATCCCCACTTATTTAAGATCTTTCTCCACCTCTGTAGACTAGGACCATTTTGTTTTCTTCTCCTGAAAGTAGGTGATCATACGACTGGCGAGTCTTCCAGAGCCCATTCGGGTCATATGTCAAGGTCATATGTCTATAAAACATAATCCCTCTTTTCTGGATGGTATCGGTTATATTCTCTATGTGGGAATACAGTTCATGGTTATGACGTCTTCTATATTCCCCATTCTGTTTCATGGGACCTAACATGTTTCACAAAATACTCCTTTCCTTGGCCCTCCAGTTTTCGATTAGACCTCTTCTGTTCATTACTAGGCATTCAGAATCGTCCAAGACCTCCGGACGGATAACACTGCTGTAATGCCTTAACTTTACATTGAACGATATTGATCTTTCGTTGTAGATGTTTTGGTTAAATGGAATGCCATTTCCATTTTATTCAAGTGTGATATGGACGCTTCCTTCTCTAAAAAGATGGCTGTTATCCATTCTCCGAGATATATAACCTTTTCAACTCGCTTAATTTGGCCTTGACCCACTACAAGCCCCCTTCGTGGTGAATATATGTTCATTATAAACTCGGCTTTCTCAAATGAAATTTGGAGGTCAGTCTCCTGTGCTTGTACGTTAACCTCATTATTCTGTCTCTCAGCTGTTTCCATGGAGTCAGAAAAAATTGCAAGAACATCTGTAAAAGCGAGACAATCGATTTGAAGATTTTGTTTCTCGTAACCCAGCCTGACACCATTTTTAATTTCTGGGTTTTCCAGTTCGTTGCGCCACTCACAAATCACCTTTTTGAGGGTACAGTTCGAAATTTGGATATTTGTGGTAACATCTTATACAACCAAAATACTGAGGTCATAGGTCCCTAAGATTACACACTTCTTAACCTAACTAAAACTGACTTATGCTAAGGGCGACACACACACCCATGCCCGAGGGAGGACTCGAACCTCCGACGGGGGCAGCCGCACGGACCGTGACAAGGCGCCATAGACCGCGCGGCTACACCGTGCGGCGACACAGTTGAATATCAGAGGTGAGAGCCCATCTCTTTGCTTCACTCCAGTCTTTACTTCAAAAGCTTCTGAAGTTTCTCCTCTAAATTTCACTTTTGAGATTGTGTTGGTTATTGTTTGCTGGATTATCGCTTTGGTCTTCTTGTCTAGGCCAAGTTGTTCTAGAACTCTGATCGGGGTTTTACGATCAATCGAGTGGTATGCCTTTTTGAAATCCACAGAGGTCAGAACAAAATTCTTATTCCTGGACTTCAGGTTCCAAAGGATGCATTTGAGGTTCATTATCTGTTCGATGCATGATCGCCCGTTCCTGAAACCTCCTTTATACTCTCCTAGTGTGGGTCTAGCTGTTCTTCTGTCCTAGTTTGCCGAGCTTTCGACAGAATCTTATATGTTGTTGATATGAGAGACATACCACGATAGTTATTTACATCTGTTCTATCACCTTTCTCATGAAGAGGATGAATTAGAGAAAAATTCCTGCCATATGGGAGTCATTCAGTTTCCCAAATCTGGCTGATAGTTTCTGTTAGTTTATCCTCTGCATACTTCCAAAGCTCAGAATTAATGGAATTTTCCCATGGTGCTTATATTGATTTTCGTGGGTGGTGATGAATTCGGGTGGCCTTCTCCATAGTCGGTAAAGGGAAATGTGGAGTCTGGAGGTTAACAATTCTGAAGAGCTGTAAAGTAATTTGCCATTGTGAACTAGCTTTCCGTTTGAAGCTTTAAAGTGTAGGCTTGGAGGATTGTACTTGGTGAGATTGGCCTTGAAAGATCTGTTGGAGTTTCCTGTATTTGTCTTCTGGAAGTCTTGTTCACTTTGTGCCAACTGTATTTTCTCAAATGTAAGCTTCACTTCCCGTATCATCTTTGCGGCGTGTTTTCTAGCATCCAGGAAGTTAGTTTTGTTAGCTTCATTTTCCTTGGCATTCCATCTCTGCCACGCATGCCACCTTTGCTTAACTGCTGCCTCACAATCACTGTTCCACCAAGCATGCTTCTTCTGTTTCAGAAGCGGAACAGTTTCCTTTGTTGTTCTGACCAGGGCTTGTTGCAATTCTTCCCAGCACACTGGATCTAAGGATTCAAGTTTATGAGTGAATTCTCGATTGGACGTCAGCTTTTCCTTGTCAGATCTATCTATCTTCCTTGCCTGTGTTTTTCTGGAATTTTTTGGAATTAGCTTTATTTTAATCTTTGAAAGATTCTGAATCCCGATTGGCATTCTCAGAACTTTAACATTCTGGATCTCTCGTTGTGCTTTTCGGGTGCTGATAAGTGATCAGTTTTATATTCTTCAAGATTCGGATGCAGGCATGGCAAAGTTTCCTGTTTTCTTGGTAAGTGTTTGAATGCTGCAGATTTAATGACTAGGATAGAAGCTTTACACAATTCCACCAGTCTCTCTCCATTGCAGTTGGTCCATTTATGTGCTGGGTAATTTCCAACAATGTCATGGAATTTGCTCTGCTTGCCAAGATGCGCATTGAAATTTTAGACCAGGATGATGATGTGGTTGTTTGAGATCTTAGATAGTAGGTCCTCTAGTTCTTCCCAAAATTCGTCTGTTCCTTTAGGATCTCTCTTGTTTGTCTGGTTGGTTGGTGCATGAACATTTAAAATGCTGTAAACTTTGTTTGTGCTTCGGAAAGAAATAGTAGATACTCGGCTATTTGGTGAGATAAAGTATATGATGGAATCTAGAGTTTTCTTGTTGAGTATAAATCCCATGCCAACATGACGAATGGTTTTTAGAACGTGTCTGCCAGTTTTACCTTTAAATATTCTGCAGCCCTCTGACTCAAAGGTGTGTTCATCTGTGAATCTTGTTTCTTGAATCGCTGAAATTAGTATCTTCTGTTGCTGCAAGGCATCTGTAAGTTTTTTTTTTAGTTTACCTGCCTTCAGAATTGAGTTGACATTAAATATGGCAAAGTAATTTGGGCGTTTGTGCTTAATCTTTGCAGGAGTCTCTGATACCTCGAAGCCTGTTGGTGCAGGCTCCCCAGACTCCGAAGATCTGCATGCATCGTCCAAGACGACGGTGGGCCTTGTACCGCCGGAGGGAGTAGCATCTGATGAGTTTTCCTCCGTGCTTTTGTCAGTTGAAGAACTGTTTTTTGGGGTCGACATTGTTTCGCACCGACCAGGATCCTGCCAAGGTTATGAACCCTATTTCATTGTATTAATATTTCATTTTTTAACTAAAGTATCCTGTTTTATAGAATCATCTGTGCTACCTACTCCATACTTTTTCTTTGATTTAGAAAATAGTAATATACATTGGGGTGAGGTATGTAAGCTACCTTGGACGTATATATATGAAACGACTTGCAAATTTCTGAAGTAATTTCTTTAAATTTCTGTTGGTCTCCTATCTGTCTTTTAGTTAGTTTTCCTTTCTCATCCATCACATGTCCTACAAAACTGACTTGGTTTTCCACACCTAATTACTTAAATATTATTAGTCTTTCATCTCATTCAATAATTACTTGGTTTTCTATCATCAAGTCTAAGTCTACAAAATATGTATTTAAAATATTTATACTTAAATTAGGAACTACGAAAAACACACTTTCCATCATACAGTTCCCAATTTTGAAAGACAAAAGCCCTTGTTTCCTCACAGGTTTACTTAATTTTCCTGTGGTACACACTATCTTAAGTCCAGATACCGACATTTCTGAATTTCACGTTCGCTACTTATGTCTTTCCACAAAGATTCAGAAATACATGTTATTTCAGTACCAGTATGTAGTAATGCATGTTCACTCATACGATATAACTGTACACTAATTAATGGTTGACCTAACCTAATTGAGAATCCATCTTCCTCTTCTCTTAGAAGGTCCTGTTCAACAGCTTCTTTACTTCAAACTGATAACATACCTTGGACAAGCTTGATACTCTAATCCTTCCTTTCTGAGACAAACTGTTGCCCGAGTATTTCTTTGTTTGTCTCTCCTACTTCAAATCGACTCAATGCTGAATCTTCATATCACCTACCTTGTCTTAATCCTCTTGAGTCTCGTTATTACACTTATAAAAAACTACGTTTCTCGTTCAACATTTATGGGATCACCTCTTCTTTACTTCAAACTGATAACATACCTTGGACAAGCTTGATACTCTAATCCTTCCTTTCTGAGACAAACTGTTGCCCGAGTATTTCTTTGTTTGTCTCTCCTACTTCAAATCGACTCAATGCTGAATCTTCATATCACCTACCTTGTCTTAATCCTCTTGAGTCTCGTTATTACACTTATAAAAAACTACGTTTCTCGTTCAACATTTATGGGATCACCTCTTTGGCCTAATTCTGATCTCTGGGCATCCTCTAATATCTTCTGTTCTTTCGTAGGTTCACCTTCTACTATAGCACAATCGTAATCATTATTGAATTCTAGCCCTTCGAACCCGACGCTTTCATTACCCGTTTGTGCCATATCTTATAGTCCTGGTCCTCACTTGAATCATACCCATTTGAAGATTCCTCTTGTGTTTCCTGCCTGTTGTGAGTACTCTCACTAGACATGTCAATAGTAACAACAGTAACATTCATTTCGTTTCATTATCATCACTTTGATCTCTGGAACTACTTATTGATCCTTCCTCCTCACTACGAAAATTCTCAGTATGCTTCTCTAATTTATTATTACCCCTTTTTTCGTGTCCTTCATTTATACTTCGCACATCTTCTCCCTTTTTCCTTCTATACTCAATTACACCTGTGGCTAATTCCCATAAGTCACCCACCCATTATCCACAGCTTGTGGTCTTGCGGTAGCGTTCTCGCCTGTTGCGCGCGGGGTTCTGGGTTCGATTCACGGCGGGCGTCAGGGATTTTTTCTGCCTCGTGATGACTGGGTGTTGTGTGTTCTTCATCATCATTTCATCATCATTGACTCGCAAGTCACCGAACTGGCGTCAACTAAAAAGGACTTGCAATACGGCGGCTGAACTTCCCCGCATGGGGCCTCCCGGGCAAGAATGTCATACGATCATTTCATTTTTTCACTCACCCATTGACCATATGTTTACTTTTCACTTGTATTTTCATGACAGTTATTCTCTATAATTACCTCTAGTATTTCTTTTCCTGTATTACTGTCAGTTGCTTTCCCTGCAGATTTGCTAGTCGCAACCTTCTCCCCTTTGGGCATTCCTTCTTTATTATTGATGTTACTCTGTTCCTTCCACTCATAAAATGGCTAAATATCAACTCCATCTACCTCAAATGCTTTTCTGAACTTATAGTACCTCTCCACCTCCTTTTCTCGACAAAATTCTGGTAAACATTGTATCCACTTTAATTTATACTCCCATCCTCTTTTTCCCTATTGATTTATATCTTTCTCACACCAAGCACACTATTAACTATTCCTATTTCTATTACGACAGTTCACTCTACGTCTGTTGTACTGCCCGTTGGTTTAAAAATTATTATTCTGGCGATACTGTTGGTTCTCTTGATAATGTTTTTGAGGCCTACCCCTATGTTCTGCTCCAGCTCAGCACTTTACTGTGGTGGACCCTTGTTCCCTGACTGGTGTTACAGTCTGCCATTGTGAGTGCTACTGCTTCCATAAACTCTTCTGACTCTCCTACCTCTATTGATTTTCATTGATCTCGATCCACATTCTTGGTTATTGTCATTTATAAATTTATTATTATTGTTATTACAGGGCTATTACAGATGATTGAAGCGATTTCATAAATTCACTGTGGCTCCATTCATTGACATATGGTCACGACACACTTCAGATACGTAGAGAAACTCATAAAGTTTTGTTCGGCTGAAGCCGCACTTCAGGTTTCTGCCGCCAGAGTGCTCGAGAGCGCAGTGAGGCCAAATGGCAACAGGAGCCGAGAAAGCGTATGTCGTGCTTGAAATGCACTCACATCAGTCAGTCATAACAGTGCAACGACACTTCAGGACGAAGTTCAACAAAGATCCACCAACTTCTAACTCCATTCGGCGATGGTATGCGCAGTTTAAAGCTTCTGGATGCCTCTGTAAGGGGAAATCAACGGGTCGGCCAGCAGTGAGCGAAGAAACGGTTGAACGCGTGCGGCCAAGTTTCACGCGTAGCCCGCGGAAGTCGACGAATAAAGCAAGCAGGGAGCTAAACGTACCACAGCCGACGGTTTGGAAAATCTTACGGAAAAGGCTAAAGCAGAAGCCTTACCGTTTACAATTGCTACAAGCCCTGACACCCGATGACAAAGTAAAACGCCTTGAATTTTCGGCGCGGTTGCAACAGCTCATGGAAGAGAATGCGTTCAGTGCGAAACTTGTTTTCAGTGATGAAGCAACATTTTTTATTAATGGTGAAGTGAACAGACACAATGTGCGAATCTGGGCGGTAGAGAATCCTCACGCATTCGTGCAGCAAATTCGCAATTCACCAAAAGTTAATGTGTTTTGTGCAATCTCACGGTTTAAAGTTTACGGCCCCTTTTTCTTCTGCGAAAAAAACGTTACAGGACATGTGTATCTGGACATACTGGAAAATTGGCTCATGCCACAACTGGAGACCAACAGCGCCGACTTCATCTTTCAACAGGATGGTGCTCCACCGCACTTCCATCATGATGTTCGGCATTTCTTAAACAGGAGATTGGAAAACCGATGGATCGGTCGGGGTGGAGATCATGATCAGCAATTCATGTCATGGCCTCCACGCTCTCCCGACTTAACCCCATGCGATTTCTTTCTGTGGGATTATGTGAAAGATTCAGTGTTTAAACCTCCTCTACCAAGAAACGTGCCAGAACTGCGAGCTCGCATCTACGATGTTTTCGAACTCATTTATGGGGACATGCTGCGCCGAGTGTGGGAGGAACTTGATTATCGGCTTGATGTCTGCCGAATCACTAAAGGGGCACATATCGAATATTTGTGAATGCCTAAAAAACTTTTTGAGTTTTTGTATGTGTGTGCAAAGCATTGTGAAAATATCTCAAATAATAAAGTTATTGTAGAGCTGTGAAATCGCTTCAATCATTTGTAATAACCCTGTATTATAATTCTTCCATACTGGTTATTCTTGTAGGACCTATTTTCATTAGCCCTGCTCCAAACATCAAGTTCATCTACTTCAATCAAGGTAACTTTTTTATCATAATTTCCCAAACTAATGTAACGTTGTATATTCTATGGTAGTTTTCTAAGTAACACATGCAATAAGTGTTCTTCAGTCATAAGATCCTTTTCATATTCTACTTTCCTACATAAGTTCTTAGAATACTCTCTAATAGTCTTATTATCTCCTGGATTGAATGGAGCTGGATAGAAATCCTGATAAATTTCACTTTGTTCCACACAGTGATCTGTGGCTCTACTTGCCCAATTCCTAGCATCCCCAATGACTTTGGTTTCTGCAATCATTACTCTCTCATTCTCAGGAAGTTCTTTGGGAATAAATTTCATAAAGGCTTTCGTAAATGTTACTAGATTTATTTTACCTTTTGGGTGAAATGTTTATAACTCACCAACTGTTTGGTTATGCCATACCACTCCAAATAGGTATACAGTAACTAACATCTTAAAATTTTCCAAACCTTCAACCCTTTGAGCGATTTGGGAAGTAACTGTTATCAATTCTACTACCTCACTTACTATTAGTTCTGAAATTTGTTGATGTACATGTGTAGCTAACATTTTATTCGTATCATTTACATCCATTTTTACTACAACTATAGTCTTGGCCAGTTTGTTATCTACTGCACCTGCGACTTCTTTCATTTCAGTTTTGGTGTTTGATTGCCCTTGGATAATTTTAGTTTCTAATCCAAATGCAAATTTATATAGTTCAGTCTTGTATCTTTAGTTACCTTATGCCTTTCTTTCATCTTTTCAACTTCACACTTTACCTGCTCTATATTATTTTCAACTAGTCACATGTTCCCTGGACTCACATATTCTCTGTTTTATTGCTTTTAACGATCTTTCCCAATTTTTCTTTACTGTATCTATTTTTTAACTCATTGTTCCTATCTTTCCTTTTACTTCTCCTACCTAGTGAGCCGATATCTCCATTAATTTCCTCTTTCAACGACCCTTTGTCCCATTTATTGTCCCTATGTATCCACTTATTGACCCTGTCTCTTCATTCATTGACTTATTTACTGCATCTGTTATCGTCTGTGTCACTGTCTGAAACAAATTGCCTGTCGTATTTCCCATTTTGTTTCACTTCAGGTTCCATTTTTATCTTTACTTCCTGTACTGGATATGAAGGTGTTCGTTTGTAGTAGCTTTGGTCGCTATCTACTAGGTGCTGCTGTATGGTTACGTAATTAACCTTCTCTGTAACTAGTAGAACACCTTCTGCACCTCTAATATTTGGATCCTTTCAAGCAAATAATGCGTTATTCTTAAATAGTGTGTATCTCTGGTTCAACTGTGCTATCTTCTGCACCATTGCTGCTTGGGAGTCTGCCATATTGTTTTGTGTAGTCTGTATCGCCTAATAACCTTTGCTTATCGTCCACCTTGAAATACTGTTTTGATTCTGTTAATCAACTAAAAATGTACTCTATTTAGTTGCAAACTTCAGGGAACTAAGATTGATGTCCCTTTCTCCTAAGGCCGTCACTTGGCAATCAAACGCCACCAAATTGGCTAAATGTGGCGAATCCTGTCATGGAAAAATGTTATGCAACGCTCCACCCTAAAATAACTGCTATTACATATAACCATGTTTAGCTGGATTTCAGGATAGAGGCCTAGGGTGTAATGGCGGAATATTTTTGCTAATTTCGCTCAGATAACACGCGCTAGACTTTGTAAAAGAGTTAATAATTTGATGGGCAATAGCGAGGATTGGAACAGAATTGACTAACGACTAATTATTTTGCGATGGCTGGACGAGGGGAGAAACCTAAGGATTTGTTACCACATAAATAGGTACCTAAGTTCCTGAAAACATGCCATTTCACAATACGTAGAATAATATTGCAGAAAGTACGATTAAACGTAGTAAGGTTCATAACATTACATTACCCTTTGATTGTAAATGTGCTGAAAGCACGAATTCCTTGCTGTTTCATGCACTTTTAATAACAAATGACAACAAGGGATTTTGCATAATCTGAAGGCTCTTAATTCAATTAACAAATTGATAAAGAATGTACTACTTAGCTTGCGTTGTACTGAAAACACAGTGTGCACTGTGGAGGCTTGCAAATTATTTGATTACCAAACAATATTTACCCTACTTGTACCACCAGTTGTCACTGTTGCAGTTACGATCACTAAATACTCGTTCCCCTATTATCAAGTTGTGGCACAACACCCATAGTCTTCAATCTACTGCAATAATATCCACTAGAAGATAATCTCGAGAACAAAGCTAAATAAGAATCTCAGAATTTGTGTACATGTTTTATTCAGCGTATGTTGCTACTTGCTATAGCATCCAGTGGCATAGGAACCACTGGAAATTGGGTGTGGTTTAGCACAGTTTATAAAATGGAGGCTATATTGTATTAGTTGTTCAGAATCAGAACAGAGTTCGTTAATTCGACTTTTAGAAAGAAATTATTATTCCGTAATATATATAACACACAAACTGAAGAAAATTAGCTACTCAGTTTTAAGAAATACTACCACAAATAATACTGCATGTAATGAAGGCTTATTAAAGCCAATTATTGAAAAGAATACTTTAATCTGTTGATATCATAGTGAACTTTGGCACTGACCTTGCTGCAGATTGCTACACTCTTCCCAAACTGTGATATTGTTTGGGTCCACTTGCAACGGCAGGTCTTACAAAGAAGACATGTGTTGTCCAAGTTATGCAATAGCGCGGAAACTGCACCATTGCTTGAGTATGACCCAATATTATTTTTTATCGAGACACAGCTTTCCTGGGTTGTAATGCAATACCAGTAGCAATGATAAACACGTCGCCAGAGGAACAGCAGTTTTCGCTCACAAAAGTTCGCTTGTTAGCAACGCAGACTCACAGCAGAATACTGTGCGCCAACGTCTCAATTTCTCTCGTTGATGGGGGTTCCCCGTATAATGTACTCCAGTGCATTATTGCTATACAGTATGAGACATATCATTAGAACAAGGCAGCCTAATCAACATTAGTGTGAAGGCACGCTAACAACTCATATCAATGACATTATTTTCTCTGCTTGTATCACGCTGTCCTCTGTCCGTTCGTTCACATTGTTGTTGTTGTGGTCTTCAGCCCTGAGACTGGTTTGATGCAGCTCTCCACTCTACTCTATCATGTGCACGCCTCTTCGTCTCCCAGTACGTACTGCAGCCTACATCCCTCTGAATCTGCTTAGTGTATTCATCTCTTGGTCTCCGTCTACGATTTTTACCCTCCACGCTGCCCTCCAATGCTAAATTGGTGATCCCTTGATGCCTCAGAACATGTCCTACCAACCAATCCCTTCTTCTAGCCAAGTTGTGCCACAAACTCCTCTTCTCCCCAATCCTATTCAGTATCTCCTCATTAGTTATGTGATCTACCCATCTAATCTTCGGCATTCTTCTGTAGCACCACATTTCGAAAGCTTCTATTCTCTTCTTGTCCAAACTAGCTATCGTCCATGTTTCATTTCCATACATGGCTACACTCCATACATATACTTTCAGAAAACGACTTCCTGACACTTAAATCTAGACTCCATGTTAACAAATTTCTCTTATTCAGAAACGCTTTCCTTGCCATTGCCAGTCTACATTTTATATCCTCTCTACTTCGACCATCATCAGTTATTATACTTCCTAAATAGCAAAACTCCTTTACTACTTTGTCTCAATTCCTAATCTAATCCCCTCAGCATCACCCGATTTAATTCGACTACATTCCATTACCCTTGTTTTGCTTTTGTTGATGTTCATCTTATATCCTCCTTTCAAGACACCGTCCATTCCGTTCAACTGCTCTTCCAAGTCCTTTGCTGTCTCTGACAGAATTACAATGTCATCGGCGAACCGCAAAGTTTTTATTTCTTCTCCGTGGATTTTAATACCTACTCCGAATTTTTCTTTTGCTTCCTTTACTGCTTGCTCAATATACAGATTCAACAACATTGGGGACTGGCTACAACCCTATCTCACTCCCTTACCAACCGCTGCTTCCCTTTCGTTCACATATTATTGCACAAAGAACAGTTAGCAGAGTATATCCTGATAAGACAGTAAATATTTGTACATTAATCTTCGTACATCCATATTTAAATTGGACAATGGTGGGACATCAGCTGGTATAATTTTTAGTAAAAATGAAACTCCTCCAGCTGTACTTAAGATTTCATGTTTATTTTGCTACTAGTTTCGACGTTGCGTCAACGCCATCATTCTACTTGAAGTACTCGGCTACACACAGTTGATACCATCAGAGTGTAACGGCCTGAAGGTGTTTTTTTTTTTTTTTTTGAAAAATCGGTGGTGTACTACAAATTTGAATCAAACCAGCGTGTTTTCAAAATTACTTACTGAACATCTCTCGAACGGCTCTCGGAGTATAGAGAGCTGTAAACGGTAAAAGGAAGTAAAACTACACATTTCACCATTTCCTTTGTACTAGGTGTAGTACAAACCATGTAATGGCACACAGTCCCACAGGCCACTGCGTGTAACGAAACCACGATTCCTTGGCTTGTCTCTCTTTCTGTAGACGACGTATCTTATCACTGGGAGGGATTATTATCGGGACGATTCAACAATGCTTGAAGAATGGCATCTTAATTGTCACAAGGGATTTCCTCTCGTGATTAGCGGGCTTCTAATTTTTTTCTTCCTTGGTCATGTGTCTTAATTATTTCTTAAATACACTGAGGTAACAAAAAGTCATAGGATAGCGATATACACATATACAAATGGTGGAATTATCGGGTGCATAACGTATAAAAGGGGAACGGTAGTTGGAGGTAGAGGCATGGAACATTCCATTTCGTAAATCGTTATAGAATTCAATATTCCGAAATCCACAGTGTCAAGGGTGGGACGAAAATACCAAATATCAGCCATTATCTGTCACCACGGCCTTCACTTAACGACAGAAAGCAGCGGCGTTTGAGTACGATTTTCAGTGTTAACAGACAAGCAACACTGCGTGAAATAAGCGCTGATATCAATGTGGGACGTACGAAGAACGTATCTGTTAGGACAACGTGTGAAATTAGCCTTTAATGGAATACGCCAGCAAACGCCCGACGCGGGTTCCTTTACTAACAGCACGACATCGTCTACAGTGCCTCTACCGGTCTCGTGGCCATATCGATAGGACCTTAGGCAGCTGGAAAACGGTGGAATGGTCAGGCGAGTCCTTGTTTGGTCGGTAGGAGCAGATGGTAGGTTTGGAATGTGGCGCAGACTCTACTAACCCATGGACCCAGGTTGTCAACAAGGCAATGTGCAAACTGGTGGTGGCTTTCTAATGGTGTGGGCTGTGTTTATGTGGAACGGGCTGAATCCTCGGTTATGTTTGGCTACTTCGAGACCATTTTCAGCAGTTCATGGATTTCATGTTCTCCAACAACGATGGAATGTGTATGGATGACAATGCGCCATTTCATCGGGCCACAATCGTCCGCGATTGGTCTGATGGACATTCTGGACAATTCGAGTGGATGATGTGGCCACCCAGATCGCCCGACATGAATCCCACCCAACATTTATGGGAGACAACTAAGAGGTCAGTCCATGCTCAAAACTCAACAGCGGCAACACTTACGCAGTTATTGACGGCTACAGAGGCAAAATGGGTCACTAGCTCTGCTGGAGACATACAACGAGTTGAGTCCATGAGACTTGGCACTGCTGCACTACGCACGGAAATTGGAGGTCAAACGCGATATTAGGAGACATTCCATGACTTTTGTCACCTTAGTATAATTTCATTTTATTACCCCTATATGCAATTTGTAATACGCGAATTTAGTACACACATGTCTGGTGTGTAAAAAAATCTTTCTACGCCACAGAGTGAGTGTCAGAGGAAAGAAACGGTGGTGGCCAATTTCTACATGGCTTCTAGATATCTCTATACATAATGGGTGGCTGACTATTGTTCGATGTTAAAGAGGGATAGTAAAAGTGATGTAAAACAGAAAGATAAATTTTGAAAATTAAATGTAACAGAGGATTCTACATTTGCTAAGACCACTGTTTGTAATATTTTAGAATGTGACTGAAAAAATTAAACCGTTAATAAAATACTGACCTTGTTAGAATTTCATTTTAATATCTAAAATATAGTGAAATGTGATATATTATTTTATTAAAAAATCCTGACCTCATAATAATAATAATGGCGTGTGACGAGGGCCTCTCATCGGGTAGACCGCTCCCCTGGTGGCCAGATAAAACCACGAGAACGTAATTTTCGCATTCAGGATTACATATTTTTCAAAAACCCTATTTTTCAGAATTCAATTGAAAAAAATTTAAAATTTCTGATTTGTTTTGTCATTGTACACACATTTCGGTATGAGTTTTTTAACTTGGATTTGGTGATCTGCTTTCTTATTAGTGATGCCTTTTACGCAATATAGCGTGACGACAACATTTATTGCCCTTCATTGCCAACAGTACGCTCTTGAAGATAATCCCAAGTTCTCTGATATTGGAATTCGTGTCCTGGTATTTCCTTTCCTGTTGCCGACATTTGGACGCACAGAATCAGTTCCTGTGTCATGCTAATACTGGAACAGAGTAGATGTGTATCCCGTTGTTAACTTACAGTATTTCTTCTTACCGAATAAGGCTCCAGATTTTGTCCTAAAAAATCTCTGCTACTTACTGTAACTGTAATTCTCGATTTTCCACATAGCGTTAGTATTACTGTTAACCCATTTCTGTCTAGCGTAACATATATGTCACGGAACAGCCTGTCATTGTTTTCTCTCGTTGGCAACAGTGCGTTTGCAGTGGCTATTGTTGTATGGCTTTCAGATAAGGAGGCTTTGTTGTTCATGTTTACGTAGGTTTCAGTCAGTTGCAAGCATTAAGTGGTCAGTGACTGGTGCTTCAAGTACGGAAGACTTTTCCGAGTGAGATTATGTCTTGGAATAAGAAGTAAGTCTCTTTTTTATCACAAATTGTAATACAATTTGTTTAAATCATGGTTGATTATAATGTTAAAAGTACTGAAATTTATGTTAATGGTTATCTACAAAATGCAATTCTTATTTTTGTGGCTCCAAATACAGTTTTAATTTTGTGTTGCATATATGTCACGCTAGGCAAAACAGTGAAAATAACGATTCGTTCTCTTTAGAGATCTATCTCTCCATGAGATCCTGGATATTCTTGAAGGGGAGGAAGAAGGTGCAACAGATATATTTATTGAGCCTCCTGAAGCTAATGCGGATTCGGATGAAGATTCTGGGGAAGAAGATGGGGGGGAAACGTCAATAATCTTGGACCAAGGCAACTCCAGGCTGGTGCAGAAGTGGTTTTAGCAAGTAAAAACAGGTTAGGTAGTGGACCTCAGATTTATTTCTCTCCTGATGATAAACCAGATGAACAGGAACAGTCACAGATCTTAAAAACTGTAATCAGAGATTGGAAAAAAGACGATCTGGGTAGTGTTAGTTCTGTATTTCCTGAGAGTGATTATAGTAAATACAGAAACTTGTGCCCGCATCTCGTGGTCGTGCGGTAGCGTTCTCGCTTCCCACGCCCGGGTTCCCAGGTTCGATTCCCGGCGGGGTCAGGGATTTTCTCTGCCTCGTGATGGCTGGGTGTTGTGTGCTGTCCTTAGGTTAGTTAGGTTTAAGTAGTTCTAAGTTCTAGGGGACTTATGACCACAGCAGTTGAGTCCCATAGTGCTCAGAGCCATTTGAACCATTTTTGAACCATTTGAACAGAAACTTGTCTCCAGTTCAGTGTTTTGAATTATTTTGGAACGACAAAGTAATTGAAGTTCTCACTGAATCGACGAAGTATGCTTTGTTCAAGAACTGTTCAGATCCAAATATAACATATGAAGAGATAAAGGGTTTTCTGGGAATATTAATTCTTTCCAGCTATAATCCTTTACCTAGCAGAAGATATTACTGTGATTCTGGATTGAACATGAGAAATGAAATGGTCCACAGCACGATGAGAAGGGAGAGGTTTGAAACAATTATGAGATTCATTCACACAACACAACACAAAAATCGATGATAATGATAGAATGTGGAAGCTTCGCCCTGTTTACATCACTAACATTGTTGGTTTACCTGAAGCAACGAGGTTTTGGTGCAACTGGGACTATTCGTGAAAATCGTCTGCCTAAAGAGTGTCATCTCATACCTTCTAACAATATGTCCAAAAGGAATAGGAGAGGAGATTTTGATTACAAGAGCAGCAAGGAGAGTGGAATAATCGTTGCCAGATGGCTAGGTAATTCTACAGTAACAATTGCTTCCACAAGTCATTGTATCAGTCCAGTCAGCACCGTTGCCCGATACTCTAGACTAGAGAAGAAAAGAATACTTGTACCTCGACCTTATGTAATTGGAGGATACAACAAAAATATGGGAGGAACTGACCGAACGGATGAAAATGTAGCGTTATATAGAGTGAGTGTCAGAGGAAAGAAACGGTGGTGGCCAATTTCTACATGGCTTCTAGATATCTCTATACATAATAGGTGGCTTCTTCATAGAAAGACTGGTGTAAATATGCCTCACCTGCACTTCCGGTGCTACATTGTGAAATGTTACCTGACTTCCAATGCTGCAGTACCAAGAGGTCCTGGACGCCCTGCAGGTATGATGAAACAAATCATCTGGTAGCCATGGTGCCACAGAAAAAAAGAAGACGCTGTACGGCAAAAAACTGCAAAGGAACCCCAAGAGCAATATGCTGCAAATATGATGTTGGTTTGTGCATTGAATGTTTTGTGCCATATCACAAAGTGAGTACTACCGCCTGAACTTGTAAATCACATACAGTGCATTATTTTACTTGCTGTCATATATTCTGCCTAAAATGTATGTTCTGCCTATCGTGACATATATGTTACGCCGTTTTTTGTTTCAATTATTGATGAGTTTTGGTTTTCATTGTTGTATTGTAGAAATCAGAAGAAAAAAATAATACAGGCAGAAATGGGTTAATGGGGAATTTCAGTGTGTAATAATTGTTTCAAACAAAAGTTTTCATGGGTACTATTTTAGCCACGCTGTCAGATTACGTGCAACACAGTACTTAAAACTCTAATCTTATCAAATAAAACGGACGTACAAAGTCAAATGCCATCAGACTTTTTTCTGCAGTTGTTGAGATACTAAATCCTACTTATCGCTCTCAATCTCATTTAGAAACAGCACTCACGTTTCCTTTAGGGACAAGTTGTCACGATACATACGACGCCACTACGGAGCAGCTATTATCTAGAGGAAATGCTACTGATAATCACGATGAAAGTAATGGGACCCTTCACTGATGAGGTTTCATCCTCTGGAAGAACCCAGGTTCTTGCGTAAATTCTCTCCTTGAGATCAGTTTCTGACGCCATGTGCACGCCGACGATTGGATCAAGGGTACAACGAAGGCGGCTGCAGGATGTATAAAGATGTGCTGGTGTCCAGCATTTGTGATACATGCTTCTGAGATGATGAAGTTTTCAGTGGTCGTAATGTGCCTGCTGGTGCCAGCTTTCGCGGCGCCAAGTTCTCTAAAGCTGTGGGCCAGGAGAGAGGACCGCTTAGTCGGTGGCACGGATACGACCATAACGGAGTACCCCTGACAGCTGTCTGTCATCTTCGAAGGTTCCCTCAGGTGCGGCGCTTCCATCATCAGCTCCAACTGGGCACTGACGGCCGCCCACTGCATCGACGGCCTCTCAGCGTCAATGCTGACCGTGCGTGCAGGCTCCTCGTACAGAAACAGTGGCGGAACTGTGCTCGATGTTGCACAGGCCATCAAAAACAAACTGTACTACGCAATTAACGTTGACTACGACATTGCAGTGCTGCAGGTGAGAGAAGACTTCCTGTGCAACTTAATTGTAAAATGGAAACCCTTACGACTGGAAATGATATTAAAATATTCCATGGTTTTATGCGATGCTCACATAAATTCCTAGGAGGAGCAGTTTCTTTCACCTGTACAAAGAACCATGCCAGAAAGTATCCTCAGCAGGTGGGGACGAAATTTTGGGTTTTTACAAGAAATTCGTTTAGTCTTAGTATAATAGCTCAGAATGGCTTAATAAGTCAGTCCATTTAAGTCTAAATCGAACAGTTATTAATACAGTAAGTTTTCTCGTTTTTTGTTTGACAACATAACATGCAATGCGGTATGAGTTGTTCCTACTGGAATCGTTGTTTTTCCTCAGCAGACCCACTTTTGTGCAAGGTTTTTTGGATTTTCTCTAGTCTTCACCGTGTTCAGAAGGTATTTTCTCCCTTTTCGCAGCTGTTGCTGTCATGCTGCAGTTAATATGAGTCAGAATCTTCCACGCAGAAAAAAATAAGTTCTAATCCGGGGTAGACATCGTTACATAAAGTGAGGAAATGTCACGGATTGCGCGCCCCCTCCCGCCGGACGTTCGAGTCCTCCCTCGGGCATGGGTTTGTGTGTTGTTCTCAGCATAATTTAGTTTAGATAGTGTGGAAGTCTATGGACCGCTGACCTCATCAGTTTGGTCCCTTACGAATTCACACATATTCGAACATTTTTTGAAAATGAGGAAGTAGGCACAATTGTCAAGGCACTAGCTTGGGTTTCGGCAAGACTGGAGTTAGAAACCACATCCGTTCATACTGATATAAGTTTTCCCTTCGGTTCTTGAATCGTCAAGGAATATGTCTGAATCAAGGAATATATTTGACTGTTTCCTCTGAAAATTACATTAACGATTTACTTGCTCATCATGATGTTTTTCTCCATCTTTAAGAACGTTCTGCTCAATAGCATCGTAAGCCGTCGCTGTGGTCAGCAGTTCTAGACGCTTCAGTCAGTAACCGCGCTGCTGCTACGGTCGCAGGTTCGAATCCTGCCTCGGGCATGGATTTGTGTGATGTCCTTAGGTTAGTTAGGTTTAAGTAGTTCTACGTCTAGGGGACTGATGACCTCAGATGTTAAGTCCCATAGTGCTTAAAGTCATTAAAAAAATAGCATCGTAAACACCAGTCTTCCTTGCTTTTGTGAGAAATATTACCATTCATTCTCGACCCGCCATTTCTTCAGTTACTCACCTTCTTGTTTTCCTTCTAGAGGTACTGCTAAGTATATAAGTCTCGAACGGAAAATTAGTCTAGCTGGATGATGATTACATACGAAGAATTGATTTTGTCTGGACTTATATCTTCTTTATGGAAATATTCTCTGTATATAAAATGATAACGTCCCAGCGACAGAAACAGGTAGTAGACTGCAGTTTGCTTGAGTTGTTCAGATAGGAAACGTGAAGTCCGAAGGTTACATCAGGTATGAGATAACGAAACTCACACATGAACAGCACACACGACTGTTTAGAACATAAGCACTACTGATTATCGAAGTACTGTAATATGTGGTTCAAATTTTCGTAGTTAACAATCAGAGTACGTTGACGTCTTCAGGTGTAGGGAATCTGGCCAATATCAGCGTCGTTCATGCTCGATATTTCGGTAACGTGATTCGTATCTTCATCAGGCGCTGCCTGAGACTGCTCGTCGAGTGAATGAATGAAACTTAGAGTATGTTATTTATGGCATGGCGAATTTACGGATGATGATAAAAAAAACGTCCCAGCCCTATGACAAATTTTTATTTATGATCGAACCATTTTCATAGCGTTAGAGCCTTATCTTCAGGGATACATCTCTATATAAAAGATCTTGCGTAGGTTAAAGTGCACTTCAACTTCCTCTTCTTCTTCTTCTTCTTCTTCTGCGAGTTCAGGGTTAGGCCTAGGGCCTGCTCTTCTCAAATGGTTCAAATTGCTCTGAGCACTATGGAACTTAACATCTATGGTCATCAGTCCCCTAGAACTTAGAACTACTGAAACCTAAGTAACCTAAAGACATCACACAACACACAGTCATCACGAGGCAGAGAAAATCCCTGACCCCGCCGGGAATCGAACCCGGGCGTGGGAAGCGAGAACGCTACCGCACGACCACGAGCTGCGGACCTGCTATTGTCGCAGCATCTCATTCTCAGTCTTAAAATACTTCTCTTGCCCCTTGTCTTATAACCCACTCCTAGGTTAGGAAATCTTTGTGGTAACGTACGATATAGATTTTCTCTCAGTTTTTCTTCCTAATCGACTGCCTTTTGTGTTATTGGTTGCATTCCTAATTCTTCCCTTATTACTTGACATATAATTTCGTCTTCCATAGTTCAGTCATTCACAGATCTTAGACATTTCATTTCAGATGCTTCTACTTTCAATAAATCTTTATTTCTCAGTACCTAACTTCCTGCTCCTTATAACAACTAGGAGTTTCTGTGTCTTCAGTTGTATTTTTTCGTTGTTTTACCCTTAACTGGTCTTCTAATTGTGCGACGTGAACGCTGGTAAGCATTAGCGTTTTTCCTGTGTATCCGTAACTTGATCAAATGATACGTCACACCCTAAATACTTGAAAACGACCTACCTGTTCTATTGGTTTTATTATTGAGGACTATTCGTATTCACACTGGATGAATATCTAAAAAGGCCATTGTTTCAGTTTTAATTACAGATATATTCACATCTCATTTAGTTTATGAAATGCCAAAAACAGAAAGGAAGGAAGACTGAGTTTAACGTTCCGTCGACATCTATGTCATTAGAGAAAGAGAACAAACTCGGATTGCGTCGGGGATGGAGAAGGAAATCGGACGTGTCCTTTCAAAAGAACAATGCCGGTATTTTTCTGTAGCGATTTAGGGATATCACGGAACATCTAAATGTTAATGGCCGGCGTGAGATTGAACCGTCGTCCTCACGAAAGCGAGTCATCTGTGCTAACCACTTCTCCACCTCTCACGGTTTACGAGTAGTGCCATCTGTAATTTATCAGCGCTGTCTTGTATGATAACTTCATCATCCTGGAATAACATCGTGTTAATATATTTTCTCCTTCCAGTATTCATGCTCCATGGTGTTCTAACTCTTATCAATTTCCTGTGCATGTCATCTAAATAGATATTGACTAATATTCGTGAAAAGCTACATTGTTGTTTTATTCCTTGATTAATTTGTATTTCAGGTATTATCTCTTCACCTGCGTCAGTTCTACTCCTGGTGTTCAAATACAGGCTTTTTGTGGTTCTGATCACATGTCCAGGGATTCCTCCACGCTCCATTGCTGAAATGTATACAAAACTATATAAGAAAATTATGTACTCTTATTTCGTTAATAACTTAGTTCAAGCAATAAGCGGTAGACGATCCAAGATTCTTTATTTGATTGTAATAAAAACAGTTTCAACCATCACTTGGTGCCTTGTCTTTAGACAGCGTCGCCTAATTATCAGATAGCATTCAAAAGTCATTAGTATGACACTGGAATTGCATTCGCGAGGCCGGCAGCTATAATCCCAGATATAGATTTTCCAAAATTTTCTTAATCGCTTTTTGCAGTTCCGGGATGGTTCCTTGGAAAGCTACGAAGCAGTTCGTTCTCCATCGTTCCCCACTCAGAGCATGAGCTCTTACTTCAGAGCTTTCGTCTCCAGCCGATAGATAAACCCTATTCTTCCTTCCTTTTGTCCAAAGTAGATCCAGAATAGGCCCTGTAGAAATAACAGTGCAGGTATCATGATGCGAACGTATTCTTGTCTTGACTATAGAGAAGTCGAAGAAAAATTAGTTCAATAGGCTACTCGGATCCTCATCTCTGGAACTTCACACTCAAAAAGGTGGGACTCCCGTTGTAGATTTGCACCTACTGCTGCTCCGCTGTGATGCACCTACAGTTTTCATACACCAAGTTGCAATACTTTCGCAACAACAGGTGATTTCCGAGTTGTAATCTCACTTCGTTGTTACAAGTAAATGATGCAGTATACTTACTATGGTGTATAAGCGAGAGATACCATACTTTTACTATAGATGTGGCCGGCAGCTGTGGTCGAGCTGTTCTAGGCGCTTCAGATGAGAACAACACGGCTGCTACGGTTGCAGGTTCGAATCCTGCCTCGTGCATGGATGTGCGTGATGTACTTAGGTTAGTTAGGTTTAAGTAGTTCTAAGTCTAGGGGACTGATGACCTCAGATATTAAGTCCCATAGTGCTTAGAGCCATTTGAACCATTTTTACGGCAGATTTAGAAATTATCTGCATTTACACTCGAGGGTAGCTGTGGCTATTAAAATGCCCTATTAAAATGGTTTATTTCAGAAACTTGCCGCTTCGTTTTAAAAGAAATTAGTGGTTGTCTGTTCCTTAATCGAAGCTACTGTTCAGCTGCATAGCTCCGCTGATAGGAGAACTACATAAACTTATAGGGTGAATGCAGTGCATACAACTTGAAGGTCTGGTTTGGTGGAGCGTTTTTTCCAAAAAATGTTTCTGAGCATTATGGGACTGAACTTCTGAGGTCATTAGTCCCCTAGAACTTAGAACTAGTTAAACCTAACTAACCTAAGGACATCACACACATCCATGCCCGAGGCAGGATTCGAACCTGCGACCGTAGCGGTCTCGCGGTTCCAGACTGCAGCGCCTAGAACCGCACGGCCACTTCGGCCGGCGCGTTTCTTCAGTTTTTCCTTTTATTATTAGAATTCGACCATCCGCAAAAGGAAGTGTGAGGGAATACCTAGTTTGAGGCAAGGGAAGCTTTAAGTTACACAATATATTCTTTAGACAAATATTTTTTTTATTGCAGTCTTTGATCACAATATAAAGCCCTCCGACGATGACCGGTTTGAGTCAACAATGACCAACTTCAGATATGTTCTACACCATGTCCTAATGTGATAAAGCCGTAATTTTAGAACAGATCTGAAGATGGTCATTACTGAATGAAACCGGTCATCGTCGAAAGCTTTTATATTGTGATCAAAGAATGGAATAAAGAAGAAACACTTAAAAATACCTGGTTCACTGTCTATATTAGCGACTATGTGACAGATGGTGATATTCGATAGACCTGGATCGCAACAAGAGTCTACTGGACATGCTTTGATTGCTGTTATGTCTGTTCGAAAGTTGTTGACGGCTAATGTTGGAGTTCGTTTGCTGAAATAGATGCATGTCTCGTTGCGGAGTGGCCGAGCGGTTCTAGGCGCTAGTCTGGGACCGGGCGTCCGCTACGGTCGCAGGTTCGAATCCTGCCTCGGGCATGGATGTGTGTGATGTCCTTAGGGTTAGTTAGGTTTAAGCAGTTCTAAGTTCTAGGGGACTGATGACCACAGCAGTTAGGTCCCATAGTGCTCAGAGCCAGAGCCATGTCTCGTTGTACATATTTCCAGGACGTTAAAACTCAGGGAACGTTTCTAAATACTAGGTTACCAAGCTGCGCCAAAGGTCCCTTGTACATCACCACGATTAAACACATTATGGCAGTGAGACTGCTAAATACAAATTCTTTGTTCTCAGTAACACATCAGTCGTGTCTGTTTGTGGGGTGAAACCGTATTGAGTTTTATGGAGATCTCTGGAGTCTATGTAAGTGCATTATTTGGTTTATTAAAAGCATATCCACTATCTTTGGTTCTATGTATAAAAGACTTACTGGGAGTAACTTGGTGCTTCCTATGGTGCATTCGTTTCAGGGCTTAACTATCTATCCTGTTTTAGGTCTCTTCCATAGTTTTGCAAATATAACTTTTGTAATTTAATGATTTAAGCTTCGACGTATTCTAATTTCGTATTTGGAAAGAAATGTACCTGATGTAACTGTATGACGAATTATCATTGTTAACGTATTTTATAGATAATATTTTCAGTTACACTTCACACAGGTAATATTACAATTTAATAGTGAATTTTATCTGTGTCGTACACTGATGAACCGTCAAGGTTGAAATAAATGATATTATTCCCTATGAGTTCGATGTTCATCTACATCTACATGTACATCTACATCTACATTTACACTCCGCAAGCCACCCAACGGTGTGTGGCGGAGGGCACTTTACGTGCCACTGTCATTACCTCCCTTTCCTGTTCCAGTCGCGTATGGTTCGCGGGAAGAACGACTGTCTGAAAGCCTCCGTGCGCGCTCTAATCTCTCTAATTTTACATTCGTGATATCCTCTGGAGGTATAAGTAGGGGGAAGCAATATATTCGATATGGCGAGCAAACTACACCGCGATGCAGAGCGTCTGCCACTTGAGTTTGTTAAACATCTCCGTAACGCTATCATGGTTACCAAATAACCCTGTGACGAAACGCGTCGCTCTTCTTTGGATCTTCTCTATCTCCTCCGTCAACCCGATCTGGTACGGATCCCACACTGATGAGCAATACTCAAATACAGGTCGATCGAGTGTTTTGTAAGCCACCTCCTTTGTTGAGGGACTACATTTTCTGAGGACTCTCCCAATGAATTTCAACCTGGTACCCGCCTTATCAACAATTAATTTTATATGATCATTCCACTTCAAATCGTTCCGCACGCATACTCCCAGATATTTTACAGAAGTAACTGCTACCAGTGTTTGTTCCGCTATCATATAATCATACAATAAAGGATCCTTCTTTCTATGTATTCGCAATACATTACATTTGTCTATGTTAAGGGTCAGTTGCCACTCCCTGCACCAAGTGCCTATCCGCTGCAGATCTACCTGCATTTCGCTACAATTTTCTAATACTGCAACTTCTCTGTATACTACAGCATCATCCGCGAAAAGCCGCATGGAAATTCCGACACTATCTACTAGGTCATTTATATATATTGTGAAAAGCAATGGTCCCATAACACTCCCCTGTGGCACGCCTGAGGTTACTTTAACGTCTGTAGACGTCTCTCCATTGATAACAACATGCTGTGTTCTGTTTGCTAAAAACTCTTCAATCCAGCCACACAGCTGGTCTGATATTCTGTAGGCTCTTACTTTGTTTATCAGGCGACAGTGCAGAACTCAATCGAACGCCTTCCGGAAGTCAAGCAAAATAGCATCTACCTGGGAGCCTGTATCTAATATTTTCTGGGTCTCACACGATCGCTGTTTCCGGAATCCATGTTGATTCCTACATAGTAGATTCTGGGTTTCCAAAAACGACATGATACTCGAGCAGAAAACATGTTCTAAAATTCTACAACAGATCGACGTCAGAGATATAGGTCTATAGTTTTGCGCATCTGCTCGACGACCCTTCTTGAAGACTGGGACTACCTGTGCTCTTTTCCAATCATTTGGAACCTTCCGTTCCTCTAGAGACTTGCGGTACACGGCTGTTAGAAGGGGGGCAAGTTCTTTCGCGTACTCTGTGTAGAATCGAATTGGTATCCCGTCAGGTCCAGTGGACTTTCCTCTGTTGAGTGATTCCAGTTGCTTTTCTATTCCTTGGACACTTATTTCGATGTCAGCCATTTTTTCGTTTGTGCGAGGATTTAGAGAAGGAACTGCTGTGCGGTCTTCCTCTGTGAAACAGCTTTGTAAAAAGGTGTTTAGTATTCCAGCTTTACGCGTGTCATCCTCTGTTTCAATGCCATAATCATCCTGGAGTGTCTGGATATACTGTTTCGAGCCACTTACTGATTTAACGTAAGACCAGAACTTCCTAGGATTTTCTGTCAAGTCGGTACATAGAATTTTACTTTCGAATTCACTGAACGATTCACGCATAGCCCTCCTTACGCTAAGTTTGACATCGTTTAGCTTCTGTTTGTCTGAGAGGTTTTGGCTCCGTTTAAACTAGGAGTGAAGCTCTCTTTGCTTTCGCAGTAGTTTCCTAACTTTGTTGTTGTACTACGGTGGGTTTTTCCCGTCCCTCACAGTTTTACACGGCACGTACCTGTGTAAAACGCATTTTACGATTGCCTTGAAGTTTTTTCCATAAATACTCAACATTGTCAGTGTCGGAACAGAAATTTTCGTTTTGATCTGTTAGGTAGTCTGAAATCTGCCTTCTATTACTCTTGCTAAACAGATAAACCTTCCTCCCTTTCTTTATATTCCTATTAACTTCCATATTCAGGGATGCTGCAACGGCCTTATGATCACTGATTCCCTGTTCTGCACATACAGAGCCGAAAAGTTCGGGTCTGTTTGTTATCAGTAGGTCCAAGATGTTATCTCCACGAGTCGGTTCTCTGTTTAATTGCTCGAGGTAATTTTCGGATAGTGCACTCAGTATAATGTCACTCGATGTTCTGTCCCTACCACCCGTACTAAACATCTGAGTGTCCCAGTCTAAATCTGGTAAATTAAAATCTCCACCTAAGACTATAACATGCTGAGAAAATTTATGTGAAATGTATTCCAAAATTTCTCTCAGTTCTTCTGCCACTAATGCTGCTGAGTCGGGAGGTTGGTAAAAGGAGCCAATTATTAACCTAGCTCGGTTGTTCAGTGTAACCTCTACCCATAATAATTCACAGGAACTATCCACTTCTACTTCACTACAGGATAAACTACTACTAACAGCGACGAACACTCCACCACCGGTTGCATGCAATCTATCCTTTCTAAACACCGTCTGTACCTTTGTAAAAATTTCGGCAGAATTTATCTCTGGCTTCAGCCAGCTTTCTGTACCTATAACGATTTCAGCTTCGGTGCTTTCTATCAGCGCTTGAAGTTCCGGTACTTTAACAACGCAGCTTCGACAGTTTACAATTACAATACCGATTGCTGCTTGGTCTCCGCATGTCCTGACTTTGCCCCGCACCCGTTGAGGCTGTTGCCCTTTCTGTACTTGCCCAAGGCCATCTGACCTAGAAAACCTCCCAGCCCACGCCACAAAACCCCTGCTACCCGTGTAGCCGCTTGTTGCGTGTAGTGGACTCCTGACCTATCCAGCGGAGCCCGAAACCCCACCATCCTATGGCGCAAGTCGAGGATTCTGCAGCCCACACGGTCCCAGAACCGTCTCAGCCTCTGATTCAGACCCTCCACTCGGCTCTGTACCAAAGGTCCGCAGTCAGTCCTGTCGACGATGCTGCAGATGGTGAGCTCTGCTTTCATCCCGCTAGCGAGACTGGCAGTCTTCACCAAATCAGATAGCCGCCGGAAGCCAGAGAGGATTTCCTCCGATCCATAGCGACACACATCATTGGTGCCGACATGAGCGACCACCTGCAGATGGGTTCACCCAGTACCCTTCATGGCATCCGGAAGGACCCTTTCCACATGTGGAATGACTCCCCCCGGTATGCACACGGAGTGCACATTGGTTTTCTTCTCCTCTCTTGCTGCCATATCCCTTAGGGGCCCCATTACGCGCCTGACGTTGGAGCTCCCAACTACCAGTAAGCCCACCCTCTGCGACCACCCGGATCTTGCAGAATGAGGGGCAACCTCTGGAACAGGACAAGCAGCCATGTCAGGCCGAAGATCAGTATCAGCCTGAGACAGAGCCTGAAACCGGTTCGTCAGACAAACTGGAGAGGCCTTCCGTTCAGCTCTCCGGAATGTCTTTCGCCCCCCGCCACACCTTGAGACGATCTCCCATTCTACCACAGGTGAGGGATCAGCCTCAATGCGGGCAGTATCCCCGGCAACCACAGTCGTAGTCCGATCGGGGGATGCGTGGGACGAGCTGGCCGTCCCCGACAAACCACCATCCGGACCCCCACAGTGATCCCCATTGGCAACAGCCTCAAGCTGTGTGATCGAAGCCAACACTGCCTGAAGCTGGGCGCGAAGCGATGCCAACTCAGCCTGCATCCGAACACAGCAGTTGCATATTGTGTCTTGGAAAGCAACATTACAAAATTGTTGAGGCTTTCGTGGCCACTTGTTGACAAACTGCCTATTGGCTTCTGTCTCGGGTTCTTCGGCCGACGTTCATCTAATGATTTTTCTGACGTTTCGCCAGCACGAGTGGCTGGCATTGTCAAAGCTTCACCCTCCATTGCCGGTGGTGAACTGGAGCCGAGCTCGCGGGCGCAGACTATATGTACCTGGCGCGCCAACGTCCGAGGGCTTCTCCGCGGTCATTTCCGGTGCGGTTCTCCTCTTGCTACCTGCGACGGTCGTTCGCTGCAGTACGGGAAGCCAGGATCCGTTGACCTTAAGGCTTTCCTCTTTCTTGTTCAAACTGTTCGCGTGTTTTTGTATTTCTACAGCTTCTCTGAACAAGCGCGTGTGATAGTGGTTCTCTACAGCCAGAACTTCCGTGTCGGCGAATTTAATTACGTGGTCGGTCTCATTCAGTGCGTGTTCTGCCACGGCCGATTTCTCCACCTGCCCCAACCTGCAATGTCGCTTATGCTCCCTGATCCTGGTGTTAATGGATCGTCCAGTCATCCCGACATAAACTTTTCCGCATGTGCATGGTATGCGGTATATTCCCGACATTGAAAGTGGGTCTCTTTTCTCCTTCGCCGATCTAAGACACTCTTTGATCTTCCTTGTCGGTTTGAAGATCGTCTTTACGCCATGTTTGCGCAATATACGGCCGATTCTGTCCGTCACTCTGGGAATGTATGGCAGAAAGGCCGTACCCGACATTTCTTTTTCTGGTTCCTTACTTCGCCGAGTGTTTGGCTCAGTTACACTTCTAATATAATTTGTGGAGTACCCATTGCTCCTCAGGACTGTTTCCAGGTGTTGCATTTCTCGTTTGAGGTGTTGCGGCTCACATATTCGTCCTGCTCTCGTTACGAGCGTACTAATCATGCCCCTTTTCTGGCTCGGGTGGTGGTTTGACAGTTTGTGCAGGTATCGGTCCGTGTGAGTCGGTTTTCGATACACGCTGTGTCCCAGGTTTTCGCCGTCCCTTGTGACCAGCACATCTAGAAATGGCAGTTTCTTGTCCTTTTCTACTTCCATGGTAAATGTTATGTTGGCATGGAGGCTGTTCAAGTGTCTTAGGAAGTCACCGAGCTGTTCTTCACCATGGCTCCACACCACGAAAGTATCATCGACGTACCTGTACCACACCTTAGGTTTGCAAGTGGCCGAGTCCAGTGCCTGTGCTTCGAATTGTTCCATGAATAAGTTGGCCACCACTGGACTGAGAGGACTACCCATGGCGACGCCTTCCAGCTGTTCGTAGAAGTCGCCATTCCACGTGAAATAGCTCGTGGTGAGACATGCATGGAGGAGCTTTTTGATGTCTAGCGGGAAAATGGAACCGATGTGCTCCAGAGCGTCACTGAGTGGCACTTTCGTAAATAACGAAACAACATCAAAGCTGACCAGGATGTCGTTTGGTGCAAGTTTCAGTTTCTTCAGCTTCTCAATGAAATGTCCTGAGTCCTTAATGTATGTGTCGGTCTTCCCCACGTGTGGTTGGAGCAGAGAGGCCAAGTGTTTTGCCAGCTTATATGTCGGTGATCCAGGAGCGCTAACGATCGGTCTCAGTGGAACGTTGTTCTTATGGATCTTGGGTAATCCATACAGCCGAGGTGGTAGGGCTTCTGTGTTGCGCAGGTTTCTCTGCATGTCCGCCGGCAGAGAAGACGCCTTGATCAATCGATTCGTATTCCGTGTGATACGTTGCGTCGGATCTGCGCTTAGTTTTCGGTACGTCGTCGGATCTAATAGGTCTCGGATCTTTTGCTCATAATCATCGGTCTTCATTACGACGGTCGCATTCCCCTTATCGGCAGGCAGTACCAATATACTCTTGTCGGCGTTGAGATTCTTAATGGCTTGTACCTCTTCTTTCTTCAGGTTGCAAGCTGGTGGTTTTGCTCGGCGCAGTATCCTGGCTGTTTCCGTGCGTATTTCCTCTGCCCTTTCACAAGGAAGGGTACGAATGGCTGCTTCGGTGTTGGCAATGATGTCCTCCATAGGTATAGTTCTCGGGATGATAGCGAAATTCCCTCCTTTTTGAAGAACAGACACTTCGTGAGCGAATACATACAACACGGAGAGACTTGGCAAGAACGGATCAGGAACTTCTGGACCTTTTCTATCAACTAAGTAGCAGAATGCATCGAGACGACTGGGACAAGATTGACAGCATCACTCACAGGAGCATGCAGAACGAACTCGAGCGCTGCACCGATCGACAGAAGAAAAAGTTTGAAAGATGCCGGAAGCACACCGACAAGGCGACTCCCGACATGTCACACACAGTGGTCAACCTCACTGAACGACAATTGACCGAAGAGGAAGTGTCTGTTCTTCAAAAAGGAGGGAATTTCGCTATCATCCCGAGAACTATACCTATGGAGGACATCATTGCCAACACCGAAGCAGCCATTCGTACCCTTCCTTGTGAAAGGGCAGAGGAAATACGCACGGAAACAGCCAGGATACTGCGCCGAGCAAAACCACCAGCTTGCAACCTGAAGAAAGAAGAGGTACAAGCCATTAAGAATCTCAACGCCGACAAGAGTATATTGGTACTGCCTGCCGATAAGGGGAATGCGACCGTCGTAATGAAGACCGAAGATTATGAGCAAAAGATCCGAGACCTATTAGATCCGACGACGTACCGAAAACTAAGCGCAGATCCGACGCAACGTATCACACGGAATACGAATCGATTGATCAAGGCGTCTTCTCTGCCGGCGGACATACAGAGAAACCTGCGCAACACAGAAGCCCTACCACCTCGGCTGTATGGATTACCCAAGATCCATAAGAACAACGTTCCACTGAGACCGATCGTTAGCGCTCCTGGATCACCGACATATAAGCTGGCAAAACACTTGGCCTCTCTGCTCCAACCACACGTGGGGAAGACCGACACATACATTAAGGACTCAGGACATTTCATTGAGAAGCTGAAGAAACTGAAACTTGCACCAAACGACATCCTGGTCAGCTTTGATGTTGTTTCGTTATTTACGAAAGTGCCACTCAGTGACGCTCTGGAGCACATCGGTTCCATTTTCCCGCTAGACATCAAAAAGCTCCTCCATGCATGTCTCACCACGAGCTATTTCACGTGGAATGGCGACTTCTACGAACAGCTGGAAGGCGTCGCCATGGGTAGTCCTCTCAGTCCAGTGGTGGCCAACTTATTCATGGAACAATTCGAAGCACAGGCACTGGACTCGGCCACTTGCAAACCTAAGGTGTGGTACAGGTACGTCGATGATACTTTCGTGGTGTGGAGCCATGGTGAAGAACAGCTCGGTGACTTCCTAAGACACTTGAACAGCCTCCATGCCAACATAACATTTACCATGGAAGTAGAAAAGGACAAGAAACTGCCATTTCTAGATGTGCTGGTCACAAGGGACGGCGAAAACCTGGGACACAGCGTGTATTGAAAACCGACTCACACGGACCGATACCTGCACAAACTGTCAAACCACCACCCGAGCCAGAAAAGGGGCATGATTAGTACGCTCGTAACGAGAGCAGGACGAATATGTGAGCCGCAACACCTCAAACGAGAAATGCAACACCTGGAAACAGTCCTGAGGAGCAATGGGTACTCCACAAATTATATTAGAAGTGTAACTGAGCCAAACACTCGGCGAAGTAAGGAACCAGAAAAAGAAATGTCGGGTACGGCCTTTCTGCCATACATTCCCAGAGTGACGGACAGAATCGGCCGTATATTGCGCAAACATGGCGTAAAGACGATCTTCAAACCGACAAGGAAGATCAAAGAGTGTCTTAGATCGGCGAAGGAGAAAAGAGACCCACTTTCAATGTCGGGAATATACCGCATACCATGCACATGCGGAAAAGTTTATGTCGGGATGACTGGACGATCCATTAACACCAGGATCAGGGAGCATAAGCGACATTGCAGGTTGGGGCAGGTGGAGAAATCGGCCGTGGCAGAACACGCACTGAATGAGACCGACCACGTAATAAAATTCGCCGACACGGAAGTTCTGGCTGTAGAGAACCACTATCACACGCGCTTGTTCAGAGAAGCTGTAGAAATACAAAAACACGCGAACAGTTTGAACGAGAAAGAGGAAAGCCTTAAGGTCAACGGATCCTGGCTTCCCGTACTGCAGCGAACGACCGTCGCAGGTAGCAAGAGGAGAACCGCACCGGAAATGACCGCGGAGAAGCCCTCGGACGTTGGCGCGCCAGGTACATTTAGTCTGCGCCCGCGAGCTCGGCTCCAGTTCACCACCGGCAATGGAGGGTGAAGCTTTGACAATGCCAGCCACTCGTGCTGGCGAAACGTCAGAAAAATCATTAGATGAACGTCGGCCGAAGAACCCGAGACAGAAGCCAAGAAAGCAACATTGTTAAAATCACGCTTCCCCCTGTCTGATCCATTTTTGGTGTTGATGTGGGACGACTCAGTGTACATATTTTGTGCAGACGAATTGATTCTGTGTTCGGCTTCAAGATGCTCATTACAGAGTACTAAACGACAGAGCGGCTTGAGTTCAAGGAAAATTAGAATGTAACTCTCGTGCAAGCGGAATCCAATTTAGGAATCCGTATATGATGTACTTGACGTTTTACCATTGTTTAGTGAAATATTCGTCAACGGAATAGCGGGTGTTGTCCACAGGAAATTGCATCAGATTAGATTAAAAAGTAGTCAGACATTACGTGTTATTTGAAGCCCTTTTGAGGCACTGACAACTTTTAAAAATGAGCACCGAAAGTAACTGTAAATTGTGGTTTTGTGGCTGTGGACATTGCTAGCCTTCAACAATTTGTAATGTCTTGTGAGCAAAAAATTTCGCTAACATGAGCGTCTACTTTGAATGTGTGATTTCTTGCAGAAACGCCTATTAGTTTTCTATGCATAACAGTACCCTTTGATCTTACTGCTCGCTTTCGCGGTAGTATTTTCTTCATAAGTCGCTAACTATGACAAAAAATATGATATACAACAGTCATTGGCTGATATAAGTGCAGATCAAAATCCGTTGATGCCATCTGCTTCAAAAGTTAAATAATCTGTTCCGTCCAGTTTAGAGTTTCACCATTATGGACGCCAACAGATTCGGAGTGTATTACGCTATTCATTGTTTCCCGTTCGTGTCTATGCCCACTCCGAATGATGAGTAGGTATCACTTTCCCTTTAGTGTCATCAATTTTCAGACCGGTTTGTTGGAGCCTGACAAGGCTTTATCCCCATGTCCATCGCTTTTTCCCGGAGTAGCACTTGCCCACAACCTTTTCAACGTTTTTTTTTTTTTGCATGTATCAAAGATTTTCGCAGTTGTCTTCCTCTAGCATAATGAAAGTTATTCCCTGACGTTTTAACAAATTTCTCACATTCCTGTCTTTTCTGCTGGTCAGTGCTTTCCATGTCTTCCTTTCCTCGCCGACTACATCTCCCTTATTATCAGCTCCTTAATTTTTGGCATCTTTCAGGGCACCTCTTACCTTATATCATACGATTAAAATTTTCTTTCTGTTTGTCCTGTAGACCGTGATCCACCTCTATACAATACTGTGCTGCAGAAGTACGTTTTCAGAAATTCCTTCCTCAGACTGGCGGCCGTATTCTATACTAGCACATTTCTTTAGACAAAACATGCTCTCTTTATTACATTTAGCTGCTTCCTCGGTTATGCGCTCTTTTTTTTCTAAAGAGTCACAATTCCTTCACTTAGGATATTATGTTGTCCTTAAATTTAGATCTACGTATATCGAAAACCTCGCTGCAGAATTTGCTCAATAATTCCATCTTCACTTGGCTTACTCAAATGAGGAGAACGCGGCAAGTGCCACAACTCGGTTTCCCAGAAACTTCGCTCAGCGGAAGAAGGGTCAAAGTGAGCGAATGCGTGTCTCGGCTTATTTGTAAGCACACGACCATTTCTGAGAAAATAGGGGTCTAAGTTTTCGAAGTACTTGAGACGCCTTTTAGTGAGTGAATAGTTTAACGGAAGCTGTGCACGCCGTGGCTAGCATCGCGACGTCACACTTTTGCGTCCCGTGTTCTAAGCCCGATTATTATATTTATTTTTGTTCTTCAGTTATCTGCCCATCTCCGTAGACGATTCCTACATATATATTTTCCACTATATAATGAAATAACTACAGGAATTACACACCATTACATACAAATTTTAATTCATAATTAACTACAAGCAATAGTTTCGGCAATGTGGTCCACTACGCGTGGTCTGCCGCGACATTATTACCGACATGTGAGACCTTCAGCATTGTTAATGTTTTTTTTTTTTTTTTTTTTTTAGTGAGATTCATATGAAAAAGTGTCAGTATGGCAAGCCTGCCTTCGCAGGATGCTCGTAGTATAAGTAATTTCTATGTTTCGAATGTTGCTACGATCGGTATCGTGCAAGGAAATGCACCATTTCTTCATCAAGAATATAGATAAAGGTGAAATATAGGTACTAATATAAGTATTGATAAAAGAATGGAACTTGAGAATTTAAAAAGATTTCAACCCTTGAAAGTACCAGAGACACATATATTGTGAAAAATCAGAGTAATTTTGCAATAAACTGAAGGTCATTTTATGCTTTAACTTGATAAGAAACATTTATACTGTCGTTGGTATATGACTGAAACAAATAAAATAATGAAAAATTATAATCGGGTTCCCAACACTGCGCGCAACGCTAGCCACTCTTCACCATTTCGGCAGAGCTGTAGCGCTACAAGGTATCTATATTACGTCGACAACTTTGACCGCCGTTTTCTCAGAAACGGTCGAGTATGTACGGGTAAGCCGAGACACTTGTTCGCTCAGTTTGACTTCTCTTCCACTGAGCGAAGTTTCTGGGAAATTGGGTTATGGCACTTCCTCATTTCTCCTCGTCAGTCCATAGTGCTCGGATGACTTTCCATTCAACAGGTCCTGTAATACCTGATTCTGTTTTCTGAGGACAGGAACGACTTAAGTGAATCTACAACAAGTAACATCTTTTTATTTTCTTTTTTTACTCTAATTAGGCGCACTAAGCTTGCCGAGAGCATTTTATATGAGCTTTGTACTTCAGAAATGTGAGACTATTGGTACACTCATGAGCCAAAACCCTGTAACTGCCACCTATCGCAAGATTGAATGGTCCCTGGTACCGGTGCGCGCGCATACAAAGCTAAGGAAAGTAAGTTCCTTGACAAAAAATTAGCCAGCCCAGTGCACACTCACACACGGATCCTTAAGGCTTTGTAGATGGCGCAGTGATCATGTTACACGTCCAACCCCGCTCGCATTCCCTCTGTAGCAGTAGAACGGAACAGCAATCAGTGAAACTTTCATCTTTCAAGCTGATATTGCACGTAAATATGCGTAAATGTAACGACGTGACGGAGTGGCAAAAAGACGTAACCATGTTTGGCCGTGCCCAAAGCCACACGGTGCGTGAAGTCACTGAATTTGTTGGAGTTTCGCGCGGTGGACTGGTCAACGTGTCTGCAAGCAGTGATGTAACGCACGTGATCATGATACTCGAAGTCAAAATTGTGCTCGAAAAAAAACTGAATAAGAGTTGCAGGAGACGCATTTAAGGGCTTGTGTATCAAAATTGCTTCCAAACATGAATTGCTGCACGCAGTGAATGAAAGTCCATCCGAACCTGCAGTCGTAAGAATAGTGTGACTACAAATGTATATAGAGCTGTCACTGTCACTGTTTCACAGTTTACCAGCTGTAAAAAGAAGATGGCGGACAGTGCAACAGTTGAAGGTGTTCCTGGCGGTTGTTTCGAATCTTTCAGGGGTGTATGTGCGATTTTCCGTGTGTGTGTGTGTGTGTGTGTGTGTGTGTGTGTGTGTGTGTGTGTGTGTGTGTGGTAGCTTTGAGGGCAGAGAACTGAGTTCCATTGCAGAGAATTGTGTTTTCATTTATTACTTGTTTTCTTTCAACTGTGGCTTTTTGTATTTGAAAGGATTTTTTTCCAGTTATTAGTTTTTTGTGGGGGACTGTTGCTGGATTTGAGAAGTTTCAAGGCAGTATTGATGTCTGTTGGGATATGTTTGTTGTTCATAAGGTGTTCAGCGAATGTGGAATGACAGCTCTTACTTTTTAATGCTTCTGTGTTCTGTGTATCTGGTATTAAACTTACAGCTTGTCTGTCCAATATAAACTGATTTGCAGTCCAGACATGTTAATTAGTAAGTACCAAATGTGTTGTGTTTGTCTGCGTTTGTGTTGGTTGTCCTTAATTTTCTCTGTATTGTGTTGTCTGTACTGTTTTTTTTTTTTGAGTATTTTGCCTATTCTTTGGGTTGCTTTGCTGTTGTACTGAGAATGAACCACTTGTTTGTTGTTGTGGGTGTTTCTTGTTCATGTGTCCTCATGTGTTTCCTGTGTGTTTGTAAGTTGGTGAGAAAGCTTTTGTTTTTGTGTATCGTGTGTCCTTTTTAATTTTTTATGGTTCTGTTAAACTATAGTGTTTGTATCGTATCGTTTCTCTACAGCTATTTGTCTCATTGTCTGTAACTCATTGTTATAGTTGTTGTCAGTGAGTGGAGTTTTGCTCAGTCTGTGCAGCATATTTTAGAAACTGGATAGTTTGTGTGCAATTGGATGATCAGAATGTTTGTGAATGGCTGTGCTGGTGGTGGTCACTTTCCTGAATATGGAGGACTGGTGTTGGTTGTTGAGTCTGTATATTGTGAGGTCAAGGAAATTTAACATTTTGTCGTTTTCTGTTTCTATGGTAATGTTTATTTTTGGGTGGACGTTGTTTATGTCACTGTGGAGTTGATGGATGCGGCTGCGATTTTCATCTGGGAGGCATATGATGTCATTACGTAACGATACCAATATATTAACAGGTATTCTGTGAGTCTTACTATTGTTTCAAATATTTTATTTTCAATGTGATTGAGAAAAATGTTTGCTCCGAGTCCACTGACTGGTGACCCCATTGGAAGCCTGTCTTCTTGTGGGTATAACTGATTGTCAGATAAGAATTAGTTTTGTTCTGTGATTAGTTTTAGAATACTAGCTGTTTCTTTTATGTGGGACTTGGGAATTTCTGCCTGTTCTTCTGATTGTTTTTTGCTGATTTTGTTGGTTTCTGTGGTGGAGATACTGGTATACATGCTCGTGATGTCAAATGATGTTAGTATTGCTTTTATGGGTATGTTCATATCTTTTTTTTTGTATCAGCTCTTCGGTGTTGTGTATGCTTCTGTATTTTTGTGTATATGTAAAGTTTCGGTAAGCATGTGTGCATTTCGCTGGCTAAGTGAAATGCGGGTGCACTTCTGAACTTGACAACGAAGCGTATCGGAATGCCCTCCTTGTGGAACTTTAGTCGGCTGTTCACTGTGATTGCTTGAGAATTCTTTTGTTTCAGACTTTTCACTGTCTGTTTTGTGAATATGCGTGAGGTATTTTTTTGAAGTGTTGGTGTGTTTTTCTGGTATCTTTCTGTTGCGTCGCTGGTTAGCTTTGTTATGTTATTGTCTTTTAGAAATTTAAAGGTTTTGTCCTGATATAGATAATTTTTTAATTGTTGTCATGAAGTTGCGTTTCATCTCGGAATGAGTGCCCCATTGTTTGTAAGTATGTTCTTTATTATTTTGGAGGTTTTTTATTCTTCACTTTTTATTCCTGTCAATATTTTGTTTCTGTTTTCCTTTTTTACGCATCTTATTTCTTCTACACTTATTTCTCTAGTCATACCGGCATTGAAGTTTGGCTTACTACTTCTTTCTTCTTGATTTATGATGTATTCACTTTCTGTGATAAGGTTCTCCACTGTCTTGTGTCTAATGTGTTTGTTGACATTGTATTTTGGGCCATTTTCTAAGCATACAATCAAGAAAAGGACTGAAGTCATGGCAACGGTGTTCTCTAAAGAGGTTATTCTTGTTGATGCCCTCCCTCACGGTGCAATGATGAACTCTGACATGTAGTGTGCTACTCTAAGAAAACTGAAGAAACGACTTCAGGGTATTTGTCGTCATAAAAGTGCAACCGAAATTGTCCTTTTCCATGACAGTGAAATGCCTCACACAAGTTTGCGTACCAGAGAGGAACGCACTAAACTTTCTGGGACTGAATGTTTTGAATATGGTCATTCTCAGCAACCGTAATTAATTACAGTGTTGCAAACTTCCAGCCAACTGGCTACAAACAGAATTTAACATTCTTTAACTAGTTTGGATCTGAGCAGTATGTGACTTAACTTCGGAGGCCATCAGTCGCCTAGAACTTAGAACTAATTAAACCTAACTAACCTAACGACATCACACACATCCATGCCCGAGGCAGGATGCGAACCTGCGACCGTAGCGGTCGCTCGGTTCCAGACTGTAGCGCCCAGAACCGCACGGCCACTCCTTTAACTAGTTTCCAAGGCCAACTAGGGACACCTTCATCAGAAGAAACTGTTTCCTTACATGTGGTTAAAAGGAAAATATGACCGACGTCGCTCTAGTCAAGACGCTAAAACAACAACTAAGACATTTTCCATCTGGATTCGTAACAGATATAGTCAAAGTTTTAAAACAATGTGTAAACATGCATCATTACAGTGGTGTAGGCCACTAGTAAGTAACAGCAACGTCTTGGACTGTTACTCCTCATCCACTCTGTAGCCCGGACCTCGCACCTTCCGACTTCCATCCAATTGGCCCAATGATGGATGTACTCCTCGGGAAACAGTACTTTGATGATGGAGAGGTTACTAACCCAGAAAGACGCTGGCTGTGACGTCGTCCAGGAGAGTGGTTCCATGCGGGCATACAGGCCCTCTAAGTATGGTGGTGTAAAACCGTCGCAATGCATGGAGATTATTTTGAACAATAGGATTTTGTAGCCAAAAGAGTTGAGGATAATACGGTGTATTGTAATCCTGAGTAAAACAGTTACTTGTCGAAACTACCCCTCCCGCATTCTCCCTCGTCCCCCCCCTCCCCCCGCGCGCCCCCACCACCACACACACACACACCAGTACATCCTTCTCTTTCAGGGAATAGCTTTTAATCGACACTCGAATATTGCTGTCAATGTCATTTCTGTAGCAATGTTTAGGAAGGTATGGACACCGGTAAGTTAACTGAGCAGCGGTGTCTACTTTCACAGCCCGCTGAGCCGTTCCCGCTGGGGTCAGACGTGCAGCCAGTGAGCCTTCCAGAGGCCGGATACGACCCTCCGAGTGGCCTTGCCGTTACTGTGACGGGCTGGGGACGGATAGCCAGCGGTGGCAGCGCCCCGACAGTTCTGCAGAAGGTGGACATCAATGTCATTGACCGCACCACTTGCCAGGATATCTTCTTTGGCATCAACATGGTGACGAAGCGGATGGTGTGCGCCGGTGAAGCAGGCAAGTCCACCTGCGATGGGGACTCAGGCGGTCCGCTCGTCAGTGGTTCGACGCAGATCGGCATCGTGTCCTGGGGAAATACTCCGTGTCAGGAGAGCGGCGCCGTGTTCACAAACGTGGGCGAACTTCGCTCGTGGGTCACCAACACTACTGGAGTGTAACTACAATAACAGTGTATATCTTATATTTTCATTGCCGTTTATAAAAGACACATTTACTAATCAAATAATTAACATCTGTTCATCTACCATAATTTCATGTTACTGGTCCCGTTTGTCAGATTTGAGTTGTTTGATGTGAGTACTGTTACTATTAAAGATACATTCTTTTTCTCGGTGCAAAAAGCTCAGAGTTAGCAGACCATGCTCCATAAATCCTATCGAAAGCTTATGCCAGCTTCGATCTGTACTCGCTCTGACTAATTTTTCTGTCCTATACATCAACGATATCTTATGTCATATATAGTTAAAACCACTGTACTGGCAAAAGTGTATTTTACTCTATTAAATGAAGTTTGTCTATGATATTTCGTGTGAAATTGATTTAAGATTTTCCTGGTTTTGCTGAGCCGCTATAGACGAGCATAGAAGTCTGCAAAGCTGGGATGACATTTTTTTCTAAAAGAGCTAACAACTGACCTTTTATAAAGATGACATTGAGAACAGGTGAGACTCTGACATTCTTTCTCTCTTTTCTGGATAGTTTTCTGTTCACATCAAGTACGTAATGAGTCCCTAAAGTGTACACTGTAATAAATACAGAATTGCTCCTTTCCCTGAAATAATCGTAATCGTAATCGTGATACTGGAACAGAATTCAGTTCTCTATTCAAAGTTATGATAAAAATAATACGTACTTACACTATAATATGGAGTATGATAGTAAAAAAAATTTCGAAGAGAAAAGGAAAGTTAGCTGAAGAGCTGACCAAATATTAACCTTCATTTTGTGTAACATAAGAAATATTTACCTTCGTTTTGTGGTACCATGTATTGGTACCAGACCACAAGCGTCATAAAGTTGTCAACGAAATTGCTAGTTTCCGTCAGACGCTAATAGCAATCTCGGGGGATTTTGTGGATGTAATGGTACACACCCACCAAGCCGCACCTCCAGTGTATCCGTACCACGAGCGCCCTCTGCCGGCACGATATAGGACGGCCGGCGGCAGCCACGCAGCCCACTCGTACTCACTATATGACGCAAAGCAGACGCTGCCTAGTCGTGGCTCTAACGCCATGCTTCGTGCTTTTGTTCAGAAAGCCGTATCCTTGTTGCTACTGTAATAGCTTCACTCACTTCTTCCTGCTTGTTTGTAATGATTCATTGTACACCGGAAATTCAAGTTAAGTAAATCTTCTGTTTACAGTGTTAATTTGCTCGCTAATCATTTCTCCTCCTGTCTAGCTTTCCTCCGACGAGAGCTGCTCCACCATCCTGTGGGCCACCTCTCCTTACCGTTGCGAATGAACTCGTAAAAAACAAGCTGATGAAAACATATCTGTCTCAAGAATCCTGGCTAACAGTTTACTGGGTCGATATACATGGTGTTTTATGAATACAAACGATATGCGCGAATGGAGTACAGCGAAAAAGTCATGGACTCAGTTATGACGTACGACTGACTCTGAGAACATAAATGCCTTATAGCACAGTCCTGATGAGCCAGACTGCGCCGGCCGGAGTGGCCGTGCGGTTCTAGGCGCTACAGTCTGGAGCCGAGCGACAACCACGGTTCGTATCCAGCCTCGGGCATGGATGTGTGTGATGTCCTTAGGTTACTTAGGTTTGATTAGTTCTAAGTTCTAGGCAACTGATGACTTCAGAAGTTAACTCGCATTGTGCTCACAGCCATTTGAACCATTTTGATCCAGACTGCACTTGAGGACGAGCACAATACAACAGTCGTACCATTGGCCGCAGTTCAGATGCACGCTGCCTTCAGCACATCTCCACGTTGACGCCCGCAGACGTTCAAAAATCGCAGGCCAGTTGGGCAAGCATTGCCAATCATTCACAGTGCGTTCCCAGAGATCATCGACACTATCAAAAATCCTTGAATGCTACAAATCTGTTACGTAACCCCACAGAAAGATATCCAAAAGTCCTAGTCAGGGGACTTTAAGCCCATCATATTGTCTAGCTTCGACAAATATACTCCTACTTCTTGTTGCAAAGCTACACTCCTGGAAATGGAAAAAAGAACACATTGACACCGGTGTGTCAGACCCACCATACTTGCTCCGGACACTGCGACAGGGCTGTACAAGCAATGATCACACGCACGGCACAGCGGACACACCAGGAACCGCGGTGTTGGCCGTCGAATGGCGCTAGCTGCGCAGCATTTGTGCACCGCCGCCGTCAGTGTCAGCCAGTTTGCCGTGGCATACGGAGCTCCATCGCAGTCTTTAACACTGGTAGCATGCCGCGACAGCGTGGACGTGAACCGTATGTGCAGTTGACGGACTTTGAGCGAGGGCGTATAGTGGGCATGCGGGAGGCCGGGTGGACGTACCGCCGAATTGCTCAACACGTGGGGCGTGAGGTCTCCACAGTACATCGATGTTGTCGCCAGTGGTCGGCGGAAGGTGCAAGTGCCCGTCGACCTGGGACCGGACCGCAGCGACGCACGGATGCACGCCAAGACTGTAGGATCCTACGCAGTGCCGTAGGGGACCGCACCGCCAATTCCCAGCAAATTAGGGACACTGTTGCTCCTGGGGTATCGGCGAGGACCATTCGCAACCGTCTCCATGAAGCTGGGTTACGGTCCCGCACACCGTTAGGCCGTCTTCCGCTCACGCCCCAACATCGTGCAGCCCGCCTCCAGTGGTGTCGCGACAGGCGTGAATGGAGGGACGAATGGAGAGGTGTCGTCTTCAGCTATGAGAGTCGCTTCTGCCTTGGTGCCAAAGATGGTCGTATGCGTGTTTGTTGCCGTGCAGGTGAGCGCCACAATCAGGACTGCATACGACCGAGGCACACAGGGCCAACACCCGGCATCATGGTGTGGGGAGCGCTCTCCTACACTGGCCGTACACCACTGGTGATCGTCGAGGGGACACTGAATAGTGCACGGTACATCCAAACCGTCATCGAACCCATCGTTCTACCATTCCTATACCGGCAAGGGAACTTGCTGTTCCAACAGGACAATGCACGTCCGCATGTATCCCGTGCCACCCAACGTGCTCTAGAAGGTGTAAGTCAACTACCCTGGCCAGCAAGATCTCCGGATCTGTCCCCCATTGAGCATGTTTGGGACTGGATGAAGCGTCGTCTCACGCGGTCTGCACGTCCAGCACGAACGCTGGTCCAACTGAGGCGCCAGGTGGAAATGGCATGGCAAGCCGTTCCACAGGACTACATCCAGCATCTCTACGATCGTCTCCATGGGAGAATAGCAGCCTGCATTGCTGCGAAAGGTGGATATACACTGTACTAGTGCCGACATTGTGCATGCTCTGTTGCCTGTGTCTATGTGCCTGTGGTTCTGTCAGTGTGATCATGTGATGTATCTGACCCCAGGAATGTGTCAATAAAGTTTCCCCTTCCTGGGACAATGAATTCACGGTGTTCTTATTTCAATTTCCAGGAGTGTATTTACCAGTACGATGATAAAGACAAACGAGGGTAATTTATCACTTACGCCTCACATACTCTGTACTTCCAGTGCTTCGTAATAAACATTAATAGTGCTATAAAACAGGCTTGAATGCACTTGTGCATATGTCTTACGGAAAAAACCACCGGTTTCTCGACAATTGTTTAATACCAAGTATGTAGCAAAATAGACTAAAACACATACGAGTCTTATAATTGTTTAAGATACGAGACAAGTTTGCACGAGTTCATCTCAAATACTTTTTTCCAGCACTGCTTTCTTCTTCACCCCTGTGAAATATTTCTTCTCGTTTCCAGTATTTCCTGGTCTATGTTACTCCATAAAATCCCATTCCTCTTCATTTCTTTACGTTAGTACCTTTAGTTGCGTTTAGTAGCGCCATTTATACACTCTAAATACTCATTCTTTTAACTCCTTTACTGTCTAAGTTCTATTATACCGAACCCAAGCGGAAATGAAGTAGCTATAGTATGTTACTGAATAAAGACGGTCAGCTGGTCCCACCGAGAGTGCACTTCATCACTGCACAGTGTGCCCATCCAGAGATACGTCTCTGTTATTCGACCGACTCTATGTGAGGTAGATTTTTATTCCAGACAGTGTAGAAAACTGAAATAGATAATATTAAATTGGAAATACAGTATCTTCAACGTTCGACCATAATCAGACCGAATCCATGTGCCGTGTTATCAACTGTGTAAGAATGTCCAAAAGCTGTAAGAGACAAGAAGAGCATTCTTGATCCTAGAAGTAGATACATTAAAGATTTGCAGTCAAGAGCAGGGACCGTTCGATTGTGAAAGAGGAGATCCAAAATATATAGGTCGTTGAGCGACTGCAACAAAGATACTGCTCAACTGGAAGTGGTGAAATATTCCACAAGCTGCGAATTTGTAGCGAATAAAACAGTGACACGCATATATATACCAAGTTTCCTTTAATTTACGTCTATGGTCACAAACGTTTTGCTAACAGATTACCGGTTTCGGTCTATAATGACCATCATCAGACCTGGTTTATATAAACAAAGCCACTATGGCTGCAATACATTAGGACTTAGTTTTTATAAAACAGATCTAATGATGGGCATTATAGACCGAAACCAGTAATCTGTTAACGAAAAGTTTGACATAAATTAAACGAAACTTGGTGTAATATGTTCACTCCCTAAACTACTATCCCTTCAATCCATATGTCGTAATGTATCCCAACAAAGCATAAATAGACACTGTACAGACAGACCCCTGCGTTTAAAAAAACTGAAAATGTAAAGGTAAAACGTCGAAGTCTTAAAAGAGGTCAAGCAGAGTACTGTTCGAATTCCTCAGTATTATCAACCGTTCCACCAATAATGCGGAAAATCTGTAGATGTATCTCTGGGAGAGGCACGATGCACTATGATACAGAGGAAACGAAGGCTGTCCGTTCTGTGACGAGACCTCGAACTGTTGCCCCGATATTGTCAGTGTATTTCGCTGAAATAACTGTTTCTGCAAACCAGAATCAGCACTTTAGGTTTTAGAGTTGGATAACAGAGATATCTGTCACGAGACATTTATTCTGGATGTCAGAAAAACAATATCTACAGCTGTAGCTGGATTCGGCGATATCCATGACACGCAACTACGATACACTTAATACACTACTGGCCATTAAAATTGCTACACCACGAAGATGACGTGCTACAGACGCGAAATTTAACCGGCAGGAAGAAGATGCTGTGATATGCAAACGATTAGCTTTTTAAGACATTCACACAAGGTTGGCGCCGGTGGCGACTCATAGAACGTGCTGACATAAGGAAAGTTTCCAACCAATTTCTCATACACATACAGCATTTGACCGGCGTTGCCTGGTGAAACGCTGTTGTGATGCCTCGTGTAAGGAGGAGAAATTCGTACCATCACGTTTCCGACTTTGATAAAGGTCGGATTGTAGTCTATCGCGATTGCGGTTTATCATATCCCGACATTGCTGCTCGCGTTGGTCGAGATCCAATGACTGTTAGAAGAATATGGAATCGGTGTGTTCAGGAGGATAATACGGAACGCCGTGCTGGATGCCAACGGCCTCGTATCACTAACAGTCGAGATTACAGGCATCTCATCCGCATGGCTGTAACGGATCGTTCAGCCACGTCTCGATCCCTGAGTGAACAGATGGGGACGTTTGCAAGACAAGAACCATCAGCACGAACAATTAGATGACGTTTGCAGCAGCATGGACTGTCAGCTCGGAGACCATGGCTGTGGTTACCCTTGACGCTGCATGACATACAGGAGCGCCTGCGATGGTGTACTCAACGACGAACCTGGGCGCACGAATGGCAAAACGTCATTTTTTCGGATGAATCCAGGTTCAGTTTACAGCATCATGATGGTCGCATCCGTGTTTGGCGACATCGCGGTGAACGCACATTGGAAGCGTGTGTTCGTCATCGCCATACTGGCGTATCACCGGACGTGATGGTATAGGGTGCCTTTGGTTACACGTCTCGGTCACCTCTTGTTCGCATTGACGGCTCTTTGAACAGTGCACGTTACATTTCAGATGTGTTACGAACCGTGTCTCTACCCTTTATTCGATTCCTGCGAAACCCTACATTTCAGCAGGATAACGCACGACAACATGCTGCAGGTCCTGTACGGGCATTTTTGGATACAGAAAATGTTCGACTGTTGCCCTGGCCAGCTCATTCTCCAGATCTCTCAGCACGCCCGGGTTCCCGGGTTCGATTCCCGGCGGGGTCAGGGATTTTCTCTGCCTCGTGATGGCTGGGTGTTGTGTGATGTCCTTAGGTTAGTTAGGTTTAAGTAGTTCTAAGTTCTAGGGGACTGATGACCATAGATGTTAAGTCCCATAGTGCTCAGAGCCATTTTTTTAACCAATTGAAAACGTCTGGTCAATGGTGGCCGAGCAACTGGCCCGTCACAATACGCCAGTCACTACCCTTGATGAACTGTGGTATCGTGTTGAAGCTGCATGGGCAGCTGTACCTGTACACGCCATCCAAGCTCTGTTCCCAGCCAGCCCAGGTGTATCAAGGCCGCCATTACGGCCAGACGTGGTTGTTCTGCGTACTGATTTCTCAGGATCTATGCACCCAGATTGTGTGAAAATGTAATCACATGTTAGTTCTAGTATAATATATTTGTCCACTGAATACCCGTTTGTCATCTGCATTTCTTCTTGGTGTAGCAATTTTAATGGCCATTAGTGTAATTGTTTGGTCCGCGACTTAAAGAAGCATGTAGAAAAATCCTCTTATATTGTTCAGTGGAATCTTGGAGACAAATTAGCTCCATATTACGAGCGTAGAATTATTATATTTCGTTTCACAAAACCAGGGAAGAATAGCACATGTTTATTCTAACTACGTGTAAAACACTTAGGATTGTGGGGCAAACTATTGTGCGTCTGATTTGTCGAATCAACTTGTCTCCAGTGCAGGTTCAGGAGAAGATATCATTCCATAATCAATAGCTTGATCGTATTGAAAGAGGCCATCCATATGATAACAGCTCGTATGTGCTCTTGTTCGTATGGAGTGGAGTACCACTTGTAACCAAAATATTTTTCGCGAAGCTCAAAAGCTAATACATTCGTTACGCTACCCCAGTTGACAAAATAACGTCTGTGTTGAGAACATATCTTTAGTAGTCCATGTTTGTTAAGGTTTTTTCGTTTTTTTGCTTCTTAATCATCAATTTATTCACCACCTATAAGGCTTAGAAGGTGGAGGACAGGACGGTCGGAACAAGCTGCTATAGATAAACATTAATAGCACGTCCTTGCACATTCAAAGCACATCCACCACACACCTGCGAGGCAAAAGAGGCAGTTGTCCTAACCCGACGTGGATCGAAACATACTTTCTTTGAGTCTCACGTGACTTGAAATTATGGGTCATCCATATTTAGAACGCAAACGACTTTGTCAGAAGGTGAGAAGGTGACAGTGTCAAGTTGAGATTTTTCAAGTCTCTTTTCCTGGAGACAATATAAAATGACCTGATATATGGCTGCATTGGGCTTTGGTCTACTCTTAATGCTTTATGACTTACTTACTGGACGTACCGAAGACATAAGTCTGTGGTTTATCACTAGACTTCTAAGTGCCAGTCAACGTAACAGTTGTAACAAACGAATATACCACCCTTTAAGATTAGGACACACAGTGAAATAATTATTCTCTGTTACATAGTTTCTAGTTCCTGCTGTTGATTGATAATGATCCGAGGCTCCAGTTTTGATGTCTTCCGGAGTCGTACTTTGCTGCTGGCTGAAATTCTGCCCTGCTTGTCTATTAGTGGCGTCTGTATAATGCGTTTTGGCCAATTTGTTTAAATATGGTGCTTGACTGCGCTGCCTTTTGCATCCAATTCCCAATCAGTGAGAGTGACATCAGTGGTACTAAACTGGCGAAAGCGAGTGGCGCTGTATACCTTCGTCCAAGTTACCGGGTTTATCACAAGTATTTTTACTTAGAAATTTTTTTTTTATTTATGTAGCAACCCCTCGTGCCCAAGAAGAAGATCTGTCTTCAACTCTTAGAAATTAATTTACAACACTTCTGTTATACGCCTTCAAATTACAAATTACTTTAGAGTGTACATGTACACGCATAAATACATTGAATTTTACACCACTGCTGCCAGGGGTAGGCAAGTGGAGGCAAAGTGACCTGGGGTCGTTCGTCTTTGAGGATCAATGAGGACGTCTATCTCACTTATACCCTTGGCTTTCCAATATGTAAAATCCACTTTAGTCAGTTTTAACATGAAATTTAGCCTGTTATTTCTCGTTACATTTCAAAACTCATCAGCTTCATACTGTCGCAGCCAGACACGTCTAAAATTAGAAGAACTGCTTTAATCTGAAAGTGAGCATCATTATGAACTTTTTATTAATTGTAACCTACATTTGGTCCCTAAGTAGTTGCCGGCCGCGGTGGTCTAGCGGTTCTGGCGCTGCAGTCCGGAACCGCGGGACTGCTACGGTCGCAGGTTCGAATCCTGCCTCGGGCGTGGGTGTGTGTGATGTCCTTAGGTTAGTTAGGTTTAAGTAGTTCTAAGTTCTATGGGACTTATGACCTAAGATGTTGAGTCCCATAGTGCTCAGAGCCATTTGAACCCAAAGTAGTTACAACACGCGAAGTTCCTTTCCAGGAACTTGTTAAATTTTTTGACCACTTTTGACATTTCCATTATGTAAATAATACCCTATCTCCTGCCTTACGTATCTTGGCTTTTGCGTGCAGCCTTTATGTTCCATAATTATTTCTTTACATTATTTATTAAAACTCCTTGTGATCTGAAGCATCTGGTTCATTTCCTCCTTTACTTCTATTGCATAATCGTCGTAGTTGTATTGTACTATGGGCAGGTCCCACGATAGGGTCCCAATAATATTGCATAAACACCCAAAAAAAACAGCTCAGTGGGGTGAACCCAGTAGATTAATGCCGTGTCCTCGTTCTCCTGCTTCTTTCTTAAATAATGACGTAGATATTTTGCTATTGTTTAATGCATTCTTTCGAGTGTATCGTTTGTTTGTAAATGATGGACATCATTGAATATTTCCAGTCTTCAGTAGAGGACAAACACTTTATAGGCACACAGGTTTAATCTGACAGAAGTTTCTTATCAGCACACAATCCCTGCAGAGTAAAAATTTCATTCTGGAAACATCCCCCAATCTCTGGCTAAGCCATGTCTCCGCAATATTCTTTCTCCCAGAACCGTTAGTCCTGCAATTGCAACTTATCTTCTGTACTAAAATTTCTCACTTTTGTCTTTATATTGTTGATCTATATGTTCTGCTACAATTAATTTCATGAGGGCATAGTGAAATGTTAGAATGTATCTATTCCGTTTCTCTGTTATCCAAAGTGGACTACCCACGTCAATGTCGCAATGTGTGAATACCTTTTTAGATATTTGTATCAGTACTAAAGGCATCTTAGCCTGTTCTGCGTAATTTCGTACTTCTGAAAACACTTGCAACTTAGAAAGTATTCTTCTATGTATTTCTTCATGCCTCTTCATAATCTGCACCTTTTAAGACTGTCATATGGGCGCTGACCTCTTAGTGATCACCCGTGGGAGAATCATGAAACTGTTTCAAATTAGCTTGTTTCTCTTCACTAAGCACTGAGTGCTTGTGATCTTGTCCTTCCTTGTGCACTTCCTCCATAGTCGTAATGACTGCAGCCGGGTCTTCTGGTATATGCTACAATCCAACTGCTGCTGTATTCTGCAATCCCTTCTTGTACGTATCACAACATCTTATTCTGCCAGCTAAATCCTGAATTTCATTCATCTTAATGACAGATATGCGCCAACAAATTCAAGGTTGTGTGATCAATGTGTATAACAAATTTATCTTCCATATTCCTAAGGTCGTTAGTGCTTCTCTGCTCTCTAATGGTTCAAATGGCTCTGAGCACTATGGGACTCAACTGCTGTGGTCATAAGTCCCCTAGAACTTAGAACTACTTAAACCTAACTAACCTAAAGACAGCACACAACACCCAGCCATCACGAGGCAGAGAAAATCCCTGACCCCGCCGGGAATCGAGCCCGGGAACCCGGGCGTGGGAAGCGAGAACGCTACCGCACGACCACGAGATGCGGGCCCTCTGCTCTCTCTATGGCTAAGAACTCTCACTTCATCTTACTATATCCATTGTCAGTGTGGTTCATTGTTCTAGGCACGAAGGCTACTGGTTAATCCTGTCCTAATGCTCCTTGACTCAGTAGGGCACCAGTAGCTTCCTTGCTCACATCCGCTGTGATTAAGAACTACTTCGTAAAATCAGGATACTTTAAGATCTGTGGCTAACCATTAATTTTTTAATTCTTGGAAAGCCACTCCTGCTACGTTGACCGCTCATAGTTGCTCCATTTGTCAATAAGTCACGTAACAGCTTCGCAATGCAGCTGGAGTCCTGGAAAATACATCGATAAAATGACACTATCCCTAAGAACCTTTTCAACTGCTTGGTAGAACAAGGTCTCAAACATTATTTTATCGCCCCTACCTTCTCTTGGTCTGCATCGTAATTAAGTGCCCTAAGTAAATTACTTTCCTCCATAAACCTCAAATTTGTCAACCTACAACTTTAGACTGGGCAATCAGAACCACCCAAATGCCTCTCCAGTCTGGCATTATACTCTTCTAACGCAGCTCTGAACATCACCACATCATTCAAATATATAGACGTCTTGTGCCTTTAAAGTCCGATTAGTACTGTGTTCATCTGTCACTGAATAGTGGCTCCACTATCTATTACATCAATTTTCATCTCTTGTAACATCTTTCTCGTGTAGAAGACTGTTTTTTCTCTAGCAGATCCATTCAACAGTATTTGATTGTAATATTTTATAAAGTCTGAAGTTTCGCAGTGAGTGGTTTTCCTAAACTATCAAAAATCCCACCAATATGTGACAGGAGAAACACGGTGCTAATGCAATTATCGTCGACTTTCGCTTCCCTGAAGCATCAGTTTTCTTTGGAATCATGTATAACGGAAGATTTCCACACAGTCTAGTGATACTTTCTCTAATGATGTAATGATACCTTCTTTAACACTGCATCTGTCTCGTTTCTGAGGGCGTTCGTTTACACCTCCAGTAGTCGATATGGGCAGATAATAAATTACCCTCTTTCGTTGCGCCTGTAGTTTTACTTTGATATCACGTTTCATAGTCTCAGTCTATGATATTCCACCCCTGGGCAAGAGAAATACTTCGTGATATACAATACATAGTTCAGTAATTAAAGTCCTATATTTTTCGTTCAACCCATTAACTAAAAATTTTATTTCAAAAACATTAGTGTGTAGCTATCTTAATTAATGTCTCCGAAAGAAGTAACTATGTGAAAACAATGTTTCCGCCTTCTATTTCCGGGAGAGGGGAGGGGGAGGGTGATAAACATACAGGATTGTTCATAAGTTTATCCAGGGTTTCAGAAGACGACTACGCAAAAACTGCAAGATATACTGGAAACAGATCCACGTGCGGGGCAGAGCTCCCCTCCAAACACTAGACAATATGGGCTTCATCTGTGATTGTGGCAAGCATCAATCCGTGGGTGCAAGTAACTGACGAGATGTGTCCGGGAAACTACGAAGGTAACCCGGTTTGGTGTGGTAATTGGGTTGCCTAGCTGCAGTTGCGAACTAATCCGATGTGGCACTACGGTGATGACGGTTAAGATGAAACTTGAGGACAGTACGAAGTACAGGTGCAATTACCAATATTAAGAATTCTTGTAACCATTAGTAAACTTTCTTTTACTAGTGGGACACTGACACATAACAATAACAAGCACCAAATCAAAATCGGATCCTATCGTGGACACATACGTCGTGTTGGTAGTCAAAGTGTTTCCTTTAATCTGCTGATTTGCGACATAGTCTTGTATCCACTGAAGCTGTGCTATGTATGTGGCGTACCTCGCCTTCTCCCAAGATATTTGTTGTGTGTATCTTCAAAAATGAAAATGGCTGGTTCAAATGGCTCTGAGCACTATGGGACTCAACTACTGAGGTCATAAGTCCCCTAGAACTTAGAACTACTTAAACCTAACTAACCTAAGGACAACACACACATCCATGCCCGAGGCGCGGTTCCAGACTGTAGCGCCAGAACCGCTCGGCCACCAGCGGCCGGCTGTGTATCTTCACCTGGGGTTATTCCAATACAACTTCTTCTTCCGTGGTATTCAAAAAAATACATGTTGCAAACTCTGCATGGTCACCAATGCACGCGTGTGGGCAACTGTTGCCCCTTCAGTATTCATTCGTTCAGTTCTGCACCTTAATCCTTAGAATTTATTTCTCTCATGTCCCTGTAAGTATAAAGCCACTCAAGTTCTCTCCTTTTTGTCAGCTGCGCAACTATATTTATTGGTTTTCGTAGAAGCAGCATGCTATTGCTTATTATTTTTTCCGGTTCCTCACTCCGGAGTTCCCTCTTCTCTCCCGGATCTTTTTCCGATTACACCTCGATTCCTACTGCAGCTTTCGGTGCCATATTTGCCATCGCCACCATTATCTCTTGGGTGCGTCATGTCCATTCCACGAGTCAAAGCTTCTCTCTTCGTACTATGACCCGGTCTGGAAGATTCGATGGCGCAGATCCTGCCTGTAAACAACTGCAATGGTCTATCCTAGACCCACAGAAAATTTGTTGTATAATCTATGATTACTTGTAAACTCTCGCAGAAGACTCTGCCTAAGACTGCTTCATATGCAACGTCCAACTCATACCTTACTATGTGAAGCTTGCGTTCCTAACACACGTAGCCGTCTACTGTCAACGTTTATATCGCAGCTCCACATATATCTACTATTTCTTTCGTGATGCCTTTATTTTTATTCTTTCATCTGTGTTACTGCCCATCGTTCTTTTCACTATTGCTCTAAACAGAATGGCATGAGATACTATGAAATTTGTGGTTCTCACACTTCTCTGAGCGCATCTAATGTTAACGTAGTAATTCCTGCCCTTACAGTCTACAACTTTCGGCATGGATCAACTGCATACTCATGCTGTTCTGTCATTTCCATGTTTCTGTGTCTTCATACTTACTAGTCTACCACTGTCTTTGCACTATGGGGCCAGGTGTATTGGTTCTTTACAAATGCAAAATACACTGAAACACCAATTAAATTGGTAAAGGCATGCGTATTCAAATACAGAGATATGTAAACAGGCAGAATACGACACTGCTGTCGGCAACGCCTATAAAGACAACAAGGATCTGGCGCAGTTGCTAGATACGCTACTGGTTCTACAATGCCAGGTTATCAAGATTTAAGTGAGTTTGAACGTAGTGTTATAGTCGGTGCACGTGCGATGGGACATAACATCTTCGAGGCTGCGCTGTTTCCGCAAAAAGATTCTGCATGAATTGGACCAACGACGACCGAAAAGAATCGTTCAATGTAAAAGAAGTGCAACCCTTCCGCAAACTGCTTGAGATTTCAATGCTGGGCCACCAACAAGTGTCAGCGTGCGAACCATTCAACGAAACATCTTCGATATAGGTTTCCGGAGCCGAAGGCCCACTCGTGTATCTTTGATGACTGCACGACACAAAGCTTTACGCCTCGCTGGACCGTCATAACCAACATTGGACTCTTCAATAAAATTCTTCAGGGTATCAGACCGCATCGTCATAATTTAAAATGCGCCAACGTTTCGGCCAGCGTTGCAGCTAGCCTTCATCAGGGCCTTACGTAAGGCCCTGATGAAGGCTAGCTGCAACGCTGGCCGAAACGTTGGCGCATTTTAAATTATGACGATGCGGTCTGATACCCTGAAGAATTTTATTGAAGATGGCAACGGCCGCGGAAGCCTTCGCCAACATTGGACTGTTGACGACTGAATGACTGAAAACATGTCGCCTGGTCGGATAAGTCTCGTTTCAGATTGTATCGAGCGGAAGGACGTGTATGGGTATGGAGACAAAATGGTTCAAATGGCTCTGAGCACTATGGGACTTAACTTCTGTGGTCATCAGTCCCCTAGAACTTAGAACTACTTAAACCTAACTATCCTAAGGACATCAGACACATCCATGCCCGAGGCAGGATTCGAACTTGCGACCGTAGCGGTCGCGCGGTTCCAGACTGCAGCGCCTAGAACCGTTCGGCCACTCTGGCCGGCGGTATGGAGACAACCTCATGAATCCATCGAGCCTGCATGTCAGCAGAGGACTGTTCAGGCTGGCGGAGGTACTGTAATGGTGTGGATCATGTGCAGTTACAGTGGTATGGGATCCCAGATACGTCTAGATACGCCTCTGACAGATGGCATGTACGTAAGCATCCTGTCTATCACCTGTATCCATTCATGCCCGTTCCGAGTTTAAGCACTTCCACTGGCCACCAAACTCTCCAGACATGAACATTACTGAGCATATCTGGGTTTCCTTGCAACATGCTGTTCAGAAGAGCTCTCCACTCCATCGTATTCTTACGGATTTGTGGACAGCCCTGCAGAATTTATCGTGTCCTTTCCCTCCAGCACTATTTCAGACATTAGTCGAGTCCATTCCATGTCTTATTGCGGCACTTCTGCGTGCTCACGGGGTCCTACACGATTTTAGGCCGGTGTACCAGTTTCTTTGGGTCTTAAGTGTATAACGGGTCTCGCCTTATCACACGGCTCTGTCCTTGATGATTTCAGCGACCACACGGTCATATACTTCGGTGAAGACTTCAGCATAGTGTTTTATCTAACATTCTTAGCGATTGCCTGGATATTCTTTTCTCTGCTCCCCCTTCAGCTCTGCTTCACGGGGGTGATTTACCTGACGTGTGTCTCCATAGTACGATTCATTGCATGAAGGCCTCCTCTCTTACATTTACGGATTTGCCAAACTTCTCCTCAATAGAGGCGCCTGAGGCATTTTTTGTCATTGCAAGATACACCACTTGTGCTAACGTTAAACCCTGTCCTCTTGCCCTCTTTTTGTTTTAGTCCTCTCATCTTCGATTCCCCGTGAGAATTCTACCTACGCCAGTTTCGCAGTTTCGCAGTTTCCCCAGAATATTTGATTTTCTCATTACTTCCTGGATGGCTTCACGGCGTTGGGGCTGTGATCTGTCAATGTGAGTTGCGCATTCGGTCGTACGTTAGGCACTCTTTTGTCTGCTAGAGAATAATACTCACAGTTGGTAATACAAAGCCCTTTTTGAGTCATATCCTCGAATCATTCATACAGGGTGTTTCAAAAATTACCGGTATATTTGAAACGGCAATAAAAACTAAACGAGCAGCGATAGAAATACACCGTTTGTTGCAATATGCTTGGGACAACAGTACTTTTTCAGGCAGACAAACTTTCGAAATTACAGTAGTTACAATTTTCAACAACAGATGGCGCTGCAAGTGATGTGAAAGATATAGAAGACAACGCAGTCTGTGGGTGCGCCATTCTGTACGTCGTCTTTCTGCTGTAAGCGTGTGCTGTTCACAACGTGCAAGTGTGCTGTAGACAACATGGTTTATTCCTTAGAACAGAGGATTTTTCTGGTGTTGGAATTCCACCGCCTAGAACATAGTGTTGTTGCAACAAGACGAAGTTTTCAACGGAGGTTTAATGTAACCAAAGGACCGAAAAGCGATACAATAAAGGATCTGTTTGAAAAATTTCAACGGACTGGGAACGTGACGGATGAACGTGCTGGAAACGTAGGGCGACCGCGTACGGCAACCACAGAGGGCAACGCGCAGCTAGTGCAGCAGGTGATCCAACAGCGGCCTCGGGTTTCCGTTCGCCGTGTTGCAGCTGCGGTCTAAATGACGCCAACGTCCACGTATCGTCTCATGCGCCAGAGTTTACACCTCTATCCATACAAAATTCAAACGCGGCAACCCCTCAGCGCCGCTACCATTGCTGCACGTGAGACATTCGCTAACGATATAGTGCACAGGATTGATGACGGCGATATGCATGTGGGCAGCATTTGGTTTACTGACGAAGCTTATTTTTACCTGGACGGCTTCGTCAATAAACAGAACTGGCGCATATGGGGAACCGAAAAGCCCCATGTTGCAGTCCCATCGTCCCTGCATCCTCAAAAAGTACTGGTCTGGGCCGCCATTTCTTCCAAAGGAATCATTGGCCCATTTTTCAGATCCGAAACGATTACTGCATCACGCTATCTGGACATTCTTCGTGAATTTGTGGCGGTACAAACTGCCTTAGACGACACTGCGAACACCTCGTGGTTTATGCAAGATGGTGCCCGGCCACATCGCACGGCCGACGTGTTTAATTTCCTGAATGAATATTTCGATGATCGTGTGATTGCTTTGGTCTGAAACATACAGGAGGCGGCGTGGATTGGCCTCCCTATTCGCCAGACATGAACCCCTGTGACTTCTTTCTGTGGGGACACTTGAAAGACCAGGTGTACCGCCGGAATCCTGAAACAATTGAACAGCAGAAGCAGTACATCTCATCTGCATGTGAAGCCATTCCGCCAGACACGTTGTCAAAGGTTTCGGGTAATTTCATTCAGAGACTACGCCATATTATTGCTACGCATGGTGGATATGTGGAAAATATCGTACTGTAGAGTTTCCCAGACCGCAGCGCCATCTGTTGTTGAAAATTGTAACTACTGTAATTTCGAAAGTTTGTCTGCCTGAAAATGTACTGTTGTCCCAAGCATATTGCAACAAACCGCGTATTTCTATCGCTACTCGTTTAGTTTTTATTGCCGTTTCAAATCTACCGGTCATTTTTGAAACACCCTGTATATGTCCAACCCGTGGTAAGACCGAGTACGAGTACCCCTACTTCATGCTGCTCCTATAATACAAGTTTCTGTAGCACAATATGTCTTTGGCTTGGCGATAGTGATAATGCTAAGTTATAATAGTCAACTATCTGTTTAATTTTATCTTTATTTCCACCAAAAGATGACGGAAGTAGCTTAAATGCGTCAGATGGAACTGTTTTCCCTTTGGGGGCTTCCCTACTAGCCAGACTCATGTTATAGGATTTTTCGCCCTTTCCCAGAGCTTTGGACTGTATTTCCATGATACGTTGTAGAGATGGACAAAATCAGAGATCGACTCAAAACTGCTCACTCACTGGAAAGATCTAGCACATTTTCATTACCTACTACTCATCATTCACTCACAAAAATAAATATAAGTAAGTTAAATTGTGTTTTTAATTCGGTCATAACACTTGCATTTTTAATCTGATTTGGTCCTGTTTTCAAATGTCATAGAAATGGAAGTAGTAAGTTTATGTTCAATCCCTAGAAGTTTTGAGATTTAAACCTTTTACATTTCCTCTACAGTAAAAATTTAAAATATTACAAAAAAAGCCTAAACATAGTTCATCGAGTGGAAAAATTTTAACAATAAGACCATTTTTTGTTATGTTTTCATACTTTTATTGGAGACTAAGAAATACTGAATAACTGAAATTAATATAAGTATATACAGTCTTCATTTACTATCAGTACGACAACATATCTACCGAAAAAGGAATTATTAAACAATGCTGATGATGTAGTTCCATTCTCCGAGCAGCGTAGGGGACGATGCAGGAGACCCTCACACCTGTACTAGGCAAGGTCCTAGCGGAGGTGCTTTGCCATTACCTTCCTCCGACCGTAATGGGGATGTATGATGAAGAGGACACAACAACACCCAGTGATCGCGAGGCAGGAAAAATCCCTGACCCCGCCCGAATCGAACCCGGGAACTCGGTGCGTGGGGAGCGAAAACGCGACCGCAAGACCACGACCTGCGGACTAATCAGTGCTGTGCATAGCTGTCCTGCTTTTGAAGAGATACACTCACAGGGCACTGATGTAGCAGGGATATATAATATTTTCAGAACAAATTGGTGTAGCGTTTGGTGCAGCGATTTTCTGATTTGAGGGATCGCTGTTCCTAGGCATAAATGGCTCAGATAAATATCTGTTTCGTTCGAGAACTGCTGTACATAACTTCCTTGGAACTGAGACTGTTTCCCACAACCACAAAATGACATAATATAATTGCGTCTTCAAGGAAAACAGAATTCATAACTTTCAAGTGCCATACGTCAATTTCCTGAAAAATAGTGATAAATAATCAGAAAATAGGAAGCATAAATTCGTTCAATCTCTTACTAAATGTTATCTCATTCATGACAGAAATGGACATAAAAATAAAAACGATAGATTTAATTACGTTACCAGAAAATGTGTATAACCTTCTGAATTAAAGTGTGAGGGAAACTCTAGCTAAGTTTTACAACAGTATGTCAAACGAACTACGACATTTGGAAATGAATTGTGGACTATAAAAAACTAAGATGTGACTCCTAAGAAGAGTAGCTGAGTATATACTCGCTGACAGGAGGATAAATACCGACATCATAGAAGACCAGGTAGTGAAAATCTTAAATTAGTATATTAAGGAATGCGAGAACAACTGACGAACTGCGACACAAGACGTGAAAATGACAGACGACATGTATGATAGAATTATTACTCAATGTGTGTAAGGTCTTTGCGAAAACTGCGAGAAAGGCGGAAAGATCAATAATTTCTACCAAAGCTTTAACAGCAAAATTCCTTATACAGGCAAATAAAAGAAGGAGATATCTCATATAAACATGTGTGATATAATAAGTTCTGAAATTATGTTTAAATATCTGGTTCGATCTAAGAGGTGTCCTTCCTGAAAGGATGAATCTGATCAGGCTAATAAATAATCTGATCAGGCTACATATATAAATAAAAACATAAATATATGTATACCTGCCAACGGCTCACTGAATTTAAGCACTGTTATTGGGCTTGGCTCGCACTTTCACAGGTCACCGTTCAGGTCTGCCAAGTATTGTCAGCCAGCAGTGTGCACTCAGCCCTCGTGAGGCCAACTGAGGAACTATTTGATTGAGAAGGAGCAACACAGATCACAAAAACTGACAATGGCAAGGAGAGCGGTATGCTTACCACATGCCCCTCTGTGGCGTGTAAGGGATGAGGATGACACGGCGGTTGGTCGGCACCATTGGGTCTTCGATGTTTGTTGGAACAGTGTTTGATAGTACACATATAACTCGTTCGACCTAAGTGGTCTCCCTCCTCTGATATATATATATATATATATATATATATATATATATATATATATATATATATATATATATATTCACTTCCATATATGTAAAAATAATTATGTGACTTCAGACTGTTATTATGATGAAGAACATGCATTAAAATTGAACTCAGGTGGTGAGGCACTGAGTCAAGGTGAGTCAAGGATGCAAACTGCGTGGTAAGTGAGAGGGAGAGCCAAGAGCATAGTGAGCAAAGTGACCTAGAGTTGCTATGTAGTCCACTTTATACGATCGGCTGGTGATCGTGATCTCCTCTTGCGTGGGATCACCTAGCGATCATAATCGGCCGCCAAACTGTAGGGAACAGTCGCTTTACGATCCACGCTGTGCAAGGGGTGTCCGATGATAGCTGCTCTTGTGTCTCATATGATCACCAGCAATATATTCTGAGTGCAATGCTACGTCGAAGGAGAAGAAGTAACCACTCATTCAGTAGTATGTAAATATTTATTAGGTTTCTGAAATTTGAGATTTTCACACAAAAGCTGAAATACAGGGTGTAAATGATAACTGTTTACTACATACCACAGTAGACTAGAGGAAGCCGAAACGAATAATTTGATACGGGACAAATGTGGTCAAGTCAGGAACCTTCCTCAGATTGGCTAAAAATTTAGTTAAGCAAAGATTTTCAAATTCTCTCGCTCTCTTTGCGCACGCTATTAGTCCTAGATAAAAAATTAATACGACCTTTCTTGTAGAAAATTAAATGTAGTTGAAATTTGTACAGTGATACGTTTTCGATAGAGGCAACGTTTTTCAAGTTATTCAAGGAAAATGGAACGAGCTAGGTGGTGCAGTGGTTAGCACACTGGACTCGAGTTAGATAGGACGTCGGTTGAAAACCGCGTCCGGCTATCTTAGGTTTTTTGTGATTTCCCTAAAACGCTTCAGGTAAATGCCGGGATGGTTCCTTTCAAAGGGCAGGGCCGCCTTCCTTCCCCACCTTTCGTAATTCAATGGGACCGATTATCTCGCTCGTTGGTCCCCTCCCCAAATAAACAAACCAACAAACCAACCCTTCAGTCTGGAACTGCGCGACCGCTACTGTCGCAGGTACGAATCCTGCCTCGGGCATGGATGTGTGTGATGTCCTTAGGTTAGTTAGGTTTAAGTAGTTCTAAGTCTAGGGGAATGATGACCTCAGATGTTAAGTCGCATAGTGCTCAGAGCCATTTGAAGCAACCAACCAACCAAAGATAACGTACAAAACTGACATTCAAACCCATCCCCATAGTCATCTCCCATTTATCCAGATTTCTAGTACGTATTTCATGATCTTCCCATCTATCACCATATAAAACGAGCGATTGCACGACTTATTTTCCATATTTCAACCTTTTTGATCTTCATTGACTGGGCTATTAGCCATGGACTCATTAGCTAAGATTATTAATTTAAACATTCCTGTGAGAGTAAAGAAAGAAAATAATACTTTTGTAAATGTTATGCAGAAAGTAATTACATTAACATTTCAATCTAAAATTATTAACTTGCAAGCACAGTAGCTTCGTAATAAAAGGCTGATAAACAAAGCTATTTAATCGTCAATTGATAAAAATGAGAGGTAAAATTTACGAAGACGCTCATTTTACTGTCAGAAAGTGCACGACTAAGCCGGTGGCGTAAACGCCCGGTCAATGGAAACAAAAGGATATCGTATATGGGATATAATTCACCTAGTTGCATAATTTTGTAAAGTGATAGGAGGGAGTGCCATCAACAACGTAACACAAATATTGACGTGAGGGATGAGTGTTGTCTTGGCAGTGTATTTGAAAGTGACTTGTGTATGTTTTTCTTGAATAACATGAAAAATACGGCATCTAACGAAAAAATATCTTGCTACAAACGCGAACTATAAAAAATTTCCTATGAATTGGTCCTACTCATTTTTCTCTAGAACTAACAGCCTGCGCAAACAGAACCAAAGAGTAATGAAAATCCTGTGAAACTTACACGTGCTGTATAATACGTAGTTTTTGAATGCCGGTTTGAAGTCATTTCTGGATTTGATGGACGATAAGTGTCCTATATCGAACAGTTGCTTCTCGGCTTCCTCTGCACAACACTGGAACATTCTAAATAATTATCATTTACATGTAGTATCAGACGCAAAGTGTTTTTGCTTTAATGTGGTATTCTTATGACATCACGTTTCCTCCTTTTCTATCCTTTTCATATCTGAGAGATATTTGGAAATTTGTGGTAAGCTCTTAAGGGACCAAACTGCTGAGGTCATCGGCCCCCTAAGTTGACACACTACTTAATTTATCTTAAACTAACTTACGCTATCGACAACAAACCTACTCATGCCGGAGGGAGGACTCGAAACTCCTGCGGGAGGAGTTGCGCTGACCGTGACAAGGCGCCTCAGACCGCTCGGCTACCCCACGCGGCGTCTGAGAAATATGCAAATCCATACATGCAAATGGTCAATAGGGTATTTTTTGCAGTTTCGGTATCGTTTCCTTCAGCATGTGACGTAGACCACTGTTGCAGCAACCTTGCACAGAATCTTTGCTCTAATGTTTCCAGAGAGACGTTTCAGTTCGGAGGAGCTAATGCTCCCTTTTTACGAGTAACCGATCGCTCACTCCTTAAAAGAAATTCATGAGCAGATGGGCCATCTATAGTATTTTGTGATTCATTCGCCACGTTTGTTGGTCGGGTGGACAGTACTGTATTGATATCTAAAGGCATAACATAGGATTGCACTGTGGTCTGCACGCATGTGCCATTGGCTCAGATGTTGGTGGCCCTCGCCTCATCTGGCGTAACGCTGCGAATGTGCCCTGCATTGTTCGCTGCAGCGGGCGGCCAGCGTTTGTCTCGTAATTTTGTGGCACGGGATGCGGACGGTCTATTGACTTCTACCGCTTTTCATTTTTCTTGTTTAGTTGCTGCTTTACATCAGAAAGGATCCTGCTGCTTGTCCACTGTGCCTGATCTACCTCGAAAGATCAAATCAGTTTTTTCCTAAGGCTAAGCTTACTAGATCTCCTCAGGGATAATCACATCTTTCATGTTATAAGGCACCTTACTTCTTGGCAAAGATACTCAGGCACATATCAGAGCTGGGGCCCCAAGTCTGACAACAGTTTACACATACAGTAAAATGTATTGCGTCACAACATTCGTACACTCCTGGAAATGGAAAAAAGAACACATTGACACCGGTGTGTCAGACCCACCATATTTTCTCCGGACACTGCGAGAGGGCTGTACAAGCAATGATCACACGCACGGCACAGCGGACACACCAGGAACCGCGGTGTTGGCCGTCGAATGGCGCTAGCTGCGCAGCGTTTGTGCACCGCCGCCGTCAGTGTCAGCCAGTTTGCCGTGGCATACGGAGCTCCATCGCAGTCTTTAACACTGGTAGCATGCCGCGACAGCGTGGACGTGAACCGTATGTGCAGTTGACGGACTTTGAGCGAGGGCGTATAGTGGGCATGCGGGAGGCCGGGTGGACGTACCGCCGAATTGCTCAACACGTGGGGCGTGAGGTCTCCACAGTACATCGATGTTGTCGCCAGTGGTCGGCGGAAGGTGCACGTGCCCGTCGACCTGGGACCGGACCGCAGCGACGCACGGATGCACGCCAAGACCGTAGGATCCTACGCAGTGCCGTAGGGGACCACACCGCCACTTCCCAGCAAATTAGGGACATTGTTGCTCCTGGGGTATCGGCGAGGACCATTCGCAACCGTCTCCATGAAGCTGGGCTACGGTCCCGCACACCGCTCACGCCCCAACATCGTGGTGTCGCGACAGGCGTGAATGGAGGGACGAATGGAGACGTGTCGTCTTCAGCGATGAGAGTCGCTTCTGCCTTGGTGACAATGATGGTCGTATGCGTGTTTGGCGCCGTGCAGGTGAGCGCCACAATCAGGACTGCATACGACTGAGGCACACAGGGCCACCACCCGCCATCATGGTGTGGGGAGCGATCTCCTACACTGGCCGTACACCACTGGTGATCGTCGAGGGGACACTGAATAGTGCACCGTACATCCAAACCGTCATCGAACCCATCGTTCTACCATTCCTAGACCGGCAAGGGAACTTGCTGTTCCAACAGGACAATGCACGTCCGCATGTATCCCGTGCCACCCAACGTGCTCTAGAAGGTGTAAGTCAACTACCCTGGCCAGCAAGATCTCCGGATCTGTCCCCCATTGAGCATGTTTGGGACTGGATGAAGCGTCGTCTCACGCGGTCTGCACGTCCAGCACGAACGCTGGTCCAACTGAGGCGCCAGGTGGAAATGGCATGGCAAGCCGTTCCACAGGACTACATCCAGCATCTCTACGATCGTCTCCATGGGAGAATAGCAGCCTGCATTGCTGCGAAAGGTGGATATACACTGTACTAGTGCCGACATTGTGCATGCTCTGTTGCCTGTGTCTATGTGCCTGTGGTTCTGTCAGTGTGATCATGTGATGTATCTGACCCCAGGAATGTGTCAATAAAATTTTCCCTTCCTGGGACAATGAATTCACGGTGTTCTTATTTCAATTTTTAGGAGTGTATTTAAGACCACGAATGATGAAATGAACCAGGTGGTAGTGCTGCCCTTGCGTTGAGATACACACTGCAGTCGGTTTGGCAGCGAGGCATAGGTACATATAGGCAGGTCTACAAAGGAAAGCATTTACTACAGTCTACAGGTTCAGGTAGGCAAATATTACAAGCCATTGCTAGTGTGCAAGTTCAGCAGAGTATAATTCTGCTTAATTCTTCTCACTCACGTAATTCCTGTTGTCGGCTGCTAATCATCTGATGTGCTAGTTTCGATATCTTCCGGAGTACTTTTCTACTGGGTGGAATTCGGCCAAATTTTTCGATTGGTGTCATTTATGTACTGCGTTTGGGACTGTTTGTTTAAGGATGGTGCGTGATTGCATTGCCTTTTGTGTACAACTCGCAACCAGAAACCGTGACATCAGCGGTTTCTTAACGTTTATGACCACATAGCCAACTGTTGAAAGGGTCTGGCGTTATATGTCTCCATCTATGTTACGCAACTTGTTACTAATATTCGTACTTAGAGAATTTTAATTTAATTTTCTGGCAACCATTCGTAACTTGGTATTTATAGAGTGATTACTGAGCGTGTAAGTTTGAGCAAGATGTTAGTCCCAGCTATTTCAAATTACTGTTACTATGCCATATAAGGTAACTCACACATTACCATGACATTGTTGGTATCGTACAATGCCTGAGCTACAGTTTGTTGAGAGCAAACTGGGAAATCGTGCTTCAGTCAATGTATAGGCATGTGGATTAGCTAGGGCAAACCTCTACGGACTGGCCTGGGCATAACTTCCTAAGTGCCCATCTCTATATTCATGTAATCCTTCGAGCCACAGACAAACCACCTCTCCCCAGTTCCATAAGTTATGGCAGGTGGACTAGTTCTTGCCTGTTCTGGCGGTCTATTCGATCTCAGACACAACAAGTTAATTACAATAATTTACCTGAATAACAATAGAGTACATGAATGAATTCGCTATCATTACGAAATTGTATGAATAACGTCTTGCAGACAATTAAGGTACTCTCTGTGATCGAAAGTATCCGGAAACAGCCAAAAATATACTTTCTCCACGTTAGGTGCATTGAGCTGCTACCTACTGCCAGGTGCTCCATATCAGCAGCCTTAGTAGTCATTAGACATCGAGAGAGAGCAGAATGGGGCTCTCCGAGGAACTCACGGACTTAGCGTGTTCAGGTGATTGGGTTTCACTTGTATCATACCTCTGTACGCAAGGTTTCCACACTCCTAAAGATCCCTATGTCCACTGTTTCCGATGTGATAGTGAAGTGGAAACGTGAAGGGATACGTACAGCACAAAAGCGTACAAGCCGATCTCATCTGTTGACTGACAGCGACCGCCGACCGTTGAAAAGGGCCATAGTGTGTAAAAGGCAAACATCTATTCAGACCATCAAGCAGGAATTCCATACTCTATCAGAATTCACTGCAAGTACTACGACAGTTAGGCGGGGAGGTCAGAAACCTTGGATTTCGTTGTCAAGCCACACATCACGCCGGTGAATGCCAAACGACACCTGGCTTGGTGTAAGGAGCGTAAACAATTGGGCAATTGGACAGTGCAAAAACGTTGTGTGGAGTGACGAATGACGGTGCACAATGTGGCGATGCGATGGCAGGGTGTGGGTATGCCAAATCCCTGGTGAACGTCATCTGCCAGCGTGTGTAGTGCCAACAGCAAAATTTGGAGGCGGTGGTCTTATGGTGTGGTCATGTTCATCATGGAGGGTGCTTGTACCCCGTGTTGTTTTGTGTGGAACTGTCAGAGCAGAGGCCTACATTGATGTTTTAAGCACCATCTTGCTTTCCACTGTTGAAAAGTGATTCGGGGATGGCGATTGCATCTTTCAACACGATGGAGCACCTCTTCACAATGCGCGATCTGTGGCGGGGTGGTTACCCGACAATACCATCCCTGTAACGGACTGGCCTTCACAGAGTCCTGACCTGATTCCTTTAGGAAACCTTTAAGATGTTTTGGAACGCCTACTTCATGCCAGACCTCACCGACCGACGTCGACACCTCTCCGCAGTGCAGCACTCCGTGAAGAATGGGCTGCCATTCCAGAAGAAACCCTCCAGCATATGATTGGACGTATGCCTGCAAGAGAGGAAGCTGTCATCAAAGCGGAGGGTGGGTCAACACCATATTGAATTCCAGCGTTACTGATGGAGGGCGCCACGAATTTGTGAGTCATTTTCAGCCAGGTGTACGAATACCTTTTATCACACAGCGTATTATTATTTAGGACGACGTTTCGAATGCTCCCATTACCAGACCAATAATTAACATGGTGTGCAAAACTATAAGACGAAAGTGACATATTTCGATGAAACATGGACCATCCAAATACAGAAATTCTACAGTATAAAACAGAAAGTAACTGAATGAAATACGCAATGAGACGAATAGAAATGACATTTTTACTCATAGGCAATAATTAAACAGCAGTCACCACGATTCGTGATGCCCGGACACTACAAAATGCGAGACTTGCTCCTGCGTCAAGTGTACCATGGACGGCAGTGCACCACGATGCTGGAGGACCACCGGACGGTGAGGCGACTGGACAGATCCAGCAGCAGCATCCGGTAGGAGACCAGGCTGTGTCTGCTGTCACACTGGGTCCTTCACGAGCTTAGTGCCACAGCCCTGCTGTCCTGCAGTCCGTGCCTGCTGCCACTGACCCGCTGAGTCCCCAGGATGGACTCAGCATCACAACGCCAGCCACAGTTGTCCGCCTGTCCGAGGTGCCTCCCCCGCCATGACGCGAAGAGCATCAGAGTGGTATCGATAGCTACGATGCCACAGCGTAGGTGCAACTTCGTATGTTGGCACTACGACGCACACCAACGTCAGCGCCCTCTAGCCGGCGCTGTGCAGCTCTACGAACGCCGCTCCTGATTCAGCCCATTTGATGCCGAGCAGACGACCAAGCAACAATGTTTCCATTTCATAGTGGGATAGGCACTACATATTTTGCCTGTGTAACTTCTGTGAGTTTGAGACGTCCGGCTTCGCACCTATGTACTCCTCAGAGCAAAGTTATGTATTCATTTTCTTGCTAAAGTAAACGTGATTTAAATTCACACTTCAGTACCGAGTGTTCTACCTCACCTGCTCTACCTAGCTTCCTACATTCGGCCTACCCTTCAGTTTACAGGAGCAGACCCACGCGCCGCCTTCCAGTTGGGATACAAAAAGCAAGGCCGCTGTCTGGTGTGTCGCTCCGCTGGGAAGCGCTGTGTGACAACTCACCATGGCCTGTCTTAGTAGCTGACGTTAGCTGCACCGTCCAAAGCTCGTGAGAAGAGGATTCCTTTCTCAAGTAGCATTGAAGATATAATATAGTCATATTGTTAAGTTGTACACAGCATTTACGCTGGCTTCTCACCACCTATAGCATCTCCACACACGCAGGACCCCACTCAGAGGTGCCACTACAGAGTGATCCATCAAAATAGTGTCAGGAAGGCCGACATTGTAGCAATCAACAGTGGAGGGTGTGTGTGCCACCCTCACAGCACATCGTCCGCCCAACAGCCTGCAGTGTCGTCATTGGGATGAGAAAGACTATTTTGTTGTAATGTGGTGGTAATAATGGGGTCGAACTTTACAAGGCATGACTTTACGAAAGTCACATTTACTCAACGTCCGCCCCCGGTAGCGGAGTCGTCAGCGCGACAGATTGTCAGTCCTAAGGGCCCGGGTTCTATTCCCAACTGGGTCGGAGATTTTCCCCGCTCAGGGACTGCGTGTTGTGTTGTCCTAATCATCATCATTTTATCGCCATCGTCGTGCAAGTCGCCGAAGTGGCGTCAAATCGAAAGACTTGCACCCTACGAACGGTCTACCCGACGGGAAGCCCTAGTCACATGACGTTTATATTTACGATACTAGTGAAACCTGTGGATTTCTCTCAGTTTTGAAGTAATGGTAAATATTAATGGTTAGTTCCTCTATATTGTACTTAGTGTAATTTACTCGCGCATTCTGTATCTTGTACTGGATCAGTTAAGGAACTACTTCACTTGCAACCACTTTTGAGCTTACGGCTAGGCGTTGTAGAGAGTACAGGATGCTTCTGATTAAAGAGAAGAAGTTACTTGATAGAACACTTCGGAACTAACTGTTTCGTGAGCATTCTTTTACTGCAGAGTAGTTTTTATCGTGTATAATGGACACAAAGGCAAAATAACAGATGCGAGGTGCCACCTGTCAAGAAGCAGTGTCGTCATTATTGGATCATGTGGCTTAACTGAGAGCGGATAATGTGGTTATGTTTAATGAACTAGAAGGAAAGAATCACGACGTAGATATTTTGGCATCAAAACCTCTACCAGTGGATCCGATCATGGCGACTCGTGTTTCTCCTTTCTCTGGTAGATTATCTGACGACGTCGGCATTTATAGAGGATCTTAAGCCATCAGCTGAATAGGGGTTTCGTCATACAAGTAGTTTTTGCAGACAGCAAGGTTACGTTGGTAGGGTAATGAGGCAGTAGAATACTTCGCGGCTACAATTAGGAGTTGTCATTAAAGGAAGAGGTAAATAAAGTGGCAGTGCTAGAGGCACAGCAAACAAGCGCTCGATGCTTCTTTTTTAAAAGTTTTGACATGGGAAGTGTCTAGGAGAATGCAGGGGAGGAAGCCTAAGGATCTTTATGAAGTCGGCCGGTCTGTCCGAGTGGTTGTAGGCGCTTCAGTCCGGAACCGAGCAGCTGCTACGGTCGAATCCTGCCTCGGGCATGGATGTGTGTGATGTCCTTAGGTTAGTTAGGTTTAAGTAGTTCTAAGTCTAGGGGACTGACGACCTCAAATGTTAAATCCCATAGTGCTTAGAGCCATTTGAACCATTGTTTTATCTTTATGAAGGGGTTAGGTTAGCTTTGGAACACGAAGAAATCGATATGTCGACAGGGACAAGAGAGCGGAGACAGGTATTTATATGGAATATTACGTGCTTTAATTACAGTCGAGCGGGATATGTAGAAAGACAATGTTACCAATAACGGAACCCACAGAACAACTACAGTAACAGGCCAGTAGTGGAGGTTTTGATCAATGGTCAATGGCGAGGCTCTAGTGAATAATGGTATCGGTACTCCAGAGAACAGGAAGGGTCTCTCAAACTTAGAAGGGCCGCCGACTGGAGTTCCGGATAGGAATTAGTTCATTCAGAACGATTGCAGACACGAAATTTGTCATTGTGGGTGTTGTGGATGGCCACACAGATCACGTGAAATGAACACCATCGAATACCTATGGGACTTAATTCAGATGTCTGTTCGTGCCCAAAATACTGCACAAGCAACACTTTCACAATTATGGACGGCTATAGAGGCAAAAAAGGCTCAGTAATTCTGCAAAGGACTTCCAACGATTTGTCGAGTCCATGACATGTAGAGTTTCTGCACTACGCCGGGCAAAAGTAGGTCCGACACGATAACATGAGGCATCCCGCGACTTCGTCACCTCTCTATATTTGGCATATTCAACGTTTACAGTTATTATACTCCTAATGTACACAAAAATTCCACACCGATGTAAGAAACTTACAGTACCGTACCAAAAGTTACACAATGAAAGACAATTTAACGAAGACTGGTGAAAGTATTTTAACATTCGTGACGACGACTAATTTCAGAAATATAACATGCTTTCTGTTTTATACTTACTTTGATTATTTGTTATTATATTGCCTACGTTATTGATGGGTAGGTGGGATAAAAGTCAGGTGAAAGAGAATAACGTAAATGTAGTCACCACTGACGGTGACTGTGTAACCTCCCCACACGAAATATTAAAAATGAACCATGTGTAACCTCCCCTCGGAAATAAGAATTAAATGAATTTTAAATATTGTAATCTCTGAACAAAATTGTTTCCCATTCATAATCTCTGTGCAGATATGCATTCACATTTAATGTACCCACAAAATTCTTTTCTCATTTAATGTTAAGTTCGAAACAGAAAAACTCCTAAACCCAAAAATAATAAATTTTATGACGACAGCAGCGCTGCGCCACGGCCCTGTACTCTGAATAAAAAAAAAGCAAAAATTCTTACCTCAATAAAAACTGCGAATATATCTGCTCTTACATAAAAAATTTTCTGCACAGCTTCGTGCAATGCTGGCCTATGCTTTGTGATTCGTGAAAAGAATAATTATGCATTGGATTAAATCTTCAAATTGAAATGAATGCTTTTTTTAAAAAAATTACTTTATATTATTAAAATTATTATTGGGGCATTTTTTAAAAGAAACTGATGACAGTTAACATACATTACTAGATATGCGCAAGGCTGCTTCTTTACCTTCTACAATAATACTCATCCTCCAGAGTCCCGACCAGAGCAGACTGCAGACACGCGCAGACACGCGCAGACACGCGCAGACTACTGCCGACTACTGCCGACTCACGCAGACTACTGCAGACTACTGAAGACTACAGAAGACTAATGCCGACTACCGACAAGCAATAACTAACTACATACTGCTCTCTGGTCAGAGACTCCCCTAAGTCTTGCCTGTTGCAGGCAGCGCATACATCGCATACTTCTTACATAACCCTCCACTGGGGGGGGGGGGGGGGGGGGCAAAAATTTGGCAGCGATGGTGAGTCAACTGGCTTGCCATGAGCAACAATTTTTTCCTAATTAACTAAGTTTACAATCACAGAATATATACATATGTATAAGTGCAGAACATGAATTAAAATATAGTGCACATACACTGAGTACAGAACATATCAAGCAAAGACAAAATGTGTACACAATGAGTACAAATCAAATAAACAAATGACAAAAAGTGCACACGCACTGTAGTTCAGAACATATCAGGAAATCACAAAATGTATACGCAATGAATACAAATCATATTAACAAATGACAAAAAGTGCACACACAGTGTAATTTTTTGACTATTTTACATGAACTAGGATAGGAAAGGGAAGGATTGCATCATGGTTGTAGCACATTAGGTTGCATACAGCTGCATTGAAAGTCCATATCTTTCTACAGAGGCACAACACCAAGTGAGACAATCTGAAGTTCTTTTCCCTGAAGTATAAATCAGTGTAGACAAACACTGAAATGTCGTAGCAATATTCCATGTTATCATTTTGGTAGTACATTAGGTACACCAAACAGTGGGACCATAATAACATCTCCATCGCTCAAGGTGGTGGACAGCATGTCGTGTCAACACCACGTTCTTGTAAGGCACACCAACATAGAATTAGTGCAAAAACCAAATATAGTGCTCCATGAGCATAAGGATAGACAGGACAAACGGATATTACAGTAATTTCTGGTAATTAGATTAGAAGGTGAAGGACATTAAGTCATATGCCAGTCATCATTGACAATTACTAGTCTGTCAACTGATTTGATTAATTGGAGGCACTCATCGTCCAGTTACTGAACATTTCTGTACGATGTATGAAGTATTATAGAATAATGTTCATAAGTTATCTATTTACACAGAACATTGGCACTCACTGACCAGTTACAGCCGGCCGCGGTGGTCTAGCGGTTCTAGGCGCTCAGTCCGGAACCGCGGAACTGCTACGGTCGCAGGTTCGAATCCTGCCTCGGGCATGGATGTGTGTGATGTCCTTAGGTTAGTTTGGTTTAAGTAGCTCTAAGTTCTAGGCGACTGATGACCTCAGAAGTTAAGTCGCATAGTGCTCAGAGCCATTTGAACCAGTTACAAACCATCAGAAGTCATCATGCAAAACAGGAGCTAATAAGTGTACCATCAAGCTACTAGTATTCATATATATAGCATAAAAGTGACATAATACAAATTTAAAATATAAGAAACTGTGGCATTCGTTGGCCATCAAGTATTAAGTATTACAAAACATTTTTCATCGTTCAAGTGACATATTGAAACGTCCCCTGTGTACAATTATACACGACTGAGCTTTAACTGACACACAGTATTTTTAGCGCAACGCAATCTGACTTTCAAAAATCTCTACAAAAGAATGGCCCTGACTAACATGAACCTATAACTTTCACAAAACACTTACCTCACAAAAATCTTCGCTACACGAACTACTGCAATACAGCAGGCGCCACCATTGCCAGCTAAATTAAAGATTCAAACTATGGAAGGCACTAACTACTGATAGGGATAGTTAGCAAATGAAAGATATTAATAGAGAACAAACACTGTATTTACCTTAATAGTCATAATATATATAACAGTTCATGACAAATTACAAAACTCCGCCATCTCTCTCCCCACATCCACCACTGCTGGCGGCTCACCTCCAACTGCGCAACGCTACGCGCTGTTCACAGCCAGATGCCTAACACTACAATGGCGACTATTACAACAATGCAAAGCAGCCACAGACTGCACACAGCACAGCCAGTGATTTTCATACAGAGGTGGCGTTACCAATAAAAAAACCTAAACAGCCTACTTACAATATGACATATTTAAAAATAATTATTGGCACTCAGTGGCTTCAGAAGTCATCAGAAGTCATCATTCAAAACAGGAGTTAAAGAGTGTAGCATCAAGCTACTGGTATTCATATATATAGCATGAGAGTGACATAATATAAATTTAAAATATAAGAAACAGTGGCATTCATTGGCCAGCAGGTATTGAATATTACAAAATATTTTTCATCATTCACGTGACATATGACATATTTAAAAATAATTATTGGCACTCATTGGTCCGTTACAAATCATCAGAAGTCATCATTCAAAACAGGAGTTAATGAGTGTAGGATCAAGCTACTGGTATTCATATATATAGCATGTAAGTGACATAATATAAATTTGAAATATAAGAACAGTGGCATTCATTGGCCAGCAAGTATTGAATATAACAAAACATATTTCATCATTCAAGTGACATATGACATATTTAAAAATTATTATTGGCACTCATTGGCCAGTTACAAATCATCAGAAGTCATCAGTCAAAACAGGAGTTAAAGAGTGTGGAGTATGCATGCATTACTACAAAATATCATTCACTATTACTCAGAACTCATCATTCAAGTGACATAAGGCTTAATTAAAATGTAACACTCTGTAACTATTACCCAAAATCTGTGATTAGAAAACATCATTCAGTATTACTCATAACTCTTTTAAATTGGTAGCATTATTTGGGACTGTAATACATTTTTTTTGTGCTAGCAATGCATTGCGTTGGAATCGATAAATTATTGCTAGGGCATAATAATATTTGCATTTGACTTATTGCTGCAAAGGAAGATGTGTAACGTCATTCGTCATGAGTCAGCTGTAGCAAGGTTATGAAACAATTAGAGTATATGTGATCACATTCATGAATGACACAGGTCTAATGACCAACTGCTTATAGCACATTAATTTCATGACTAATTTCTCCTGCAAAAAATACAAAATGGATTATTAAACTGAAAGAAGAAATGCATATTATGCTGAAAAGTAGTGAACTTCGAATTAACAGGTAATGAAATGTGTATAAAATATATATGTTCTCTAGCTGTCCTTTCCAAAACCTTCAGTCATCATACCATGCGACATAAGACATACTGTCAAGACGAACTGCAACAAATACTTAAATAACTACATAGCATAAATACATAAACTTCAACATTATCCTCATCTACAAAGAAAAACTTCATTGTCATCACAATCATCACCTGCAAAGAAAAACTTCATTATCCATATCAACATAACTCCATTATTATCATCACCTGTAAAGAAAAACTGCACTATCCATATTAGCATATTCTGCATCATTATTCATCACCATTCATTATCATCAGCAAAAAAGTCACTTCATTATTCATTATACAACTATTCATAGTATAGAGTTCCTTATTTCTAGCATATTTCATCACTAAAACTAAGATGTGTAGTTCTGTCTGACAGCCTGCATCAATCGCCTCGTATTCTGAAAGAAAAAATTAGTTAAGACTACTACCATACGATGTGTGTAATATATTCTTGTTAATGCTTGTTAATTCTGATCCATTTACTCTTCGTGACGAGGTATTGTATCTTCTTTCGTTCATTGCGAAGGTGAAATTGCCATAATTTATTTCTTTTACACGTTATTTCTTTCTGAAAATGATGAACAATGAGTAATGTCTTGCATTTAAATCATATACCCATTAAATAAAAACTGGTTTATAGAGATATAATTGAGCATACAGCATAGCATGACAGAAAACGTAATATGTCAAAAAACATAGACAGTGTTCAGATGCAAAAATGTACACAGAGTGTAAGTAGGTTGTTTAGGTTTTTTTATTGGTAACGCCACCTCTGTATGAAAATCACTGGCTGTGCTGTGTGCAGTCTGTGGCTGCTTTGTATTGTTGTAATACTCGCCACTGTAGTGTTAGGCAGCTGGCTGTGAACAGCGCGTAACGTTGCGCAGTTGGAGGTGAGCCGCCAGCAGTGATGGATGTGGGGAGAGAGATGGCGGAGTTTTGTAATTTGTCATGAACTGCTATATTTATAAATGATGATATCAAGGTAAATACATTGTTTGTTCTCTATTAATATCTTTCATTTGCTAACTATCCCTATCAGTAGTTAGTGCCTTCCGTAGTTTGAATCTTTTATTTAGCCGGCAGTAGTGGCGCTCGCTGTATTGCAGTAGCTTGAGTAGCGAAGATTTTTGCGAGGTAAGTGATTTGTGAAAGGTATAGTTTAATGTTAGTTAGGGCCATTGTTTTGTAGGGATTTTGTGAAAGTCAGATCGCGTTGCGCTAAAAATATTGTGTCAGGAATAAGCACAGTCGTGTATAAATTTTTCAAAAGGGGACGTTTCATATGTCGACCCTTAGCCTAGGATATCTCACTGGAATCTTCTGATTCTTTTCTTGTAGTTTGTGTAATTAGTGTAGCTTTTGTTTATTGCTAGCGCGTAATTGTAGAGAAAATCTCCTTTGTAGTTGTAGTTTTTCATTGTTGTACAGTAAAACAGTTGTGGCATGCATGTAGATTTGCACCAAGTATTTCGCAGCTGCAATTAACTAGATATTATTTTCAGTGCCCTATGTTAATGTGTTCCCCTATTTTTGCTCTTCACATTGTGTTTTTCTGTGTTGTCGTGTGAAATATTGTGACAATAATGGCGTGTGAAAAACGTAACACTAGGCTCCAAAGTAAATTGAGAAATGACAGCGAAGACGAAAGCAGTGTGTTAGCGCCACCGAGTAATGAATTAACTGATGTTCAAAGTAGTAATTTGGTAACTGTGCATAGGGAAATGGAGCGGGCGGCAAACAATGGCGTGGACAGTGAAACAATTAGTGAAGAGGGAAGCATTATCGATCGATCGGTCGGCAACAGCTCGCCTCAGGAATCCGAAATGACAGGACACAATTTTGCAAATATTGTAGACTCAGGTTTTGGGTCCTCACCGTTTTCTCAAATGAGTCAAGACACATTTTCTGCTTGTCAAAATGTGAATGTTTCCGGTGCAAATTCACTGCCGAAAAGCACTGAGGAACATGTTTCAGACACCAATGCATAGTTATTACAATTAATACAACAAATGGGACAAACACAGCAAAAGCTTCAAAAGTTAGACACAATGGAACAAAATCAGAGACAAACACAGCAAAAGCTTCAAAAGTTAGACACAATGGAACAAAATCAGAGACAAAGACAGCAAAATCTTCAAAAGTTAGACACAATGGAACAAAATCTTCAAAAGTTAGACACAATGGAACAACACCAGAGACAAACACAGCAACAGTTAGACGCAATGGAACAAATTCTTCACACCACGCTTGAACAAACAATTGAAGATTTAACTACTGAGTTACATAACATTGAATCGAAATGTCAAAAAGTCTGTAATGACGTAAAAACACAAATTTGTGAGCATTTTCAACCTATTTTTTCGCGGCATGAAAATGCATTACAGAATCACGAAGCAGCCATAAAAGAGCTGCAAACTGTTGTTCATGAAAATCATGTATCCTTGCATGCTAAAATTGACTCAGTTGCATCTACCGATTTGGTTACGCAACTTGCAAAAACACAGGAAAACTTAAAGGACAGAGTAGATTCTCTGAAAATTGGTTCAGAAAGGCACATGGAGGAAATTAGTTCACTATCACAGAAAGTAGTTGAACTTTCGGATCAGCTAAATAATTTATCTACGGAGGTAGTTGATAATCTGAATGACACAAAAGCGGTAGTCTTTAATGACACAGAAGAGTGCGAACAAATTAGGAAATTCAAAGAAAATCAGAATCAAATTAATATGCAACACCAAAGAGAAATCCGGGATGTACAGGATCAGGTGGCACAAGCAATACAAGAATTACATATTTCAGAGGACACTCGTGCTCCAACACAGGAAGAGGAACTTAGAAATACGGAAAAGTCACAAAATAATAACACAGGGCGTTTCGGAAATTATGAAACAAATTGGCAATGTGCACCGAATTTTGAGATGCAACCGCCGACACGACGTAACAATGACCGATATGCGACTCGCCGACATGCTGATTTTGACTATAAGCTGTTCTTTACTACACGTAAATTCAAAATATTTAAGAATTCTGGCAACGACATTCATCCACAAGCGTGGCTTCATCAATTCTCTCATTGTTTTCCCCCCAACTAGTCATTAGAGCACAGATTAGAATTTATATGTGGCTACTTAGAGAATGAACCAGCTGTAAGAATGCGATCGGTCATTCACGATTGTCACAGTGAAGGAGAATTTTATCATGCCTTCCTCTCAGCATATTGGCCTCAAGCCACACAAGACCGAGTAAAATATAGCATCATAATGATGAAACATTTCGAACAATCTGAATTTTCCAGTCTTGTGAAATATTTTGAAGACATGTTGCACAAGAATTAGTACCTGTCAAACCCATACAGCCCCTCAGAACTCATCCGCATTTGCTTAATGAAATTGCCTGAACATTTACGACATATTGTTTTAGCAGGACGTGGCAAAGACGACATTGAAGCTTTTCAGGTGCTCTTACAAGAACTGGAAATTGACACTGACAGTCGCGGAACGCGAAAACAGGAGCACAACAATTACAGGTGACATCCGTCACATTTCCGAGATGAAAGAAATAATAACTGGACGCGACAAGGCTATTCTCACAACATAAATCGTGACCAAAACAGACACCACCCGTATAACAACCGTTGGCAGAGTAGTAATAATTACAGGGAAAGGTCACCTCTCCGCGGTTATGACTATCACAGAGACAATCAGAGAAACAGACAATATGGGAACCAAAACAATTATTATTACGAGAGACAGAATAACTTTAGACGCAACGGTCCAATGCGCAGATACGATTCAGGGAGAAATTCTCCACCACGTGACGGACAAGGAAGAAACTACGGAACCTACCGACATGACGACAGACGATATATTCGTAACGACAGACCTGAATTGCATCAGAACTGGCGGGATTTAAACAGGGCAGGGCCCTCTCGGCAAGGCGAATTTGTAGAAGTTAGGTCTCCTAATCCCAGTAACGACGCGCGCCAACAAAGAAACAGACAATGACTTGCACCGGAGGCAGCCACGTGCGCCCGCTGGCTCAGGGAAAAATAAAATAGAAGCTAACCTTGAGAAAAATTCCAGTATTCTTTACCGACGTATACTACATAATAATCGCGTTAAAGTTGAAACTCTGCGTACTAGGAAGAGCAAAGGGTTACACCACATTTCACATGTGAAACCATTTATTGAGAGATAATCTGCTTCTTAACTTTGTCTTTGCCATATAACTTTTCACTTTACATTGCTAGTAAGCTTTGTCAGACTTAAGAAACTGTTAACATGCAACAATGTTTTGAAGTTAAATATCCAGTCTAGAACCTAGGGAACATTTTTAAACAGAAATTACGAATGCATTGTTATAGTGAACAGACGACACAGTGTTGTATTTGTACATTCTTGCTTGTTAGTTGCACGATTACGTGACGACTATAAGGCTCACATACTTAGAACATTTACCAGTACTGCTAATGAGATTTTAATGCAACATTTTGGTTTATTTGAAAATACATTCTGAATTTAAAGTACTTTCTGTGAGATACCAGATGACACAGAGGTTAGTTTATGTGACAGCTACACGATTTTATCACGACGCTAGTAATGAGTGAGAATTTACAATGTTGCTTTTGCGGTGTATCTGTTTTATATCTGCACAGTTTTCTGAATTCTTTTGGAAAGAAAAACCTGTTTTAGTAGTAACTTTTGTGGTATAGCAACAATGAGACAGCCTTTTTCGTGGCACAACAATACGTTACAGTACAGTACTTTCTTCATCACAACAATAAGCGTAATAACTAAGATATCTATTCGCAAAGCATTTCACTTTTGTTTATCATGAGGTAAGTACATTGACTTCTGCAGAACTTAGCTTTCGGAGGATGATAACTACGAGACTTCCACAGAGATTATCTTACAACATGACGCACAGTTTAGCGATACAGTACACGTATTTGAGTGATTAATTTTATACTTAAAACATTTATTTTTTTTAAGATATTTGAAGTGCAATGATACAAGGGTTTTCTGTGATACATTTCGTTCCATTGCTGTGATCTGTAACACCTGAGGGTATAATTACATTAATCCTCAGGGGGGTACACGCTTACTTTGTGTACCATGTGTGTGGCAACCACAAGGAACCCTAGCTAATATGGTATTTGCTTATACAACTTTACACATCGGTACCATATTTCTGTAACACACAAATTACACAGCTATCTGATCATTTAACTGAGAGATAAACATTTTTTTTACTACGTCAGTGACAGATGTTTACGTAACTACACCGTTGGATAACTTCATGTTTACGTAATTTCACAGTTGGATACCTTCACACTTATGAAATTGTATTTTGTCTGTACTTTGTGAACTCTTCATATTTTTTTTGGAACCATTGTGATACTATGAGAGCTTTGAATGATGTATTTGGTATGGGATCATGATTTTTGAAGTGCGTTTGAGGCAGATGACACTTTTGACATGAGCAGAGAATTTTTTAGGTTTTGAAATTATTGGGGGAAGCTACGACGATTTTGAGAGTTGACTGAGGTATTATGATGTTATTTTTACGACGACGATGTGTATTATGCTGTTGAGGTATGTTTATGATGAACAATTTGATGCTATATGGGGAATTTGATTATGCTATGTATTTATTACGATGAAATAGTGAAGTGTCGTCGCAAGATTGACGTGTTGACGAATATGTATATGTGTAATAAGGTAAGGGGTAATGTAAAGTGATTAGGGACTCTGACTTGTGGAAAAGGTTGTTGGAAACCAAGGATCGTACTTAAAGAGTTATGAAATGTGTGTATATGCGTGACTGTATCACAATGCTGACGAATATTTTTTTTTGGACACTTATATTTATAGGATTTTGTTTCTACGGATTTGCAATGCTAATTCTTGACCTGTGAAATATTTTTATATGAGACTGCCACTGTAGCAGAAACCGCTGTCGTAAATATTTCCGTACGAAAGTTAAGTGACCACCGGCACATAATGCGTCGCGGGCACCCAGCTGTGTCAGACGCCTGGAGAAAAAGCCATTATTGCGAGCCCTTTTCAGCGGCACAGGTAGAAAAAAAAAAGGGGAGGACATTATCCTCGCTATTGACGTTCCTTTGTAGAGAGCATCGCAAAAACGACACGGTTGAACTTGAAAACATATGATTACACATTTCACAGCTATTGTCTTGCTAATTGAGAGAAATGCCATATGGCTTGCTTTATGTATTTATTAACTCATTTTGTTTAATATCTAGTTTCTAGCTGCACTGAAGCATTGGTTAAAATTAAATTTAATAGATGTACTAATATAAATATTTTATGCCTACAGATCCAGTAAATAATTTTATGATCTATTAAAAAAAATGAAGGAGCATAAAAAGATATTTCCCTTCACAGGAATTGCATACGGAATTTTCTTTTCAACTACTGGGTAATTTTTTGGTAGAATAACTTCTTGTGGTGCACCACTTTAATGACATAGATATTAAGATGTGAATATACATTTACCTTATCTGCATTGTTATCTTAAGTGTATTATTTTTTCTGCTTTAGCTATGTCATGTTTAGGTAGAAGTTATTTAATTTTCTGCTGCTGTTTGCCAGGCATAATGTTACTGAATTTGACTTTGTATTACTCTGCTAAGCCAGTTTACTACTGATTTATTTTTCTTGTTTGCTGCTCATTGCCTTATATTAGTTGTAATTTATGCTGCTTGCTTCGCCTTTTGTATTTTTTGTCATTGATGTTTGTGTTACTTGTTTTGTGCTGCTGCATTGCCTCGTCCCTTAGTTCAATATCTGAGCTCAATAAATTTAAGTTAGCTTAAGAGGGGGTAGACTATATAAGAACCTAACTATGGAGAATAGGGAAAGAATGCTTTGAAAGTTAAATGAAAACGATTTGGGCCTAAATGAGTATTGTACAATGAGCCATATTTATTTTGAAAGAAATATGGTTAGAATACAGAAAAGAGGTACAGATAGGACTTTTTGGGAATAATGATGAACGAAGGGAGATCTCCAAGAACAAAAAAGGTTTTGTTCACAAAATACAGCAGTACCAAAAGTTACACTGAAAACGAACCCTGTCCTTTCCATTGAGTTATCCCCCTATGAGTTTGTGTACCCTTGTGTATTTGTTTTCTTCCTGTCTCTGTGTAGTTTCATAGAATTTTTTTCTCTTCTAATACTAAGCTACATTCACTATGATGAGGAATACTGTTATCCTCAAATATAATTGGCATTAATAATATGTTATTTACCTTGTAAATATGCTTAGACATTATTTATTTTGTTTTGTTTTAATGCTCATGTGTAAAGTTGATGTTTCAAATGCTATTCTGATCTTTTATGTATGTACCCATGTCATAATTCCTGTAACACTGATGTATATGTTTATTTCTATTCTTTTGTAAAGCCCCTATTACTACAAATATTATCTGTATTGTTATGTCCTTTAATGATGTATTTTATATCTCTGTAACTGTATTCTCATGTTATAAAATTGTAATTGTCACCAGTTCTTCAAATTAAGTTACATTTCACCGCACACGTTTCTGTTGGTCATAGTAATGCACAATATGTGAGAAGTAGGGACTGATAGTGTTTGCACGCGTGTTAATAATTCAGCAAGGGACTGGTTAACAGCATTGCTGGTTCTAAGGACATTTCAAACAAATTTTTTGTGAGTGGACAAGTGGTGGTTTATGGACTTGCTATATTGTCTGCAAGACTCTTCGATGGTGATTGTGCACCCTCACAGTCGCAGCAGATGGCTGCTGGCCATCTCCACAAGGAATACAGTGGATCTGCATCTTTGATGGCCCACCAATACCATTATTTCCACAAGGATTGCAGTGGGTCTGCATCTCTGGTGGTCCACCAATACCATTATTTCCACAAGGACTGCAGTGGGTCTGCGCCTCTGGTGACCCACCAATACCGTAATCTCTACCAGGACTACAGTGGGTCTGCTCTGTGATGACCTACCCACCAATACTCTTCAAAACTTCGACTGACTCCGCTGTGGGTTTGCTCTGTTGTGGCCCATGACCTGTCTGCATGTCAAGAGTCAACACTGTCTTTCCGTTGGAAGGGCAACACTACTTCTTCAAGACTGTATGGAAATCCACTACTTCTGTGTACATTTTCTTTTACTTCTCAGTCTTTGAGAAAAACACTGCAATTCAACGATCAGGACTGTCTTTATGGACTGCGAGAAAATTTTTGCTTTTGACCAACATTGTATCAATAAGTGTGTGCATTTGATATCTTTGTTATTGTAATTATGAAAAATTTCTTCAAATCTGTATTGGCCACTGTCCAACACAATTTGTAAAATTTTTTGTGGGGAGCATGGGGGCTATGAAAGTAGGCTGTTTAGGTTTTTTTATTGGCAACGCCACCTCTGTATGAAAATCACTGGCTGTGCTGTGTGCAGTCTGTGGCTGCTTTGCATTGTTGTAATACTCGCCATTGTAGTGTTAGGCAGCTGGCTGTGAACAGCGCGTAGCGTTGCGTAGTTGGAGGTGAGCCGCCAGCAGTGATGGATGTGGGGAGAGAGATGGCAGAGTTTTGTAATTTGTCATGAACTGCTATATTTATAAATGATGATATCAAGGTAAATACATTGTTTGTTCTCTATTAATATCTTTCATTTGCTAACTATCCCTATCAGTAGTTAGTGCCTTCCGTAGTTTGAATCTTTTATTTAGCTGGCAGTAGTGGCGCTCGCTGTATTGCAGTAGCTTGAGTAGCGAAGATTTTTGTGAGGTAAGTGATTTGTGAAAGGTATAGTTTAATGTTAGTTAGGGCCATTCTTTTGTAGGGATTTTGTGAAAGTCAGATCGCGTTGCGCTAAAATATTGTGTGTCAGGAATAAGCACAGTCGTGTATAAATTTTTCAAAGGGGACGTTTCACGAGTATCACAATGTAGCAGCTAAAAAAAAAAAAAAAAAAAAAAAGAATGTAAAAATAGTCACGATGTTCAGATATCATAAGGCAAAATGTCAAAGTCAACTGGTGTTTGTTATATCTTAAATATTTCATAGTGCATACAAACAAAACAGTAAAACAATCATACATAAAAAATGGAAAATGTGCACGGTCTGATGTGTAACGACAAGAAAAGCGACCTGCTAACCTTACCTTGCCGGGCATTTACCAAGAAAAAATATGATAATCATCAGTAAGTAGTCACATAAATATAATTGCATAAGTGGTCATAAAATGTGTAAGTTCATCTGGAAAATGTACACGGTCGGATGTGTAACGACAAGAAGAGCGACCTGCTAACCTTACCTCGCCGAGAACTTGCCAACAAAAAATACGATCATCATCAGTAAGTGTTCATGTGAATATAATTGCATAAGTGGTCACAAAAATTAGGAAATGGCATTACAGTGTGGTAAATCATAAAGTATGTTCCTTCAATATAAGGTTTGATGTTGGAGACGTGGTGGTTCCCTTTGGTTTTTCTGGTTCTCAAAGTTTCGGCGTGTACTACATTAGGGTGAGGAATGCTGCGAATCCGATATGGACCTGCGTATAGAAGTTCAAATGTACTACACATACTTTTTCCTCTATTAGATAAATAATGCGTGCGTACTAATATCTTCTGTCCAATGTGAAAGTCACGGCGTGTACAAACCTGTTTTTGCTGTCTTCTCCGGCGCTCTGCGGTACGTTTGATGTTGTTCAGCGCAATGTCAATTATTTCATGGTGTCATAGTCGACGAAATGTAGGAAAGGTCACTAATTCTTTAATTTTGTTAGGTGGTTCAACATTTTTCAGTATAACAGTCGGAGATAGCATAGTAGATTCATTTGGTATGGAATTAATTACATCCTGGAATGAGAGTATGTGTGTGTCCCAATCAATATGTCTTTTATGGCAGTATATTCTACACAGTTTACCAATTTCTTTCATTAATCGTTCACAAGGGTTCGAAGAAGCATGGTACCTGGCTGGATATATAGATCGGAGAAATGTTTCTAGCTCGTAACATACGTCTCCATATAGCAGATCAAAACTGTGGTTCATTGCCGGAAATAACTATCAACACATGCCCTACATGGAATAGAAAATGTTTTACAAATGCTTTCGAAACAGTTTTAGCTGTAGATTTGCGTAACGGAGTGAATGTAACAAATTTTGAAGTGAGTTCAACAGCGAAAAAGATGTAGCAAAAACCTCTATTAGTTCTGGGAATCGGACCAAAAATGTCTACAGCGGCCATGTGTCTCAATTTAACAGGTACAATGGGATGTAATGGAGGAATATGTGAAGTCGTATCTGACTTAGCTTTCTGGCAGATTTTACATGACGCTAAACCTCGTCGAATACGTTTCTCCATGTTGGTAAAATAACAGCTCTGTCTCAGTATAAGAAAACATTTTCTGGCTCCGTAATGTGCGTAACTTAAATGACTATACCAGATTAATTTGTTAACAAGCTCGTCAGGAATGCATAATAACCAATTGTTGCTGTCAGGGTGAGAGCGGCAAAACAGAATGTCATTACGTACAGTGTAATGGTTTCTAATGGTAACATTATTCCTATCTAGCCAAAGGTGTTTAATTTCTTTCCACACGTTGTCTTTACTCTGCTCTTGTGCTATGTCTTGTAATGACGACGAAATGAAATTTTCAAATGCAACTTGTGGAATGTACATGACGCTGAAATTTGCTTTGCAGAAGTTGGTCGCGATGTCTTGCTGATTGTTGCAGAGAGAACGGGATAGTGCGTCTGCTACAATATTTTGTGTACCGGGAATGTGAACTATTGTAAAATAAAATTCCTGCAAGTAAAGTTTCCATCTGCTTAATCTGTCGTGTGTGAATTTAGCCGAAAGTAAAAACTGTATCGCTCTATAATCTGTGTAAACGGTCGTATGTCTTCCATAAAGAAAATGCCGAAATCTCGTAAATGCCCATACAACACATACTGTTTCAAGTTCTGTAACAGAATAATTGCGTTCAGCAGGTGACAGAATGCGACTCGCAAAGGCTATGTTTTTAATTACTTTAGTGCCATCTTCTTCAATTTCCTGAAAAATATGTACGCCTAAAGCGGTGTTAGAACTGTCGGCGGCAATGGAAAAATTTCTAGTAAGATCTGGGTGTGACAAAAGTGGTGCATTCAACAAAGCTTCTTTCAGGTTCACAAATTCAGAATGTGCTTGCCTATCCCAGGACCAAATAGTGTTTTTACCTGTCAGTTGACATAATCTAGGGGTGTCTAAAGCAGAGTAATGAATAAATTTACGAAAAAAGTTAATTAAACCCAAATAAGTTGCGTAGTTGTTTCTTCGTCGTAGGAACAGTAATGTCACGTAAAGCTTTAAGTTTTTCCGGGTCAGGCGCAATGCCTTCTGCTGAAATTACATGACCAAGAAATTTTATGGACGTTTTGCCAAAGTGCGATTTACTGAGATTAACTGTGAGTCCTTGTGCTCGAAAAGTTCGTAACAGTTCTTCAAGAATCAGATTGTGTTCAGACCAGTTAGCTTCTGCAATAAGAATGTCGTCTACATACGTTGTGATTCTGTCTTTAAGTTCTGTCGGAAGTATTGTATTCAAGCCGCGAATAAATGCTGCTGAAGAAATAGTTGAACCGAACGGTAATTTACAAAATTGATAACAGTCACCAAAACAGAGGAAAGCAGTGTACTTTCTGCAGTCCGGATGGAGTTGAATTTGTCAAAATCCCGATTTCAAATCTAATGTGGAATAAATAGCAGTACCATGAAATTTCTGTAGAAGTTCTTCTAGTGTTTGTGGGCGATCCGTTTCATTAATAATAATGATATTGATGTGACGTGAATCAAGTACGAGGCGAAGTGAACCATCCTATTTCTTAACAATATGGAGCGGGTTTATGTACGGACTAACTGCCGGTTCAATAATTCCTTGGTCAAGCATAGCTTGCAATTCTTTCTTAACTTGTTCTCTGTGAATATACGGAATGGGATAATGTTTGGCTTTAAATGTGTCGTGCTGTTTAACTTGAAATTCATACATAAAACCGGACATAGTACCAGGAACGTTGTCAAAAACTGGAGCCTGCTGTAAAAGAATTTTTCGTAGTTGCGTGCGTTCGTCGTCTGTATTTGCACTGCTCTGTTTAACTTTATCAGAAATCATCTGTATAACGTCATAGTCAGCTTCGTCTGGAGTATTATAGTTGTGTACATACGTATCTGTGAACAATGTGGAATGACAGTCTATGTTACGTAATGCGGAAGTGACCTCTGTACGATTAATTGTTTGTTCTTCTGCAGATAAAGAGTGCTGAAATTATAAAGCCTGTTGTACATTTTCATCTTTTAACATTAAATAGGAGTTTTCAAAGTCAATAATTGCGTCGTGTTGTACCAGAAAATTCGTACCTGAAATAACGTCTGTCGTCAGTAAGGGAACAATCCAAAAATTTGAGTGAAATGTATGACCTGCAATACAAAATGATAAATGTGTCTGTAATTTTACATCTACTCCTTTACTAGATACTGCTCCTTTTACTTTAGTTTTGCCTAATGGTAACGTAGGATAGGTATTCTCTTTGATACATTCGTTGAAAGTTTCTTCATTTATGACTGACATAGGTGATCCAGAATCGATCACTGCTGAAAATTTGGATGATCCAATTTTTACTTCAATGACAGGGTGTGAAATGGTTTTTTGAACAACTGGTCTTTCCTGCAAAAGAGTGTCTCGGATGTCGTCAAAAGTAATAACATTTTCGTGAACATGATTCTCTGTGTCAAACGTATCGCTTACGTTGCTGGAAGATGCAACCTGTACTGTATTTAGTCAAATTCTATCTGATGTGCTATTTTTTCGGGAGGATGCTGTGGTATTTCAACTATTTGTACTGTTCTGTTATTTCTTCCTGACGTATTACGTTAGGGATGATATCTACTGTCTGGTTCATTCGTGATAATATGTTGTTGCGGATGATTTTGCTGCTGATAACACCGACTGTTATTAATGTACGCTGAAAATTATGCTCATTATTTTTACGCCTGTCATGATAGTCATTTCTATACGGTGCACTGCGATAGGAATTGAAATGATGTGTTTTCTGTACGTAGTTGCTGTGCGTTACTATGCGTTGGAGCTGACGCCATACGTGTAAACGGCGAAATTTTACAGCTTGGTTGACCTTGTACATTACATTGTTGCTTAGGTATGCTAACCGGTTGGCTTTCATGCTGTTGTTGTGAAAAACCTCTATTGTTACCAAAATGCGTTCGCCGTTGCTGATAATCTTGTCAATACTGATAATTAAAATTTTGTCTGTTATTAAAGCTCTGGTGGTTGTCGTTTCTGAAGCGTCTATTACCTTTGCTATTGAAATTGCGCGGCTGATCGTAATTGCTGTATGTTTGTTGATCTTGGTTATTATATGAAAAATTTTTGTTTATAAAGGAATAATCCGATTGCTGCACTTCCAAAAGCTGTAACAGATCTCTGAATGCCGAAATGTTTTCTTTCTGTTGACCCGTTAAAAGTGACACTCTTAATGATCGTGGTAATTTAGAAATACATAATTGAGTAAGTGCAGATTCACTGCATGGTTCACTTAAGTACTGGTTTTGTTGGACCATGTGCTCAAAAAATTGCGTGACAGTGGAAAAATTTGAGTTCTCATAATTCGGTAAACTAATTAATTGATCCTTAATTCCGCGCTGTGTCGTCTACGACCAATACGCTGACAGAAAAGCATTCTGAAATTCTTCTACTGAGTAGCATTGTCTCGCGATCGGTCTCATAAGGGTTGCCGGTTCGCCTTCCAAAAAGCTACAAATAAATTCAAGTTTATGTGTTACGGGCCAAGCCGGTGGAAAAGTAAAGCTAAATTGTTGTATACAATCCAATGGGTGAATCTGTGTTCTATCATTTTTAAATACATTAAATTTTCTCACTGATAGAAAATGTTTGTAATCAAAATTATCATCTCTGTACGTCTGAACAGGTTCAGGATTGTATAAGAATCTATTTGTTTGTGACTGTTCGGAATCTAAGTCACGTTGCTGTTGTTGTTGTTGTGGTCTTCATTCCTGAGACTGGTTTGATGCAACTCTCCATGCTACTCTATCCTGTGCAAGCTTCTTCATCTCCCAGTACCTACTGCAACCAACATCCTTCTGAAACTGCTTAGTGTATTCATCTCTTGGTCTCCCCCTACGATTTTTACCCTCCACGCTGCCCTCCAATACTAAATTGGTGATCCCTTGATGCCTCAGAATATGTCCTACCAACCGATCCCTTCTTCTGGTCAAGTTGTGCCACAAACTCCTCTTCTCCTCAATCCTATTCAGTCCCTCCTCATTAGTTATGTGATCAACCCATCTAATCTTCAGCATTCTTCTGTAGCACCACATTTCGAAAGCTTCAATTCCTAACTATTTACCATCCATGTTTCACTTCCTTACATGGCTACACACCATACAAATACTTTCAGAAATGACTTCCTGACACTTAAATCTATACACGATGTTAACAAATTTCTCTTCTTCAGAAACACTTTCCTTGCCATTGCCAGTCTACATTTTATATCCTCTCTACTTCGACTATCATCGGTTATTTTGCTCCCCAAATAGCAAAACTCCTTTACTACTTTAAGTGTCTCATTTCCTAATCTAATACCCTCAACATCACCCGACCTAATTCAATACATTCCATTATCCTCGTTTTGCTTTTGTTGATGTTCATCTTATATCCTCCCTTCAAGACACCATCCATTCCGTTCAACTGCTCTTCCAAGTCGTTTGCTGTCTCTGACAGAATTACAATGTCATCGGCGAACCTCAAAGTTTTTATTTATTCTCCATGGATTTTAATACCTACTCCGAGTTTTTCTTTTGTTTCCTTACTGCTTGCTCAATATACAGATTGAATAACATCGGGGAGAGGCTACATTTGTCAAAAGCTTTCTCTAAGTCTACAAATGCTAGAAACATAGGTTTGCCTTTTCTTAATCTTTCTTCTAAGATAAGTCGTAAGGTCAGTATTGCCTCACGTTTTCCAGTATTTCTACGGAATCCAAACTGATCTTCCCCGAGGACAGCTTCTACTAGTTTTTCCATTCGTCTGTAAAGAATTCGTGTTAGTATTTTGCAGCTGTGGCTTATTAAACTGATAGTTCGTGAATTCTCACATCTGTCAACACCTGCTTTCTTTGGGATTGGAATTATTATATTCTTCTTGAAGTCTGAGGGTATTTCGCCTGTTTCATACATCTTGCTCACCAGATGGTAGAGTTTTGTCAGGATTGGCTCTCCCAAGGCCGTCAGTAGTTCCGATGGAATGTTGTCTACTCCGGGGGCTTTGTTTCGACTCAGGTCTTTCAGTGCTCTGTCAAACTCTTTACGCAGTATCGTACCTCCCATTTCATCTTCATCTACATCCTCTTCCATTTCCATAATATTGTCCTCAAGTACATCGCCCTTGTATAGACCCTCTATATACTTCCACCTTTCTGCTTTCCCTTCTTTGCTTAGAACTGGGTTGCCATCTGAGCTCTTGATGTTCATACAAGTGGTTCTCTTATCTCCAAAGGTCTCCTTAATTTTCCTGTAGGCAGTATCTATCTTACCCCTAGTGAGATAAGCCTCTACATCCATACATTAGTCCTCTAGCCATCCCTGCTTAGCCATTTTGCACTTCCTGTCGATCTCATTTTTGAGACGTTTGTATTCCTTTTTGCCTGCTTCATTTACTGCATTTTTATATTTTCTCCTTTCATAAATTAAATTCAATATTTCTTCTTTTACCCAAGGATTTCTACTAGCCCTCATCTTTTTACCTACTTGATCCTCTGCTGCCTTCACTACATCATCCCTCAAAGCTACCCATTCTTCTTCTACTGTATTTCTTTCCCCCATTCCGGTCAATTGTTCCCTTATGCTCTCCCTGAAACTCTGTACAACCTCTGGTTCTTTCAGTTTATCCAGGTCCCATCTCCTTAAATTCCCACCTTTTTGCAGTTTCTTCAGTTTTAATCTACGGGTCATAACCAACAGATTGTGGTCCGAATCCACATCTGCCCCTGGAAATGTCTTACAATTTAAAACCTGGTCCCTAAATCTCTGTCTTACCATTATATAATGTATCTGATACCTTTTAGTATCTCCTGGGTTCTTCCATGTATACAACCTTCTATCATGATTCTTAAACCAAGTGTTAGCTATGATTAAGTTGTGCTCTGTGCAAAATTCTACCAGGCGGCTTCCTCTTTCATTTCTTAGCCCCAATCCATATTCAGCTACTACGTTTCCTTCTCTCCCTTTTCCTACACTCGAATTCCAGTCACCAATGACTATTAAATTTTCGTCTCCCTTCACTATCTGAATAATTTCTTTTATTTCATCATACATTTCTTCAATGTCTTCGTCATCTGGAGAGCTAGTTGGCATATAAACTTGTACTACTGTAGTAGGTGTGGGCTTCGTATCTATCTTGGCCACAATAATGCGTTCACTATGCTGTTTGTAGTAGCTTACCCACATTCCTATTTTCCTATTCATTATTAAACCTACTCCTGCATTACCCCTATTTGACTTTGTGTTTATAACCCTGTAGTCACCTGACCAGAAGTCTTGTTCCTCCTGCCACCGAACTTCACTAATTCCCACTATATCTAACTTTAACCTATCCATTTCCCTTTTATAATTTTCTAACCTACCTGCCCGATTAAGGGATTTGACATTCCACGCTCCGATCCGTAGAACGCCAGTTTTCTTTCTCCTGATAACGACATCCTCTTGAGTAGTCCCCGCCCGGAGATCCGAATGGGGGACTATTTTACCTCCGGAATATTTTACCCAAGAGGACGCTATCATCATTTAATCATACAGTAGAGCTGCATGTCCTCGGGAAAAATTACGGCTGTAGTTTCCCCTTGCTTTCAGCCGTTCGCAGTACCAGCACAGCAAGGCCGTTTTGGTTACTGCTACAAGGCCAGATCAGTCAATCATCCAGACTGTTGCCCTTGCAACTACTGAAAAGGCTGCTGCCCCTCTTCAGGAACCACACGTTTGTCTGGCCTCTCAACAGATACCCCTCCGTTGTGGTTGCACCTACGGTACGGCTATCTGTATCGCTGAGGCACGCAAGCCTCCCCACCAACGGCCAGGTCCATGGTTCATAGGGGAAGCTAAGTCACGTACTCTCTGTAAATTACCTAAATTATACTGGCTGTGAGTGTGACAAATGTTCGGAATGTGCCGTATGCTGTGACGTGTTATTGACTGAAACATTTTTCATCTCTGTCACTTCTTGCTGTAAAGTTGACAATTTTCTACGTAACGTATTATTGGACGAATCTATCTCACTGATCGTCTGCTGTAAATTTTTTTTGGAATTCAGGTGTTTGATTAAACGAAATCGGTGAAGTATCGTCTGATTTGCTGTCATTATTACTTTCGATAATGTCAATACGACTGGCCAATTCATCATATTTTTCAGTCAGTATTTTTACCTGACCATCGTTTTTAGTGTCACAAGTATTAATTTGTTTTTGTATTTTACGTGTGGTTTCGTTCAATTCTTTTACGTCTGCTTTGATGACATCGGAATCCTGTATTAGTTCTAATTGTTCGAGTCTGTCGGTCACTGTCTGAAAGTCTACTGTTTGTGTATCTGTTTTTGATTTAAGATCGGAAATTTCATCACGCCATTCGGTGTTCAACTGTTTGATAGTATTAATTTCTTCTGATACTGTAGCAATATTGTTGTCTACGTATGTTTTTGGATTCGTAAACAATTTACGTTTATCTTCCTGTCTCTGTGCGGTAGTTGTTTCCATGACTTGTCGCTTTACTTTATTCTGTTCCTGTATAAATTTGCGGTAACGTGTTTCACTGTTTTGTAGGTGGTGATTAAAACGTTCGTCAATTTGGCTGTTCTGTTGGTCAATTTTCACGTCTACTTTGGCATCCAGTGTGCGCGAAAGTTCTGCTGACATTAATTTAAACTCGTCGCGTAACTGTGTTGCATTTTCAGAGCATTGTTTACCGACTGCACTAATTTCGTCTCTAAGTGATTCTGTTGCAGCTGCTTGCGTATTTCTTAATTCTTGAGCAGCAGATCTAATTTCTTCACTACTTTTCCTAGCACAAGCCTTAATTTCCTCACGTAATTGTTCCTTAGTATCATGATATTGCGCGCCAACGGCTGTAATATGTTCACTAAGCTGTCTGGAATTGTTGTCTAATTTTTCATTCAACTGTTTGGAATTGTTGTCTAGTTTTTCATTAAGGAAGTCTTGTTTTTCATTAAGTTGATGGCTGTGTTGACTTAGCAGCTGCAGGTACGTAACGACGTCGGGGAGGCATACAAGGCGCTGGAGGGGAAGTTGGTGGGGGGACCGTGCTAGAGTTTTAACTAAGCACGGTCCGCTGGAAAAATGCTGCTTCCGGCCGCCATTGCGGTTTATCGTCGCGCTACTTCCTGCCGCGCCCAGTTCTTATCAGTAACAGCATCCGCTACTGAGGCAGCTGCAGGCTCATTCGACTCGAGGCAGCCGCACGATACACACAGCCATGCCGTACAGGAGGATAATATATAGAAGAAGGAGCAGATTGCCAGTATACAAGAGTGTTGATACGTTTTCCATTATTCCAAATGAAACTGGTCAGCAAGAATTACTACAAGGACCCATCACTTTTGTTGCTTGCAAGATTCAATTTTCTTGTACTACAACAGAAGTAGTTATTTGATTTTCAAACAGCTGAGCAAAACTGAACGTATCTACATCCACATCTACATCTACATTTATACTCCGCAAGCCACCCGACGGTGTGTGGCGGAGGGCACTTTACGTGCCACTGGCATTACCTCCCTTTCCTGTTCCAGTCGCGTATGGTTCGCGGGAAGAACGACTGTCTGAATCCCTCCGTACGCGCTCTAATCTCTCTAATTTTACATTCGTGATCTCCTCGGGAGGTATAAGTAGGGGGAAGCAATATATTCGATACCTGATCCAGAAACGCACCCTCTCGAAACCTGGCGAGCAAGCTACACCGCGATGCAGAGCGCCTCTCTTGCAGAGTCTGCCACTTGAGTTTATTAAACATCTCCGTAACGCTATCATGGTTACCAAATAACCCTGTGACGAAACGCGCCACTCTTCTTGGGATCTTCTCTATCTCCTCCATCAACCCGATCTGGTACGGATCCCACACTGATGAGCAATACTCAAGTATAGGTCGAACGAGTGTTTTGTAAGCCACCTCCTTTGTTGATGGACTACATTTTCTAAGCACTCTCCCAATGAATCTCAACCTGGTACCCGCCTTACCAACAATTAATTTTATATGATCATTCCACTTCAAATCTTTCCGCACGCATACTCCCAGATATTTTACAGAAGTAACTGCTACCAGTGTTTGTTCCGCTATCATATAATCATACAATAAAGGATCGTTCTTTCTATGTATTCGCAATACATTACATTTGTCTATGTTAAGGGACAGTTGCCACTCCCTGCATCAAGTGCCTATCCGCTGCAGATCTTCCTGCATTTCGTTACAATTTTCTAATGCTGCAACTTCTTTGTATACTACAGCATCATCCGCGAAAAGCCGCATTTAACTTCCGACACTATCTACTAGGTCATTTATATATATTGTGAAAAGCAATGGTCCCATAACACTCCCCTGTGGCACGCCAGAGGTTACTTTAACGTCTGTAGACGTCTGTCCATTGATGACATGCTGTGTTCTGTTTGCTAAAAACTCTTCAATCCAGCCACACAGCTGGTCTAATATTCCGTAGGCTCTTACTTTGTTTATCAGGCGACAGTGCGGAACTGTATCGAACGCCTTCCGGAAGTCAAGAAAAATAGCATCTACCTGGGAGCCTGTATCTAATATTTTCTGGTTCTCATGAACAAATAAAGCGAGTTGGGTCTCACACGATCGCTGTTTCCGGAATCCATGTTGATTGCTACATAGTAGATTCTGGGTTTCCTAAAACGACATGATACTCGAGCAAAAAACATGTTCTAAAATTCTACAACAGATCGACGTCAGAGATATAGGTCTATAGTTTTGCGCATCTGCTCGACGACCCTTCTTGAAGACTGGGACTACCTGTGCTCTTTTCCAATCATTTGGAACCCTCCGTTCCTCTAGAGACTTGCGGTACACGTACTGAGACATTTCTCTTTTTCCTTATTCTGATCATCACTAAACTGACACACAATATTTTTTGCGCAATGCAATCTGACTTTCAATAATCCCTACAAAAGAATGGCCCTGACTAACAATTACCTATACCATTAGTGAATCACTTACCTTACGAAAATCTTCGTTACTCGAATTACTGCAATGCAGCGAGCACCAATACTGCCAGCTAAATAAAGGATTCTAACTACTGAAGGCACTAACTGCTGATAGGCATACTTGGCAAATGAAAGATTTTGATAGAGAAGAAACAATGTATCTACCTTAATAGTATTCAAAAGTCATCATATATATGTATCTATCAATTCATGACACCCATCTCTACAAATTTCCTTTTTCTGGCGGACACCCTTCCAGGTCGTCCGCTTGCAGCAACTTGTCAAAACTCAGGCATCTCTCTCTCCACATCCACCACTGCTGGCGGCTCACCCCCAAGTGAGCAACGCTACGCGCTGTTCGCATCCAACTGCCAAACACTACACGAGCAAAGAATAAAACGTTCTCGGTTTTCCAACCGCGTCAATTCGAATAAAATCCTCGAGCTTTCGATGACCATCTCCGCCATCGTCGTCAGGAGTTCACTGACTGCCGGGGCTGTTACGGTATTTCGCTTATATAGGCATGATGACATCATCAGCAGCCGATCAGATCGATCCAATGTGGCTCGCACGCGTAAGTCGTCCCTGCAGCTAGCGGAGCTATTGCCCGTGGCAGCACCGGTGACGTCAGGTTGCGCCAGGGGCAGGCGCCACGTTTGCAACTGCCGCTCCCGCGTCGCGCATCTGTCTCTGCTTTCTTTCGATGCCTATATAAGCGAGAGACCGTAACAGCCGCGGCAGTCAGTGAACTCCTGACGACGATGGCGGAGATTGTCATCGAAAGCTCGAGGATTTTATTGGAATTGACGCGGCTGGAATACCGAGAACGGTTTATTCATGTATGCTGTCGCGAAAGACTCAGAGGACACTACACAAGCGAATATTCCACCAACGCCAACCAGCCACAGACTGCACACAGCACAGTCAGTGTTTTTCATACAGAGCGCTGCGTGGCGTTATCAACATTAAAACCTAAACAGCCCACTTACACTTTAATTGCCTTCAGTTATGATTTATGCGTCCTAACATGGAAATTGATGATAGTATTTTGTGTCGTAAAATTACTCACAAAGTATCTGTGTGTGTTGTCTATGCATTTGTGGAAGCGCATCCCCCGTAGAAAAATTTTACGAACGAAGAGGCGAGAACCTAAAAGCAGGTTGGTTCAGGAATGGGAAGCAGATGTGTAAGACGGGTAGTCGCGATTGTGGAGTTACTCTGAGCCAAGTTTGTTGCCTTGTGAAAAGTAGACTTGTTTCAGTAGTGTGGAAATCAGGAACAATTTGTACAATACTATTTCATCGTCACTTATACTGATTACCTAGTCAAATTTTTCGTGATATTTATGACGAGCTAGGGACTGTGAAGTTTGTCGCTCGCATTACTGACGCGTGGAAATTTAATTGCACTTATTCTGCACACCGAACTGTCGTCGTTTACTTAGTACAAAACCACTCCTAGAATTGTGTTGGCCAATCGTCCACCCTTTCACTTGAGTGGAATAACAAATCGACGGATACATGTCTGAATACGTAAATAGGCTGCCGTCCCTATTTTAGTGCAATATCTGTGAGTCAATTGCAACCTAATACCATCCAGTCCCTTATATAGTCTGAAAACATTTAAAGTTTAATTTCTGCTGTGTATTCAGCAGCTAATCGAAGTGGCAGGGCAGCCGTTATTTCAAGCATGGTAATTATTTAATAATTATCAAGATTGCACGGCCACCTTGCAGCCTATCAGCGGTCTTCGAGAACTGCAGGGCGTCTGGTCCAGAGTACATCCTTCACAGCCGAAGCGACAAAGGTTAGACAAGTGGAAACAACTGTCACTTCAAACCCGACTCTCTCTTTGTTTATATCACGGAAAAACAGAGTCAATATGCTAATAACCCATCGATTAAGACGAACTGCATAGATAGTGATAACTGCTATTTTAAGAAATAAATAACAGCGTCAGTACTAATGTCAGTAGCATTAGTGTCATATAATTTTCCCTTTCAGTGGAAACTTCACAGTCAGCTCACACACCAGGAATTGTGTTTAACGTAGGGTTCATACATTTACTAACGTCTTTCGTTTTAGTCAATCCTTACGAAAATTATTTATTTAAATACGTTTTGGAGTGCTGCAGATGAGTTAAAAGTTATATTCGCTTACTCGGGTACAACAAAATGAAATCTAGAGCATGTGGTGAAGCGTAACAGAAGATCTTCATTTCATTGATTGCTACTTTAAGTTGAGACTACACGCAGAGCTGCCATTAACTTACCCTCGAGTCAAATACTAATCAGCATCACGATTAATTTCAGTTACGATACAGACCATTGTGTGCTACTACTCCACACAATAATTGATAATTTGTTTTTACGACTGATCTGAATCGTAGTTTCATTGATTTATGTACTATCACTCAGAAAACATACCTTACCGCCCAATCCACACATCCGGCTTCGCACCTACTGTTAACTGTCAGCAGATAACGCTACAGCAGCAACTATAATATATAGTGTATTTCATCTGAAGTATGTGTTATTATGCTTTCTTGTAAATGTGGCTGTATCTGTAAGTCGCTTTAATCATATCAGTCAGGTGTAACAAGATAACCTAGCTGCCCGATATCTGAATAAATATGTTGTGGTGTGCGTACTGTAAGACCTTCGGTACACACACCATCACATTATTTGACTTGTCGCTCTAACGAAGTAGGCGAGTGTCAGCAATATGTCTCGTGGTCTTATCGTGGCGTGTTTATCTTCTGCCGATAGAAATGTCACTTGCACGCTTAGAGTAGCAGATTGACGGTGACCAACTTTAAACAGAACTTGATTAATTTTCAAACACATTTATTAAAATAATAACAAGCATAAAAATAACTTAACTTGGTTCTGGATGCTATTTACAATTGACAATCTGAAGTTCCTTTGGTCTTGGTACGTTAATCTTATTCTCACATACCTCTGATACTTGACAAAGTGTCTATTCATTTATCTTCATGGCTATGTACAGTAATATGGTAATCTTATTAGGTGCAAACTGAAACTTGACTACAGACTAATGCAGACTGATGCAGACTAATGCAGACTGAGTAATCGGAGGTCTGTACACTCGTTATAATACCTCGCGCGTTCAGGCATCACTGCGCGAGTGTGACCCGCGAGGAGAAAAAGGTTCTACGTTAGGAGCAATCTCATTGGCTGCGTTACATATTAATATGCGGATCGGTGGAAGCAGAATTTGGTCCGTCTCTATGACAGCGCCATCTCGTAGTGCGGAGACGGACGAGCGCTGCGCCTGCGCTGTTGTGCTTAGCGGGGCGCGCTCTATTGGGAACGTTGTGTACGCGCTGACTACGCGGAAATATGTACACAACGTATGTCCGCTCATGTTTCGTATTGAGTGGAAAGCTCATTTTACGTATTGAGTGGAAGTAGACACAAGAGACGTGGCATCTCGAGTTGTAGTCAGCCGTGCAGTGATATGGTGTCAACGTGTTATAGAGAATCATAAGGTGTCTGCGACAGCATAGTATACTCCTGCTATCAGAATTAAAATACACAGCTTGAGGAGAGCATATTGATTTAGATCGTACTTCTTAATCTCTGTCGGAGCTGGCGTAAAGCATGTTAGGTGGTGACAAGTTTCACTGACATATGTGAAACCATACTAGCTAATGTGGAAACATACTAGGTGATTAATCAGTTTTACAATCAGAGATAGAAGAAAGTTAAGACTGTGGTCGTATTCCACATCAAGAAATCTTTAGTGCTCGAAATCAACGGAGAATAGGCACAAACCATCAGTGCTACACGAAAGAATACCTCAAAAATTTTACAAGCATACGACATGTCTTGATGCAAGTAAAAGTAGTGATTAGTTTTCGGTAAGTAAGAAGTTACACTGGTTTTAAAATTGGCGATGTAAGTTAAACTTACATTGGTAACGGTGAGGGATAATTATTCATATTTTTCAGCTACCAGTCACATTCGCTTACTTTACGCTTACTGTAAGATATTGGAAGGCCTTTAAAAAGTGTATTGCTCATGATCAGGCATCTATGATAAAGATAGATACAAAGGTAATATTTCTTTAAATTAACATAGAATACTGTTTACTGGTGTAGTGTCTGTTCTGTCGAACGAGTCGGAAGGAACAGACACCACACATATAAATATATGCGCCTTGACGGCAAATAATAATAACTTCAGTGTGGATGCCACCACCGTTCGACCTCTTGCGGAAGCAGAAGGCATGAGAATAAAGAAGTTGGTCACTATGTACGTAGTGTGCGACATATGTGACTTTCCGTTGGACGGGAAAAGTGCTAGGATAGCCGAAGTGGCTTAGGGGACAGCTCCCGATAACCGAAAAATCAGTGTTCGAGTTCTGATTTGGCACACATTTTCACTTGACATCTTAGAATTTATTTCAATGCCCTATTGGAGTTGATGTAGAAATTTCTCTTTCCTTATAGAGTAGTTTAGTTAGTGTTCTGCTGCTGAGTGACTATTGGGATATTTGGGGGAGGGGAAATTCGCCAGATATCGATGTCCATTGGTGTGGAGCTGTGCCTCTTGGCTGTTCGTTGTAATAGACACCACAGATATTTAAGGATGCTAAAGCTTCATTAGCGTCGCTGGTACACTGGTATAACTGATGGCGAACATTAAACTATTGGATGACTTTATATGACGTCCGCCTCTCTCTCAGTGTAGATAGCTGCAATGGAGAGAACACAGGTTCGACGCCCAGTACAGTCAGCGATTTTAACTTGGTCGGAGGACTGGACTGGGACGCCCTCAGATTCTTGATACCAACTGAGGAGCTACCAGACAAAGGTGTAGCGGCTCCAAGGTCTAAACGTTTCTGACAGCCGGGAGAGTGGTATACTGACCCAAGGACCCTCCTTGCTGCATTGGCATTAAGACCGCATGGCAGAGGATAAAACTGCAGCCGGTAGACATCACGTCATCTTCAGGTCCTGATTAGGGAGACTCAAATTTTCGTTTCCATTACTGACACTGAACCGAAGATATTTCAGTGCACAAAACGTTTCTACATACTCAGAATTGCGCTCATAAATGGCACAGTAATTTCAAGGCTTCCCAGTAGTTCTGGCAGCTTTGGTAGTGAAAGAAACATAATTGAATCTGTGAGATAAACTGGAAGCCGACACCTAATATTTGTTTTTTATTTATCTGTTCGTTCACTGTGCATTTTATGTCCTTAGAAAATAAAGATTGCGTATAATGAGTAATAAAAATTAGTTGATCGCTTAACTTCCCCGCCTTTATGCATCTAAAGGAATTATTTTGATGCAAGTGCAGTTTACATGCACAAATATATAAAAAGTCTATATAATTATTGTTGCTGTGGTGTACTCATTAGGTCGTTCTCCGTCATTATCAGAGGCAAGAACTTTATATTATTATTGGTGAGGGTGAATGTTGCTTATGGAAACAGTAACATGCTTTATATAAGATCAAAGAAGAATTCAAGTAATGATTGTTATGTTTTTGCTTTGAGGTATTTTTTGCTTTACTTTTTTTAAGAAATTGTGTTTCCTAGCGCTATGTCATAAATCTGTATTGTCCTTTTGTTTTTACTACAACACTCGTCTGCTTCACGTTGAAAATCGACGATTTTCGAATAAAACCGGAATTAAACGCTGACAATTACAGTTTTGCTTCCAATACTGTTTATTTGCAATATACAGCAGGATAACTATGTAGAACAAAAATTTTCCGCTAGTTAGACGGCCCTTTATATAGCTTTGTCAGTTTATGTATGGTTCACCACTTGCAGTTTTTAGGGGAGTTTACTAAGTTACTGATCGCGTATGCAAATAAGTCGGTCGTAATGAAGTAACGGCCGATAGCTAGGCAACACACTTAACGCACATGTAATGCGGTTACGATCTTAAGTGATCAATGCTGCTAGGAACACTTCCGTAGTCTACGCTTGCTAAGGTCAGTGTACGATAGCTTACGGCAGTTTTGCCACTCAATACAGTCACAAACAGCACAAACTTAACGCAGTTATTGGAAACGTGCTTTGAATGAATCACAATATGCTAATTTGAATAAATAAATGTGATGGGTAACAGAAAATGCAAATAATTAAACGGATATTAGATCGTCAAATGTTTGGGGGGGGGGGGGTGGTATTAAAGGGACCAGACTGCTACGGTCATCGGTCGATCGTCAAAGCAAATCGAAAATGGAAATATATTCAATTTCAGACAATTGGGGGTTTTTTATGTCAATAAAACGAAACACTTACAGTGATATAAATTTTTTTGGTAGTTGGACAGATGTTTCCAGAATGAGATTTTCACTCTGCAGCGCAGTGTGCGCTGATATGAAACTTCCTGGCAGAAGTACGGCTGTGAGAACGGGGCGTGAGTCGTGCTTGGGTAGCTCACTTGGTAGAGCACTTGCACGCGAAAGGCAAAGGTCCCGAGTTCGAGTCTCGGTCTGGCACACAGTTCTAATCTGCGAGGAAGTTTCATGGACAGATGTTATTTAAGTACCTACAATAGTAACTGAAAAGTACCTACGGACACTATGAGCACATAAAGGAAGAAATTAATGAAGCTCACTATCATATATACTTTTTTTTAAAGGCTTCGTTGTGTTTTGTGGTTTGTGTTGACAGGTGTTTCTTTCAGAATCAACAGACACTTCAATTTTTGTTTTCTGATTTCTTTAAGCTGTAGCATGTTCTTATCTCGATCGTTCAAGGCATCACTTAGCAGCATCAGAAGAACGAATCATATGATTTCGAAAACAGAGTGAGTAACACAGCCGAGTTGTAAATGTGTTTGAGTATTTGTTATTAGACAGCTAAACGTTGGTCTTGCTAGTAATCCAGGCGCGCAGGTTGCCGACGTTGGCAAACACTGTGCCGGAGCTCTCGCAGGTGGTGTACATGCCGAACGAGACGACGCCGATCTGCGTCCCGGCGCTGACAAGTGGACCCCCAGAGTCGCCCTGGCACGCAGCCCGCCCCGCCTCGCCGGCGCACACCATGCGCTGCGTCACCTCGAGCGGCGGCAACGGCGTCGAGTCCATGTAATTCTGGCAGGCCTGCCGGTCCATGACGCTGAGGTCCACCTTCTGGAGGGTGTCCACCACGCCGCCGTTGAACTGCACCGAGCCCCAGCCGGTCAGCGTGGCAGCGAGGCCGCCAGGTGGGTCGTAATTCGCGGCGGCCAGACTCACGACCTGCACGTTAGCTCCCAGGGGGAAGGAGTCCGAGATCTGAAAACGATTACGAAACATTCATCTCGCTACTGAATTCGCTCTTTAAACTCATGCGAATTCATGGGTGTATCACGTTGCAAGGATATTAAATAGAACCATGACATTGACATAATAATCGGTAAAATAGATTGGCAAACTACAGTTCCTTGGTAGCAAACTAGGAGAATACATCCATCTAATAAGGGGACAAAACAAGCGTACGACCCATCCTAGAGTTACACTGCTGGCCATTAAAATTGCTGCACCACGAAGATGACGTGCTACATACGCGAAATTTCACCGACAGGAAGAAGATGCTGTGATATCCAAAGGATTAGCTTTTCAGAGAATTCACCCAAGCTTGGCGCCGATGGCGACAACTACAACGTCCTGACATGAGGAAAGTTTCCAACCGATTCCTCATACACAAACAGCAGTTGACCGGCGTTGACTGGTAAAACGTTGTTGTAATGCCTCGTGTAAGGAGGAGAAATGCGTACCATCACGTTTCCGACTTTGATAAAGGCCTAAAGGCCGGACTGTAGCCTATCGCGATTGCGGTTTATCGTTTCGCGACATTGCTGCTCGCATTGGTCGAGATCCAATGACTGTTTGCAGAATATGGAATCGGTGGGTTCAGAAGGGTAATACGGAACGCCGTGCTGGACCCCAACACGCATCTTATCAGAATGGCTGTAACGGATCGTGCAGCAACGTCTCGATCCCTGAGTAAACAGATAGGGACGTTTGCAAGACAACAACCGTCTGCACGAACAGTTCGACGACGTTTGCAGCAGAATTGACTATCAGCTCCGAGACCATGGCTGTGGTTACCCTTGAGGCTGCATCAAAGCCAGGGGCGCCACCGATGGTGTACTCAACGACGAACCTGGATGCACGAATGGCAAAACGTCATTTTTTCGGATGACTCCAGGTTCTGTTTACAGCATCTCGATGGTCGCATCTGTGTTTGGTGCAATCGCGGTGAACGCGCATTGGAAGCGTGTATTCGTCATCGCCATACTGGCGTATCACCCGCCGTGATGGTATGGGGTGCCATTGCTTACACGTCTCGGTCACCTCTTTTTCGCATTGACGGCACTTTGAACAGTGGCTCTACCCTTCGATCGGTCCCTGCGAAACCCCACATTTCAGCAGGATAATGCACGACCGCATGTTCGACTGCTTCCCTGGCCAGCACATTCTCCATATCTCTCACCAACTGAAAACGTCTGGTCAATGGTGGCCGAGCAACTGGTCGTCACAATACGCCAGTGACTACTCCTGATGAACTGTGGTATCGTGTTGAAGCTGCATGGGCAACTGTACCTGTACACGCCATCCAAGCTCTGTTTGACTCAATGCCCAGGCGTATCAAGGCCGTTATTTCGGCCAAAGGTGATTGTTCTGGGTATTCATTTCTCATGATCTATGCACCCAAATTGCATGAAAATGTAATCACATGTCAGTTCTAGTATAATATATTTGTTCAATGAATACCCGTTTATGATCTGCATTTATTCTTGGTGTAGCAATTTTAATGGCCAGTAGTGTATATGAGTGACTTCCCCAAAAGAACATACATCACTCATTCATCTAATTGTTACACCTCGATGGGCTATGAATCCAGAACCGTCAGAGCGGCCGCATATTTACGTCCGACCTCCAGCGGAAGTCTAAAATTATCGAGCATCGACGACATGGTCAGGGACTGCTGGTAAGTCGTGGTGCTCAGTGGGAAGAAGGTAGCGCCAAGGAGTGTGATTAACAGCCGGCCGCTGTGGCCGAGTGGTTCTAGGCGCTTAAGTCCGGAACCGCGCGACTTCTACGGTCGCAGATTAGAATCCTGCCTGGGGCGTGGATGGGTGTGAGGTCCTTAAGTTAGTTAGGTTTAAGTATTTCTAAGCTCTAGGGGACTGACGACCTCAGATGTTAAGTCCCTTAGTGCTCAGAGCCATTTGAACCATATTGTGATTAACAGTGTTCCGGCACGTGATGACGACCACCTACTTCTTGTATGGTAATAAATTTTATGAAATGATGGACGGTATGGCGATGGGCTCTCCGTTGTCTCCATCACTGGGTAACTTTTTTAATGGAGAATTTTGAGGATCGTGCATTAAATTCGGCTCCCCTCCGACCATCCTTATTTTATCGTTACGTTGACGATACATTTATGATCTGGCCACACGGCGCCGAAGCTCTGGAACAATTCGTAGAACACGTGAACAGCATACATTCGAACGTCCAGTTCACTGTCGAGATGGAGAAGGAAGGGAGACTGCCTTTCATAGACGATTTAGTATAACGACAGGCGGACGGGCGTCTTGGTCACTCTGTATACCTTAAGCCGACACATACCGATTTATACCTGAGTGCACAGAGTTTCCATCATCCTGCTCAGAAAAGAGCCGTTTTGATCACGTTGGTATATAGAGCCAAAACTGTTTCTGACGAGGACCACTTTACGGTCGAGATTAACCATCTGAAGTACGTGTTCCGAAAGAATGGCTATGGTGCACGCGATATAAAGGAAGCATTCTCCTAAAAAAGGAAACGTGAAATTGTTGCACACTCACAGGATAAAACACCGATTGCGGTTCTTCCTTTTTGTGGCGCGATTTCCAGCAAAATAGGAAGAGTCCTGCGTAGACGAGGTATAAGGCCGATTTTTCGTCCTCCTCAGAAAATTAAGGAGATGATGCACCCAGTTAAGGACAATCGCGGCTTCAGGGTCCCTGAAGTTAATAATATCCCCTGTCAGTGTGGAAGCAATTGTATAGGTCAGACGATTCGTACCGTTTCCGACCACTGTGCAGAACACCAACGCCATATTAAAAATAGAGAACTGGAGAAATCGGCCATTGTTCGATGAAACAAAAATTCTGTCCCATGCCTCCCCGTACTGAGATTCTGTTATTAAGGAGGCTGTTGAAATAAGAATGACCCAAATGAACTTTGACCGCGATAGCGGATACTATCTGAGCTGTGCATGGAAACTAGCGCTTGATGCAGAGAAGCAGCAGAGACGTTCCTTCCAAGGATTACGTTCCAACGGAAGCGGTGGCGCCACCGGCTCACACAGTGACACCGTCTGCGACAGAAGTACGTAATCGCCGACCAATCAGAAGCCGACCAATCAGAAGCCGTCCACGGGCTATAAAAAGGCCACTACAGCAGCAGTGAAGACAGTCAGTAGCTCCTGACAATGACGACGGAGGAAATCGTCGAAAGTTTAAGATTTTATCCAGAACTGACGCGGCAACAATACCGAGAATGTTTTACATATAACAGTGTATCCGGTGGCGCAGTGTTTAACGCAGTTACCTAGTAAACAGGAAGTCCTAGGTTCAGGTCTAGGTCTAGCACACTTTTTTAATTCTCGCTGTTGATTTCGCATAATGTCACGAAGCTGCTGATATCATCAGTATCTTCCCTTTCTCCCCCTCCACCTTCAGTACACATGCTATCTTAAAATCTTGGTCAAGGCTGTAGAACAAGTACAAAACAGAACTAACAGTCAATAATAAATGCATACAAAGAAAAACCGCTCTAATGGTCACTGTTAAGCTCGATCCATGGGTGAGCGTTGCGGTGATGTTGAAAAAATGAACTGGAAGATACTTGAAGGCAGTGTCCAACTATCCCTTACAAAGTTCTGTGTGAGGAATCTAGCACTGTACTATTGCCTCCCATTAAGGATCACGAAGGCAAGATAAGGCCTGTTAGCCTCTTAAGCAATCAGTCTTCCCACTCTGCATACGTCAACGAAATTTCAGGAAGCCCCAATGCGCTAGTAAGTGACACTCTGGAAAGTACTGTGATGCACTTCACCGTGGTTTGCTGAGTATAAATGTAAACGTGGATGTAGGTACGATCGATTACGTGGTCAGTGTCAGTTCCCATTAAACTGTTCTACTTTAGGAACATCTCTCGTAAATATCAGGGCCGGTAATGAAAGTGGCGTTCATCAGTGGGATTAAATTTTGCTGCCACACGCACTGAGTAAGTTAATAGTACTCCGTATGAAACGTTTCTTGTTGGAACATAGCATCGACATCTAAAACTCCGCAATGTGGCACTTCTTTACTTGAACAACAGTTCGTCTATGATCCCGCGTAGGAATTTTCTTTAAGGGGTTTACTGGAGCCACGGTATTCCTGCTCTGAGTAGCATCGAGAGTAATGTCTGCTACATGCTGTCGACTGTGAGTCATATAGTAGTAGAAATTCTAGCATTCCCAAGTGAGTCACTACTTATCTCTCGTAATATTTTACTGAACAAATTGACTGAAGTAACGAATTAAAAGAATTTAATTTAGAACAGATTTTACGGCCCACACAGATTCGTTGCATTTTTAGAAACGACCGATCTCGGTATATGACGACAGATATTGTTGTACCAGTGAAAAGAGACCAGCTAATCAGCACGATTCATGTGTTACGTCAGAAGATAATGCCGTCATCCATACAATCAGATCTGAGGATGGTTTATGGGCAACAGAAATTGGTTATTCTATGAAATGAAAAATCCGTAACGAGAGAAATGTGTGGGGAAAACGGGTATGTTAACAGGACACATCTAGATGGATTCAGTGTACGAATGGGGAGAGATGTGGGGAGGAAATTATAAAGGGACTTTAACATTTGATAATAGTAAGCAGGATGTAATACATTTAGCATTTAGAATTTATACAGATCTGAAAAGACTTGCATTGGATAGACTAACATGGAGCGTAGCTTCACCCAATCTTCGGAATGAAAACCACAGCAGAAACGTTGTTAACAAAAGGATTTCTATAAACTGTTGATTATTTTTCTGGTGTCTTTCAGTGTATTATCATAAATGACGTCTATACAACCCTTACGTATTCTTTAATTAACATTCCGTAGCCTTTGAGAATAACTGCTGCGGCAGTGAGTATCCCAGACTAAAAACACATCTTCATTTCGTAGAGTTATATGACTATAGAACCAGAATGTGAAGATATCCTTCTCGTAACTATAATGAAACGTTCTCCGCGGAGCTAGGCACTTCCAAAACAAATGTGGGTGAATAATGCTCCGTTTTTGCTATTATCCAGGTAATACTTTGACCGCATCATTCACGGACTTCTTTTATACGTCTTGCGCTGTAAATGAAAATTTAAAAACCCGGGAAAAATTTCAATTTGAACCTGGATACGAGACCATGCCTCACTGAACGCCTGAAAGCTGCAAACTACAACAGGAGCAGAAACAACAAATAACAAATGGTATGGGGACTTTGTGGCAATACTGCAGCGTCACGGCGGACTATTATGTTCTGGAATGCCTAAACAGTCAACGTGTGAAACTGGTCCACGTCCAAGTGAACAACGCGGTGTATCAAACATGGGGCACAATTGGAGCTACAGAGAGCCCTCCGTCTACCATTTGTAAGCCATATTCCACATTCTGCCACGCTGAAATCTACTGCACTTGTTTCAGAGTACACGATTCTTCAAAATCCACAGACACCAATAAGTAAGGGAATTAATGAAAACCTGACAACCATTAATTTCAACCGAACAAGGCACACACGCGAAAGAGTCCAACCGAACTTCGGAAAAGGTGTGCTAGTCAACTACACGAGTCAGTTCACGACTGCTACATGAGATACGGTTAACTAGAAAGGAACAAATATGGAAGATGTAAAATGTCATGGCCTATTAAGACTGTCTGCCTGACCGAGACTTGAACTTGAGACTTCTATCTTTTGTGTGCAAGTGTTCTACCGTTGAGCTAATCTGCGTTTCATAAGTGGAACATCACAGTTCCCTGAAATTTTCGTTGTAACGCTGAAAGACAGACTGTCCAACACGTGAGATGACCATACATGGGAGATGTCGAAATGATTTTCTGATAGTGACAAGAGGAACCATTGACAATATTAACAATTTTAATACCCAGTTGTGAAATTTCTGTTATTTTCTTTATATTTATCAGTTGTTTACTACTACGTTTTTTATCTTTTTAACATTAGTTATAATGTCTTGTGTCTTTTCATTGTTCTTTGTTTACATAACATAGTTTGCGAAGTATGCCTTACAAGAAATAAATATTACTGCAGTCCAACTAACGCCCTCCAGTGCATCTTTTATTACAGAGAGGCTCTCCCATGAAGCTAAGTAAGCCTTCAGCAAGTACCCTTAAGAATTAAAGCTTCTCATCAGCACAGCGTATGCTCCGCCAAGGCAAGACTCTACTATTCGCAACCCAGTTCATGATACACACTGTAGAAGAGCGAGAACAAGCACGAGACCGATGCCGTAATCCAGGCGCTCCCCAACAGCCGCTTGCTCAGCACTTACGCAACGCCAGCGGCAACTATTGCTGGTGAGATAATCGAAGTTTCGAGACGATGTGGCCCATGGGAAGCCCTGCACGTGATGCCAGACCCCATGCCCAAGATCTGCCATGTCGTAAATAAAAGATGGTCATCCGGCCAGACTGGGTATGTTGGCACAGCCGGCCTTCGAAATGGTCCCCGCTATAAGGGTGTCCACTTCTTCAGCTGAGTGGTCAGTAGGTCTGAATGCCATGCCCTGCCATAGATCTGTATGGCCAAGGGCCAACCAACGTTCTATCAGCGCCCAGCCACGACGTTCTGTTAGAAAAAGCGTTTGCCCATCAGCCTGAAGTCCATGATTCCTCACCGAACAAGGCAGCAGCCATCCAGTGGGATGGGTATTGGCTTATTCCCACCACGGTCACGGGGCCTATGTTCACCGAGAGCCAGCAATCCCTACCCTTCCGGGGTCGCTGTACCTACTCCTGTCTCCTCTTCCCTCTATCAAGACCTTTCATTATAGTGACATGGCATACTGATTGAAAGGTTTTATGATGTAATAACCACACCAGAAAAGTAGTAAATTTATCAGTGAGTTCTCGTTTTGTACGTATGTAGTATCACGTACTTAAGGGATGAATGAAGGGGAAGCAAACTCAGCAGTCCACTCATGGAAAGGTCCTTGTTGAGGTGGCTTGCTGTTGCCCTCCTCTGACCTGTTATGAAGTGTCCAGTGCGTATCCCTGTCTCATGGGTTACCGTGATGAGTGTTCTTATAGCCTAGTGTTAGGTTTACGTTGTCATCAACGAAATAAATGGGGAGGGTGAATCCCAGTGCCGGCAAATAGCTTATTCCTATGTAAAAACACGAAGAGGGCCGCCGAATGTAACGTCCTCATCCGACAGATTGATCACCATCAACAGTGTCACATACCATCAGTTCATGAGATACTGAAGAGATGTTTGGAATTTTATCCAGGACGTTGGCGTAGGGAGTGGTGAGCAGAACCTTTACGCCACCACTTCTCCTTCCCCCCTGCTGGCCACAAACTAGCAGTGGAAATTTCGTTCGCCACCAGATTTCGAACTGGCTTACCTCCGAGTCGAGATCCAGCGCACAGGTGTGCGTCAGCGACCTCGGCTACGGAGACCAGTTAAGTTCTCATTTTTTTATGTTCTCTCATTTACATTGACAGGCCTAAAAACTTTCGGACCACCTGCTTAATAGCGTGTTGGTCCACCTTTGATGCACAGTACAACAATAAGGCGATACTGCGAGTCATGGATTCAATAACATCTGATGTGGTTCCTGAGATAAGTGCTACCAGATGCACATAAAACCCTCTGGATATTTGTGGGCGTACGGGTGGCGCTCAGTAGTGCATCAGATTTGTTCCATCGGGTTCAGCTGAAGCGCATTTGGTCACTAAGTCATCAATGTGAGTTTAGTGTCACGCTCCTCAAACCCCTGTAGCATTGTGACATGGACTGATATTTTACTGAGTGAATCCTTCGCTGTTGGGGATGAGAACAAGCATGAAGGGATGCCGCAAGCCTGCAGTAACGTTTATGTAGTCAACAGCTGTCAGGGTATCTTAGACTGCTGTCATAGGAGAATACCAACAAGCATATATTGACCCCACCGATTCACAGCCGCAGACACGGTGCGATGTAGGTTTCAAGCATCTGTTCGCCTGTAGGATAGTGAATCCAGACATGACAAGAAAAGTGATTCGTCTGACCAGAAGACACATTTACATTAATCCGGGGTCAAGTCTCGATAATCCTCGTCCCACTGTAATCGTAACTGATCATGTCATTGAATCAATACAAGAACACATAGGCGTCGTCAGCTGCAGGTTCTCATATTCAACGTGCGATTAATGGTGTGCCCCGTAACATTGTACCTGCACCATCATTAAATTCTGCCGTCAGATATGCTACAGATCGCGGCTTATACTGCACTGCAGCTACAAGCCTCCAACCTCTATCTACTGCGATGAGGCATGGATGCCCCGTGCCTTTCACTTACTCGTAGGTTCATCGTCCTTCAATCATTTTTCATACATACTGAGGACAGTAGCATGAACAGTCAACAACTTTCACTGTTACCAGTATGCGCTTTTCCAAGCGGCTGGCCACAACAACCTGCCCCTTGCCAAAGTAGTTTGTATGAAGGGATTTCGCTACTCGCGGCCCATATTGTCACTAGAATGATTCCCCAATCATCTCTGTTCCGTTATTATACTTTTCTTAACGTGTGACGTACCCGTAAGACCACCATGCCGCAGTCAATCTCTCGCCGAGCGGTCGTCATAATGTATTTGGTCGTCAGTGTAGTTAACAAACTGTTCTATCCAATTGGTGCGCTAGATCGTGAAAATGGCGAGCTGTTTGGAGGGCCTGCTCACAGTGTTCCAAACATTCTCAACAGGAAGTAGATTTGCCGACCTTTCTGGCCAAAGTAGGTTTTGGAAACCACGAAGACAGTCAGTAGAAACTCTTGCCGTATACGAGCGGGCGTTATCTTGAAGAAAGTAAGCATAGGATGGCTTACCAGGAGGAGCAACAGCCGGCCGCTTGTGGCCGAACGGTTCTAGGCGCTTCAGTCTGGAACCGCGAGTTCGAATCCTGCCTCGGGCATGGATGTATGTGCTGTCCTTAGGTTACTTAGGTTTAAGTAGTTCTAAGTTCGAGGGGACTGATGACCTGAGATGTTAAGTCCCAAAGTGCTGAGAGCCATTTGAACCATTTTTTGAAGAGCGGCAAAATGGGGTCCAGAATATCTTCGACGTACCGTTGTGCTGGAAAGGGATTGCGGATGAAAACCAAAGCGCTCCAGCAGTGAAAAGAAGTGAAACCGCAGACCATCACTACTGGTTGTCGGGTCGCATGCTGGATGACAGACAGGATGGTATTTCTCTGCCGTCAGAGGCAGCCCCAGACACGACTACGCTGGTCACCAGGGGTCAGTTCGAAGCGGAGCTCAAGACAGTTCCACTCCATTCAACGACATTCCAGGCCGAAGACGTTATGGAGACATCCCAGGTGGCAGTTGGATACCAACCTGAGTGTCGCCACCATATCACCCGACCACCAGGAGTCATGGTCTGGGGCGCCCTTTTCATAAGAGAACTCATTTGGTTGTCATCTGCAGCTCCCTTACAGTGCGGCGGTATGTCGACGAAATTGTACGCCTCACCTTTTTACCCTTCATGGTAACCTACCATGCGCTTGGATTTCAGTAAAATTATGCCCGCGTACACACGACGAGAGTTTCTACTGCTTACCTTCGTGCATCGTAAACCACGTATTGGCCAGCAAGGTAACCGAATCTCCCCCCAAATGTAAACGTTTGCAACATTATAGGCAGGGCTATGCAAACATCTCGGGATATTTGACGATCTGTTAAATCAGTTCCACAGGTTGCGGCACGATATCTCTCAGGAGGACATCAATAAACTCTCAGTCTGTACCAAGCTGAATAACTGTTTGTATATAGCTCAGAGATGGACCAACATATTATTGATTTACTCAACTGGTGAAGGTCTTTCTCTCGAAATTTTCTTAAAATGTAATCATTTGTTTTCATGCGCATGTACATCACATTTACCGATTTCCGCCCAATTCAGAAAATTCCCTCGTGGTGCGTCGTTTTTTGTGTTTTGGTCTGGATGTACACTACTGGCAATTAAAATTGCTACACCAAGAAGAAATGCAGACGATAAACGGGTATTCATGGGACAAATATATTATACTCGAACTGACATGTGATTACACTTTCACGCAGTTTGGGTGCATAGATCCTGAGAGATCAGTACCCAGAACAACCACCTCTGGCCGTAGTAACGGCATTGATACGCCTGGGCATTGAGTCAAACAGAGCTTGGATGGCGTGTACAGGTACAGCTGCCCATGCAGCTTCAAGACGATAAAACAGTTCATCAATAGTAGTGACGCATATTGTGACGAACCAGTTGCTCGGCCACCATTGACCAGACGTTTTCAATTGGTGAGAGATCTGGAGAATGTGCTGGCCAGGGCAGCAGTCGAACTTTTTCTGTGTCCAGAAAGGCCCGTACAGGACCTGTAATATGCGGTCGTGCATTATCCTGCTGAAATGTAGGGTTTCTCAGGGATCTAATGAAGGGTAGAGCCACAGGTCTTAACACATCTTAAATGTAACGTCCACTGTTCAAAGTGCCGTCAATGCGAACAAGAGGTGACCGAGACGTGTAACCAATTCATACCATCACGCAGGGTGATACCTCAGTATGGCGATGTCGAATACACGCTTCCAATGTGCGTTCACAGCGATGTCGCCAAACACGGATACGACCATCATGATGCTGTAAACACAACCTGGATTCATCTGAAAAATGACGTTTTGCCATTCGTGCACCCAGGTACGTCGTTGAGTACACCATCGCAGGCGCTCCTGTCTGTGATGCAGCACCAAGGGTAACCGCAGCCATGGTCTCTGTGCTGATAGTCCATGCTGGTGCTTCCCGCGCCCGGGTTCCCGGGGTCGATTCCCGGCGGGGTCAGGGATTTTTTCTGCCTCGTGATGACTGGGTGTTGTGTGATGTCCTTAGGTTTGTTATGTTTAAGTAGTTCTAGGTTCTAGGGGACTGATGACCATAGTTGTTAAGTCCCATAGTGCTCGGAGCCATTTGAACCATTTTGAACCATGCTGCTGCAAACGACGTCGAACTGTTCATGAAGGTGGTTGTTGTCTTGCAAACGTCCCCATGTGTTGATTCAGGGATCGAAATATGGCTGCACGATCCCTTACAGCCATGCGTATAAGATGCCTGTCATCTCGACTGCTAGTGATACGAGGCCGTTGGCATCCAGCACGCCATTCCGTATTACCCTCCTGAACCCACCGATTCCATATTCTGCAAACAGTCATTGGACCTCGACCAACGCGAGCAGCGATGTCGCGATACGATAAACCGCAATCGCGATAGACTACAATCCGACCTTTATCAAAGTCGGAAAGGTGATGGTACCCATTTCTCCGCCTCACACGAGGCATCACAACAACGTTTCACCAGGCAACGCCGGTCAACTGGTGTCTGTGTATGAAACATCGGTTGCAAACTTTCTTCATGTCAGCACATTGTAGGTGTCGCCACCGGCGCCAACCTTGTGTGAATGCTCTGGAAAGCTAATCATTTGCATATCACAGTATCTTCTTCCTGTTGCTTAAATTTCGCGTTTGTAGCACGTCATCTTGGTAGTGTAGCAATTTTAATGGCCAGTAGTGTATAAACCCTTTCCACCAACATATTCATGTCGTTTGCAACAGTAAGAAAATAAACATAACAGAAGGGACTCACCTGCACTACTGCGATGTCGTAGTCATTCGTGTAGAAATTGTAGCTCTCGTGCCATGTAACAGAGGACGCGCTGTGAACGCTGCCGCCGCTGTCACGTGTCGTCGTGCCTACGCGCATGCCCAGCCTGCTCGCGGACGTACCCAAGACGCAGTGGGCGGCAGTGAGAGTCCAAGTCCCGCTAATGATGGAAGCGCCGCAGAAATGGGAGCCATCTTGCAGCAGTGACGCCTGGTAAGGATAGTCAGAGATGCTGGCATCACTGCCTCCGATGACCCGACCGTGGCCAAAGAACACGGGCCGCGCCCTGGTGGGCAACGCCAGGCCCTGAGCTAACACGCATATAGTTACAATGAGCGTACGGAGCATGGTGGACCACGGGCGTGGTATGTACACTCCTGTATTGCTCTTCTTATATTTAACAGTGGGACGGACTCATTAACGCTGATAAAAATCTCTTCCGTAAATAGGTGTCCTACATTAAGAGTAATCACGCGCCTTCCCTTAGATAATTCTGTATGATCACTGCACGACAATACTTCATGATGTTATCGTACTCGATATTAAAACTCTTCAGATCTCAGCCGTGACAATTTAGATAGCGGAAAAATCATTATCAAATGGTAATGACCGCGTATCAATAATAGGCCTTTGATATTAACGTAATTAAATGAAATTAAAAGCAAGGTAATCAACATTAATAGCACATTGAAAGTTCCCCTGTTAAGTGCAGAGGAGGTATAGGTCAAAGGCTTCACTGAAGACCTCTACGATGGCGAGGAATTTCCGACAACATGATTGATGAAGCAATGGCAATCGAAATGGAAGACATAGTGATCCTGTATTACAGTGTATTACGCCTTTGGAAGAACTTGCAATGAAACAAGCCACAAGAGATGGATAACATTTCTTCGGAATTTCCGAAATGAAGGACGAGATTAGTGTTTAATATCCCGTCGACAATGAGTTCATTAGAGACGGAGCACTTACCTTAACATACAGTATTTAGGGAAATTGCGGAAAACCTAAATCTGGATGGCCGAACGCGGGTTTGAACCGGCGTCCTCCCGAATGCGAGTGCAGTGTGCTAACTACTGCACTATACCGCTCGGTAATATCCAAAATCATTTGTGGGAAGGGGGAGGAGGGGGGAGGAGCAACCAAACGGCTGTTCAAGTTCGTTTGTGGAATCTAAGAGGCCAGACAGATACCATCAGGCTTTTGGACAAATGTCGGCCACGTAATGCAGAAGACAGCAAGGCAAGCGCGACAATTATAGCACCAAAATTCCTTACAGGAATATTAAAAAGAAGAACGGAACAGAAAATTGAGGATTCGTTAGGTAACGGTCAGTTTCGCACCAGCGAGGCAGTTCTCAAGTTGTGTTGATTATGGAAGAATAACTCAAGAAAAATCTAGAAACAATGGTAGAGTTTCTCTACCTAAAAAAAAGCGTTCGACAATGTAAAATGATGCAAGATGTTCTAAATTCTGAGAAAAATACACATAAACTACAGACAAAGCTGGGTAATATACAATATGTACTAGAACCAAGAGGGAAGAATAAGAATAGAACCCCAAAAGAATAGTAGTTAGATCAAAAAGGGCATAAAAAGGGATGTAGCCATTCGCACATACCGTTCAACCTAAACAGGATGTGTAAGAGGAAGTGGTCTCCTTAGTATCCTTTTTTCAGAAGTACTAATCCCCCACGGTACGCAGGAGAACTTCTGTGAACCCTCGAGGATAGATAATGTACTGTCAGACGTAAATCTGTGATTGTGGGTTGTAAGTTATGCATCGATAGCTCACTTCGGAAGAGCACTTGCCTGCAAATTCCTTGTAGCCCAGACGCATTGTTAGAATTTTCCAGATTATTTCAAATCAGCGGAATGGAAATTCAAAATAAAATACTAACTGATACCTATGTCCAACTCTTAAACACACTAAACTGTCAATAAGAACGGTGGTATAATAAATTTAGCTACGAAAGGAAAATGAGGAAAATAAACTCAGTAATAGTCTCTAATCTTCTTTGCCCTTTACATCTGTTTACATTTAGTTAACGTCCGCCTGTAACTTTCTGCAGCGAGGTAAATAATTACTGAGGTGTGAAAACTACTTCCGTTTCAAGATATATGTCACTTGCTTGTCTCACCTTGGATCTCCAGCGTGCCGGCCAGGGTGGCCGAGCGGTTCTAGGCGCTACAGTCTGGAACCGCGCGACCGCTACGGTCGCAGGTTCGAATCCTGCCTCGGGCATGGATGTGTGTGATGTCCTTAGGTTAGTTAGGTTTAAGTAGTTCTAAGTTCTAGGGGACTGATGACCTCAGATGTTAAGTCCCATAGTGCTCAGAGCCATTTGAACCATTTGACCTCCAGCGATAGTCTACGATCACTGAAATTTAGCATATGTTACTGACCGAAAGTGAGACAATAAGAAGTTAGGATGTCATCTTGTAAAAGGACGAATTAATTTAGAAAAATGATAGTAGTTCCCAGTACTGGTCCGATGGCCTGTCCTATTGTACGGTTCTCACTGTTAAAACTTTTACATCCTTGTAGAAATGGCATGGGACTGGGATCTACAACAATGAACACCAGTGGAATGGTGTATTTTAATGACGTGGCGCCACTTCATTAACACTTCGCTTCCAACGTTAACACAAATGCGGGCTTCACATGAAATAAATTAACAATAGCTAGCTCGTTCATAGTAAAAATTCTCTATGTACGAAAGATTGATAAACAGACCTCTTCCACAAGACAGTCCACGCTACCGCTGTAGTACACAGTGTTTCCAAAGTAAAACTAGTAACTGTTCATTTCTCAGTCTTATGTAGTTCGTCGTGCACACGATGGCCGTAATGTCGCTGTTTTCAGAGCCTGCTCCTCAAAGTGCTCCATGAAGAAATTTACGACTGCTGGAGACAGTGGTGACCCAAAGGCTGTGCTGTCCTTCATCTCATAATATTCAATGCAGTACAAAAAGTACGTTGCCGTTAGGACGTGATGGAACAACTTAATGATTTCAGATGGAAAACGTTGGGCCGAAAGATCCAGCGCATCTTGTATTGGCACCCTCGTAAAAAGTGTCACAACGTCCACGCTAACCATTAGGTCGTTTGGGTCTATCTTTATTTTCTTGAGTGTGTCAACAAATTTCTGCGAGTTGACAACATAGTGTTCGCAATGTCCCAATTTTGGTGGTAATAATCCTGCCGGATGTTTAGCAAGTCTGTAGGTGGGCGAAGTGATTTCACTAACAATGGGCATCAGAGGAACACTTTCTTTGTGTATCTTTGGTAATCCATAAAGCCTGGGAGGTCTGGCGGCACCTGGCATTAACTTCTTCACCACTTTATCTGGTAAGCCAGAATCGTTCAATAGCTTCCCTCTTTCTCTGACAATGGCATGTGTGGGATCACGAATAAGCTTGTGGTACGGCGTCTTCTAATAAAGTACCTACAGTCTCAATTGCAGAAATTAAAACGTGTTTTCGGGGAAAACGGATACAGCAAAAGAGACATGGTAAACGCTTTCAAGGGCCGCCGACAAAAGACACCTGGTGCATCAGTAGAGAGACTGTATTCCTGCCATACTGTGGAGCAACTAGCAGTAAGAAACATGGGATACGAGCAGTTTTCCGGCCCGCCCCCAAGAAACGAGATACGTTGCGCCCTGTTAAAGACGACATTGCTCATCGAGTGTCCGGTGTGTATGGTGTTCCCTGTGAATGTGGCAGCATGTATATTCGACAAACAGTTCGCAAAGTTGCGGAGCGTTACACTGAGCACAAGCCCCATATAAAACAAAGGGGGCTTGTCAAGTCGGCCATAGCGGAGCATTGCCTAGAAAACGGACATAAAATACAGTTCGAAAATACAATAGAGTTGGCTCATTCGTCAACAAATTGGGACTCCGTTATAAAGGAAGCGGCCGAGATTCGTTTAAACAACAACGATTTCAACAGTGACCAACGGTACACACTCAGCGGGGCATGGGGGCGGGAGTTGGACATCGAATGAGACAGATGCGCGACGCGGGAGCGGCAGTTTCAAACGTGACGCCTGCCCCTGCGCCACCTGACGTCACCGGTGCTGCCAGGGGCAATAGCTCCGCTAGCTGCCCGGGTCGACTTACGCGCGCGCCACATTGGGTCTTCTGATTGGCTGCTGATGATGTCATCATGCCTATACAAGCGAGAAACCGTAGCAGCCCTGGCCGTCAGTGAACCTCTGACGACGATGGCAGAGATACCCATATAAAGCTTGAGGATTATTTTCTAATTGATGCGGCTGGAAAACCGAGAACGTTTTATTCATGTATGCCGTCTCGAAACACTCCGAGAGCACGTTTTGTATTATCGGGAAATATCGGCGGGAGTGTCACTGAAATGATCCAGTATTTGGGCTGGACATCATTAAAAGAAAGGCGTTTTTCGTTCCGACGGAATATCCTCACGAAATTCCAATCACCGACTTTCTCCTCCGCATGCGAAAATATTTAGTTGACACCGACCTGCATAGGGAGAAACGATGACCACGATAAAATAAGGGAATTCAGAGCTCGTACGTAAAGATATAGGTGCTCGTTCTTTCCACGCGCTATACGAGATTGGAATAATAGAGAATTGTGAAGGTGATTCGATGAACCCTCTGCCAGGCACTTAAATGTGATTTGCAGAGTACCCATGTAGATGTAGATGTGGAATTATCTACTGTTATTTATTTGTAATTCACTCTTACGATAGGAGTTCGCGTAGTATCATTTTGTTATTTGGAAATAGTGAGTGGAGGTGCGGACGCTAGAAAAAGGAGTGCACAGTAAAGAAATTGTAACATTTCCGACTTGTACATCTGCTTGAGTTCAGTAAAGAGGTGGCAGTAGCGCAGATAGGCATAACGTTTGTGCTCTGTATGGGGATAATGGCACAAGACATAGCACGGCATGAAAACGGGTTTCTGGTTGTAAGGAAGATTGATTTGACGTTAGTGACTCTTCATGTTTAGAAAGACTTTCGCGGTTTGATGGAGATCGTTTAAACGCATTAATCCTCAATGATTGGCGTCAGTGTTCTCGAGAAGTAGCAAATGTAATCAACTGTGATCATTCCACCGTGGTGTTACATTTTCATGCAATTAAGAGGTTCAAAAATCAAGTGTGTGGGTACAGCATGCTTTAAGCTAGTCACAAAAATCTGCAGGTTGTCACATGTGTATCTCAGCTAAAACGTCATCTATTGGCTCGTGAACAACACTGAAGATTCCTATACTACATAGTTACTGGTGATGAGAAATTTGTGTTTATGGGTAATTTAAGGGAACGAAAGGAATGATTGAGTCCAAACCAAACAGCAACTCCCCGTACAAAGACATGAGCTTATCCTGAAAAGACAGAGTTTGTTAGAAAAGAGACTGTGTGGTTACTATAAATTCCTTCCGTGAGATGCAACCGTCACTGCTGACATTTACTGTCAACAATTGAGACACCTTGCAGACGCAATCCAAGAACAACGACCAGGAGATTGCATGAAGTGATGACAAAATCACCTAGCGAGGCATGACTGCTAGTCAGACACACTCGCTGTGCAAACAGTGTCAGCGAGCGTGCTGTCCATGTGTAGAATGGGGATGGCGTGCAATCCGTCTGAGTTTCAGTGAGGGTAGATTGTGATGGCCTGGAGGCTGGGCACCAACATTTCGGAAACTGCTGGACTTGTCGGGCGTCGGTGGAGTGCTTCAATACCTGGCGAAACCAGGATGAAACCACGTCCGGATGTCGTGGGATTGGGCGGCTATCCCTCATTACAGATGTCGGACTGGGGAAACAGGGCAGGCGGCGAACTGTGCCGGAACTAACATCAGACTTCAAAGTTGATCGCAGTACAAGTGTGCCTGAACACTCAGTGCCTCGAAACCCCCCTAACGATGGGTCTCTGCATGTGACGAATTTAACACCACGAAATCGGCAACTACAACTGAAATGGGCACTTGACCGTCGCCACTGGACTCTGACGCAGTGACAGGGCATTGCATGGTCTGATGAATTCCGATACCTTCTTCATCATGCTGATAGGAGGACGCGAATCCATCTTCTTCCAGGGAAAAGGCTCCTTGACACTTTTACTGCTAGACGGAGACAAGCTAGCGACGCCTCCATTATGCTCTGGGGAACATTCACTTGGACGTCACTGAGTCCAGTGGAGCTCGTGCAAGGCACCATGGCGACCACGGTGTATCGTACACTGGTTTATGACGATAGTTTACAAGAAGACTGAGCAGTGCGTGGCCCGTGAGCCTACCATCATGTATTTTACACCCTGTTTTTAACGTACTTCCTCATCAATACGTTGATTTTAAGGGGCTCCGGAAAGGCTCAAAATCATGAAAAGTTCAATTTTTACTTTTTTGCGTTTTCTGAATCTGCAGACTATTACCTTTTAATAGATATATAATTTATTCAATTCCGAAGACTACAACTATTTTTAAATTTTTTTTTAAATGTGTTCTACATGGGCGTGACCCACTGTGGCGCTGTTAAACTGCTGTCAAATGGTGTTATTATTAACGTCCGTGTTCATCAGGTACATTTTAGTGATGTGAGATAATGTTTAAAACCTATTTTCAGAGACTTAGCAGCACCTTAACTGTTGAAAAAGTGTATTCACGGAAAAACTCAAAACCCCAATGAAAGTGTAAATAGTGTTATATGGTCGAGAATCCCCAAGACTGTATTTGTTGGAATAGAAACACTTCACTTTGGTGTGTATGATGCTGTTGCGACTTTCAATGATGGCAACATTGTAAGGTGCAAGGTATTTAGAAATATGGGAATGAAGATAGGTTCTAACATGGTACGAGCGATGCTTGCTTTAGACAAGGAACGCCTTCGGGTTGCAGACAGGGCTGTAAAGAGTCTAGAAATACAAGCAAGAGTAAACAGGAGGAGGAACAAGAGGAAGCTGGAGGAGGAGTTTGCAGAGGATGAAGATAATCCATCCTATGGACCTGGAATGCACTAAAAAGTTAATCCAATCTTTGTCGCTCGATTCCCAAAACTTTTATTTTCTCATACTAATTACATGTTTTCTAAGGATCTTCCAAACATATTTGTTTCAAACTTTCAGTAAATGTTACACAGTACCTTCTGCATAATTTAACACAGCCTTTTTCCAAAAAACTGTATATTTTTGAATATATAAATAAAAAATTGCAAAAAAATGTTGTCAATTTTCATTACAATTGAAAAAAATCATCTTTAATAACTGAACTAAAATTTTGTAAAATCCCTGTGTTAAGTTGTAGCCCATATTCCAATACATAATCTGTAAAAAGTTCAACTTCCTACCTCAAATACTTTGTGAGGAAAGATGTAATTTATAAGCGTTATTTTAACATTGCAAGTATAGGGCGTTCCGGAGCCCCTTAAATTACTACTGTCACTGAGTTGCTGCTTTGCCTGACCGTGACCGGCGCTAGCAGCTTGTATCGATATATCTCCTCTCGTAGTATCTATGCTCGACTGCTATTATTTTTCGGTCGTTGTCTGTCGTAAGGGAGTTCGGTTCGCGAATCAGCTGGAACGTATCTGGAGCGCAGTCCGGACCTGCCAGTCGGTGAGTTGCATGCGGCATTAGGGCAGTCGGACTAGTGAGGTCTGCGCCAACATGGCTCGCCCGACCAGTGCTGCCACGCATCACTTTAGCCGGGCCGACGATTTTGGTAGTAAATATTTGTAACACGTTGATCACTGACACTCCCATAATGTATTCAAAAGTAATACATTTTTTATAGACTGCATTAATCAGTAAGGGAACGGTAACGTGCGGTCGCCACTCCCGGTGACGGTTTCTGGATGGGTATTATAATTCCTGCGACAAAGGACGGCGGTACGGCGTTCCCCATCGTCATCAATTCATGAAACATCGTTGTCCACCCCATTAGCGCGAGGAAAGCGCGATAAAATTCTATCGGCAATCCGTCGACGTGGAATTCGTCGTGCGTAACTGGCTTCATCAGCTCGTCCGCTTCGTCGCTGGCGAAGGTGTGAGTTACGTGTGGTAACAGAAACTCACCAGCACGGTTGTTGGTTGTCTCCTCCTGGTCATTGTGAGGTAGTGGTCTAAAAGGAATTGGCGATTTCGGCCTGGCAAGTGACTTGTGACTTGCTGGGCGCGACGTGTAGATCTCGGTAATGAGTCTTTGTCGTCGGTGATACGTATGATGTATGGTGGGATATTCTAGTTGCTCCGAATCTCGACTTCGGTTCCGCACCATCATCCCCAGCAGTCTACGGCGTATCAACGTTACAGTTTGCGTTCGCTCTGGGATTCAGGGGTGGGCGGCTGGGCGTCCAGGCCGCGGAGAACGGCGTAGAAATAGTCGCTAGTGTGCCGGCGCCACGTAGCTACCTCCATGCCGTACTGAATCAAGGTACGTCGAATGGCAGGTGTGGCACATTACAGTCACGATGTCAAGGTTGTGCAGTACTTACGTGAGCAACGTTCACAGGTGGCCCATGTCTCAGTAACACGTTGAAGACTTTCGGGATCATGAAGATGGGAGGTGTTTAGCTTCTACGGTGCACAACTGCACGCGACCACTTGCTGCGGAAGGAGAATGTTGCAGATGTAGGCACAGTGGTCCGGAAAGGCCACGGGCCAAATTTCTGCACCCTGGACTGCAGGCGTGAGATCCCGAGAGACGTAAATCTTATCAAGGCGGCTCGCGGAGAGACTCGTTTCGTAAGTATGTCCAGATGCGTCGCCATGCCGAACTTCCCAAGTGTCGCGGAGCAACAGATCACGGACGACGAGGCACAGTTCTTGACAGGTGTCGTAGTGGGGCATTTGATTTTTGGGGTGCAGGACACAATTAGAATCACCCCCAAGTAAGTAATGGTCACAGCATCCAAGAAACAAGGGGCGATTTCTTCCTAATAGAAGTGTGCCCCCTCGCGTCTGCGGGTGGAGCCGGACGGAGCGTAAATATTGACAATACGCGTCCCCATGACGGTGACGGGCATGTGTATGGGGGATGGAAGGTATGTGATATCAGCCACCGGAATGCCTTCTCGGACGTAGATGGCTACGCCACGTCCCAGTTGGTCAACAGTAGAATGATAAGTGTTATATCCCGTGACGTCTGAAAGTGTGTCCTAGTGTACTTCCTGTACTAGTGCGATGTCGACGTCCGATGCCCGTATCATCTCTCGCAGCAGATGAATTTTTACGGGGGAGCAAATGGTATTAGCGTTGAACGGCGCTACTCTTAAGGTGTACTGCGCCGTGGAGGGGAACTTCATTAGCGGAGGGTGAAGAGGTGCGAGGCTACAGCGAGTCATGCCCTACCCCACCTAACGGCGTTATTGGTGGCGTAACTGGGCTTTCGTCTGGGCTAACTCCATCTCCTGCGCGTGGTTTCGGCCTTCGTCCCGTCGTGACTCCACGCCATTGAAGGCGCTGTCGTTGTCATATTTTTACGTTCCATTTCGTTCGTAGGACCGGAGGACGTCTAGGCGGCAGTCGCAGCGAATGAGTCCATAGGTTCAGGTGCCCCTGGGCGAGCCAGCAGTGTAGGCACCGGCACAGCTACAGCCGGTGTCATGTTGTCGTCATTCGTGTCATCGTGCAGGTCCTCCGAGGCCTCGTCGGGCCGGACGGCCACTAGAGCCTCAGGAGGATGTGATGTGTCTCATTCCCAGACTGTACGGTGCCTGTTCTTGCGCCTTTTAGTTGAACGTTGTTTGCGTGTTCGTCCCTCTGTGTCGGAAGACAGGAGGGAGTCGCGGTGGTCCGGGAGGAAGGCTGTCGCGGGAACGATAAATGAAGGGGAGTCCATATCATCGGAAGTCGTCGCTTTTGGTAGAGGCGCCGAAGTAGCATCAGGTTGTGAGCGCGACGCGTCCACTCCGGTGGTATCCGTAGCAGCAGGAAGGGTCACCGGTACACAGTCAGAAGGACGGTGACCGGTGGGAGGAGAATAGAGCGGCGATGCATAGGTGATCGGTAAATCCGTCGTCGGAGTGGGAGGCGCCACGGTAGCAGCTGACAATTGGGTGATTCGTCGCTGAAGACACTCAGGCATGAGGTGGCCTTCTTTGCCGATCCCGGAACAGGTCTTGGGTTCGCCGTCGTATATACCGCACGGCACCCGCTGATTTGCAGATGGCACGTGGCGATGGAGGTCGATAGTGATATTTCGTACACCCTTAAGAACGGGATACATTTGGCAGTGTGGTCATATACAGTGCAATAACGGCGGAAAGACGCGATGTCTTCGGCAGGGAACTCGAAAGGGAATTCGAAAACTCGTATGGTGCGCAATCCTAAGCCTGCGTGGTCGACAGTGACCGCACCGACATTTCCTTCGGCGTGGCCAAAGCGTACTCCGTGTTTGATGTCACGACGTATTCTTTCGCACACCGCGTCATTGACGGCTTTGGCGTACACCGTACTGCCCAAGATGGCAGAAGCTGGCATCTTAGCAACGTCGCGTAGGAAGCGTTCAGCCTCCAGGGCCTTTGGTCGTGTGTAGTTGTGGCAGAAGCTGAATCATAGTGTTTTCTAAAACGGTTGCCCATGGTTCTACCACACGTAAGTGATACGTAGCTGACGGCCGCATAAAAGTAAACAACAGTGAGAGAGCGGAAACAACAGCACGTCCTCACTGCATGGCTGCGAAAGCCGGACTGACCATCTGAGCTACCCAAGCACGACTCAAGACCCGTCCCCACAGCTGGTGGAATTGAAGCTGCGGGGAAGGGTCGTAAGAAGTGCTTGGGTAGCTCAGATCGTAGGGCACTTGCCCGCGAAAGGCCAAGGTCCCGAGTTCCAGTCTCGATTCGGCACAAAATTTAAATTTACCACGACGTTTTACTGCTCAATGTGACAATCATCTGCCTTCACAACAGCTTGAAACTGCACTAGAGACACTGTTTCACAGTTCTGCGAAGCAGATTTCTAATGGTGGAGCTTGGAATGTTCAGGTGTAGCGACACACCTGGTGCACAGCTTGAAGATCGCACGTTGTGTTCAGCACTCTCAGACAAAGCAACAGTGTCTTCCTCGACAATTTGGGGCGCTATTGGCCGTCGGTGGCTCCAAGGATCAATTCCAAAATTGTCAGTAATTCGAAGTTCCGAATCATGTTTTTAAACCGCGGCGTGGGAAGAGGATTTTTCCGCATTCCTTTAATACATCGACACTCATGATGAGCAGCAGCACTACTGCTGTGATTTTGATAAAACATCTTTACAAGTAAGTCCTGCTCACCTTGCCAGATCCAAGATGACTGTCTACAAGTACAATGCACGCTGATACTTGTTTTAGAATCCTGCGTCACCGTACCAGTAGTGGCTCCTAAAGACAAGTCAACGCACTAACGCTACTAACGATGCAAATCCTGCAGCTCACAGTCTGAAAAGCAATCCTGTCAATTTGGTACTTGTACGGTGAGTCTACACGTGAGTCTACACCGGATGAAGTGGCTAAGTTTAATTACAACCACCTACTATACTGCACAGGTAATGTAGGGTGACCGTTAATAGAATGTCCAAAGGCATGTAAAGGTAACAGTACTTCAGATAAGAGTGAGGCAGACTTGTAGACTATTCCTCCCGCTATCCATCTGTAATACAAATTGCAAAGGGAAACAAGGGGCAACTGGGGAAAGGAACTAAAGTTCAACGTGCATAAACAAAATACACGTGTAATGATGTTCCATCCTTCGGACATGGCCGGAAGGACAGACGCCGTTTGTCTCATTTAGTAACCTTATGTGAACACGAATCGAAGGAAAGGGAGACAACATTCCATACTAATTTATTTCAGTTCCCACTAAATGTCGTTGTCTCTCTCCTTCGACTCATCGTAATTCCGTCAGAGACTCAAAAGGCTTTAATGATTAACTGAGCGGAATACATAGTGTCTCCAAATGAGAGTGAAAGATAAACAGCAAAAAAAAAAGAGGGGGGCGGGTTATTGGAGATAGTAAATTTAACTCAGGCGGTGCTCAGGGACTTAGATCAGGCATTGACACTCGAAGTTATGCCGTTTTGCAAACAAAATCACTGTGATCGATGTGATGTCCTCCTCGCCGTGTCCGGCGACAGCGACTCCGTCAGTCTTCTCTGTCCTTGTTGTGGTAGGCTCGGATGTGGCTCGCGAATCCGAATTTCGCTTTGAATATCCTGTTGCATGAAGCACAGTGAAGTTGACCAGCAGAGTTGTAAGTATACGTGTAGACAGGCTTGAGCTGAGATTTTCGGAGCTCTCTTTTAGCATCCAGATTCATTAGACGCTTTTGCTCGAATTGTTCGAGGCTCTTATGTACAGTTGATCGCCACTCCGATCGGCGCAATGCTAGCTCCTCCCAACGGTTGCTTGGAATGCCACAGGCTGCAAGGTGGCGTTTAATGGTGTCTTTATATCGCAGGTGTTGACCACCTTTCCTCCTCTTCCCGCACGAGAGCTGCGAGTAGAACACCGCTTTAGGTAGCCTACTGTCATCCATGCGTACTATGTGACCACTCCATCTCAGTTGATGTTTCATTATTAAAGCTTCAATACCAGCCAGTTTCACGCGGCACAAAATCTCCGTGTTTGGGACACGGTCTTCCCATTTGATGCGCAGAATTGATCTCAGACATCGAAGATTAAATTTATCTAGCTTCTTAATGTCAGCTTTGTAACAGCACCAGGTTTCCGAGGCATACAGTAAGGTGGATAATACTACTGCTTTGTAGACTGCAATTTTTGTTTGTAGTTTGAGATCATGTGATTTCCATACTCGGTCATTAAGCTTACCGAAGGCTGAGGCTGCGCTGGCTATACGGGCTGCGATTTCCGTGGTCAGGCTGTTGTCACTTCTAATTTGGCTTCCCAGGTATTTGAAATTTGACACATTTTGCAAGGGTTTGTAGAGAGTATGTAAAATGCTTTTCCCAAAAAGAAAATTTTTGGTTTGATGGTTGGTTGATTTGGTGCAGAGGACCAAAAAGCGAGGTCATCGGTCCCACCGGATCAGGGAAGAATGTGGTACGAAATCGGCAGTGCCTTTTCAAAGCAACCGTCCCAGAATTTGCCTGAAGCGATTTGGGGAAATCATGGAAAACCTAAATCAGGATGCCCGGACGCCGGTTGGAACCGTAGTCCTCACGATTGCAAGTGCTGTGTGCTAAGCACTGCGCCACCTCGCTCCGTAGATAATTTTTAAGAACCTATACTTTAAGACGTCTTTTTTGAAGATATTTGTCTGTAGAATAACTTTGTACATAAGTGAAACATTAATATTAAACGTTTCAAAGAAAAGTAGAGATGCATTTTCAATATGGTGCTATAGAAGAAAGCTAAAGACTTGATGAGTACATCGGGTTAGAAATGAAGGGGGTACTGAATCGAATTATAGGAAAGTAAGTGTATACCACGACATAACTAAATGAGGGGATCGGTTTCTAGGGCACACTTTGTGGTTTCCAGATATCCTCAGTGTAGCATGGACGGAAGTATGCCGTCGAAAACTGCTGAACGAAACCAAGCCCTGACTACAGCAACCAGACCCAAATATACGCAGGTCGTAGTAGTTAAATAGAGATTAAAAGCCCTGTACAGGGTAGAATGGCATGGAGAGCTGGTTCAGAACAGCCTTCGGACTGAAGACCACAACAATATATGTGTATATATGTGAATATTTAATTTGGAGCAGTATTATGTATAAGGTTCCCATATGTTTGCAGCTACTCTAAATCATTCACCTTTACTGTACTGGAACAAACGTGAATGAGCGCGTACATGAGAAGTGAGTAATATCCTTGACTCATGTCTATGGTCGACTTGCTAGTGTGCGCCGCTGGGTCGTTCGTATTTGAAACATAGTAGCGAGCAGTTGAGTTTTTCAAAGAATGAGATCTGTTTTCTGCGAATCTGGGAGCAGTTATTTGGGAGAAGCCGTCTAGAATACTTTGTTATGGAGATGAAAGTTCATTTACAATACTTTTTGCGTCTTTACACTGACGGAGAAGATTTTTGAAGAATTTTAAAGGCAACTGAACTGTGACGAAATGTCACGGTTGATTTTCTGCGTTTCCTCCTTGTCTGTAGCGTGTTCCTTTTGAAATTCCCGCTTCGGGCTGTGTTGTTTCCTTATCCTAGCCAGAGGGCGCTGTGGCGTTGCTGCGGCCGGCTGCCTGTTGTGTTTGCGAGAGAGCGTCGGTCTGCAGGAGGAACTGTAATTGCGGACGTCTGGGAGCGTACAGGAGGCCACGACATTTTGTTGATGTTTAGCGTTACTTGTGAGGTGTGATGCAGCATTAAGCCAATGATACTGTCTTGGTCGCAGATGCATCAAAGGGGATGAGACGTGGTTGTCCATTGAAACTCCTATCCTACGGATGTCGTCGGACTTAAAGTAGGACGTTTTGGCCACTATTTTGCGTTATTTGCAAGCAACTGGGCATTCCGGGGTCTACAGTAATTCGGCGAAGAATATTTGCTTCGTCGGTATGTAAATGACTGAACAAGGAGCAGTTTATTTAATGTTCACCTTATGCTCGTGTTCTGCGTGTACTGTTTGCGAGTGTAAACTTGACTCTCACCTTGTCTGTTGATTTCGAGTGCATCGTCAAATACTGGATCCAAGTAGTGATTTCCAGTTAATTAGCTGCATTTAGCTGCATTCTTCCTTTTCCTCGTCACGATGCGTGTTTTAATGGCAAAGTAGAATTGTAGACCTTAACTTGCTACCTCATTGGCGTGGCTTTAATAACAAAGCCTAACCTGTTAATTAATTAATGCTTGTGGTAAAGACAGGTATTTAAGTATGTTGTTTTAAAATATCATCTGGAATGTGTCAGTGACTTATGTTGCACTAGTTGATTCTGGGGTATGAACGGATGTGTTGGTATGTCTGCCATGTAAGGCAAACCTGCTAGTTTTGATTACCTTCTGACCAGGGTCCTTGCTCGACGCTTGTCTTTAAATACGCCCCTAACCTGGTTAGTGTATGTTGTGGCTATTTTAAATTAATCATTTCTCAATAGCCCAACATAGTTTGTCGGCCGTCAGATGCCGCATATGTGTTATTTATTCCTTTATTCTAGTCAACCTATATGCATGCTATTCTTAATTTGAAACTCTAGGTAGCCATTAAGTTCCCATTTTTGGGGTGTTTAGATGCAGTGCGGCTGCTTTGAGTATAGATTTGTCAATTTCCAGTTTATTGTTTTTCCACCAGTCTTATATTCCACCTATATGGGTGCAATCTAAATTTTTCTTTTTGCTATTGAGCAGTACTTAACGTCATATTGTAAAGAAAGGAACTTATTGGAGGTTAACTTTTGCTGTAAGGTGTTGCGGACTGTGCAGTTTCCTGTTATTGATTTTAATGTTCTAGTCAATGTGTAAACTTGCTAATAATTTTCTCTTTGCATGGAGAGTGCCTGTCTTGATGTTGGCACATTATTTATGGGAGAACTTAAAGTGTGGTCCGCTGTTGAACTTTCTCTACAGTGCAGGAAACTGAATCAGGTGTTTATTATTGTTCTATTGCTGTTATCTGTCAAGTGTAAGACGCGACATTTTCTTGGTCTGATATCAAGTGTTGCAATAAATGCAAATTGCATTGACGCGATGCGCTATTCTAGTTGTTCCCGTTATTTCCTATCTCCGCTTTTTCAACCTAAACTCATAATATTTAATTGTTTAAATATTGCAGGGAGGCGCGTGTGTTCTAGGTAACGTAGGAATGTGTAAGGAAGTTTATTTGTCAGAACTACTAATTGAAGGGCATCTTTGTCTCCCAGATAAATATTGTGTCCGACAAGTAGAAAATTGAATATATTATTTATCTCTAGCTACTGTATCTGCTAATTTGCATTTGCATTTGCTTTCGAGGACTCAGTACTCCAGACACAAAATCTGCATGCAAGAGGTTAGTCATATTTCAGAGCAGAACTCACCTTGCATTCTTGAACAAACAGTCAAGGACGTAGCCTAAGGGTTCGTGGAGGGAGGGGGGAGGGGATCAGGGCGTCAGGACGCCCCCTACCACTTGAATAAAACTACACACGATCAAGGTGCCATGTAATGAAATTGAAAGCTATTTGTGACGATCAAAAAGGTTCCGTTTGATGGCTTTGCGGCAGTGTATACGTAACGTAGCGAGACTCCGATGCGGGTAGACAGACATGTGAGCAAGGCATTAGTCTGGCAGTCGTGTCTTTCCGATGTGCCTGCAGTGAATGTGGAAGCGTGAACTATGGTTACGGCATTACCAAATGCACAGTTGTGGAATGTTGCGACAAGGAGTGCTGCTGTTTCACGTTAACGAGCGTCACCATATGGCAGATATAACGAAGAAGTTACGCCAATTCAAGTGGGAGACATTCGAGCAATCGCCCCAGAGTGCTGATCTCTCTTCATGCTTTTATCACGCCTTCGGTGCCTCACAAAAGGCCTTGAAATGGCGACGATACCTATCGGACGAGGATGTACCGAGTTTTACGAAACGAGTATCTTCAACCTGGTGCGTCCGTGGGATGATTACCTCATTGCGCACTGCGAGTTTGCTTTAGTGGCGTACCGATTCTGGACTATACGGCCATGGAACGAAAACTTCTTGTTGGCCCCTTATATTTTGTTTTTCACTCATACGACGAAAAAGGATGCACCCTATCGACAGACAATAAGCCTACCGAAAGATTTAAACTATTGATTCTTCCATAACGTTAACGGATTTCCCTATCGAAAGATTTAACCTATCGATATTTCGATACATTAACGGCTTTTGCCTGTCCCTAATATAGCCAAATCCAACTAGTATACTATTACATTACTATTAATATTCACGGCAGAATCATTAATTGGACATAGGTTCGGTATTATTGTTCAAACATTTTCCTAGCTGACATAAAATTATAAATGTAGTTCACTGCAAAATTATGAACTGGTCACTGGTTAAATATCTCTCAGCTAAATACTATTCTATTTAGAATGAAAGTTAAATGGAATTCACTACTAACTGGTTACTTCTCACTGTCTTTTGAATAAAGAAATTATTGTTTTCATAGATAGTGGTAAAGGATAACCCTATCACACTATTAATATGCACTTTCAATACCCAAAATAAACAAGTGCTTAACAAGCATCCAACTTTCCACAACTGCAAATTACTACTTTTACTCCAGTGAGTCACAATTTTGACAAATTTACAAGAAACTGACTCACCTTTTAAAATTTACTACAGGCAGCACTATGATCATTAACTAAGCAAAACTTTATAAGCCTCAGATTTAAGAACTTTTAATTTTTAAAAGAAACGGCAAATTGTCTTTATTACCACAGTCTTCTACTTTCAAGTAAATGATTAAATAGGTGACATTGAAACTCCAAAAAATCTTTAAATTGGACTGCTTCCCTCACTGGGAGGCTTTCACGAGACTACATTTACTGCCTCCCACAATTTCACTAAATCCACAGTAAATCTGAATACTCCCTTCTTACCAAAGATCAAACAACATTATTTAACTAACTATTTTGCTTTGAGGCTTTCATTTTTTCCACAAACTAGGACACTCGGTAATCATAGTTCAAATGGAAAGGAACCTGAGAGGTGTTGTGATAGGAAAATATCTAGGTAGGTAGATGAATTCAATTATAGGTTACCTTATATTTGAGCACACTAACACAACCAATAAGCTGATCCTTCACTGTGCATTATTATGGTATTCCGTTACAGTGATTGCGCAATGTGGTGGCAACTGCATGTTGGTAGGTGGATTTGCAGGCAGAATTGCTGGACTCTGTCCCTTCTTGGTGGCGATGATAGATACCAATTCCAGAATAGTTCCAGCTATTTATCCTTCCATCCGAGGCATTAGTAAGCGGCAGGAACAGCCTCTCTCGGAACCAGCACAATATACAACTTTTATGTGGGCAGGGTACAGTTTGGTCGTCCCCGACTGACTCTTTGTTCCACCTTTTCTACGTAGGCCAAGCACAACTTGCGCGCGCTACACAGTTCCGTTCCCGAGGGGAACTACACTACCGTTTACATACATGGTAACTAAGAACCCTAATTGAAGGTCAGCAGTTTACATAACAACAAACAATCATTTTAAACAAAACATATCATTTGCACAGATAGGTAGTTCTAAGCAAAATTCGTCATCCTCAAAGGTAACCAAAGAGATTATGTAAGAAAGACAAAACATATCATTACAGAGATTAGACTTCATTGCGGTATCGAATTAATCATACACTAATTACAGAAGGGATGTTGAACACAATAGAAAGCTAAATAAATCCACAAAAGGTATGTGGTGTCTTAGCTATGGTGTTACTGTACATTGTTGGTCTTGCTTGAGTTCAGATTTTGTTTTGTCAGTCAGCTCTGTTCTTACTTACTGGTTAATGTAATATAAGTGCTGTCGTTGGTTATTTTTGTGCTTTGGGATGTTCTCATAGTTTCTAATTACGTAGAAGTTTGAACAAGAAAGAAGAAAATCGATTTTAATTCGTCATCTAGCGTTATGATAAGTTAAAAGTACAGGATGTTACAAACATCTGGGACTTGTATAGAGGAGTGAGTATACAATATTTTGAATAGAAACCCATACGCGGAAACGTAGCTTTTCCGTTTTATGACGGTTCCTATTCAGATGTGTAACGTATCCATTTCCTCTCCACTAGAAACTGACGTGACGCTGGGTGGAGAGGAGAGTGTGTACCGGAACATACTCCTTAGGTACACAGTCTGTAACCACTTTGGTGCTTCTTTTTTGTTTTGCAATAATATAAACACGTAATGTCTAAGTGTTAATACAAACAAATGTGCTTGAGTAACAGAGGGATATTTCGTTATGTCTCCATTCGACTTGTTGCCTAATAATTGTAATACATCGTACCTAATTCAATTCCTCAAGCAGAAATGGATGTGTTAAACATCTGAACTGAAACAGTGGTAGAACGACAATGGTATGTCACCGGACATGGGTTCCTGTTCAAAATATTATGTATTCACTCTCGTGATCAAGTCTCAGAAGCCTGTGACAGGCATTTCGGAATACATTTTATGTATGAACTACTACAATAGTCAAGTTACCCATCTTTAGCAGTTTAATGTTGGCAACGGAGTTGTTATTTGTAGAGTGACAGAACTTAGGGGTTGAAATACTTTAGTATATCACAAGGCAGCAGAGCGGTAAAAATCATTGCAGATAACAATAAAGTGAAATCAGAGTCTAAAAATACACGTGTATTTCACTGTGTCGTCCACAAATCCAGACGGTCAACAAAAATATCGCCCAAGCGCTGATGGTTGCCTTTCTTTAAAAAACTTGCTAAAAATTCTATCATCATTAGCCCAAATTCGGTCATCGTGCAGTACTCAATTATGAAAATCGGTTACGATACGGGGCAATGCCGAGGGGTTTGTGGAGAGCAAGAAGATCAGACGACAACACATTCTGTAGTTCGTTCGTTTCTAAAAGATATTTTCAGCGAGCTGCTTGAATTCGTCCATGCCGACTGCGCCCTGCTTGCCCCTTTTCCTCCTCTTCCCAAATTCTATTCATGCGATTGTAATATTATAATAACTAAAGCCACAACTGCACAATTAAATCTTAAAATATATGTATTCATGCTCTATCAAATAAAGAGAAGAGCACAGTCAGAGAAAAAACGTGCAATGATCAGAATTCCATCTTTTGCTGTGAAGCAGTGTATGTTATTTGAAAACAATGGACAACAACAAGTTTTCTTCACATACTCATCGACGGGGGTATCTCTGCCCCTTTAGGAGCTGAACTAGCACTCATTGGGTCCAGGAGGCGAGGTTGATCCACTCGATCCGCCAGAAACCATGGATATAGTTTTCTCCGGTTTCCCATTTTTAATTTAAGCACATAACGTGGATGGTTCTTTACTATAGACCTTAGACAACTGCTTCCTGATTACTTTCTCCCAGACAGATCTTAACTCCCTTAAATATACAGCCTTTCTGCTTAAATGAAAAGAGATGCATCAGAGACGAGCTAAACGTCTCTTTTTGAGACTCCTGGCACTAAAAGCCATATTTACATTGTAAGATGGCCAGTGATAGTCATTTTATACTACATTTATTTGCGTAATGATGGCTCACTTGTGGAACGCCGATGTATCATGCCTTCAAGTTCTACTACAAGAACATTTTCTATTGTGAAATGTCTCACTCATAATATTCTAGGAACAGTGAGTCTAAGGGTCACAACACTAACGTATTTGTAAATAAGCATCATATGATCGACACGTATGCTGTATGTCGTAAAGGAGCTTATTTGCATCGATGATTATATAACCATTTTATCATGGAACTCATTCTTGAGGTTGCATACATTAGAAATCGAGTTGAAATTAATGCGCGTATCAAAGTTGAGTTCTCAAATTGTACCTCAGAGTATCTAAGCATTCTGTTTTGTTTAATAAATCAATTTGTTTGCTGTAGTTTCAAGTTGACTGTTGAAATAATAAATTTAAAAAAGTCCTGATCATTTAAGGAAACTGAAGAAGTTTAATGAAATGATAGACAAAATTTGAGACTGAATTGAGGAACGTAGGATGCTGTGATGTGCTGAAGAAAACTTGACTTGGTTTCAGGCAAGTCGTAAATTTAAATACAAGTTTGTAGGAGAAAGACAGCTATTGAAAAAAATTATTTTTCTACTCTGTGACAGTGAACCTTATATTACAAGATTGAGCTGTATTTTTTTAGCAGTGAGGCAATACATTGTATTCGAATTTCAATTCGTTTGGCAAAAGAGTGAATTTATCATGTTACCAAATAGATGGATTTTATACTTAGTTCTTAGGTTTTTCCCGTGAGTGTATTACTTTTATACAACAAGGAACATCAGCCGTCATTCACAATCATGATTTTTTATTTTGGTGCACGATGCATTTCGAGCTCTAGTGTCCCATTTTCAGGTGTTTTAACAGTATGCATCAGTTTATTATCTATTCTCAGATTTAGATTAATTCTGGTCCAGGTTAGACTACAAAGGTAAGTTACAACATGGTGCATTGTGATCATAAGTTTACAAAACTAAATCAAGTCGAAAAACATATTACTCTTTGTGGTAGTGGTTTTGAAGCAAAGCATGAGTAAACATATTTGTGTGCATATACGCACATTTGTATACATGCACATAGACATGTTTGCTCATACTGTGCATCAAATACAGGTTTCAATACTGGAAAGAGTAAGTTACCTTTCAACAAGACTTAGTTTTATAAACTTATATTCGAAATATGGTATTTTGTAATATGCTATTATTTTACCAGGATCCGAATTACCATAAATCTGAGAAAAAATAGATGCAGACTGTTAGAGCACTTGAAGTGAGTCCCCTGGACTTGAAAGGCATCGTTCATTGAAATAAAGTGGCGACTCTGATTGAAGGCAGTTGTTTGTTTTACGAAAGAAACACTCGTACTTAATTGGGCAATTATTTCTTATTATATACTGTTTGTTTTTAAGTAAAGATTTCTTGCTTAAATTTATAGACCGAGTACTATAGGTATAAAGTTTTCCCAAAAGCAAATTACGTACATTTAGTTACCAACAAATAAATGAGTTTTCAGAATAGATTGAAAAACATTAGTCTTTTTAAGGCCCTCATTAGGAAATCGGGCTCCCGCCTTCTCTTATACAGAGTTCTCGCTGCATCCTTGAAACCGTGTGTAGTCAGGGTTGTGAGGTGTCGTGGTAGCAAGCAGATTTATTTTCATTAAACAGTACTGGTAATTCCAGACTGTTATCTTCTTCCGAATAGAGTAGTAATATACTTTTGTGGACATTCCAAGTCAATCATTACACTTCATATCACGCAACGTTCATAATGTACTTCGATACTGAGATCTTGTTATATAGTTTTCTTTGTGCACACAATTAATTTCCTTTGTCATTTAATTATATTAATTTTCTTTATTTCAATTTCTGCATTTCATTACGTTTAAGCCGTATTTCACCACACTGTTCGGGTAAGCAACACAGGGCCTACAAGCCTCGTATGGAGTGTAAAGATCCAAGATATATGTAACAGATGGAGATAAATAGAGCACTTATTTTGGGACATATGTAAATCAGACCATCAGCAAAGCATGGCCGTTTACGAGGAAGAAGGAACCACGCGATGAGCTGGAAGCTCGGCATTCTAGTTGCGGTGATGTTCTGATTCAGTAGTGTGTACAATGTCAAATGGTGCAGTGATCAAAACCTTGAGAAAAATACGGGTAATATACAACACGTACAAGAACCAAGACGGAGTAATAAGAGTGGAAGGCTAAGAACGAAATATTCGGATTAAAAAGGGTATAAGGCCGGGAGGTAGTCATTCGTCCCCACAGTTCAATCTACACATCGAAAAAGGAATGACGGAAATAAACGAAAAATTCAAAGATTGCAATTAAAATTCAAGGTGAAAGGATATCAATGCTTAGAGTCGCTGATGACATTGCTACCCTCAGTGAAATTGAAGTAAAAATGCAGGATCTGCTGCATGGAATGAATAGTCTAATGAATACAGATTACGGATTGCGAGTAAACACAAGAAAGAGGAAAGAAATCGGGAACAGCAGAGGTGAGAACATCGAGAAACTTAACATCAGAATTAGTGATCACGAAGTAGATGAAGTTAACAACAGGATGGCAGGACATATGTTAAGACATCACGGAATAACTTTCATAGTACTAGAGGGCGCTGTAAAGGGTAAAACCTATAGAGGTTCCAATTGCTACTCTGAGATGAAGAGGTTGACACAGGAGAGGAATTTGTGGCAGGCCGCATCAAACCAGTCAGAAGACTGATGACTCAAAAAAATGGCATGGTGGCTTCTGAAGAGGACGCTGTACAGCTGTCACCAGGTTAAATTATGCTAAGCTGCTGGAGCCTCATGGATCTTGTATTCTCTTCCTATTCGAGTATAGATTTTTTAAATTTTCTTTGAAGTAATTTTCGCGAGCATTTTGTAGTGAGCTGATCTTCTCACCCATGCACTTCTTCAACATGCGTGAATACTCGAGTCTCTTTATGCAGGAATTTCGTGGTCTATATTAAATGGTGTGGATTGTGATTTAATAAATGTGAATCAGAACCGCTGCACACTTTTTCATTTAATGTGTAGATGAGAGGGCTTTACGTTCTAATTTTCAAGTTGTTATGTTGTGCAAGTGTCCAATCGTAATCAAAACTCCATTGTTTATTTCATTTCTTGGAGATTGCTTATAGTTAATCCCTGGAAAAGAAATGCACATGCATTATACATGTCATATCCCTAGTCGGAAACTTTTCTTTACATTGACTACCATCTTGAAATTCATTTAACACGTTTGTTATAAGCAGAGACGACTCCTATTTTACTTGTGCTTAGTATGAAAATCAGCCTCTGTGACAGGAACATCAGATCTGAACAACTGAAATTGCACAGTTGAGATAGATGAAGGCGAATATTTTGTTTTCAATAGTTATTTTTCCTCTGGCAAAGTAAGTTCTACGTCATGGGTCGCTGTCCACCGGTGCAGTGATTTCTCTGAGCTGGAAATAATATTTGTTTTTGTGACGAGGTCACATTCATGTAATAATTATTTTATTTATTTGCGTCACTTCGAGGTAACTTTCAGTTATTCATGTATGAACAGTTTTCATTCACTTTATCTTGCATCTACTAGTATGAAAGTTACGTACTTTAATATGAAAGACCTTCACACCATGTCTGGTTCCTCAATAATGGGTAACTTGGTGTCCAATCAGAATATCCTTCAAATAGGATTAGCGTCATCCGATTATTATTATTACTTTGGGGCTGAATTTCACGGCAAAATCAGAAGCTTCGGACTTGCGCTTGGAGATAAGCGAGCATACTTTCAAAATAGATACCAGTTACAGTCTGTTAAAACTGCTGTACATTTTATGTAGAAATTGTGTATATCATTTCTCTCGGTATATACTATGTGATCAAAAGTATCCGGGAACCGTAAAAACATAGTTTTTTTCTTATTTTGTGCATTGTGCTGCCACCTACTGCCAGGTACTCCATATCAGCAACCTCACTAGTCATTAGACATCGTGAGAGAGCAGGAAGGGGCGCTCCGGGGAACTCACTGACTTCGAACGTGGTGAGGTGATTGGGTATCGCTTGTGTCATACGTCTGTACGCGAGATTTCCGCCCTCCTAAACCTCCCTGGGTCTACTGTTTTCGATGTGATAGTGGACACATGAAGCGACACAAAAGCGTACAAGCTGACCTTGTCTGTTCACTGACAGAGACGGCCGACAGTTGAACAGTATGGTAATGTGTAATAGGCAGATATCTATACAAAACATCACACAGGAATTCCAAACAGCATCGGGATCCAATACAAGTACTATGAAAGTCAGGCGGGAGGTGAGAAAAGTCGGATTTCATTACTGGGCGGCTACCCATAAGCCACACATCACGCCGGTAAATGCCAAACGACGCCTCGCTTGGGGTAAGTAGAGTAAACATTGGACGATTGAACAGTGGAAAAACGTTGTATGGAGCGACGAACTAAGGTACACAATGTGGCGATCAGTCAGCAGGGTGTTGGTATGGTGAATGCCCGGTGAACGTCTTCTACCAGTGTGTATAGTACCAACAGTGAAATTCGGAGACGGCGGTGTTATGGTGTGGTCGTGTTTTTCATGGAGGGGGCTTGCGACCCTAGTTTTGCGAGGCATTAACATAGCACAGGCCTAAATGGATGTTTTAAGCACCTTCTTGAGAGCAATTCGGGTATGACGATTGCATCTTTCAACACGAGCGAGCACCTGTTCATAATGCGCGGCCTGTGGCGGCGTGGTTACATGAAAATAACGTCCCTGTAATGGACTGGACGGCACAGAGTCCTGTCCTGAATCCCGTAAAACACCTTTGTGGTGTTTTGGAACGCCGACTTCGCGCCAGGCCTCACCGATACCTCTCCTCAGTGCAGCAATCCGTGAAGAATGGGTGCCATTCCCCAAGAAACCTTCCAGCACCTGTTTGAACGTATACCTGCGAGAGTGGAAGCTGTCATCAAGGATAAGGGTGGGCCAACACTATACTGAATTCCAGCATTACCTATAGATGGCGCCACGTACTTGTAAGTCATTTTGAGCCAGGTGTCCGGATACTTTTGATCACATAGTGTACTTTATCCATGGTACGTTTTGAACAGTTACTGACAAAGAAAGCGAAATACCTAGAAAAAGAGGAGGAAATAAAATTAAACTTGATGGTTTGAGAGGGTATGTGATCTTTCATTGTTTCATTGATTACAAATTCTAGTCAAATTTACAAAGATGTGTGAGTCCAGTTATCAATAAGACACGGCACCACCTTTTGCCAGCATTTGTGCGCTGATTCAGTTGGGGAGGATGTTTCTAAAGCTATTGTCTCCTCTCTTGAAGCTAGCTGGCCCACAACGGCTGAAACTGGTTCATGACATTCATGATACTGCCAGTGGGACAGAGTTGCCATCCAGTATGGTCACAGGATGCAGGCTGTCTATGAGGTATCATCGAGTCATCAGAGATCCCCCGGCTTGAAATCATACCCAATGGCTACCCACACCACAAATCGGTAAATAACATATCTGTGCGCCTCCAAAACATTAGTAAAATTAGATCTCTCCTCCTCTACCCATGGTCACTGAGCTCGTAAATACAATGTTCAAGAAGGGATCAGAGTCTTTCCAGTCTTTTTCCATTTTTTCCCCTTCAGTCATTAGGCATCTGACTGCTTTGATGTGGCTAGCCACGAATTCCTCCCGTTTGAAACTCTTTTCACCGTCGAGTAGCACTTGCAACCATCGTCCTCTACTATCTGCTGGATTTATTTTGGTCTCTGTCTTCCTCTACTATGTTTACCCTCTGCAGCTCACTCTAGTACCATGGACGTTATTCTATGATGCCTTAACAGATGTCCTACCATCCTGTCCCTTCTTTCGTCAGTGGTTCTCATTTATTCTCTTCCTCGCCGATCATGCGGAGAACCTCCTCATTTCTTACTTTAACATATCTGATTCTCAATATTATTCCACAGCACCGCATCCGAAATGCTTCGCCGGCCGCGGTGGCCGAGCGGTTGTAGGCGCTACAATCTGGATCCGCGCAACCACTACGGTCGCAGGTTCGAATCCTGCCTCGGGTATGGATGTGTGTGATGTCTTTAGGTTAGTTAGGTTTAAGTAATTCTAAGTTCTAGGGGACTGATGACCCCAGAAGTTGAGTCCCATAGTGCTCAGAGCCATTTTGAACCCAAATGCTTCGATTCTCTTCTGTTCCGATTTTGCCACAGTCCGTATTTCAGAACCTTACAGTGCACATTCTAAGAATTTTCTGTCTGAAATTACGGCCTGTGTTGTACATTAGTAGACTTCCGTTGGACAGGACTGCTCTATTTGTCCACTGCTAATCTACTCCACCCGTCATGGGTTATTTTGCTGCCTAGGTAGCAGAATTCATCTACTTTATGATCACCACTCCTGATGGTAAGTTTCTCGCTGTTTTCATTCCTGCTACTTCTCACTATTTTCGTGTTTCTTCTGTTTCGTCTCAATTCATATTCTATACTCACTGGACTGTTCATTCCATTCACCACATCCTGTCATTCTTCTTCACTTTCAATGAGAAAATGTTGTCAGTGATATTCTTGTACTTTGAATTTAATTCCACTATTGACTCTTCATTTTATTTCGGTCATTGCTTCTTCGAAGTATGGGTTGAACAGTAGGGGTGAAGGACTACTTCCCTGTCTTACACCCTTATCAATGAGATCACTTTGTTCTTAGTCTTCCACTCTTATTGTTCCCTCTTGACTCTTGTACATATTGTGTATTACCCTTCTTACCCTATAGCTTACCCTACTTTTCTCAGAATATCCAGTATCTTGCAACATTTGACACTGTCCTTAAGCTTTTTCCAGGTCTACAACTCCTATGAAGTGTCTTGATTTTCCTTTACTCTTGTTCCCATTATAAACCGAAACGTCAGGCTTGCCCCACTGGTGCCTTGACATTTCCTAAAGCCAAACTCATCGGGAGCTAACACATCCTCAGTTTTCTTTTCCAACTGCTATGGTGATCGTGTGATAACTCTCGCAATTTTCAACTATTTCTATCTTCGGAATTGCGTAGGTGATGTTTCTCCAAAGTTGACAGTGTCATATATTCTACACACCAGCGTGTATAGTCGTTTTGTTACCACTTTCCCTATGATTTGAGAAATTCTATCCCTTCCACTTCCAAAGCTCTTTCAATTTCGGATTATAATACTGGAGCCCCTATGTCTTCTATAGCTACTCCTCTTTCTTCTTCTGTCACGTCTTCAGACAAGTCTTCCCCATCACCGATGCCTTCAGTGAATTCTTTCCACCCGTCTCTCCTTTTCGTTGCATTTAACAGTTGAAATCCAACTGCACTCTCTATCTTATTACCCTTGCTTTTAATTTCACCTACTGTTGTTTTGCCTTTCCTATATGCTAAGTCAGTCCTTCCGACCACCATTTTTCTCCATTTCTTCAGAGCTTTCATACAGCCATTTCGTTTTAGCTTCCCTGCAGTTACGATGTATTTCATAACTAAATGATTTGTATTCCTGTATTCCTGAATTACCCTGAAATTTTTGTACTTCCTTCTTTGGTCGATCAATTGAAGTATTTCTCCTGTTGTAAATAATTTCTTTGCATTTGCCTTTCTTGTACTTACGCTATGCTCTCTTTAGAGATGTCAATCACCTAAACTACTAAGTTGCGATCTGAGTACGCCTTACAATCCAATATTGTCTGCCTGAAAATGATGTAATATAACTGAAATCAGCCTATATCTCCCAGCCTTTTTCAAAGTATACCCAGTCCTCTTGTGATTCTTGAACAGAGTATTCGCTGTTGTATTGTATTGTATGGAACTGGGGACCTAGAAACGTCCCCGCCATAGCCCTCAGTGGTAAACAACCTCACAACAGGCTACAACAGTCTACCCACCCCATCGCCGCCCAACACTGAACCCAGGGTTATTGTGCGGTTCGGCCCCCAGCGAACCCCCCTGGGAACGTCTCACAGCAGACGAGTGTAACCCCAATGTTTGCGTGTTAGAGTAATTACGGTGTACGAGTACGTGGAGAATGTGCAGCAATCGCCGACAGAGTGTAAATGAGGTGGAATAAGGGGAAGCAGCCCGCATTCGCCGAGACAGATGGAAAACCGCCTTAAAAACCATCCACAGACTGGCCTGCACACCGAACCTCGACAATAATACCATAGATACCTGAAGTATCGCATTCGCTGTCGGTTTTCTGCCGATACTGATAACAACAGCCGTATCAGTGAACTGTTCACAGAAGCTCACTCACAGTCCTACATCACTATTCATAACGAATCCTACTCCCGTTATTCCGATTTCCACTGCTGTTGGTATTATCCTGTACTCGTCTGACCAGACATCCTTCTTTCCATTTCACTTCACTGATGCCTGCTACTTCTGGTTTGGGCCTTAGCATTTTCCTTTTCAGATTTTCTATCTTCCCTACCACGTTCAAACTTCTTCCACGCATTGTCTCATACAACTTTATCCTTTCATTGGTTATTTGATCTTTTCTCTCGATCATATCATATCCCGCATGGCAGTCTCCTCCCGGGGATGGGGGACTATTCCGGAATTTGTTGTCAATGGTGAAATCATCATGACACTTTCCAGTTACAGACCATCTGTCCTGTGGATACACGTGATGTGCCTTTAATGCGGTGGTAGCCGTTGCCTTGTGCATCCTCATGCCATTGATCATTGCTGATTCTTTCACCTTTAGTGGCAGTTTCCCACACCCAGGGCAAGAAAATTCCTGAATCTCTGTCCATACACGCACCCTATTTGACAAGGTAACTGGCAGAATGAGGGTGACTTCTTATGCCAGAAGGCTTCGGCTGCTGCTGAACTGTATTCAAAGTTTAGGCTGGAGAGCGTTTGGACCAACGGGACCAACGGCGTTTTGATTGTTAATCAAGGACTCTATCCCTGATGTACGGGTTAATGGGTTATGACGTGCTTAGCCCACAATACAGAAATCCTCCCTTATGTGGTCAGACATGGTCGACCAGAAGCTTCACGAGTATCGATGCCCTCACATTACCATGCAGTCCATCTTTCAGTCACTTGCAATTGCCTTTGAAATCTGGATATTGCTCGATTTGGCCGCCATCCGAATACAGACTCATTGTGAGGCTCCTTTCAGATTCTGACAGGTGCTGATAATGCTGTCTCATACAAATATGTACTCTCTTCGTGTCCTTCTTCATCGACCGCTCAACATATAACACCGTTCACGGCGCATAATATCCAACTAGAGGAACAGCGTAAATACGAACAAATCCATTGCACTCTGATGGCTGTTCTAGCTGTCACAGTGACTGTAATTCTAAATATTTACAAATCCACCAATGTTGTGTACATGCACGAAGTTGCACTGACAACCGCGCATGTCTTCTCGTTGCTTCACCTTTTTTGTCAGGTAGTGTATATTTTATTGCGTCGTGTAAAGATATTGTGTGGAAACACATTCGATAATATGTAGAACCTATCTTACTAAATATCTCTTGCAACGATGTTATAAAAGTGTTCAGGAACACGAAGTGAATATATACCGAAGAACTGAGATTTTCCTCTGGTGTATCACCCGCATTTAGAGAGGACTCAGCAGCTATGATATCGAGCCATGACAAAGAAAGCATTCTTAACTATACGAATAATAATATTTCCTATCACGGCTTCAGACACGAGGCAAAATTACTAACCCAACGACAGCATCATGGATCATTTGCATGTTAATGTTTCCGAAAAGTTAATAAGATGATTTATAGCTACATATGAATTAGTTTTGCTCAGTTTCCTGGGCCCTCCGATGAGCTACTTAGATACAGGCCAATCTGACGGTGGGGGTAAACTAATTGTAATTTGCACCAAACATATAGTTTAAGAAAGTCACAAGATGACACAAATCGTTAAAGAAATAAGTGGTAGCGTTGAAATTGGAGACGAAGATACGATATCGTGGAGGGAGATGACATTTTCTTTCTTTCTTTCTTCACCCTCCTCGTGCAACCACAGACTGACCTTAATGACAGGGTGTCTTCTCACACGTCTCTGGCCAAAGAGCCAAGTGAATCGTCAGTGCCCTTTCCCCCCACCCCCTCCGCCGCTAAGTTTCTTATGGACGTCCTTGACGGTGCCCATTCAGACATATTTACGTAGAGATAATGTTAAATCTTTGTAAATACAGTAATTAGTTCGATAGTCGCTGCTATCTAACATACACTGGCCTCCATTACTTTCGAGTCAGTCGTGTGTAGAATTGCCGTCAGGAAGCAGAGGACCTTGAGGTAAGTTAGTTTTTATCTATAAATTGACTAGCGATAAAAGATATCACTGCTACTTTAGTCTTTCATTATCTTCGATATGACTGTGGCTGAAACACTGTAAACAATTTAATACCTCAGTTTCACGATTTCTTAAAATAACCAATTATAATTTTTGTAAGTTATAGTGAAACACATTCTTAAGGTGTCTAGGTGTCTTTAACGTGAATAAATGATGTACGGATGAGATGTAACCTGTCATCTATGAAACATAGATGAAAGGAATGCCTTGGACCAGTGTAAGTTTGTGGATTTAGAGCACAAATATCGAGATTACTAATATCATTCATAACCTCTCTGAAAATCACACTCTCACTGTTGTACCCGTGTTTACCTAGACAATCACCCACAATAATACTGAATGTAAAATTGTCAGATTTATATATATTAAACATTCATTTCCCAGATATAGAATTTGTTGTAACTCTAAACAATCTGTTTCGCACATTCGTTCAATACCGTTTTTGGTTAACATTACTTCTTCATTTTTCCTTGATTATTGGTACGAATACATGTTGCGTTAAATGACATTGTCTTAATTCACATGGTGGTACAATTTTATTCAGGAAGGCTTGAGGGATGTGGACTCACACATGTAACGAATAAAATCCTCCAACCGTTTCGAACAGTTTTGTTCGAATATCACTCGTCACGTTTAACACTTAGTTTTCCGTTTCTTTGGAAGTCACGTACCGAAACCGGAAATCTTTATATTGTGGTTCTAAGAGTATTTCAGTTGAATTTTAAGCTAACAGACGACTGATGTCTCCGGAAATCGTTTTCACTTTGTTTTCTGCTTGCTGTAGCCATTACTTTCCATTCCTCAAATCTAATTCTATTTCTTTACTCCATTTTCCAAACTCCAACTTGTTAATTTCAGTTCCTTAAAATGATTCGTTATGTAGCTATTACCACAGAAAAACTGAATAACTCTTAAAAACAATGTCTCAACTGCAGCCAGTACCATCGATTATACAATTCATGTTTTCACATTATTAGGGAATTTAACAGTTTCTCTTTTACTGCTATGCTGGGTGTTTCAAGGAGAATATGCGTATTTCGGATGCATATACTTATTAAAATTTTAAGACATAAGAATACGATAGTTTACATTAATATTTACGAAGCTCTCAAGTTCAGATTACAGATGTTCAATATCTCCTCCATCAGCGACAGGAACAATATCATATCGATACTCAAATTTCTCCCATACTCGGGCAAGCACGTCCTTCGTCACTGATGTTATGGCAGTACGGATCCGGTTCTTCAACTGTTCCGGGTTCTGTGGGAGTTGTGGTACATAAACGTTTTCTTTAACGAAACCCTACAGGGAGAAGTCAGAGGATGTCAAATCCGGTGACCGTGGAACCCAACTGAGACATGCTAAGTCACCAGCTCCTTGACGACCAAAAAAATGGTTCAAATGGCTCTGAGCACTATGGGACTTAACTTCTGAGGTCATCGGTCCCCTAGAACTTAGAACTAGTTAAACCTAACTAACCTAAGGACATCACAAACATCCATGCGCGAGGCAGGATTCGAACCTGCGACCGTAGCGGTCTTGCGGTTCCAGACTGCAGCGCCTTTAACCGCACGGCCACTTCGGCTGGCTCTTGACGACCAATCCAACGGTTCTGTAGAGTTAAATTAAGATTTCCATGCACTTGGCGACCCCAATAAGGGGGTGCCACGTCTTGCTGAAAAATGAAGTTGACTTCGTGCAGCCTCGAAAACAACCAGAAACAACCAGTTTTGTAACACAGCGAGATACTGCTGACCGTTAACTGTGTTTCCATAAAAGAAGAATGGCCCGTAAACACATGATCTGGATATCGCAAAAGAAAAAAGAAATTGACTTTGGGTGAATCTCGTACATGTGGGTTTCGTAGGCCCCAAATTCTAACATTGCGTTTGTTTACCTGGCCACTAACATGGAAAGTCACTTCATCACGGAACACGATGCGTTGTGCAAAAGTGTTATCATCGTCATTAGCATCAAGAATCTTATTACAAAGTGCCACACGTTTGCGTTTGTCATCAGGAAGCAGAGATTGTAAAAGGTGTGACTTGTACGGCTTCATAACCAACCGACGTGTAGGCCCCAAATTCTAACATTGCGTTCGTTTACCTGGCCACTAACATGGAAAGTCACTTCATCACGGAACACGATGCGTTGTGCAAAAGTGTTATCATCGTCATTAGTATCAAGAATCTTATTACAAAGTGCCACACGTTTGCGTTTGTCATCAGGAAGCAGAGATTGTAAAAGGTGTGACTTGTACGGCTTCATAACCAACCGACGTCTCAAAACACGCCAAATTGTTGTTGTAGGCAGCTGTGACTCCCGACTGGCACGACGAATTGATTTTGAACTACTACGTTGGAAAGCCGTTTGAATTCTCGTAACATTTTCTTCAGGAACTCGAGGACGCCAGGATTCTTTCCTTTACATACACATCCTGTATCTAAAAACTGTCGATACAATCTGAGAATGTTCCACTCATTCGGAGCATCAATTTGGTACCTCAAACTGAAACGTCTTTTCACTGTAATCATAGAATTGCACTTCGCAAACTCGAGAACACACAATGATTTCTGCTGCAGAGTAGCCATTTTCATCATAAGAAATTACAATTAAATAAATACCATTAGCTGCTGATGGGTGTTGATATTCATCAACGGGGACAGTTGAAAATGTGTGCCCCGACCAGAACTCGAACCTGGGATCTCCTGCTTACATTCTCAATTTATGATCCACAAATTACATTCGTAGTGCCTATGCCATTATACCCATTACTCGCGGCAGACAATCCACCGAGTCCCGTAAGAGTTGAGGCAATTCGTGTGCATCCGCATTGAAGAAGGTCATCAGCCGGTTAGCCTTAACTATATGAAGATGGCATCTGTTCTTTCTGACATGTCCAAACGAACAGATGTCATTGGTGACCGTGCAGCTTTCTAGAATGAAATTGTAATTAAATCAATACCATTAGCTGCTGACGGGCATTGATATCCATCAACGGGGACAGTTGAAAATGTATACCCAGACCGGGACATGTCCGACAGAACACCAATGGCATCTGTTCTTTCGGACATGCCTTCTTCATATTTTCATTATATGACGGTTACCAAGCAAAACAGAAGACATCTGACATCTAGCGCCGACCGGTGTGGCCAAGCAGTTCTAGGCGCTTCGGTCAGGAACCGCGCGACCGCTACGGTCGCAGGTTCGAATCCTTCCTCGGGCATGGATGTGTGTGATGTCCTTAGGTTAGTTAGGTTTAAGTAGTTCTAAGTTCTAGGGGACTGATGACTTCAGATGTTAAGTCCCATAGTGCTGAGAGCCATTTGAACCATTTGAAATCTAGCCGCTATCAATATAAACTAGTGAGCCGTGATGCGCTTTTATTGCACACCATCCATTTGTCACGGCACCATCGGTTACCCGACTGTACTACGATATTTGCCCCTGTTGTGATCTGGGGGCTGTTTTGCGGTCACGGCAGTTAGGGTCGGACTCGCTACGAGGCGGAACGACGTGCTCGCGAGGACGAAGGAGGAAAACACGCGGGCTCGCCCAGCAGCGGCGTGGCCGGTCTACCGTGCAACACGGTCGCAAGTTTGTGGTGGACCTGTCTGATGTCAACTCCGGGCGCTGTTGGTCGCATTGCTTCGGTGCCTGTCTTCTCGGACAGACCCATCTCTGGAGACCATCTCGAACAACGCTCTCCATCGAAGGAGTATGTGAGTTTGGTGCCTTCCTTTCACTGAACGATTTGCTTTGCAGCGAGTGTACTTGTTGGTCGGTTGCCCTAATGTACGTGTTGCTGAAGTAAGAGCAGCTGGCAAGGTGTGTGACTGCATGGTGAACAACAGTGACTACTTCCTTTAAAAATCAGAGTTCCCAAATGATGTAGTAACTGCAAGGTATTTCAGATATTAGGTCGTAGTGTAGTTGTAATTTTCTGCATACGAAGCTTACACAATTGGCAGCTATATTGTAGACCTACGCAACGATATTAAAGTGCACATAACCTAGTATCGTTGTGAAGTTGTGCATTTGAATAATGTGATATTATCTTGAAATTTTTTCCATTTCATCTTTGTACACATTGTCGGCCTTAATCATACGTGGAAATATTGTTTGGCAAACTATAAGAGTGTAAAAGTCTGATACTATATTTTCAGCATTGGATTTGTGTACAGTTCTTAGTTTAAATGTTTTACAGCATTTGATATTGCTGTAACACTTCAGTCACTTCTATTGAAGGCATTTATTGTTTCTTCAATTATGTTGTTGTTTATTGATCTTTTAACTTACATTAATTGATCTTTGCTTGGTGTTTGCCGTGTTTTCTGCGGTCTGTTTGTGTTCCGATTTTCTGCGAGTTGGGTTGTGTGGAAGCGGTGCCTTCTACCGCTTCGGTGCACAGAAGCTGTGACGTGTCGTCTAATGGGAAGTAGCTCCCGCTTGGGCCCCGACGTTTAGGTGTTGTTTTGGACGGCTGGTCTGCTGTTTCCGGCGTTTTAAGTTAAGTCACCTTTTTCCCAGGGCAGCCTGGCGTCACTGCCCGTTTGGTGGCCATTTTTTTTTAAAAAGGGGTTTTTAATTTGCTGCCGGCCGGGCTGGCCGAGTGGTTCTAGGCGCTACAGTCTGGAACCGCGAGACCGCTACGGTCGCAGGTTCGAATCCTGCCTCGGGCATGGGTGTGTGTGATGTCCTTAGTTAGGTTTAAGTAGTTCTAAGTTCTAGGGGACTGATGGCAGACGCTAAATCCCATAGTGCTAAATGGTTCAAATGGCTCTGAGCACTATGGGACTTAACATCGGACGTCAGTCCCCTAGCACTTAGAACTACTTAAACCTAACAATGCTAAGGACACCACACACATCCATGCCCGAGGCAGGATTCGAACCTGCGACCGCAGCAGTCGCGCGGCTCCGGACTGAAGCGCCTAGAACCGCTCGGCTGCCGCGTCCGGCCCCATAGTGCTCAGAGCTATTGGAACCATTTTTTTTTAATTTGCTTGTGAATCAATTGTATTAATTAACTTATTGTGCTCCTTGTGTTATTTGGGTTCGTAACGAACTGCTGGGCGTTGTAAATCACTTTTATTGAAAAAAAAAATACTGTGCCACCTTTTAAAATCACTTTATGTTTCTTAAGTACTGAAATGGCCGTGGCTCCTCTTTTAAGTCACTTGTTGTGATCGTGTATTTAATATTGTCTTAAACACGTCCATGTGTTGATGGTCTCTTATCTGCTTTATAAAAGCTTGTTTTTGAATAAATTTTTATGTATTGATTGGCTAGTTGTTGTGTTAAGAAGTGAAATAGATAGGGTCCTCGACCTTCCATGCTAAGTGTACTCCTCATCCCGACTTCCTAAGTCACAACGAGACTATGTATTCTTTTCTCCAACAGCCGAGGCGCAGCAATTGATAGTTTGTACAAAATAATACTTCGTAGTACGTCTTCTTCTTTCTTTTAGTGTTCAACCCTGAGGTTGGTTTGCAGTAGAGCGCCATTCCTCTCTTCTGCCTGCCTTCTTCTTCATTTACACGTATGTGTTACATCCAACGTCACTCATTATCTGTTGCATGTATGATATCCTTGGTCGCCCCCTCCGATTCCTTCCCTCAATAGCTCCTTCTGCTATTGTTTTAATGATGTTGTTGTGTCGTAATATGTGCCCTACAAGTTTGTCTATTCTTGTTTGGATGTGCCTCCACAGATATCTGGTTTCCTGTACTCTTCAAAGCACCTCTTCATTTGTTACTTGGTCTCTCCAGCTGATCCTCATCATCCTTCTATAGTACCACATCTCCAGGGCCTCTAGCCATCTTCTCTCTGCTCTTCCAATTGTCCAAGCTTCACATCCATATAGGACCACACTCCAAACGAAACCTTTCATGATACGTTTCTTTATTTTCAGACTGATGTTGTTGCTGGTGAGTAACTTTCTTCTCCGACTGGCCTTTTGTATTCTGGTCGCAATTTCTTTCCGTCTTCCACCATTTCTTGTGATTTTGCTTCCCAGATAAATAAATTCCTCTATAACTTCCAGCTCCTCTCTCCAATTCTCATTCTCAGAGGTTCATATTCTGCTTCTGTACTGCATACCATTACTTTAGTCTTTTTCTTTTTTATTCTCATTCCATATTGATAGCATAGAATTTTTTCCATTGTTCTGAGGGCTTCCTCTAGATCTTCTTTTGTCTCCGTGATTATAGCAGTATCATCTGCATAACGTAATATATCTATTTTCTGCCCATTAATTTTGATCCCCACCTCAGTAGTTTCTCGAACAAGGTCTATAGCTTCCTGGATGTAATCACTGAATATAAGAGGAGAGGGAGCACATCCTTGTCTTACCCGTTTTCTAATATTTGCTTCTTGTTAATGGTGACAGTTCCTAATCACTGCCACCCCATTCTTATAGAAACTGAGTATCACACGGATGTCTTTGTACTTTATTCCACTTTTCCTCAGCACTCTGAACATCTATTTCCAGATAACGTTATCAAATGCCTTTTCCATGTCTACAAACGCAATATAAGTTGGTTTATTTTTCAGTATTTTCTTTTCGATAACGAGTCTCAGTGCCAGAATCGCCTCTCTTGTTCCCAATCCCCTTCTGAAACCAAAATGATCTTCACTCAGCATATCCTCCACCTTCTCTTCAGTTCTCTTCAGAACTATTTTTGTCAGAATTTTTTATGCACATGATATTAGGCTTAGAGTTCGGTACTGTTCACATTTTGTAGCTGCTGCCTTCTTTGGTATAGGAACAATGATACATTTCTGGAAGTCTGTCGGTATCTCTCCTGTGTTATAGATGGACATAATAAGTTTAAGCAGCACCATTTTCATACTGTCACCAGCATTCTTTATTAGTTCTGCAGGGATGTCATCAATACCCGTTGCTTTGTTGTCCCGCAGTTCTTTTAGAGCTCTGTCAAATTCTTCTTGCGGAATGTCATCCCCCTTGTCGTCTTCGTCTACTTGCTCTTCTTGTCCTATTACTTCCACCGAAAGAGGTGTTCGAGCATACAACTCCTCTATGTATTCTTTCCATCTCTTCACCATGTCTTCACCAAACTGCATTTTCCCCTCTTTATTTTCTATTGTGCCTGAGTTGTTTTACGTTTATTAAAAAACTGATTTTCTGTTCTGTAGGCTAAATCAGTTCTTCCGTTTTGCATATTTTCTTCCACTTCTCTGCACATTTCTTCAAGAAAATTTTCTTTTGCTTTCCTAGCTTATCTATTAACTAAATTCCTTAGTCTATATTCTTTTTTAAACACCCTGTACTTATTGTGAGTAAGTATACTACAAATATATTCCAAGATAATTAACCAACTCCAATGGTAGTCTGCAATTGATTACACCAGAACATCTACATTATGATGACTACCTTTACGATTGTCACCATATCCTCTGATAACCTCATTACTTCTATTTCATCAGCAGCAGTGCTACAGGATAACAGCAGAGTGTAGTCTGAGTGACGTTTACGATGTAATGCCACAAAGAAGCATCCTCCTTTCCAAGATTTGGCGATGGCTCCTCAAGGTAGATATCGAGTAACGATTTCTCCAACATTGTTATGTTCCAGGTTTACAACTGACAGAAGAACTTACAATTTAAATATTTCTCCTAATAGCCGAGCGGTCTGGGGCGCTGCAGTCAGGGACTGTGCGGCTGGTCCCGGCGGAGGTTCGAGTCCTCCATCGGGCATGGGTGTGTGTGTTTGTCCTTGGGATAATTTAGGTTAAGTAGTGTGTAAGCTTATGAACTGATGACCTTAGCAGTAAAGTCCCATAAGATTTCACACACATTTGAACATTTTTTTTATTTCTCCTAATCGCTTCCAGTTCGGTTCTTCGACAATACGGCCTAGACAAAGAGGAATGCTATATATCCAAGTGTATTTGCTTATGTGTACGTAAGGTAAAGTAGATGACTTGTTCGACATGTTCAGTGTACAGCTATCGCTGCTGATCATAATGAGAGGAATTGCATTTTCCCATCCCTCTATAATTAGACTCTCTGAAAGGTTAGCATCCGATACGTCCGGCAGTGTTCGTTCCACACCCGACAGTACCGAGATAAACTCTTTGATTCGGAAGTCACCAACTTGTGACTGAGTTGTCAATGAAACGCTTCGTGTGATAGCAGATGGTTGGACTCACGCACAGCGCCTTACATCTTTGTTGTCGTCGAAGAACTACTATTACCGCCCGGAAATACAGTGAAGGGGAACTGAAACCACGTACTTAATCTTTCAGGCAGTCGTTTGTTCACAGCTCCTCTTCGAGGACGTAATATCAGACCTAATGATCCAGTTCTTGTGAACCACTTTCTCACTGATTGTGATATTCCGGCCAGCAAAGACGCACTCGTATGTTGCACAACACTCTCTCAGTAAATGGATCATCTCCGAACGTTCTTGAGCCGTCTACCAGAGAGTATGCTTCGTGACTGGGTAGCATTAACCCTTGTTATCTGTTTGTTACTGTAGAAGGTATTAGTATTATTCTGAACGTACGAAATCCATCTCTAAGCTTTCCAGATTCGTAATTTTTGACGTATTGAAATTCTAGCTACTTTTAATTTTGCCTTACGTTATTCTGTAACACTAGTTATCCTCCTGTTTGAGAAATATTATTTGATTTCCTTATAGACTTTAGCTTTAGGATACAAATTTTAAAGTGAATTCGAGTGTGTGTGTGTGTGTGTGTGTGTGTGTGTGTGTGTGTGTGTGTGAAAATAACGTAAGTGCTTCCCTAAGGAGTAAGTTAAATCCCTAAACATGAATCTTTATGCACCAGAACACAAACAAAATTATATCTAACTACGAACGTTTTATGGAATAGTGACAGACACATATGCTTACAAAATCTAAGCGCAGCTGAAAATGGAGTTTGGAAAGCTATTGCTCAAATTTACTTAATAAGTAAGCGTTTATCGAGATGTTATCCTAGAATTGAATGTGTATGACGGAGGCGCTATGCACAGGCAGCTATATGTGATGTGTGAGCCTCTGGTATGCGAGTGACATTTGTCAAAATAAAGAAAACGTTTCATGGTACGCTGCAATAACTTTAAATTCTGAATGCCGATGTTCCGCTGCATGCAATACCTTCTCTTGCTGAAGTTGGATACTCTCTTTGCGTTCTGCTGATAGCTCCATGCTCAGCAGATGAGGATGTTCCCTCAGATACGTAATCACTGACCCTCAGTTTCCAACAATAATTAAACCAATACCTTCCTGAACCATTAAGATCAGAATGCGAGTTCAAAATATACATTCCACTTCACGATTTAATTACAAAACCCCACGTAACTAACACGCCAATGCTCTTGGCAGTAGAGGCAGAAAGCAACGATCGTTCTCATCAACAGCCGTTGATGTATCTTGCCGAACCTGAAATAATATTTATTTACGGTGGCTCGCAATTTCAAAGCGTAATGAGGTCAATTAGCTGACTGTGCTATCACCAATGTTTACTGGTTTCTTTACGAGTCTGCAGGTGTGCTCAATATGGCAGGGAGCCACCGTGCTGTTGCTTTAAATAAATGTAACAAACCAAGTAGCTTGGATGGAATCAAATAATGAAAAGAGAATACTACGGACATATATGCATATATACCGTATCAGACAGCAGGATTGGCTCACAAAAGTCATATTGATTCAAAGACAGGCTTTTAATATACTAATTGCAGTAAGGCAATAACTCACTTACAGTTCGGGAAGCGGTGAAAGGATTTAATCTACAACACTGCTGATTGACAACAGCTTCGTTAATCAGATTCCATTTAACAAGGAAATGAGCAATCTATGCCATTGCATTTACTCACGCAGAGGCAAATCCACGCGACTCTGGACGCAGTGTAACCACAAGTTTATTTTATGGACTTTTGAATACAGTTCTGAAACAACTTGTACATTCGCCTGACAGTCACCGCAACAGGTATCTGAAAAGATCTCATCTGTTCACGACTGTAGAAATTTTGAACTAATTCAGGCCAACAACAGACAAAGCTTACATCCCACCTAATCTAAGAGGACAATACTCGACGAAAAACAGCATCAGACCTGCAAGAAGAAGCGTAACTGGAAACATAAAGGTGACGGAGCATTCAAACTAAGAAAGCCTCGTGGTCCTAAAGTTCCGAAGGTTTTTCATTGGCTGGTAGCCGAAACCGACTTCCAGGGATGCAAAATGCCTCTGTGTACATGTAAAGAGACTGCTGCCCCAGAAACTAGGTGTACCCTATACACAGTATACATTGTTTCATATTGCAACACAGTAATCCAAATGGTTATTAGCTAAAACATGGATGTCCATTTAACATAAAAACTTTCTCACATGAAAGAAGAACGAACAACAAGAATGAAATATACAGGTATAAACTAAAATCTTTGTATACATCAACGGTGTCACTCTGTGGGGTGGTATTTACTAGTAAAAACTGTATATTGTGGAAAGCAAAATATGAATAAATTGTTGCGCTCATCCATTGGTGTGCATGTGAAATCAAATGAATTTGCAAAACATAAAAACTATAAGTAAGTAGAAAAATCGTGAGACACGCAAATCTCAGCACATTTCAAGTTAGTGAAGGCGAACTCTTAGAATTTCATATGTCGCTGTATGTAATACTGGCTTGTGAACATGTGTAACAGATATGTAACAGAAAAAAAAGTGAATTTAATTATGCGTTTCGGTACATCTGATCATTGGAGTAAAATATGAGGAACAATATGTGGAAAAAAAACACTATCAATAATAAAAACTATTTCATGTGTTTGTTTAGCTGTTCATTAGTGTCAACTAAGTGAAATAAAAACGTAAAACAACAATAAACAACAATACAAAAATGCAGAACTTAGAAAAAGTACAGGGATTAAAATGCAAAAGTTGCATTTAAAGTATATGTCACAAGCTGGAGTTGTAATCAGTCCGCTGAAATCAGAAAAACAATGTAAAGAAAAAACCTTTAATGCCTCTTTCTGAGGCCCAGAATATGCCAGCATTTTCCTTGACAAACTACTATACAAATAAAACTACGAGAAATATTACAAATTAAAAAGTTAAATTACTAACCATTATCATGCTCAAGAAATACGTTGCAGATTATCGGAGAAAAAAAAAGTGTTATATAAGACTCCCCAGAATACTTTCCTCCAAAACTTTCTATTTCCCTTCGTAGTCATTCCCTTCGTAGTCATTTAATGCACTAAAAGGCTGTGAATTGTTTCACTAATCTTCACTGTCTTTCCGCAAAAGCACTCTAGGCCTAAGTCAAGATCCAAGACATCTCGTCGCAATTTAATCCAGTAGTACGTTACTTCCATTGATATAAGTGAACCATAGTCCAAAATACAGTTTTTAGTGTAATGCAAAGTACACTCCTGGAAATGGAAAAAAGAACACATTGACACCGGTGTGTCAGACCCACCATACTTGCTCCGGACACTGCGAGAGGGCTGTACAAGCAATAATCACACGCACGGCACAGCGGACACACCAGGAACCGCGGTGTTGGCCGTCGAATGGCGCTAGCTGGGCAGCATTTGTGCACCGCCGCCGTCAGTGTCAGCCAGTTTGCCGTGGCATACGGAGCTCCATCGCAGTCTTTAACACTGGTAGCATGCCGCGACAGCGTGGACGTGAACCGTATGGGCAGCTGACGGACTTTGAGCGAGGGCGTATAGTGGGCATGCGGGAGGCCGGGTGGACGTACCGCCGAATTGCTCAACACGTGGGGCGTGAGGTCTCCACAGTACATCGATGTTGTCGCCAGTGGTCGGCGGAAGGTGCACGTGCCCGTCGACCTGGGACCGGACCGCAGCGACGCACGGATGCACGCCAAGACCGTAGGATCCTACGCTTTGCCGTAGGGACCGCACCGCCACTTCCCAGCAAATTAGGGACACTGTTGCTCCTGGGGTATCGGCGAGGACCATTCGCAACCGTCTCCATGAAGCTGGGCTACGGTCCCGCACACCGTTAGGCCGTCTTCTGCTCACGCCCCAACATCGTGCAGCCCGCCTCCAGTGGTGTCGTGACAGGCGTGAATGGAGGGACGAATGGAGACGTGTCGTCTTCAGCGATGAGAGTCGCTTCTGCCTTGGTGCCAATGATGGTCGTATGCGTGTTTGACGCCGTGCAGGTGAGCGCCACAATCAGGACTGCATACGACCGAGGAACACAGGGCCAACACCCGGCATCATGGTGTGGGGAGCGATCTCCTACACTGGCCGTACACCACTGGTGATCGTCGAGGGGACACTGAATAGTGCACGGTACATCCAAACCGTCATCGAACCCATCGTTCTACCATTCCTAGACCGGCAAGGGAACTTGCTGTTCCAACAGGACAATGCACGTCCGCATGTATCCCGTGCCACCCAACGTGCTCTAGAAGGTGTAAGTCAACTACCCTGGCCAGCAAGATCTCCGGATCTGTCCCCCATTGAGCATGTTTGGGACTGGATGAAGCGTCGTCTCACGCGGTCTGCACGTCCAGCACGAACGCTGGTCCAACTGAGGCGCCAGGTGGAAATGGCATGGCAAGCTGTTCCACAGGACTACATCCAGCATCTCTACGATCGTCTCCATGGGAGAATAGCAGCCTGCATTGCTGCGAAAGGTGGATATACACTGTACTAGTGCCGACATTGTGCATGCTCTGTTGCCTGTGTCTATGTGCCTGTGGTTCTGTCAGTGTGATCATGTGATGTATCTGACCCCAGGAATGTGTCAATAAAGTTTCCCCTTCCTGGGACAATGAATTCACGGTGTTCTTATTTCAATTTCCATGAGTGTATATAAACAAGTAGGATAAATGTACCTGGTAACAGAACATCTATTTGAGTAGGTAGTCGGTACAGTAACAGCCTTACATCCCTCTGAGTTGATTTAGGTAACATAACTCAAGACGTCATACAAGGCAGTTCTGTCACGACTGTTCCTGATATGATATCATTACTTTAATCGCTGACACTATTCACGGAGTTTTCTTAACGTACCTTGCCACTCACAACCATTAACTGGTCGTTGCATGCTAGTACGAGCTTCGAAAAGAGGGCAAACTTGCGAATTACAAAAATTTATTACCTCATTACCTTTGGCGAATTTCTATCTGGCTATACAATTAATGATTATCTTTATGTTATTTATATTTTCGGGAAAGTGCAGTTAAGTGTCTGCTCCATATAGTTGTAATGATCATAAACAGAAATTAAGAATTTATTCTAACGAACCAAATCCTAGTTTCCCATTCAATCTAGTTACAGTTTTAAGAACAGTATTATCTATAAAGGAAGACGCCAAAGGCTATAACTGCTCCTGTGTTATGAAGACTTCTTGTAAATCAGTGTTAATTACTGTGGTAAGACTCTAATAAAAGTACCCTCTTGAGCTGTTTGATATCACTGAATTATTGTTAGTTAAAAAAGACAGTCACTTGTAGGCTAAATAAAAAAAAATTAAATATGCATGTTATGGAGCACTCTAATGTTCATTCTATAGACCGCTATACACAGAAAATTCTCAACTATTATTAATTTTTCTCGACATCACCTGTTGCCCTGTGCTGTGAAAATGGCTATTATTATCTATCAGCTCTGAAGAAGCAAAATTCCTTATCTTCCTACTGCACACCAGAACGTCTCTCAATTGGACTTCGCAACACCTTAAGTACTGGGTCAGATGACAGTGTTTGCGGCCCAACGTTCTCCACTTCAGTGGCCAAATGCTTGGTCACGTGATACGCTTATTAAGATATTAAACAGTTGATTATGATTTCCAAGTGACTCATATGTGATTGCGACATCTCACACACTAGTTAATCGGTTGCCTTTTGATATCATTTCATTACAAACATAATCAAAAAGAAGGTTCTTTTTGGAGACACTAAATACACATTAAAAGCTTTACCGTTTTCAAATGAAGTACCTACATAGCTTTTACACACTAAAGCTACGTTAATAGCTTTTCCGCATTCAAATAAAGTGCCTACATATCTTGTACATATTTGCAGAACGCGACACGAGTCACTGTATTTTTCAAGTATTCTTTACTATTTTCAAGTAAACCACGAGCCAAGTGCAAGGAAATATAGAACACCAGATGTCTAATTAAGCTTGTAAGCAGGCTATTCTACCGATACGAAAAAACTTGTTTACTTATATTCCTAAACAAAGATTTATTTATTTAGTCGTGTCCAGAACATAACGTACATATACAGTCGATAGACAGCAATTTACAAATAATATAAATACATGTTTAAATTCCACATGACATGGCCTGCTTCTACGTGAAGTATAGCTGTGACAATTTCTATATTGTCTAGTTGTCTAGTGTACCCCGTAGTCCTCATTTGCTAGAAGCTCTGATGCACCAGCCTATGCATATGACATGCTGTGCCCAGAAACCCTCACACCCTTATTACTAGTAATGCAAAATGTGTATGAAAAATTGGTGATCGACTCTCACAAGCTCCAGGTAAGTTTATGGATTTAGGACAAGGGCTCGGAGAGCCTGTTGCCGCACTTTGTTTTACCTAGCGTGAAGTGTTAGCCAGTCTTGAATTCTTTCGTTTTGAGTTGGCTAAGTTGTACCAGGCTTTTTGTGGTGCTGTGCCTGAGCTGTGTGTTCATTGCCCTATTGAACTTTAGATGGGGCCAACTGGTACAGGCACAGTGTACGGTGGTGTTCTCAGTCCAAAGTAGAGTTTTGTGGATTCAATAATGACATATAAAGGCGACTGTTAAGTCTTGACTTCACAGTTGTTGAGGAGGCAACAACGCTACCAGTTTAAAAATGGTAAGCACCGACCAGTTTACATGTGAATGACTTCTTTCCTTCGCTGTCATATAACTGGCTGAAAGTGATGCTCTCCCTTAACATCGTCAGTGTTACCTTTTAATTGTAGTGAGCTATTAGGAATTTGTTTCTGTGCAGTGATATGGTACCTTGTTGTGCTGCTTGTACTGCGTTATTGGTTTTGAAAAAAAAAAAAAAGATTGTTCCTTCTGAAATTGTAAAGTAGTAGTGCCTAGCCATAGGCAGCTTTACTTGTCTGTTATTAATTTGAAGCATATTAAAGAGCCTTTAATTGCCAGCTGTGCCTGGTCGTAATTTTTCCTTCAGAAGATAGTAGCTAACAGTCTAGTGAGCCTTTAATATTTGTTGATGTGCTCCCCCATCTGGCTTAAAGTTTCATTTGTTTTACAGATACTTTTTGTTGCTAGTGCTGATCTCTGTACGTTTGGGTAACATACGCGGTTTATCAAATGTAAGTGATGTTATCTGCTTCCCCACTTGTTGCTTAAAGGTCACACATACAGTTCTGAGCTTGGGTGGCTTTTGTTTAACGAAGTATATCGTGTGTGGTAATTATTTTATTTTATGTTTGTTTTCCCAAAACTGGTAGAAGCCGACCTCGGGGAAGATCAGTTTGGATTCCGTAGAAATATTGGAACACGTGAGGCAATACTGACCCTACGACTTATCTTAGAAGCTAGATTAAGGAAAGGCAAACCTACGTTTCTAACATTTGTAGACCTAGAGAAAGATTTTGACCATGTTTACTGGAATACTCTCTTTCAAATTCTGAAGGTGGCAGGGGAAAAATACAGGAAGCAAATGGCTGTTTACAATTTCTACAGAAACCAGGTGACAGTTATAAGAGTCGATGGACATGAATGGGAAGCAGTGGTTGGGAAGGGAGTGAGACAGGGTTGTAGCCTCTCCCCGATCTTATTCAATCTGTATATTGAGGAAGCAGTGAAGGTAACGAAAGAAAAATTCGGAGTAGGTATTAAAATCTATGGAGAAGAATAAAAACTTTGAAGTTCGCCGATGACATTGTAATTCTGTGAGAGACAGCAAAAGACTTGGAAGAGCAATTGAACGGAATGGACAGTGTCTTGGAAGGAGTGTATAAGACGAACATCAACAAAAGCAAAACGAGAATAATGGAATGTAGTCGAATGAAGTCGGGTGATGCTGAGGGAATTAGATTAGGAAATGAGACACTTAAAGTAGTAAGGGAGTTTTGCTATTTGGGGAGCAAAATAACTGATGATGGTCGAAGTAGAGACGATATAAAATGTAGACTGGCAATGGCAAGGAAATCGTTTCTGAAGAAGAGATATTTGTTAACATCGAGTATTGATTTAAGTGTCAGGAAGTCGTTTCTGAAAGTATTTGTTTGGAGTATAGCCATGTATGGAAGTGAAACATGGACGATAACTAGTTTGGACAAGAAGAGAATAGAAGCTTTCGAAATGTGGTGCTACAGAAGAATGCTGAAGATAAGGTGGGTAGATCACGTAACAAATGAGGAGGTATTGAATAGGATTGGAGAGAAGAGAAGTTTGTGGCACAACTTGACTAGAAGAAGGGATCGGTTGGTAGGACATGTTTTGAGGCATCAAGAGACCAAGAGATGAATACACTATGCAGATTCAGAAGGATGTAGGTTGCAGGAAGTACTGGGAGATGAAGAAGCTTGCACAGGATAGAGTAGCATTGGCAGCTGCATCAAACCAGTCTCAGGACTGAAGACCACAACAACATGTTTGTTTTCGAAATTCCTGTCCATATCGTTGAAAAGTATAGTGCAAAGCAGTTTTCAGGTGTCGTTTAGAGGTTTGGTAACCAGATTTTTATGTTGAGTCCAGTGTGTAATGATTTATTCACAATAAAAGGATGACAGCCAAAAACAGTTGCAGATTAAAATTTTTCATTAACTGCAACTGTTTTTGGCTGTCATCCTTTTATTGTGAAGAATTTTAACAGTTGCTGCTGCAGCCATGTTTAAAATCTTGTAATGATTTAATTTATTCGGTTTCCAGTTTTAGCTAATTTTGTAATTGTTTTATGTCATAAATTTTCTGAATTTAAAGTTTAGGCTGCTTACACTAACGAGTCTGAGCGTTTATTTCTGTGGCCTTTTTCTAATTAATTCTGTTTTCTTTTTTATCTTTAAGTTTGCTCTTGGCCTTAAGTAACCTCGTTGTGTTGAACTGGAGTAAGAAAGCAGTTCTTGTAGAGTAATGTAATCAAAGCATGACATCACGTGATTTTAAAACTTCAAGTAAATCGACTACAGCTAAGCGTGCTGGCTGTGACCATAAGACGGAAACCAACTTCCCTCCAGACTTATTATGCCGCGATTTTCGAAGTCTGCTTGCAGTCACGGTCAGAGATCGCTGCTGACTGGTCGCCGTGACTCGTGCTGCAGTGGCTGGCAGATGTGGGTGGTGTGGTCTACAATGGTGTGACTGGAAGTCGCAGACGTCATTATCTTAACGATTGCCGAATACCGAGTAAGTTTACTCTTGAACTTCTAAGACTCGGGAGAAGACTGGAATCAAGAAAACACGGACGAGTGCGGAATCGTGAATGACGTCCACACCCAGAGTAAATGTAAGTGTGCCTGTGTAGACATTTTTCAATGTCTTCCACACAATTTTTCTAGGCAGTCCCATAAAGGGGGTAAGTGCTACTTGAATGAGGGATCTGCGAGTCGATTCACAAGCTCCCACCTACAAGTTAATAATCTATGTTCCAACGAGCATCGTGTTTACGAAAACGATCGCGGGGGTTTGGTGTGAACTCTGTCCTGCGTTCCCACAGAAAGGTACAATCAGGAAATTTTTCAGATGCACGTGTTCAGATTGTGGAACAGAGGCTTGTCGGCCAGTAGTCAGCTGAAGACTCCACCGAAAATTTGCTAAGAGTTGGAAGTCACACCCTTATCATTATTGGCCTCCCGTTTTGCTATTGGAAGTGCTGGACACTCTGAAACGTCCCCTTTGAACAATTTATGACTGTGCTTAAACTGACACACAATATTTTTAGCGCAACGCCATCTGACTTTCAATAATCCCTACAAAAGAATGGCCCTGACTAACATTAACCTATACCTTTCACAAATCACTTACCTCACCAAAAATCTTCGTTACTCGAACTACTGCAGTACAGCGAGCGCCACTACTGCCAGCTAAATAAAAGATTCAAACTACGGAAGGCACTAACTACTGATAGGCATAGTTAGCAAATGAAAGATTTTAATAGAGAACAAACAATGTATTTACCTTAATAGTCATAATATATATAGCAGTTCATGACATTCAGTCTTACAAATTTCAAAACTCCGTCATCTCTCCCCCCACATCCACCACTGCTGGCGGCTCACCTCCAACTGCGCAAAGCTACGCGCTGTTAACATCTAGCTGCCGCTGCCCAACACTACAATGGCAGACAACAATGGAAACTAGCCACAGACTGCACACAGCACAGCCAGTGATTTTCATACAGAGCGCTACGTGGCGTTACCAATAAGAAAACCTAAACAGCCTACTTACAACTCTTTCTATTGTACTTCTGTCCTGTTGTCTAGATACCGGCAGGATTGAGTCTGAAAGGCTCACTCCGCTATTTGTGTAATCTGCTACCGTGAAAACCGAACCGTGAGCTATGGCTGTGTTCAGAAGAGCGTGCGAGAGCTTCGCCTGTAGACGGTTGCAAGTGAAGGGAGTTTCTGCAGCCCTAAAGCCAGATACATTAAGGAGAATAGCTACTGCAAGTAAGAGACGTTAAATTAAATGCAGAGATATCGGTTATCTGTATTGGTACAAGCTACGCCTTACCCACTCATGTAACCAGTGGGAAATGCAAATGTCATACCGGCAAGTGACGACAGGTTCGGCTACTAAATGAAGAAAAATCTCGTGTATAAATCGAAGGCCTCAAACGGGCTGCTGACTCACAGCTGAAAGAGATTATTTTGACAAATGGAAGCTGACTGTAGCAGAAACACCAAAGCAGTGCCCACATAATGGCACGATTTAAGGAAAGCAAAAGATATTGGGCAAAAATGAAAAATGCAAACGAACAGGCAATTTTCACAGTTTTTATTTGTCGCGCATGTGTAAGTATTCTGTTCAGAACAGCATCATGTGTAGAATGATTGCTGGTTCCAACTGTTGTGTTGTTATAATCCATCCAACAATGTAAATGCGACTTTCATGTACATCTTATATATGTGACTATATTGCGAGGTTAACAATGCAATCCCTGTTCACGAGCCGGGACTGTATTTTTAAGCTTGCAGTATAGTCAGAGATATAAGATGTACATCAGAGTTCGAGGTCTCAGTTCATTCTCCTTATCCGCTGTCGCGCGGGGCATACCATGTGCACAGCTTCGCTTCTGCCAACAGTGACTTTCACTATGAATTATGTTTTTGTATGTCCAGCAGGAAACTTACATTAAAGAGTAGCTGAGATGTAACGAGTATATAAAAAATCATTCGCTGAAAGTGAAACAATTGTATTAATTAAATGTATAAAAACTATTCGTGTTATCGGTTTAAGTAAACATCTTACACCCTCAGATCTGATAAAATCCACTTCAAAGTTTGCTACAAATGTACGAGGAAAACAGTAAGGCACATCGAATGTCATAATGTTCAATAAAACATTTCAATTAAGGTACATACTACTGTCGCATGGTAAAAACATGGTAAAATTCTGCATTTTTACCATGTGCCATTATGATGTATACTCATCACGAAGTGAACTAAAGTATTTCAATGACTATACGTTATATCGACATACGATAAAAAAGGCTGAATTTTATCATGATTTTACTACGTGACAATATTATATATATTAATTGAAACACTTTAGTTGACTTCATAATGTTTGAAGTCCCTAACTGCTTTTGTTATATATCTGTACGAAGCTTTTTAGTGGATTTTGTCACATCTGAACATGGCAGCTGTTCGCCGAAACCGGTAAGGTGAATATTTGATGCATATTTAAGCGATCTTTGACCTAATAAATTATAATACTCGTACAAACCTTTACGAAAGTCCAATCTTCCAGTTGACATTATTTTAATTTTAAGGAAGTTGATTGTTTTAGAGAATTCTTAGAGTGTGCAGTTCGTCTTCTAATAATATATCCTGAACACCATTACTGCAACTTGACCCTGATTATAGCTTCCAGCCTGTAATTCTCATCAGTTCTACCTGAAGTTATAAAATAAAGTAATTCTTTCACAAACAGCTATCATGAATGTCGCGTACTGCTTACGTAGTTCAATAGATTTAATGTACTAAAAGGCTGAGAACTATTTTACTGATCTTCACTCTTTCCTGAAAAGCACTCTCAAGTCAAGATCCAAGGAATCTGCATCGCAATTCAGTCCTGTACTACATTTCTTCCATTGAAGTAAGTGACAAACCATATCCCACCATACGTTTTGTAGTGGATTGCAGAGTATATAAACCTGGTAACAGAACATCTGTTTCAGTCTTTCGTCGGTACAGTAACAGCCTTACATCCCTGTGAATTGATTTAGGTTACGTAATTGAAGATGGTTTATGAGGCAATCCAGGTACAGCTGTTCATAATATTATATCATTACTTTAATGTCTAACACTTTTCACGGACTCTTCAGAATGTACCTTGCAAGTCACAAGTAATAACTTGTTCTTACTTGCTAGTACGAACTTCGGAGAGAGGGCAAACTTGCGGATTACAAACATTCGTTACTTTATTCCCTTTGGCGAATTTCTTTCAGGCTATATAATTTATGATAACCTTTATGTTATTTATATTTTCAGAAAAATGCAGTTAATGGTCAGTCCCATATAGCTGTTGGAATGATCATAGACAGAAATTAGGAATTTATTATAAGGATTTATTATAACGATCCAAAACCAAAACTTAGTTTCCTTATCAATCTAGATATACTTTTAAGAACAGTATATTCTATAAACGAAGACACCAAAGGCTATAACTACTCCTGTGTAGTGGAAACTTCTTGTAAGCCAGTGTTAATCACTGTGGTAGTACTCTAATATAAGTACCCTCTTGAGATGTTTGAAATCTTTGAATTATTGTTGGGTAAAAAAGACAGCCACTTGTAGGCTAAATTTAAAAAAAATTGAAATACTTGTGTTATTGATCACTCGCATGTTCATTCAAATGGCTCTGAGCACTATGGGACTTAACTTCTATGGTCATCAGTCCACTAGAACTTAGAACTACTTAAACCTAACTAACCTAAGGACATCACACACATCCATGCCCGAGGCAGGATTCAAACCTACGACCGTAGCAGTCGCGCGGCTCCGGACTGAGCGCCTAGAACCGCTAGACCACCGCGGCCGGCGCATGTTCATTCTTTAGACCTGTAAACACAGAAGATTCTCAACTATTATTATTTTTCCTCGGCATTACCTGTTCCCCTGTGTTGTGGAAATGCTTACTATTATTTATCAGCGCTGAATAAGCCATATTCTTTATCTTCCTACTGCACACCAAGACGTCTCTTAATGTGAACTTCAGCCTTAAGTACCGTGTCAGATGACAACGGTTGCAGCACAACGTTTTCCACTTCAATAGCCAAATGCTTGGTCATGTGATACGCTCATTAAGATACTAAACAGTTGATTATGATTTCCAAGTGTCTGATATGTGATTGTGACATCTCACACAGTGGTTATTCAATTGGTTTTTGATATCATTTCATTATAAACATAATGAAGAAGGAGGTTCTTTCTGGAGACACTAAAGACACGCTAACAGCTTTTCCATTTTCAAATGAAATGCCTACATAGCTTTTACACACTAAATATACGGTAACAGCTTTTCCGTATTCAAATAATGTGCCTACATACCTTTTACATGTTTGGCAAAACGTGACACGAGTCACTGTATTCTTCAAGTATTCTTTGCTATTTTCATGTAAACCACGAGTTAAGAGCAAGAAAATATAGAACACTGGATCTCTAGTTAAGCTTGTAAGCAGGCTACTCTACCGATATGAAAGAACTTGTGATTCTTGAGTTTCTCCCGGCGTAATTGATAATCAAAATATCCACGGGTGTACTGCCGGTCTACAGTGTCCAACGGGCACAATATTTCGGCGATCATACATGTCGCCATCATCAGGTGCACTGACGGACTGAGCTCCTGTGAACGTGCCGGCACGGAGATCCGTACGCTATGGCTGCTCAGAGGGAACTGGGTTCGGTGCGGCGACGGCCTAATTAAATACCCTCCGCCCGCGGCGTACTCCCTCCGCCGTCCGCGCCCCGCGCCACGGTCGCGCTGTGGAACAGATTGCGACGGCGTCTGAGGTGACGTCGGTGTGATGGCTCTGTCCGCCGTAGTCGTCAAAACTACAAGTTTACTCCATTTACTCTTTATTACCCCAATCGCTGGTTCCCAAGACTTGCTAAGATCATAGCCACAGTCACGGTTTATGAGGTCGTCATTGGTGCGTATTTCGATGGCCTCTCTAACAACGCAGTCCCAGTATCTTGACGTCTGTACCAGAATCCTCGTGCGTTCATACTCCATAGGGTGATTTTCCGACAAACAATGTTCAGTGACCGCCGACTTGCTCGGATACATCAGTAGTATTCGAAAAAATGGGTACTCAGAGCGGCAGATTCAACGTGCTTTCCGCCCAACCACTACAGCACAACCTGTGGAGATGGATGAAATCACGAGGGAGGAGGTAGGCACCGCGTTTATTCCATATACAGGCGCACTCTCGGGGAAAATCGCCCGCATTTTGAAGAAACACCAGGTCGGAACTGTGTTTTGTCCTCCGAATAAAACTCGTGCACTGGTGGGGAGCGCCAAAGATGACCTCGGTTTGAGGAAGGCCGGCGTGTACCAGATTCCGTGTCAACGTGGCAAGTCGTATATTGGTCAGACGATGCGTACCGTCGAGGATCGATGCCGTGAACACCAGAGGCACACTCGACTGATGTATCCGAGCAAGTTGGCGGTCGCTGAACATTGTTTGTCGGAAAATCACGATATGGAGTATGAACGCACGAGGATTCTGGTACAGACGTCGAGATACTGGGACAGCGTTGTTAGAGAGGCCATCGAAATACGCACCAATGACGACCTTATAAACCGAGACTGTGGCTATAATCTTAGCAAGGCTTGGGAACGAGCGATTGGGTTAATGAAGAGTAAATGGCGATGATTTACAGCAGTCGAATTTTGCCACTGAGACATCAACGTGAGTTGACTATAACACACCGTAAAGCACTGTAACACGGCTCTGGCCCCGAGACACGGACAATTATACAGCTGAGAGATGATTTTGCCGTAGCGGATGACATCAAACATGAAGGGATGCAGGTGGTTCGCAGCTCTCAGAGTGTCTTAGATTACTACCACAGATCCCATGCAACCCCAGGGGAATGTCTCCCATAGCGAAATACTGCTCCACCGGCCTGCGTCCGTGGCGCGCTCCACGTTTCGGGCCGGCGTTCACCTCGATGACGGCGTTTGTGGAGACGACCCTCGACCCACTGGAGCAAAAATGTGATTCACCAGAAGACCCGATACGTCTCGATTGATGGATAGTCTAATGCCAATGGTCCCGTGCCTACAGCAATCGTAATTAATGATGTCGTTGCGTCATGTGAACACGTAGGGATGGTCTGCTGCGGAACCCCATGCTCAACAATGTACAATGAACGGTGTGCTGCGAAACACTTGTGAGTGCACCAGCACTCTGCTCTTTCAGCACACATGCCACAGATCACCATCTTTCCTACTTTACAGAGCAGACAAGCACCCGAACCCCACGGCCTGTGAAGAGTCGTGAACGTCCCACCATTTAGCTCCTAATGGTAGTTTCACTGTCCTTCTCCTTCTTTTCGTAGACCCTGACGTCAACGTTCGACCAGTTTCGCCCTTTTCAAGATACTCGTTCCCAAGCTCTGCGTAATAATGATCTGACCTTTGTCAACGTCGCTTGTCTCAATGGATTTTCACATGTGCAGCCCATATCTTCGCCAGGGTGATCCCCCATCCGTGTGTGCTCTACTTACACACTTTTGCTAGTGCGTCATTTGCCCAGACCGCCACCAGGGGAATTCAAAATCGCGGATGGGAGTGGTTTTAATGTTTTGGCTCATCAGTGTAGTTTCTCATCTGTTACCTCTATCTATGTTTCATACTCCAAACGCTTCATCTCCCAACACAAAAATAAATGCATGGGCGTTTGTTTGGGAGAACGTTATGGCTACTGTATTGCCCCACACCTCCTAACGCAACAAGTGCAGAAAATATTGTCTAATTGTTCTCTGACATCGGTATCTGTCGTGCTGAAACCATAGTCATTCACTAACAGTAGCACATTTTCTAATGTTTCCTGTTGTGTTTCTGTGAGACAGAAACGGTAAGTTTTTCTAACTAAAAAGTCCTAAGTAAACGAGCAAAATCGTGTATTACCTTTATTACAAATCTCGAGTTAAACTTCATCTGTCCCCCTTTGAAAACGAAAGAAACTAAAATCAGCGCAATGACTTCTCTAATGCCCTACCTAAACCAAAATGAGACCATAGTTCTCTTTCAGTGTAACTTGCTAACTAGCCGTTGAACATAACCAGACTACTAATCGTAAATAAAATTACTATTCCGAACACTATACATAAAATAAGAGCAAGCAATTTATGGAATATTCCTTCGGTTCTTGGCGGGACAAAGACACATAAAAAACTGAAACACACAGCATCGATGTTCTGAAATGTGTATTTTATATTTTTCTGTGATTCTGATTTCGGTTTCCTTTAACGTAATTATTATTCTGTGTTTTTCGGTTTTTAATATTAAGAACAAAGAAAATTTCTTGTTGATCCTTAGCGCAGTTTGGATCATCTGATCCATCCACATTTAAAGTGTGCTCGGATTCCTGTGGCTCTGAAACTCCCATGCAAGGACTCCACGAAAGTAAAATCTGTCTCAAAAACAAAGCACATCAAGTCTTGTCATACGCTGGGAAAAACAACTCTTGAAAGTACATCAATGTTGGTTTAATAAAAGTAATTTTTTATCTTAGTGCGTAAAGTCGAAAATGAGGCGACAGCCAGCATAATAAATGTACAATAACCCTAGTATCGAAAACTGCTGACTAAGGAGTTTTGCTTGTATGGTATGTGACGACTCGATACTCATCACTAAAAACTAAAGAAGTGGGTGTGCTGATATGAACTTTTCACTCTGCTCTCTCCATCTCTCTTGTCCTCAAACTCCTCAAAACACTTGAAGGATTACATGTCGTTTCCGTACCTATGCTTCACCTTGCAGAGCTATGTAAACCCTCGCCTTATAGCATTGATAACAGTTTCTACTCGATTTTACAATTGCACTGTGCAGTCCAGCTCAGCACGGCAAATCTGTGCTACGCTCTCAGACAACAGAATATTCGATTCCTGTTTCTTATTTACTACAGCTGTAAAATTCATCATTTTATAGAGATAATATCTTACGTTTGCCGTACTCAAACATTAAACTGCTAATTTTAAAATATAGGACGGAATGGTGGTTTAAAGGCGTTGCAACAAACTTTTGCATCGAAAGTTCACAGGTGAAGCTGCAGCATCATTTTCAAAAGATTTACAATCAGACGCGTGTAGAACAAAACGGACTTAAGTGCTACAGGTGATACAAGGCTTGCTACGTTTGGACCTAGCTGTAATAAGGAAAGGTGCATAAGAGTGAATATGGTACGATAAAAGAGTTACAGGACATAACAACCTTATTGCATAAGGAAATAGTCATGCATTGATAGAGAATGACAAGAAATCTGGGACAGAGCAGAAACAGCTAGCAGAAACAATGTGCCAGTTCCTTCCTAATGTAAAAGAAACAACAATAATGACATATTTCCTTCCGATCACGAGAGCTATACACTACCTGTCGGACATGTTTTATCCCAGCTACTTACTAAAAATGCGACAGTGTACCATAGACATTCGTGAATGTGGAGCAATAGGCACCCCAGAATGCATCATGTGGGAATATGCCATTAGACAAGACGTCACAGACTAGGACAGGAACGTATTTGGTAATGCAACAGCCTATATCAAAATAAAAAATCAGCTTTTAAATTGCAAGCCTGCAGGGCTGAGAAACAACCAAGAAGAGGCAATACATCATGTTAATGAGACTTGCCACTGCGAAACATCCACCTAGAACAACCTTCGGGAAACAATACGAAGATGAACCTAGGAGGTAACAAGGGACGATTTCCAGAGACCCTTACAGCCACTTCCCAATCCCTACATCCCCCTCCCCTGCAGGCATACAATATCATTCGAAATTGTACTGAATGTTTTCTCAGAAAATTATTTTGAACAATTAGTTCATGAGCCCACTCGAAGCGTAAATGGTTGCGAAAGCATACTTGACCTTTTAGCAACAAATAATCCTGGACAAATAGTGAGTGTTGGGACGAATACAGGGATTAGCGACCACAAGGCAGTTGGTGCTAGGCTGAATACCGTAACACGTACCACCATAAAAAAGAAACGCTAAGTATATCTATTTAAAAAAGCTGATAAAAATGCTTTTAACGCCTTTTTAAGAGACAGTCCTCACTCCTTCCGATGTGATCAAGTAAGAGTAGAAAAGTTGTGAAATGTTTTCAAAGAGATAGTATCAACAGCAATTGATATATACCACATAAATTAATAAGTGATGGTACTGATCCTCCATGGTACACAAAACGGGTCAGATTGTTGTTGCAGAAGCAATGGAAAAAGCATGCCAAATTTAAAAGAACGCAAAATCCCCAAGATTGGCAAAGTTTTACAGAAGTTCGAAATATGGCGCGTACTTCAATTCGAGATGCTTTTAATAATTTCCACAACGAAATTCTGTCTCGAAATCTGGCAGAAAACCCAAAGAGATTCTGGTCAAACATAAAGCACACCAGTGGCAAGACACAATCAATACCTTCACTGCGCGATAACAACGGTGAAGTCACTGATGACAGTGCCACTAAAGCAGAGTTATTAAACACGGTTTTCTGAAACTCCTTCACTAAAGAAGACGAAGTAAATATTCCTGAATTCCAATCAAGAAAATCTGCCAAGATGAGAAACATAGAAGTAGATATCCTCGGTGTGAAAAAGCAGCTTAAATCACTTAACAACGGCAAGGCCTCCGGTCAAGATTGTATACCAGTCAGGTTCCTTTGAGAGTATGCTGATAAAATAGCTCCTACTTAGCAATTATATACAACAAGTCGCTCACAGAAAGATACGTACCTAAAGACTGGAAAATTGCTCAAGTCACACCAATACCCAAAAATGGAAGTAGGTGTTATCCGCTGAATTACAGGCCTATATCACTAACATCGATTTGCAGTAGGGTTTTAGAACATATACTGTATTCGAACATTATGAAGTACCTCGAAGAAAACGATTTATTGACATATAGTCATCACGGATTCAGAAAATATCGTTCTTGTGAAACACAACTAGCTCTTTATACTCATGAAGTAATAAGTGCTATTGACAGGGGAAGTCGAATTGATTCCACATTTTTAGATTTCCAGAAGGCTCTTGACACCGTTCCTCGCAAGCATCTTCTAATCAAACTGCGTGCCTACGGAGTATCGCCTCAGTTGTGCGACTGGATTCGTGATTTCCTGTCAGAAAGCTCACACTTCGTAGTAATAGACGGAAAGTCATCGAGTAAAACAGAACTAATGTCCGGTGTTCCCCAAGGAAGTGTTATAGGCCCTCAATTGTTCCTGATCTATATTAACGACATAGGAGACAATCTGAGTAGCCGTCTTAGATTGTTTACAGACGATGCTGTCAGTTACCGTCTTGTAAAGTTATCAGATGATCAAAACTACTTGCAAAATGATTTTGATAAGATATCTGTATGGTGCGAAAAGTGGCAATTGACCCAGAATGAAGAAAAGTGCGAAGTTATTCACATGAGTACTAAAAGAAATAAGCTAAATTTCGATTACGCGATAAGTCACACAAATCTGAGGGCTGTAAATTCAACTAAATACTTACAATTACAAATAATTTAAGATAATATTGTGCGTAGAGCAAACCAAAGACTGCGATTCTTTGGCAGAACACTTAGAAGGTGCAACAGGTCTACCAAAGATACTGCTTACACTTCGCTTGTCCGCCCTATTCTGGAGTACTGCTGTGCAGTGTGGGATCCGCATCAGGTGGGACTGACGGATGACATCGAAAAAGTACAAAGAAGGGCAGCTCGTTTTGTATTATCACGAAATTGGGGAGAAAGTGTCACGGACATGATACGTGAATTGGAGTGGCAATCATTAAAACAAAGGCGTTTTTAGTTGCCACGGGATCTTCTCATGAAATTCCAATCACCAGTTTTCTCCTCCGATTGCGAAAACATTCTGTTGACACCCACCTACATAGGGAGAAATGATCATCATGATAAAATAAGAGAAATCAGGGCTCGCAGGGAAAAATTCAAGTGCTCGTTTTTCCCGCGTGCCGTTCGGGAGTGGAACGGTAGAGAGACAGCATGAAGGTGGTTCATTGAACCCTCTGCCAGGCACTTTATTGTGAATAGCAGAGGAATCACGTAGATGCAGATGTAGGCTCTGCACCTATGTGTGGGACGCTTTTGTATCACACACTGTGAGCGTATTATATTTTGCTTCAGTGCTTTCTTGTCATTCTGGGAACACAGACATAGCACGACCACGTTCTCAGCATTCTGTGCCTCGTTCCTCGGGTTTACAACCGCTCTGAAGCAGTATGTTCAGAGTTCGGGTATTTGTTATAACGGGAAATTAATTTAAAGTATTCAAACGATATTACGACGTCACGTCAGCGTAAAGTACACAATTGCTGAGTGTTCAGGTATTTGTTACAAAAAATTGTTCTTGTCTAAAACAATTGGACGATGTCGCAACCAGCATAAGGTCCATAAGAAACATAGTGCTCAAACTTACCAGTAGAATTTATCAACCATTCGAGGCTGCTGCTCAGTAGTAAGATACTTTGACAGTAGGAAAACTTGATATCAGAGCACAGTCTGGAAAAAAAATTAAAAAATAGAAAGTTATGAAACAGGGCGACGCGAACATCTTTGAATTTCGTAGGAAGTCAAATCCGGAAATCAAAACATTCTACAGAGAATACCATGCAAGCACAGCTCCTCAACCTTTGATATTCTAGTTTATCGTAATATGATTGCATGTGCACCATCATTTCTGTTCATCATGAAGTGCAGCCAGAAGCCTCAATGAACTCGAAGAAGAAGGCTATTGCTATTTATGATGTCAGTCCATCTCTAATTATATATATTAAGTGTGTATATATCGTTTCTTTTATAATTAACTCGGTTTTATTGTTTGGACCATCACGCTACCACCTTTCAGAGCAAGGCAGTGTCGCCGACGTCACTGCTGTCAACCCGTCGTCAATGGTTGAAAGTACGAGGGCAGTTCAATAAGTAATGCAACACATTTTTTTTTCTCGGCCAATTTTGGTTGAAAAAACCGGAAATTTCTTGTGGAATATTTTCAAACATTCCCACTTCGTCTCGTATAGTTTCATTGACTTCCGACAGGTGGCAGCGCTGTACGGAGCTGTTAAAATGGCGTCTGTAACGGATGTGCGTTGCAAACAACGGGCAGTGATCGAGTTTCTTTTGGCGGAAAACCAGGGCATCTCAGATATTCATAGGCGCTTGCAGAATGTCTACGGTAATCTGGCAGTGGACAAAAGCACGGTGAGTCGTTGGGCAAAGCGTGTGTCATCATCGCTGCAAGGTCAAGCAAGACTGTCTGATCTCCCGCGTGCGGGCCGGAAGTGCACAGCTGTGACTCTTGCAATGGCGGAGCGTGCGAACACACTCGTTCGAGATGATCGACGGATCACCATCAAACAACTCAGTGCTCAACTTGACATCTCTGTTGGTAGTGCTGTCACAATTGTTCACCAGTTGGGATATTCAAAGGTTTGTTCCCGCTGGGTCCCTCGTTGTCTAACCGAACACCATAAAGAGCAAAGGAGAACCATCTGTGCGGAATTGCTTGCTCGTCATGTAGCTGAGGGTGACAATTTTTTGTCAAAGATTGTTACAGGCGATGAAACATGGGTTCATCACTTCGAACCTGAAACAAAACGGCAATCAATGGAGTGGCGCCACACCCACTCCCCTACCAAGAAAAAGTTTAAAGCCATACCCTCAGCCGGTAAAGTCATGGTTACAGTCTTCTGGGACGCTGAAGGGGTTATTCTGTTCGATGTCCTTCCCCATGGTCAAACGATCAACTCTGAAGTGTATTGTGCTACTCTTCAGAAATTGAAGAAACGACTTCAGCGTGTTCGTAGGCACAAAAATCTGAACGAACTTCTCCTTGTTCATGACAACGCAAGACCTCACACAAGTCTTCGCACCCGAGAGGAGCTCACAAAACTTCAGTGGACTGTTCTTCCTCATGCACCCTACAGCCCCGATCTCGCACCGTCGGATTTCCATATGTTTGGCCCAATGAAGGACGCAATCCGTGGGAGGCACTACGCGGATGATGAAGAAGTTATTGTTGCAGTACGACGTTGGCTCCGACATCGACCAGTGGAATGGTACCGTGCAGGCATACAGGCCCTCATTTCAAGGTGGCGTAAGGCCGTAGCATTGAATGGAGATTACGTTGAAAAATAGTGTTGTGTAGCTAAAAGATTGGGGAATAACCTGGTGTATTTCAATGCTGAATAAAACAACCCCTGTTTCAGAAAAAAAATGTGTTGCATTACTTATTGAACTGCCCTCGTACTTACTGTCAACGAACTATGACTTAACTGTCACAATTTAATTATCACTGGGTGATGTGCATGTCTGTTGCTTGTATCCCTGTGTGGTACTAATGAATTTCGCTTCTTCTTCCACTGCAAAAGGTACTACACTCAAAATAGTGTTGCCATACCCTTCATTGACGCGAGTACCGACGTTTGCATCACCTCGGCATAGCAGTAGCAGGGAGGTGCTGTCTACTTAATCACTGTCACATCAGCTTGGGCCATTAGAGTACTGCCCCGGCCTAAAGGTAGCTGGGCAGTGCTGTCGACATCATCAACGTGACCTCAGCCAGAACTATCGGCCCACGGCCCCCACCCTAGTGGTATCCGGATGGTGCCATCAATGTCATCACTATCACAGTGTCCAGGGTCTAACAGCAGCAGCCCCACAGTCCGCCTTATCCACCAACAGCAGGTAAAACACGCAGCATTACATTATTCTGTAGTGGCTGGTGCTTTCAGGATTGGGATGTTAAAAGCCCACATTAATACCGTCAGTGTTGTATTATGAGATCTGACTAGCATCTGTCACGCATGCGAAGCGGTGATGCCATGGAATCTCCCTGAAATCATTAATACTCAGTAATATCCCACCCTCAGATGCAAAGCGGTTCTCTTCTATGAGCTGTAGCACACCTGTAAAGAAGGCAGTAATGATGCTGCAGAGACAAGTATCGTCAAACTATGCCGGAAAGATGGCGTGATACCACAGGACATGTCAGGCGCAGAGTGGAACGGAACCTTAAGTGAAAGCGTTCTACTAAAGTGTTTTTCTGCTATGAAGAGGTCTGGTAAGGTGTTCAGCCGCATATCCCATCTTGATGTATACTGTCACGTTTTTTATCCAGTTGATGAGTGTCCAATTTCATGCCACTCCTAGATGATATTTTCCCTAAATAGCCATGTTGTCCAGAATCTAGAAGAGGAGGATGAATACTGCTCATGACGGTCACTTGTGGCTCGTGATAGAAATTACCCAAAAGATGCATGTCGTATGTATAAATACAATACATCTAATTTCTGTGGAATTCGTAACTATGAAGCGTTCTCATTCCCTGTCACAATCCCAAACCTGCCAAAATTCGACAGGCAGAACCCTAATTTCTCTGTTCATGTTTACAGGCAGCATGTAGATGAGAAAAGTAGCAAGACAGGAGATGTGAAGCATAAAGACACGAGGGCGAGAAGTAACTCTACCTTCGGATCAGAAACATACTCACCCATTTTCCCCACAAATGAGAGGGCAAGATATTTTTCTGTATTGCCTCAACTCTTTTACTAAGCCTGCGTATTTATAAAGACACCTGACTGATTGCTCAAGCCTGGAACTGGTACATGTGGAAATGCCCACTGAGGATAAAAAGTTTTTAAATTTAAGGATGCCCACCACCAGAAACGATGTCCCTTTGTTGTATAAACAGACTTTTGGTGATACATTGTGAAGGCGGTCCTAACACCTCTCGCACCACTGTACTTACCGTATGTGGCAGCATATCAGATCTTATGCTTGTATGACTGCAGTCGCAAAAAATTTGACTCATATGTTGGGGATAAGTGTGCAAGATGGTTTCTCTCTACGTCGTAAAATTTGCATGGGATGCTGATGTCCTTTACAGCAAAAACATCTCAATGACCAAGTCGCAGGACAACAGTGCCTTATAAAAGCAGACAGTTAAATGTCACATTTGTGACCGGCCTTTGGATAGAAAAGCGGGAACTCAATACTGTCAACTAACAGGGAGGTTCCGCAGTGCAGCTCACAACACATGCAACCTGAAGTACAAACTATCACTACATGTCCCCATCTTCTCCAATAACTTGAATGGGTGCGATGCTTACTTCCTTGTTGAGGACTTTAGTGCTTTCAGGCTGGAGAATGATAGGGTCAGTATCATATCTGACAATACAGATAAATATATTGGAATCTCCAATTCAATGACGCCAAAAATATCGCTCTCCATTTAACGATGATGCAAAGTTCCAATGAATAAAATCTTTCTGGGCTCTGGATCTCATTGTCAATATATAAAATTGTCCGACGTCTCTGAGCTGGGCTCACTACAAAGACCTGAGGAAGCCCACTTGTAATAGTGGCCGACATGTCGGACAATTTTGTATATTGACAATGCGACCATAAGCCCAGAAGAATTTCAGTGCCAATGACAGTGGCCGCGGAAGCCTAAGCTTACATGCAAATGTTGAATTTGTAACAAAGGAGGGGGTCTTCCCGTACCAACAACTGCATTCATTGGAGAGACTCCATTAAATCAAGCTGCCCGATACAACAACTTTCCCCAGAAAACTCACAGGCACTGCCATAACGCATGCGGAGAATAGAAATGTGATGCATGTTTATAGAAATATGGTGAGTGTTTGGCAGGAGCTCAATATCTCTGCTTTAGAGAATTGTGTTAAATTGTACATGGAGACTGGCTTACGCTTGTTCGCAGCTATTTTTAAAACAACCCATCTGGGCACATGCAGTGGGCATGTGCATTCTACTACACCATAACCGGGCTTTCTTGGGAAGCAATGTTATAAAAGATATCTATCAGCTTTGAACTGTTGACTGATGTTCTGGTGTTGTCTGGTATCGAACGCGGTATTCACGAGGGACTTTGCCAGTGCGATTACAGGCCATCTGACAATCTGAGTAACATACTTTCCTTGGATGTAAACAATCTATACGCCGTTTGGAGGGTTCCGATTGCTGTCAAAAGATGAAATAGTCATAGACATGGATAAAATCCTCACTGTGGCTGCTGATGCTATGGACGCTATGTTCTGGAACCAGCCTTGGAATATCCAACCAAATTACATGACATCACAGGGACCTGCCATTGTTTCTGAGCACCTAGCCCCGTGAAATGTTTGAATCCTCAAGCTGATGACAACGCCGGGAACTAAGCAGAGATGAATTCTACGCTATAGATACCTCCAGCGATGTATAAGGTTGGGGGCGCGACTTCTTGGAATCACCAGTGGCTTACCCTTCAAACAGCAACTCTGGTTGAATGAGTATAGTGATTTGAACACCTAGCACAGAAGTCCCCAGAACTGCGAATTTGAAAAGGACTTCATAAATTAATGAATAATTCAGTTTTCGGGAAAAGCGTGGGGAATCGAAACCACCGTTATCTTCATTTAGTCTAACGTTGGGATGGGTGTTACGGTTCAAAAGATTACGTCACCAGGCCAGATTTTAACCACGCCACAACCTTCAATGTCACTGTTGAGATGGATAAGGTTTCAGCGGAGTTCACGAAGCCTATCTATATCGGTATGTCTGTTCTTCGCCTCTCCAAACTTAACATTTGAAAAACCAATCTTTGCTGATGTCAAGATACAATGAAGCACCAAAGAAACTGGTACAACCATGCGTATACAAATACAGAGTTTTGTAAACAGGTAGAAGACGGCGCTGCGGCCGGCAAGGCCTATGTAAGGAAACAATGATACGTTATCAAGATTTAAGTGAGTCGGCACACGAGCGATGGGATACGGTATCTCCGAGATAGGGTTAAATTGGGTATTTTCGCGTGCGACCATTTTACGAGTGTACCGTGAATATCAAGAATCTGGTAAAACATCAAATCTTCGACATCGCTGTGGCAGGAAAAAGATCCTGCAAGAGGGCGCGAATTACGAGTAAAGATAATCGTTCAACGTGACAGACTGTTGACGACTATTGGTGATTGGAAACATGTCGCATGGTCGCACCAGTCTTGTTTCAAATTGTATCGAGTGAATGAAAGTGTACGGGAATGGAGACAACATCATGAATCTATGGCCCCTGCATGCCAGCAGGGGACGTTTCAAGATGGTGGAGGCTCTATAATGGTGTGGGGCGTATGCAGTTGGAGTGATATGGGACCCCTGTTACGTATAGATGCGACTCTGACAGGTGACACATACGTAAGTATCGTGTATGATCACCTGCATCCATTGATGTCCATTGTGCATTTTCAACATTCGTCTGTAGCATCACATATCAAACGCTACGATTCTATTCTGTTCTGGTTTCCCCACAGTCGATGTTTCACTACCAAACAATGCTTTACTCCAGACGTACTTTCTCAGGAAGTTCTTCCTCAAATGCAGGCCTATATTTGATATTAGTAGACTTATCTTGGCGAGGAATGCCATTCTCGCCAATGCTAGTCTGCTTTTTATGTTCTCCTTGCTCTGTCCGTCATTGGTTATTTTACTGCCTAGGTAGCAGAATTCCTTAACTTCATCTACTTCGTGACCATCAATCCTGATCATAAGTTTCTCGCTGTTCTAATTTTTACTACTCCTCATTACCTTCGTCTTTCTTCGATTTACTCTCAATCCATACTGTGTAGTCATTAGACTGTTCATTCCGTTCAGCAGATCATGTAATTCTTCTTCACTTTCACTTAGGATAGCAAGTCTCGTCAGAGAAGCGTGTCATTGATATCCTTTCACCTTGAATTTCAATTCCATTCCTGAACTTATCTTTCATTTCCATCATTGCTTCCTCGACGTACAGATTGAACAGTAGTGGCGAAAGGCTACGTCCTTGTCTTACACCCTTTTTATACGAGCACTTCGTTCTTGGTCGTCCGCTCTTTGTATTCCCTCTTGGCTGTTGTTCATATTGTATATGACCCGTCTCTCCCCATAGCTTACCCCTACTTTTTCCAGAAATTCGAACATTTTGCACAATTTTTCACTGTCGAACGCATTTTCCAGGTCTACGAATCCTATGAACGTGTCTTGATTTTTCTTTAGTCTTGCTTCCATTATTAACCGCAACGTCAGAATTGCCCCTCTCGCGCCTTTACTTTTCCTAAACCAAACTGCTCGTCATTAGCGCATCCTCAATTTTCTTTTCCATTCTTCTGAATATCTTGTAAGCAGCTTGGGTGCATGAGCTGTGTGGCTGATTGAGCGGTAATTCTCGCACTTTTCAGCTTTTGCCGTCTTCGGAATTGTATGGATTATGATTTTCCGTAAGTGAAATGGTATGTCGCCAGGCTCATACATGCTACACACTAACGTCAATTGTCGTTTTGTTGCCACTTCCCCCAATGATTTCAGAAATTCTTATGGAATGTTATCTATTTGACCTTAAGTCCTCCAAAGCTATTTTAAATTCGGATTCTAACACTGGATCCCCGATCTCTTCTAAATCGACTCCTGTTTCTTCTTCTATCACATCAGACAAATCTTCCCCCTCACAGAGGCTTTCAATGTATTCTTTCCACCTATCCGCTTTCACTTCTGCATTTAAAGTGGAATTCCCGTTACACTCTTAATGTTACCACCCTTGCTTTTAATGTCACCGAAAGTTGTTTTCACTTTCCTGTATGCTGAGTGTTAACTTCCTACAATCATTTCTTTTTCGATGTCGTCACATCTTTCCTGGAGCCCTGTCACTGAACTGTTCACAGAAACACACTCACTGCCCTACATTCCTATTCATAAGGAATCCTACTCCTGTTATACCATTTTCTGCTGCTGTTGATATTACCCTATATTCATCTGACCAGAAATCCTTGACTTCCTTCCACTTCACTTCACTGACCCATTGAGCCTTTGCATTTCCCTTTTCAGATTTTCTAGCTTCCCTACCACGCTCAAGCTTGTGACATTCCTCACCACGACTCGTAGACGTTATCTTTCCGTTGATTATTCAATCTTTTTCTCATGGTAATCTTCCCCTTGGCTGTCCCCTCCCGGGGATCCGAATGGGGGCTACTCCGGAATCTTTTGCCAATGGGAAGATCATCATGACACTTCTTCAATTACAGGCCACATCTCCTGTGGATACACGTTGCGAGTTTTTAATGCAGTGGTTTCCATTGACTTCTGCATCCTCATACCTTGGATCACTGCTGATTCTTCAGCCTTTAGGGGCAGCTTCCCACCTCTAGTACAAGAGAATGCCCTGAACCTCTGCCCGCTCCTCCAGCCTCTTTGACAAGGCCGTTGGCACAGTGAGGGTGACTTCTTATGCTGGAAGTCTTCGGCCGTCAATGCTCATTACTAACCAAAATTTAAGCAGCGGCGGGATCAGAACCCGCGCAGGCTAATGTTATTGGTCTAACAAGAGGACCGTACATACCTGACCTCACCGATTTTTTTCTTGTCGGCAGGGCTGGTAGAGCATGGCTAGGACCTCAACTAACGTAAAGAGGAAGGCGCAACTCTCAGCCGTATTCGGGAAAATAAAGTTTGAATGTCTTAGGCATGTGCGTATATACCATTGTCTGGTCGCAGACAGACAAGGAGTCCGTAGCCAAGTCATTAAGTGCTTAGTTTCAAAAGCGCAAGGCCTCTGGATTGAACCTCGCTGCTGGTGCATTTTTTTCAAAAAAATGGCTCTGAGCACTATGGGACTTAACATCTATGGTCATCAGTCCCCTAGAACTTAGAACTACTTAAACCTAACAAACCTAAGGACATCACACAACACCCAGCCATCACGAGGCAGAGAAAATCCCTGACCCCGCCGGGAATCGAACCCGGGTGCATTTTTTCTTTTCTCTATTCCCACTTAACTACAACAGATTTATCATGTTTGTGCACAATATCACCATTTAATGATTAATTTATCATTCCCACAATATTATCCCAAAAACCAGGAAAACAAAATTTTTTATGAGTACCTTGGAAATAAAAAAGGATGCACGACCATTTTGAATGAAATCTGTAGAGTCTTTCTATTGACATTGCTGTAACTACACTTGACGCACTTATGAAGCAATACAAGAATCGGGATGATACTGACCGTGAAAACATGTAAAAACATTGTGGTATACAGCACACGTAATGAACGCCGCGTTTTTGCTTGAGCATGGTTATTTCATTATTTTTACAGCAAAACAAAGTGGTTTACGTTTGTAAACGATTCTCGGTCATCATACGGTTTCGCGGCATACCACATGTATCTGTTCCTATAACCGAATATTGGTGCAGGCGACTAAAGGTGATTGAATTTTTATGCTGTCTCTTCTTGAAGCTATCTCTCTATTGTGTTCGATGATGTACGAGCAATTTTGTAGTTCCTTTATAAGGCTTTTCACCTTCCTATAAAAATATACATCGCAGAGTTTGACCAACGGAGAACATTTTGGAGAAATTATTTTAATACAGCACGCTGGCAGATCCTCTCTATATTGAAAAAGTTCTTCGTTCAAAACCAGGAATGTCTGCCCTCTCCATGAATCAAATGGTTCAAATGGCTCTGAGCACTATGGGACTTAACATCGCAGGTCATCAGTCCCCTAGAACTAGAACTACTTAAACCTAACTAACCTAAGGACATCACACACAACCATGTCCGAGGCAGGATTCGAACCTGCGACCGCAGCGGTCGCGCGGTTCCAGACTGAAGCGCCTAGAACCGCTCGGCCACCAGCGGCCGGCTCTCCATGAATCGAGGAGCAGAAGAAACTGCTGTTCTCTCACGTATGGCTGTTCACGTAAAACTAGCGCTATTTTAATCGTCCTTTTGAAACTTCACTGTAAAGTGAATCAGCTCCACAATCAGGTTCACGTTCTCTTGCTGCCGAAGTGCCTGGCACACCAGTACGTTTACTTGTGTAACCAGACATTTTGGAACGTTGACATGTAACTACGTCGGAGGCCAACACATGAATGAAGTATTCTTCGTGTTTGTAGCCACCGTTCCCTTTCTTCCTCCATCAACCGGAAGTTGTTTGTGCAAATACAGCTGTTTCTGGTGGGTGAAAACTAACTCCAGGATTTTTGCGAAAACGGGTTTATACGGTGAGTTCGTCCGTACCTCTACCTATACGGATAAAATTGGCTCATAGTGGGTTGGAATATACCTGCAGGAATACGGTCATAATGGTAAACTACTTCCAGAATGTCAGGGAAAAATTCGATTTTCCAAGGGGAAGATTATATTAACAACAAATGGTTCCTTAGATACTGATAACTTGCGCAGTCGTAAAAAACCTCTTATTAGAATATCATTTGAAGGGAAAGTATTTGTAACATGTGCTCCTCTTCAAATGACTGCCGGAATAAAGGCTTGTAGACTTAATTACTTTAATAGTTTTAGATCGTTCTTTAGTTAACTGTCAATTAATTATTTATGGTTGTTCCCAATTATTATTCTATTGAAAGAGATCGATAACACATTAGTAAAGATCACAATAAATGTTTAGAAAATCGACCACCATCATCGATGCAGCTTCTTTTTTCTTTATATGAGAACATGATGTCTTTCTCCTATAAGCTACAGGATATCTTCTGTTAGCTTTGCGAGGCGAAAGGTGTGCTTGTCATAACAGTTGATACATCATTATTATTTACCTTTCTTTTGGACGTAAGAGTGGACATACCACCCAACAATCATAAACTAGTGCGTTACAGAGTAGTAAGGTGATGGTGCTATCCAGTAATGAGGGAGAACGTTTTTAAGTCATTGCCTAATATGCATAGCAACATGTCGAGTGTTGAAGTTACAGTGCACTTTCAGTAAATAACATGATCTATGTTACGCCAAATATCGCCATACAACAAAAGACACAAACATTGATTGTTATTGAAAAATAACTAAACTGATGAACTGAGGCTTCTCTCGGAATCACATACCTGTATTTATGTGAACCTTTTATGTATTGGTTGAAAACAGTCTTGGTTGCTATTTTAGTTTTTTTTATTTTTCAACTACACGTTTCACCTTATTTTGGCATCTTCAGGTTGATCTTAATTTGGTATTTCTTAGAACGATACTTTAGGCAGTGTAGCCAAAGGGCATCGTCGAATACATCAGGCCAACATCACCTTCGTTAAACTCAGTAAAAACTTGATAGATGGACGTGAGTGACTCCAAGACTTGCATAACGCGTTTCCGTTCAGAGGAGCGAGTAATAATTGTGGCATTATGCATCCTACTTGAGCCACATCTTATTCTATTACTATTTTCACTGCGTTTAACGAAGGCGATGGTGGTCTGATGTATTCGACGACGTCAAATGGTTCAAATGGCTCTGAGCACTATGGGGCTTAACATCTATGGTCATCAGTCCCCTAGAACTTAGAACTACTTAAACCTAACTAACCTAAGGACATCACACAACACCCAGTCATCACGAGGCAGAGAAAATCCCTGACCCCGCCGGGAATCGAACCCGGGAACCCGGGCGCGGGAAGCAAGAACGCTACAGCACGACCACGAGCTGCGGACTCGACGACGTCCTTTGGCTACACTGTCTAAAGGATCCTTCTAAGAAATACCAAATTAAGATGAACCTGAAGATGCCTAAATAAGGTGAAACGCGTAGTCGAAAAATAAAAAAAAATTAAATAGCAACCAATACTGTTTTCAACCAATAATGTTAAACACTGGTTTGCTGTGTGCCTCAGATGGATTGGATAAACCTTTTATGGTAAACATCACCATTTCTGTCACCTCCCAGGGAATTTAATTTTTTCCTCAGGGCACACTAAAGAGAATGAAGTTCAGGGTGTTGAAGGACGTGAAAAGGCGGATTAAAGTAGAGATGATAACACTATTAAACAAATGGTACACTGTGAAAAATAAAGTTTTGTTGAACTCAACATAAGATACGAATTATGCTTCTTACGTTCAACCGTTTTAAATCGAATGAAGTAAATGATCACAACATATCAAGAAAACAATTTATTCACCGACAAATTATGGAGTGAGCGAAGTGCACATTCGCATTATATGTTAGAGCTGAGGTATTTTATAACTGACGGGCTTTTTAAGCATCTTGCACGAGATATTCTGTATAATATTTTCATTCTGAAACACCTGACATCTGAGGAAGTTTGCTTATTCGAACATTAAGTAATGCATTTCCAGGAGGATACCGCTTGGTGTTAATTTTAGCACGAGTCCGTGGAACGCGTTGCAGAGTAGATAGTTTCAGAATTTCATTACGGGGAGAGACAAAGGTAGGGCGCTTTTCAAACTCTAACGTAACCTGAATGCTGCTCTGCGCTGAGGGCGTATTCCGTGTTAATAATTTGAAGGAAGCTTGAGGAATTTCATTAGGGGCTCTCGGAGGTGAAGCGGAGGCTCTCTGCAAACCCCGCAGCGTCCCAACTGTTACCAGAACTTGTGTCGACACCACACTAGCTGGCCCTGTTACTGATGTGCGTGATATAAGCAGAGCACACGACTGGCCGAAATGGGCTCCGTTGTGGCCATGCGAGGAATGTCGCAGGTATGTGTTGTGTAATGAGCGATTATCGGGAGATGTACTGCGAAAAGGACACCTGGGCACGAAAGCAACACAACAGTTTCCCGTCTTGACAGTGAAAGACCATATTACTTTAGGTCAGACACGTGTTTCTTTACGTACTTCAGTTCGACGTTAAGGCACGTCTTCCTGGTTTTGTACAGTGAGTTGATTCCATTCCCGGAAAGCGGTATTTTATGCTATGTAAACACCCGTCTATAAATACCGTAAAACCTCAAACATGTAGAGTGGAAATCAATAACGGGCTAAGCACCAAAAGAGTGATTCCGAGTTATTCAGTTTTTCTTTCACAGAAATCTTTTAATGAAAAACCTCAAGAATAATTTTTGTTTATTGACTGCAGTAAAGGTCACACAGCTATGGCAAAATAAGTTCCGTTCGTTTCATCAATGAAAAGAAATATTATATTCTAAAAACGCGGAAGTGCTAAATGCCATACAGGTATCGACGAAAACGAGGTAACAGCCACTAAAAGATATCTCAAGCATTTATCATTTTTGTTAATAATAAACAGTTTGCAGATGCACTATACTGTTATTAAGTTATTTTTAATCCTTCTTTTAATTTTATAGAGCAATAAAATTTTAATCGATTAATTGTTCGAAAATTCTCCTATTATCTACTTTCAAATACGGCAGGCACTGTTGCAGATCCATTCTCTTTTCAGCTGGCAAGTTGTTTTTACATTTTGTGACGGTAAAAGAAGTTCTTTATTATGTCAGTGGTAATCCTTTTCTTTAAAATCTTGTACGCGCTCCCGTCTTCGTGTCTGTTAAATATTGTTCTCATCCTGATGACACGTGCAACTTCTTTTCATTTGCACCCTGCTACATTTTCAAATATTTAGTTTCGTTGTGTTAATACTGTATGTGTACCAGATGCCCTCAGGCAGGAGCTTGCTAACCAATAATGGATAATTAGATGTTGCATTTTTCGTAAGTTTTACACGGTCCTTAGGTACTTGACACTTTGACATTCGTCCACCTTCTTACGATTTTCAGTCTGGGTTTTGTAAAATTTGCTTATTACATATTTAAGACTCAGGTCACACAGATAGTATCATTACTACTTTCTACTTATAACCAAATAATCATTAGATGATCTGTTTAAAAAGAAAAAAGGAAAATACCAGAAAAGTAAATTAAAACTCAAACTTACTTTTACGTAACTGTGCATACTTGGATACGTTACACTGTAATTCATCAAGTGACACAGAGCCCCTCACAACGGAAAAACTGTCTGCGCTCTGATTATTTATTTATTTGTTATTCTAGCTTAATCTGTAATTTAGATACAAGAAATGGTTCAAATGGCTCTGAGCACTGTGGGACTTAACATCTGAGGCCATCAGTCCCCTAGAACTTAGAACTACTTAAACCGAACTATCCTAAGGACATCACACACATCCATGACCGAGGCAGGATTCGAACCTGTGACCGTAGCAGTCACGCAGTTCCGGACTGAAGCGCCTAGAACTCCTCGGCTACCACGGACGGCCAGTCTAGATACAAGAAAAGACAAAATGCTACACAAGAATTGTTTTGAATACAGCAAATAATATTTTAACACAATTTCAGGATGCATTAATGTAGCTAAATATTTTGGTATTTAAGCGAAAAATCTACATAAAACTAGTAACTGAAGAATGGCCTACACTTGAGCCGTGTGGTACGAATATATTTGTTCATCCGGAATCCAGAAATCACATGCTACTCGTCTGTTGCACTATGCTACATTATAGCATCACATATTTTGTAGTTTATTATTTTGCATTACACTACTCTACAAAACTACATTGTACCACACTACAATACTATGCTTGGTATCAGAAGCCATTTAGAGGTTTTCATTTGTCCGGGAAATTAGCCCTGGCGCTGAAGCACAAATCAGTATCTCCAAAGGTTGTGCTGCACTGCAAACCAAGATGCAGAATTTGGGAGATGGCTGTCAGGGTCTATGAAAATCGTTGCTGGTCCTCCCCAATGGTCATCTCCTCACTGCTTCCGGAAGGCTCTTGCAGGTGAATGTTCTGCCGTGGTGTGTCTCGTTATCGTAATGTATGGCATCTCCTTGGTTGTCTCTCGGCCATGTATGCTGGCAAACCATAAGCTCGTTGGATGTCAGCGAGTTCAGCTTGTGCGACAGCTCTTCTTTCCTTACTGTGTTATAGACTACTGATTTACCAAAGACGAGCATTGGTGAACCTGTTACTGGAAGTTACAGAGTCCTGTTGATTTTGGCCCCACTGCGTTCGACTTTGTTGGTTGCACATGCTGGGCGTAACATGCCTAATAAGTTGTAGTGTTTCCTTTTGATCACTCCGTTGGTCGTTGTTACTGTGATTCATACGCTGATGGCAGATTACGTATGGTGCCTGAACATGACGGTCTTTCGAGCCGCAACTGTAGCTTGTTTTAAATAAACGACGTTGAATTAAAATTTAGCTGTTGATTTCAATTATCATTAATCAAGTAATTCATGTCCGGCTTCTCTCCCACTGTCGTCGATGGATTACCAGAGATTTCAGAATAAGTAGCTGCGATATGGACCGTGTCGCCAGAGGTAGTCTATAGCAGCCTTGCTCCGAAGGAAGTGTGACATTCTGGATCTTTATGTTAGGAAAGACCTGGTAAGTTCTCCTCCATGTTTGTGTCCTGTTTCAGACTTCTTGCCATTCTCTGTCAGTGCATGTCTTTATTTCCTTACTCGATGTGGCTCTTATGCCACCTCCTTTATCATATTTGCCCTTTTTCTCCCAGTACTGTCCTCCTCACTTTATTATAGGTAGGTCCAGACGTAGCGAGCCTTGTATCGCCAGCAGCGCCTCAGTCAGCGTTGTTCTATAACCGCTCGTCAGGCGCCGGAGTACATATCTCCATGCTCGCCATAAAGTATGCGCTCTCCTTATGTTTTTGGCTCTATATCGGCAGAACGCTCCCCTTGTAGTCCGTAATAGCATTTAAGACTGCGCTGTGTAACGTTCTTAATGCACGAAGAGGCGGCTGGAACTTTCTTTTGCCATTTATTACTATTTTGTTAAATTTTAATGCCTTTCTGGCAGACGATTCCCACATGTGCATGGAACACTTGCTTTTCGTCGACGTTAATTCCAGGGTACCCTCATAATCCTCTTCCTTTCACATGCTGGTCATGTATTCTGATTGTCGGGTTTCTAGTTCTTGAAAATGTTTCTTTTAGTAACATATACGTATATACTCTTTTGTAATAAATGATGACTAACTGAAACCCTCAGCTGCCGACAGGTGTTGTTGATATACCTCGATGTGGACAGGCTGAAAATATGTGCCCCGACCGGGACTCGAACCCGGGATCTCCTGCTTACATGGCAGACGCTTTTGTGTGTTGCTAAGGTTGATTTGTTGTGTACGCACCAGTTACTTATTCTTTCACGAATATCCGTACTATTTTTCTCCACCCACTTCATCATTCAGGCCATACTGTTTGTTATACTTTTGAAACTGGTTCTAGGCTAACATTATAGAACACTGGAATCCAAACACAATCCGTTCGCAAGTTTCTTTTGATTTTTTTTTCACTATTTTCGTTCCGTAACATAGCAAATGCACCTGCCGGCCTGTGCAAAACTCTCGTCTGCTGTCATAGACGCAATAGAATATTTTCTTTTATAGGGACACCTGTGCTGTCCAACCGCTCCAGTCTTTTGAAAAGGGCAGCCCACCATAAATTATCACACGCCCCAGCTGTATCAATCACTGTGCGTATACCGTACGGGTTCATCTGACGTGTTCGCAATATGCATTGCGTGATTTATATCACCCTCGGTGGATTTTTCATCTCTGAAACCACACTGCAGAGGACTCATTGGTATTACCTGCCTGTGACCAGCCGTGGAACAGAAGCTGTTCCCGTACGTTGGGTAGAGGGCTTACCAAACAAATCGGCCTACAAGATTTTGGTTCTATTGCATCTTTGTCTTCCGCCATTTTTAATATAATGATAGTCCAGAATTTTTAAATTTTGGTGGGCGTCCGACCGTACGAATGATATTCGTTTAATAACACAGTCAAACACGATACAATTTGGTCCACTAGCTGATGCAACACTTCTGCCATAATTCTATCAGGATCTGGCGCTTTCTTCTTCTTTAACTTCGTTACTCATTTTGTCATGGGCAAAAGTAATCACAACACTGTTATTCACATGCTGTTCTAGTAACTCTAATGGTACACTGTCTCTTCCATCGTCGTATCGTCCGGTAACAGACTTATGGGTGCTATACTCAATCTGTCGTCATCGCGCCATAGGATCGTTTCAAGACTGATAGCACAATGAGTGATTACATCTTATTTGTTGAATGTTTTTATGGAGAAACCTTAATATCTGTTACCATTTGGTCGTTTACGGCTGACATTTACTCCTTTTTTTTTGTATAGCACTGTATACAGTTCTTTGTTCATTAGAAATTCAGCCTTATACGTCGTTCTGTTCCCCTAAGGATCTCTCGTAGTATCCTCTCGCCTCTCTTTCTCTGCATCCTAAGAACAGTGGTCTGGTAGCTTTAATCGCTTTTGAACTTTTCACAGATGTTAGTATCTAACAGCTATTACGCCTTCTGCATCAGTCATAGTCATTTCATCGACTTCGGAGTGAATATCGCATCCCCTTCCTTTCAGTGGCTGTACCCCGAATTCTGTCTTAAGAGATCCCAATTCGCATTGTGTAGATTGAACAGTTCGCTCGGACTGAATGTTAACGTCTAAGTCATTACCTACATCTTTAACTGGGAAATACACACATCAAAAAAAGGTTTAAATCACTTCGGTTCCGAGAGTTCCGGAACCTGTACAGGAAATTGGGACAGAGATCAACGTAAACACCATTTCCAAACTTGTTACTGCTCATGAAAGCAACACATTGCATGTTGTACCACCATACAGCGGGACCTTCACAGATCGTTGTCCAGATTTCTGTACACACCGGTACCTCTGATATCCAGTAGAGCTACCTCTTTCATTGATGCATTCCTGTATTCGTCGTGGCATACTATCCACAAGTTCAAGGCAGTGTTGGTCTAGATTGTCCTACTCCTCAACGGTGATTCGGCGTAGATCCCTCAGAGTGGTTGGTGGCACTCGTCGTCCATAAACAGCCCTTTTCAACCTATCCCATGCATGTTGGATAGGGTTCATGTCTGGAGAACATGCTGGCCACCCTAGTCGAGCGATGTCGTTATCCTGAAGAAAGTCATTCACAAGATGTACACGATAGGAGCGCGAATTGTCGCCCATGAAGACGAATGCCTTGCCAATATTCTGCTGATATGGTTCACTATCGGTCGGAGTATGGGATTCACATATCGTACAGCCGTTACGGTGCCTTCCGTGACCACCAGCGGCGTACGTCGGCCCCACATAAAGCCCCCCAAAATAACAGGGAACCTCCCACTTGCTGCAGTCGCTGGACAGTGTGTCTAAGGCATTCATCCTGACCGGGTTGCCTCCAAACACGTCTCCGACGATTGTCTGGTTGAAGGTATATGCGACACTCATCGGTGAAGAGAACGCAATGCCAATCCTGAGCGGTCCATTGGGCGTGTTGTTGGGCCCATCTGTACCGCGCTGTATGGTGTTGTGCTTGCAAAGATTGACCTAACCACGGACGTCAGGAGTGACGTTGCGCATCATGCAGCCTATTGCTCACAGTTTGAGTCGTAACATGATGACCTGTGTCTTCACAAAAAGCGTTATTCAAGATGGTGGCGTTGCTGTCAACGTTCCTCCGAGCCATAATTCGTAGGTAGCGGTCATCCACTGCAGTAGTAGCCCTTGGGCGGCCTCAGCGAGGCATGACATTGACACTTCCTGTCTCTCTGTATCTCCTCCATGTCCGGACAACATCGCTTTGATTCACTCCGAGACGACTGGTCATTTCCCTTGTTGAGAGCCATTCATGGCACAAAGTAACAATGCGGACGCGATGGAACCGCGGTATTGACCGTCTAGGTATGGTTGAACTACAGACGAGCAGTGTACTTCCTTCCTGGTGGAATGACTGGAACTCATTGGCTGTCGGAACGCCTCTGTCTAATACGTGCTGCTTATGCAAGGTTGTTTACGTCTTTGGGTGGATTTAGTGACGTCTCTGGACAGTCAAAGGGACTGTGTCTGTGATACCGTATCCACAGTCAACGTCTACCTTCAGGAGGTCTTGGGACCTGGGTGATGCAAAAATTTTTTTTGTGTTTAAACAAGATTATGGTTAATCTTTGTAAACCCATCAAAGACCTTCCGGTTTTCAGTGTCGTCACTAACCTTCGAGTTTTCAAGGATATTGTCTGTATTTGTTGCCGCAACAACGCGATTTTGAAAAACAGTCGCACTGAAGCCTATTCAAGACATGAAGGTAAATTTCTTGTATAGGTGCCTGAAGGCACAGCCTCGTTTCATCATTTACACTAGTATCCCAGTGTGGCGTTACCTCCTTTTTAAGCAATGATATGATAACTGAATGTGTTTTTCAAAGGACCGACTTTAATTTAAAGATCTGTAAAAGATGCTGTTAATAGTCGCGACATAGAAGCAACACACATTGAGGACGGCTATCGTATGCTAAACCTGCACGCTGCAGTACAGTGTATTGAAGTTTCTACATTTTTTACTACTTACCTTACCTTGTGGAGCCATGGACTCGTATTTATTGTCATTTTCCGTTACACCAGGCTAGTGAGAAGACCGACGGGCATTCATTGTTCAGAAACAGAAACCGATCAGACTCACGTAATATTTGCTACACAGTATTTAGTGCAGCACAAAAAGTGGTCGGCGGGAGTACTGAGCCTTAAAATGAAAGCATTTTACGGAAGAACACCAACAGTGTCCGGGCGTTTGCGAACGGTTTGCCGCCAACCTCACCTGTTTCTCTCCTGAAACTTATGCAAATCAAAACGTAAACGGAGTAAATGATTAGGAGACAAGGTGGTGGCTATAATCAGTGAGTTATTTTACACGTAAATAGAATTAAATAACTTTTATCGATCAAAAATATTCTAACTCAACTTGAGCTTCTAAGAACGGCAAGCGATGTACCATGTAACGTTATTTAAAAATAATGTATCTTTGTGTTATCCAAATTTATTGTGTGATGTACTGTTGAGGAAATGGTGTGCTTAATCCAAAGAAAAATTAAACAACCCAATCTCGAAGCCAGTACATCATGCCTGTAATGAAATCAATCCCGCTGAAATTTGCTCAGGCTCGTGATCATAGAGTTATATGGTCCTGTGCAATGGACTGATAAAATTCCCCATGCAAATAAACAATGAAGTACATTTTCCTTAGCTCTTTAGTCGCAACGGATGTAATCTTGGTATTCTGTTCTCCCCACAGAAGACATACAAAATATTCAATCTTGGTTCAGCGAAGTGCAATGCCGGCCGTAAAATAGGGTCATATATATAATGTTGGTAGACTAGCTGATAAATGAATAACCTTGCAAATGTTGAGTGATAATGGATACTGGCTCATCGCTGTCCAAAGCTAACGCATAGATGCTGTTACAAACATTAACACTTTTCTGATGCTGGCACATTTATATTTTTTTTACTCAGATTGAAAAATCATTTCTTTTAAAAAATACTCATTGGAAATTAAACAAACACGACATGGAACAGGATATGGAAGTGATAACGGTGCATGCTAAGACCAAATTCTTTAGTTAAAAAAAATTGTATTCAATATAAAGTTTCTCCCTCACAAAATCTGATATGAAACATCTTACGTTAACTTCAAAATCAATAAACTTCTCAACTGTTCTACAGTTCTCACTTGCTGACGTAGTTAACAATACTTTGATAGTTACATGACAAAAGGCCTTACATCGTTTGACAAAATAGATTCCAAAATTAACTTGTCTGCATCAGGATTACAAAACACTCAAAATATTGCAAATCGGGTATACCTAATCAACCTATACATTAATTCTGAAGCCAAATACTTGGTTCCTACATTTAAGGGACGATACTGTTAGAAATAGCAAATTCCACTTTGCGCTCTTGCATACTTAAAACTAAGTATGCAAAATTTCAATACCTTACTATTATATTCCTGTTGTTTACCTTTGAGTTGCAGTATCATTCATCACCTCATATTATAAAAACTGTGTTATGCTGCGTCCATAGACCAACAACTAGATTCTCACAGCTAGCCACTAGCTTTATGTATCACATCCTACCTACAACAGAGTGCAACGGCAACTGCTACTGCGCTCAGGTCGCCCATACTTACAATCTATTGTGCCACTCAGGCAACATCTTCGGTTCAGTGGTGTCAAAAAATACAATCTCTTCTACATAAGATAATTCTTTCAGGTCATTTTTCATGAATTACATTAAAAAATCGGGCTCCTCTTGCAAGTGGACCCTACACAAACAGAATGAAGACAAATCAAGTACACACTTTCATACTTCTCAGTGGCTTCACATTCACCACGAACATTTTTTGGAAGTATCGGTGTTTTAAATATGGCCTCAGTTAAATGAGTTACTATTATCTTTCATTGCATATTTTCATTTTCTTATGCATAAAAATATCTTCTTTTACTTTCTTAGAAACTTACTAAACAACATTATCTCATTAATCAACAAAGAACGAATTAGAAAAAAGAGGGAAATAATATGAACATCTCAATGGTGATCTCACATTTGGGTGCACTACGAAACTGTACCTCACCTGTACACCCAATACTATTAATGCTTTTAACCTTTCTGTTTATGTTGTATCTCCTATCTGACATTCCAGTCCGTGAATATATACAATTCAGCCATCAATATTTACTTGTCACATGCGCATTATCAAGTGTCTTCTGCCTCCTCTTAAACACGAGGTCAAGTAGTGTCTGCAGTTCCTCTTTGTCTGTAGTCAAATAGTTGACAATGAGCAGTATACGATGAACTTCCTCTGATCATTTAAGGTACAGCCGTTTGGATGAATATACCTAAACAGTTGTCTTATTGCTATGTTTTTTTTTTTTGTGTTATCAGTCTGCTACCAGCTTTGACGCTGCCCGTCACGAATTCCTCTTCATTTCAGAGTAGCACTTGCACCCGCACTTTCTCAATTATCTGCTGGATGTATTTCAATCTCTTTCTTCCTCCACAGTTTTTATCCTCTACAGCTGCCTCTTGTCCCATTGAAGTTATTCCTTGGTCTCTTAACAGGTGTACTATCATCCTGTCCCTTTTCCTATCAATGTTTTCCATATACTTCTCTCCCCTCCGATCCTGCGCGGAACCTCTTCATTGCTCTCTCATCATTCCACTTAATATTGAACATTGGTCTGTAGCACCACATCTCAAATAATTCCATTCTCTTCTATTCCGGTTTTCCCACAGTCCATGTTTCACTACCATCCAACGCTGTGCTCCAAACATACATGCTGAGAATTTTCTTCCCTACATTAACGTCTAGGTTTGTTTCTATGAGACTTCTCTTGGCCAGTGCTGATGTCTTTTTTCCCACGGCATATTTTTATCTCCTCCTTGCACGCCCGTCACGGGTTGTTTCTCTGCCTAGATAGCAGAATTCTCGATTCATCTACTTTGTGGCCAACAACCGAAATGTTAGGCTTCTTGCTCTTCTCATTTCTGCGACTTCTCATTACTTTCGTCGTCAGTCCATTGACTCTCAAACCACACTCTGTACTCAATTTATTCGGCAGATCCTGTAATTCACTGAGGACAGCAGTGTCATAAGCGAATCTTATTATTAATATTATTTCAGCTTGAATATTAAATCCACTCTTGAATCTTTCTTTTATTCCCATTCGTGCCTTTTCGATGTGCAGACTGTTCAGTAAGGGAGAAAAACATCATTCTTGTCTTACACCCTCTTTAATTCGAGCACTTTGTTCTTTCTCTTCCACTCTCAATACTGCCTCGTAGCTTTTGCACGTTTTGTATATTACGCACCTCTCCCTACAGTTTACACGTATTCTCCTCAAAATTTCGAACACCTTGCACCATTTTACATTATCGACAGCTGTTTCGAAGTACACAAATCCTATGAAAGTGTTTGAGTTTTCTTTGACCTTGTTTCATTATCAGCTGCAACGTCAGAATTACCTCTCTGCTACCTTTACTTCTCCTAATTCCAAAATGATCATCATCTAACACAACCTCAATTTAGTTTTCCATATTTCTGTATATTTTTCTTGGCAGCAACTCATATGCATGGGCTGTTAAGTTTATTGCGCGACAATTGTCGCACTTGTCAGTTCTTGCAATCTTCGGAATTGTGTGGATGATATTTTTCCGAAAGTCAGATGGTACGTCACCAGACTCATACATTCTACGTACCAACGTGAATAGCCGTTTTGTTGCCACTTCCCCAATGGTTTTGAGAATTCTGATGGAATGTTATGTATTCCTTCTGCCGTGTTTGATCTTAAGTCTTCCAAAGCTCTTTTAAATACTGACTCCAATGCAGAATCCCTTCTACATAGACTACTGCTTCTTCTATCACATCAGACAATTATTCACCCCAAAGAGGCGTTCAATGTGCTCTTCCACCTGTCCGCTCTCTCCTATGCATTTAACGATGGAAACGTCGTTGCCCTATTAATGTTACCATCCTTGCTTTTAATTTCAGCGGCGGTTGTTATGACATTTGTATATGCTGAGTCAGTCTTTCTGACAATCATTTCTTTTTCGGTTTCTTCACAGTTTTCAAGCAGCGATTTCGCCTTACTTTCCCTGCACTTCCTTTTTATTTCATTCCTAAGCGACTTGTATTTCTGTATTCCTGAATTTACCTGAACATAATTCTTTAACTATTATTATTATTATTATTATTTTGAGATTTTCCTCGTTACAGAGGCTTATCTCTAAAATAATAATTTACTTGGAAATTACAATACAAACAATAAACGTTCTAAAACTATATTTTCAAAATATTCCTCCAGATGTTTCGATCTTGTGTGTCCTCTTCCTCTGCGCCCATTCTCCTCATTGTGTGCTGTAAATTTTGGAGCAAGGTGGTCATAGGTCGTCCTCTTCTTCTTCTACCCTCCGGTTCCCACTCCAGTATCAATTTTGGTATTCTGGTTTTCTCCAGTCGTCGTCGTACATGCCCATACCACTGTAATTTCTTCCTATCCATTACGTCATATATTCTTTCTTTTATTTCCATTCTCCGAAAGGTGTTCCTTATATTTTCTTTCCTGGAGATTCTTGCCGAGCTGAACATATTTCTACTTGCTTCTTTTATCGATCAGTAGAAGTAATTCTTTTCTTTCTTTTTTTGCTCTTACTTTCTTCGCAGTTACGTTCTTTCTGTATATGTTATTCTTTACAATCTTTGTGATTGCCCTTTTTAGAAATGTCCGTTTCTTTTCAACTCAGCTGTCTACTGAGCTATTCATTATAGCCTCAGAGAACTTTGTTTCTTTTCATTCGTTAGTACTGACGTATCACACTTCTTTGCCCATTGATACTCTGGTATCCTAGCCCAACACTTTGGACAGCCAGCCAGAAGGCATGTACGTAGACAACAGCCGCTAGGCGGCGCTCTTATAGCCTACGAACGCTACTGTCGCCGCCACGGCATTGCGCGCAGGCCACGCCACTACGCCAGCCTATTGGCGCTTACCGGGACCTGTAAGGCCGGCAGCGTAGGGGCTCAGAAGTCAGTCGTGTTCTGGCTGCGCTCTGTTGTAATAGGTCGTACTATTCGTCGTCTGATTCTTGATCTTGACATGTCTAGACTCTCGATTTGGTTCAGTTATTGGACTAGCCCTTCTGTCGTATCTATCCATAGCTGTTGTTTTTTTTTCCGTTGTTGTCCATAGCTGTAGTCCTTCGGTGATTTTGGCGGATCACCACCGACGCCCTTGGCCGGTCGGCCCGTGTCTCCGACTCGTGGCTGATTCTCGTTACTAGAGACTCTGATGAATCTATTAAGTCCAGCCTACTCTTCACTATCACTAAATTGAGATATATGTTGCATGGGGGCTTAATTATTTAGAATGCAAATATTTTTTAAATTTTAGTCGCTGTCTGTCCGGTTACTCAGTCTCGTAACCGGTTGGCCCTGTCTGGTATAGAACGCAATCTGACTGCATAGAATAACAACAAAGAACGAAAGAAAATTTCCGTTAACACAATTAATTAATTAAGTCCCCAGCAACTATGAAAGCTGCGAAACAACAAGGCACAAGTGTCGCTGTTCTGTGTGTGGAAGTGTGATTCAACGTACACATCTGGCACGGTTCTTCCTCAATAAGACCAGATATTTTAAACACCATTTATACTGAAGTAATTAAAAAAACCAGAAATACTATAATTGCACATAGAAACCAGAAATACAGTCTAATACAAGAACACGAGCCAGATGCTTTGTTGACTGAACCTGTGTCCAAGAGGCATTATTGTTTAAGACATTGAAATAATTAAAAAAAAGGAATTTTTTTACCTTCATATATATTGACGAAAAGCACACTCTGATCAATACAGCATCCCCAATCCAACAACATCTGGTGTCTAGCCCATCAAAACAATACTACAAGTTCTGAACAAGCACTCACTACCGCAACTTCTCAACAACGACTCACCACTGCTACATCTCAACAAGCACTGCCTACTGCTACTTCACAATAAGCACTCTCCACCACGACTTCTTGACAAGAACTGCCAGTGGAGGCGGCTGAATAATACTCTTTGGCGCAATCTCTGGCGCTGTGACTCAGTGTAGCCACCTTTCAATGTCTACATTTCCCCTTGCGTGCGCCTTACAATCCATTATTTGATTTCTTAAGCTCCGCCTGACCACTGTAATCTAAAGGAAATCTTCCCGTACCTCTCGACCTGTCCCAAGTATACCTCCTCCTCTTGTGGTTCTTGAACAAAATATTCGATATGGCTGAAATTTGTCACAGAATTCAGTTAGTCTTTCTCCTCTCTCATTCCTTGTCCCAAGCCCATAGTCGCATGTGACCTTTTCTTCTACTCCTTCCACTACAACTGCATTCCAGTCCCCCAATGACAATTAGATTTTCATCTCCCTTTACGTACTGTATTACTCTTTCAACAGTCTCATATACTTTCTTTTCATCTTCAGCTTTCGACTTTGGCATGTATGCCTGAACTATCGTTTCCAGTGCTGGTTTGCTGTCGATTCTTTTAAGAACAACCCTGTCACTGAAATGTCTACAGTAACACACTGTCAGCTCTAGTTCCTATTAATAACGAATCCTAGTCCCCTTATACCATTTTCTGTTGCTGTTGATATTTCCCTATACTCATCTAACAAGAAATCCTTGTCTTCTTTCCATTTCACTTCACTGACAACCCTATCACTGAAGTGCCTACAGTAACACACTCTCTGCTCTAGTTCCTATTAATAACGAATCCTAGTCCCCTTATACCATTTTTTGCTGCTGTTGATATTTCCCTATACTCATCTAACAAGAAATCCTTGTCTTCTTTCCATTCACTTCACTGATCCCCTACTATATCTAGACTGAGATTTTACATTTCCCATTTCAGATTCTCTAGCTTCCCTATACCACGTTCAAGCTTCTGACATTGTACGACCAGACTCAAATAATGTCAGCCTTTTATTGGTTTTTCAATGTTCTTCTTGTTGATCCTGCCCAGTCGTCTGTTATAGGGTGCCTAGGAAGGTCTCTTCTCGGGTAGGTAGATAACATACAATCAAATCACATTTTTGGAGTTTATTACAGTAATTGAACTGACAATATTTAACTTCCGTTTGTACAAGGTTGTGTCGGAAGCAATTAGCGACATGTAAATAATCAGTGTCATTCGAAATATACAATTTCCATGCAAGTAACTGATACGGATAACGACTCACGGCTCTTGTAGTGCGGTTCTTCTGGTGCGGTTCTTCTTCTACGTATTCTAGTGCGGCCGAGGCTGCCAGGACCCTCGCTTTTATTCTTCTCGTGTAGAGGCTGCTACTGTCGTGATAACGTCCTAGTCAGCGTGCTATTGGCTGACGTCGTCTCACAAACCGCTCTGCTGTATCGTTCTTGATCTTCGTGCCGGCACTTGTCGTTACGCCGGAACACCTCTCACAGTCACCTTCTTCTACTTGGCAGTCCCGCCAGGGATCAAAAATGTTCAAATGTAACTTCCTGGCAGATTAAAACCGTGTGCCCGACCGAATTTCGAACTCGGGACCTTTGCCTTTCGCGGGCAAGTGCTCTACAAACTGAGCTACCGAATCACGACTCACGCCCGGTACCCACAGCTTTACTTCTGCCATTATCTCGTCTCCTACCTTCCAAACTTTACAGAAGTTCTCCTGCGAACCTTGCAGAACTAGCACTCCTGAAAGAAAGGATATAGCGGAGACATGGCTTAGC